>NC_079491.1:31150526-32374901 GCF_020520425.1 Spinacia oleracea
GGAAAAACCAAGGGTAAATCAGAATTCCCAGCCAGAAAAGGAGTGTTTAAGGACGGGTCCAACACTCAATGTGACACGGCAGCTAGCCAGCCTGCGGCCGTCATTCCTATTCGACCCTTGCTGGATGGTCCTCACGGAGTCAATCCTAAGCATGATAATGGTAGGATGGTAGAGTTTCTGTCAGAAGATTCTGACTCGCCTATGAGGAGGCGCAACCTGGAGGAAGCTAGTCGGCATGTCAAGGAGGTTCGTCCAGGAAGAAGGACGAGACGAATCTTGCAGAAGAAAAATGCGGACCGTTACTCTCTAGAGGCTCCTGTAAGACAGCATGAGAGCGTCGCCCGAAGGAAGAATGGATGTGTCTCCGAAGAAAAAAGGGGGCGAAGGAGGACGTCCTCTAGAGGTCCCTTTAAGTTCAATACGGCCCTTGGCGAGATCCTCCTTGCGGAAGGACCAAGTCTGGGAATAGAACCGTCTCCCCGACGATCGTTCACCTCCTGCCCACAAGTACCTTTCTGTGTTTTTCACAACGACGAAGGGCATGACACTCAAAGTTGCCGGATGTTGAGGAAGATATTAACTGATTGCGTGGCTGAAGGACACCTTCGCCAGTACGTCCATCTAGAGGACGCACATGAAGAAGCGAGCCCCACCTCTAAGTACACAAATGAAAGAATTATGGTAATATCAGGAGGAATAGCGGCAGGAGAACCATGTAAGGAGGGACGACAAAAAGGCCCACCTCATCTTCGCCCAGCACAGAAGAACCTACCCTCTTGTAGAAATTTCCGAAGACGACTATAGAAGGGCGGCCACACCATATGATGACGATCCTCTGGTTATTGAGGTTAAGGTGGCTAATCTTAAGGTAAAGAGAGTACTGGTGGATACGGGAAGCTCGTCTGACATAATCAGTCTGCAATGCCTGCGGAAATTAAGGCACAATCCAGGAGACATAGAACAAGTTTACGGGCCCTTGGTAGGATTCGGGGGGAGCATCGTTCGTCCAATTGGTTCCATTTTGCTGCCGATTTCTTTTGGAATTCCCCCAGTAGTCAAAGAAGTTGCCATCAGGTTTATAATAGTGGCAAATCTCACCACATTCAACATCATACTTGGTCGTCCAACACTCAACGACCTAAAAGATGTGATCGTCCCTCAGTTACTATTGGTAAAATTTGTTGGAAGAAACGGACGCGTTGGATCTCTCTATGGAAATCAACAGTTGGCCAGCGATTGTTACTTGTCGACGTTGGAGCAAACGGCCTGGGGAGCTTCTCCAAAGGGAAAGGAACAAACTAAACCTCCAGCGAGTCGCCGTAATACCCGGAAAATTCCGACAGAGCACAATGCAGAAAGACGACCTGAGCTAGTGGGAGCACTTTATGATGTAATTCTGGACTTAGCGGATCCGTCTCGAACAGTCCCCATTGGGATCCACCCTGACGGCCCCATGTCAGCAGCATTAGTGCAGCTACTCCAAGAATATAAGGAGATATTTGCCTTCACGATAGAGGAGATGCCCGGTATAGACCCGGCGGTGGCCGTGCATAAGTTGAATGTGGACAGTACTGTGAAGCCAGTACGACAAAAGAAAAGGAATCATGGAGAAGCAAGAAATTTGGCCGCCGCTGCCGAGGTTAAGAAACTAATGGATGCAGGCTTCATACGCCCATGCCAGTACCCAGACTGGGTAGCCAACGTAGTCCTGGTACCCAAGCCCAATAAGACGTGGAGAATGTGCGTTGATTACACTGATCTCAATAAAGCATGCCCTAAAGACAGCTTCCCACTGCCGAAGATAGACCGACTCGTCGACTCCATCGCTGGACATGCCATGATGAGCTTCATGGATGCCTACTCCGGATTCCACCAAATTCCATTATGGCCCGAAGATCAGGAGAAGACGTCTTTCGCCACGGAACAAGGATTGTACTGCTACAAAGTAATGTCGTTCGGTTTAAAAAATGCCCCTGCTACCTTTCAACGGTTGATAAACACAGTTTTCGTAAAGCAGCTGGGGAGGAATATAGAAGCCTATATTGACGACATGATTGTAAAAAGCAAGCAGAAGAAGGATCACCTTGACGACTTGAGAGAAACCTTTGAAACCATCAGGACATACCAGATGAGACTCAATCCCAAGAAGTGCATATTTGGGGTATCTTCTGGCAAGTTCCTTGGCTTCCTAATTGACGAAAGGGGCATTGAAGCAAATCCGGACAAAGTGCAAGCGGTCATTGATATGACGTCGCCAAAGACGGTTAAAGACGTGCAACGCCTCACTGGGTGTCTCGCCGCCTTGGGACGATTCTTATCTAGAGCTGGAGACAAGTGTCACTACTTTTTCAGTACCATCAAAAAGGGAACCCAGTTTGAGTGGACGACGCAAGCTGAGGCTGCCTTCCTCCGCCTAAAAGAACATCTGCACACCTTGCCACGGCTGGTCAGCCCTCTCGTGGGGGAAGTTTTGTATCTGTATCTTGCCATCTCAGAATACGCGCTAAGCGCCGTCTTGCTTACAGAGAGGGAGGGAACGTAACTACCTGTGTACTTTGTCAGTCACATGTTGCGGAATGCTGAACTCAAATATCCAACGGTCGAAAAATTTGGTTTTGCACTGTTCTTGGCTAGTAAGAAGCTTCGTCCATATTTCCTGGCCCATCGATTGGTAGTATACACGGATCAACCGCTTAAGAGACCTTTCACCAACCTTGAAGCGTCAGGAAGAATGCTCAATTGGGCAATTGAGCTTCACGCGTTTGATATCTCGTATGAACCAAGGAAGGCAATAAAGGGACAGGCATTTGCTGACTTCATCGCGGAACTGACCAAGCCACCCTATTTGAAGAATGAAAAAACTCAGTGGATAGTGCATGTGGACGGCTCTGCTACTCAGAACGGGTCAGGAGCCGGCATTATCTGTGAGTCACCAGAAGGAGATATCTATGAATATGCAATGCGATTCAACTTTCAGGCGTCAAACAACGAAGCCGAATACGAAGCCCTGATATGTGGAATTCAGATGAGCAGAGCCGCAGGGGCAGCAGACGTCCTCGTTTTGTCTGACTCGCAATTAATTGTCAGTCAGGTCAAAGGAGAGTATGAGGCTAAGGACGAGGCCATGATAAAATATTTGGAAAAAGTCCGCCAAGAAGCCCAACAGTTGTCTAACTTTGAAGTAAAACACATCCCCCGGTCTGAAAACAACAAGGCAGACGCTTTATCTAAACTGGCAAGCTCAGCATCCTGCGACACGCCACGTCATGTATTCTGGGAGGTAAAACAGTCCAAAAGCATTGACGCCTCGAGAATAGAAATCTTGGATCGGACAGCCACCTGGATGGATGACATTGTCAACTTCAAAATGAATGGAGTACTCCCTGATGATCCCAAGCAGGCAGAAAGATTACAAAAGAAATGTACATGGTTTGAGATATGGAATGGAACACTATACAAAAAAGCCTTCTCACGGCCACTTCTCCGCTGCGTAACCCCCGAGAAGGGGCAAGAGGTACTGGAAGATCTTCATCAGGGATTAGGCAGCTCACACATAGGAGGGAGGGCCCTGGCCGAAAAAACTTTAAGAACTGGATACTATTGGCCCACTCTCAAAGAAGACGCCCTCAATATGGTCAAGCGTTGTGATAAATGCCAACGATTTGCTCACCTAATTCGACGACCAACACAGAAACTGACGCCAATCACCAGCCCTATACCTTTTGCCAAATGGGGGATGGACTTATTAGGACCCTATACGACGGCGCCAGGAGGACTGCGTTATGTAATAGTAGTCGTCGATTACTTCACTAAATGGGTAGAAGCTGAGGCTTTAAAGAACACTAAAGCACAGGATGTGAGAGCATTCATCTGGAAAAATATAATCACAAGATTTGGCGTACCTCAGTCTATCGTCTTCGACAATGGGCCACAATTCAAGACGCCCAAATTAGAAGAGTGGTTGGCCGACCATGGTCTCACAACATGTTTTGCATCAGTAGGACGCCCCCAAGCTAACGGACAAGTAGAGGCATTCAACAAGATTATCTCTGAAGGGATGAAGAAGAAGCTTGATGAGGCAAAGGGTTTATGGGCCGACGAGTTACCCAATGTTTTATGGTCTATACGGACCACGGCAAAAAATTCCACAGGAGAAACACCATTCTTGTTAGCCTATGGGGCTGAAGCCGTCCTACCCATTGAAATGTGCGAACCCACCCTGCGCGTCATGTTGTTTAATGAAGATGCCAATTGGGAAATGATGAAGGCGGCCTTGGATTTCTTACCAGAAACCAGAGGGAATGCGGCTCTACGACAACAGCTATACAAACTCCGCATGACAAGGGAATACAACAAAAGGGTTTCTAGAAGAATACTTAAAGTTGGAGATTTTGTGCTTAGGAAAATAGAAGCCGTCGGACGCGCCAATGAACAAGGGAAACTCACCCCTACTTGGGAAGGTCCGTATGAGATTTACGAGGAGGTTCGAGACGGAACATACCGGATCCAAGACATGCAGGGACGTCCGATTTTGCGTACTTGGAATGCGGATAACCTCAAGAAGTATTTTTTCTAGATTGACACTTGTCTAGATTATATGCATTGTAAAGACGTCTAGAGCCTAGACGCACCGTGTAGCATGTTTTAAACATTAAATGAAAAATTCACTGCAAGCCGGTCTTGCTGAGAAATCCTTCTGAAAAGAATGTCATCAAAACTCTCGGAGAAATGCAAACTAATGCTCTCCCAAAAAGACTAGTCGTTTAAAGGCCTAAGAAATGGCCCAGACTAGCACCCTCACTAGGCTGATCACCTAGAACACAGGGGTTACACATTCCTAACACAGCTATATAAAGTAGCAAAAGACCTTGGCAAAAAGACCAGGGCAGATATCTGACGACTCCAATGGGGGGCGTCGGACGTAATCATAAAAATATGATGAAAGCTAAAAAGCAGTAAGACGTTCAAAAGGACATCATGTCATTCCCAAAAAGTTAGCCATAATTACAAGAATTATGCACAAAAGCCACCAAGCATGGCGTCAAAAGAACATGTGCAAAAAAAAAAAAAAAAGCAACACATTAATAAAAACAAAGACGCGTAGGAACTCATTCCTCATCCTCGCTGGGCACGAACTCAGGAGGGGTGCGTCCTTCCCTTTGAGCCTTCTCCACCTCAATCTGATAGGTGAGAAACTTCTCAAACCAGCTGAAGGGACGTTCGCTTGCAAATTCAGCATTCCATGCAAGCTCCATACCCCTCCGGATCGATTTCTCACCCAGCATGGCCGACTGGGCGAGGACGCTCTGTGACGAATCGACTTCCTTGCTAGCCGCCTCCAGTTGAACCTCCAACTCTTTAAACTGAGTCTCCAGACGAGAAAACTCAGCCTCTTTCTCCTTTATCTTCTTGGAAAGATCCTCCATTTCAGAAAAGTTCTGATCAATATGCAGGACACGAGTTGTGTTTTCAGCATTTTGAGAGGCCAGGGCGGTAGTCACAGCGTCAATCTGTTCCCGCCTGTCTAAGCGAAGCTTCTCCAGTGCAGCAAAATGCTGGTCACCACACTGACTGGCCAGAAGACGGTGACGAGCTTCTTCATACACCAAAGCAGTGCGCCACTTTTTCAGCAAGTCCAGCAGAATGAACATCTGCGCAAAAATAGTAAGTCAAACAAAAAGAAACGAGTGTGTAAAAATAAAGGTATAATGAAACTTACGTCCAGCGCCAAGGACTGCATGGCGGCAAGCATATTCTCGGCCGCCTCAGGAAGAGTTTCAGCATATTGGGGAGGAATGGCACTGCGCATCAGCGTCATTATCTTCCTACGATCATGAGAATTGAACCCGCCTGAAGAAGGGATCTGATCCAATTCAGCATCTATGTCTTTCTGAGGATCGGGAATTTCTATGGGAAAAACAACGGCCTTAGAATCCCTGGGGGAAACTATAGAACTGCTAGACGAGGAACGGCAGGTGGTTACGATGTTGGAGTAAAACTTACCCCCAGAATTCCTAGCTCTCTCCGCCGCCCTCGGAGGGATGTTGCGGCGGACGACTTCAGGAATCCCCGCAAGAGGATCAGCTGTCCCTCCAGTTTTCTCCAAGCTAGGAGGATGCAGCCTTGGGGACGGCAAACCCCTTAGAAGCCTTCGACGTCATCGACTTGAAGACGGGTTTCCCTGTACCGCCAGCCCTGCGTTTGGGAGTAGGAGCCGCGTCCGTGCTCGCCTTCCTCGTCTTCTAAAAAAAAATGATTAAAAAAAAAAAACAAGTTGTAAACAACAAAGGAAATCACGTCTGAAGATTTAATCAATACCTTCTCCTCCTCAGCAGGAGGGGGAGCCATTTGCTCATGAATGGCTTGCTCGGCTGCCTGCTGACGCTTCCAAGCTTTGAAGGTACTGGCGTCAGGTACCTTCGCCAACCAAGACGGCCTGTCCACTTGTCCTTTGGAGGCATCATCCAGCTGACCCATGGCCTCGTCTAGCAAAACGAGATAAAGACATTAGTGCGGTTTTGATTAAACAGAAGAATTGGAAGTATAGATACATTACCTCTCGGCATATACGGACACAGGCCTACAGTCGAGAGGAAAGTGGGATTGCTCAGTTGATTCAGATGAGGCAACCACCCCTCGGGTATGTAGGCCGTCTTGTCCTTGATGACGAGCGGCTTGACCAGGAACAGCGACGAGATCCGCTCCCAGAGCTCGGCGGAGATGGGAGGTAAAGAAGCACCTTTCCCAACGAAGTTGGGCTTGGCGTTCCAGCGTCTCAACCTCTCACACATCTCCAGATTGGTGGTTTTGATAACCACCCACTTCTTCCTCCAGTGATGCCACTTAGACGCCTTCCCCATCACCGTCCGATAGGCCCCTTTGTAGGTAAGAATCAGCCAGCCCGCGGCGGCTTTCGAAACTTGAGACATAGAGGCGATTCTTAGGAACGCCGAAAGAGAAGGGGTGATGCCGGCAAGCTCGCAGCGAGCAATGTAGCCAAACACACCCGCCCAGGAGTTCGGGGACATTTGGCACAGGCCAATATTGAAGCTGTCCAGCAACTCCACCACAAAGGGGTGAGGAGGAAATCTCATACCCAGCTTCAAAAACAAGCCGTAAATGGCGAACTCTCCTTTCACCAGTCCAAAGCTGGTGCAGTCCATGCCAGCCGGCATGCGGAATTTATACTCCGAACCTAGATTCAGAGACGCCCCATAGGCTTTCCCCTCTAGAGTGAGGAAATTCAGCCACGTCTGAAGTGGGAAGATGGCGCTGGGATGAAGGTGACCTTCCTCCCCACCTGACGTGCTAGCCGACGCGGCATCGGTGCTTTCTGGGACGTCCTCTATAGGAGAAGAGGATTCTCCTTCAAACTGCTCCTCGTCTTCTATTCGCGCCATTAAATCCTGCAACAAGCCAAGATTTGCTTCAAAACAGGGACAAACTTGAAAACAGAAGACGTCAACGGGACAAGATGACGCCTTCAGTTTGACGAGACCCATGCAAGACTAAGAAGAAAATTTGGAAGAATCTAAATCAACAAACACATTTTTCCAAAGAAATCCTTTACCTGATAAATCAAAAGGGAGTTTGTGAAAGAACTTGGATGAAGAACTGCAAGAACACGACTTTGAAGATCGTGGCGGTGCTACGGTGGATGTCGGTGGATATAAGACGCCGGAAATCGCTTTCTCCTATTTGCTCTCAAGTGATCACTGGAAATGAGGGGGGAAATCACTCAAATTGGCCACTTATTTATAGAGGGGTAAGAAATGATTACCCCTGCCACGCGTCATCACCCCGTTGGACACTCCAAGAGCAGTGAAAACTAACGTCTGTTTTCACTCCTCATGAGGGGCAAATGATGTGGGCTTGAACAAATCTCCCACAAAGCCCAAAGAGGCAGCCTACGACTCATACTAATCAGATGGGCCCAGGCCTGGAAAGAAGGCCCAAAGTCCTGCTACTCCACCAGAATAAAGACAGAGCCCCATTGGGCAAAGCCCATTATCTTTAAAAGCCGGTCCAAATATGGGAGGCCCATCATTGCAGGACAAAGGCCACGTGTCCTAAATCCCCAAGGGGCACGTGTCCCATAGTTAGGGTTGAGGGTGCAGTCCCCAAGGAACTCTAGCACTATAAATAGCTCAGATCCCAAGGTAAAAGGGCATTCAATTCCTGCTCAACCACAACAAACTTGTCTTTGCTCTGCCTTCTCTCTACAAATTACTTATCTCTCTAGCTTATACTTACTTAAGCATCGGAGGGAATATTCCTACGGGAATATTCTTGTTTTGCAGGTTGCCAGAAGTTCGTGCCAAGTCATACTTGATACCTCCGAGGAGCGCGTGCCACATCAGCACCGTAAAAGTTCCCACAACAGTAACTATTGTACACATATAGTAACCATTAAAATAATATAGTAACTATTGTACACATATAGTAACCATTAAAATTACATAGTACCTCTTTAAACCACATAGTTCCTGTATTACTCATACAGTTACTATTTAAAACCGTCAAGTCATTAATCGAATTCGCGAAGTGAAAACGATATTTCGGCAAAACACAAACATTAATTTCTCCAAAACAACAAATATTTTCAATTTTAAATAAAAATAGATTTTAAATTCTTTAAAAAATAACAAACCGAGATGTGATCTCTAAAAATTCATGCGAAGATTTGTAGACGAGCGCAAATTCTCCGATTTGGTTTCGGCAACGACGAACCTCCTTCTTGATCTACTACTTCCTCCAATTTTTTCCTCATCTAATAGATCCAATTGTAAGAATAGTAAGATAATACGAAGAAAATCGAACAAAATCTAGAAATTTGGGCTAAATTTTGAAAAACATAGAGAGAAAATGAAGAGAGATAAATGAAAGAGAAATGAACAGAATGTAGATCTGAAATTTTGAAAAATAAAAAAGTTTAAAACATATATAAAGTGGGCTAGACACAATCGCATTTAAACTCTACGTAACACATAGTAACTCTTTAAAACACATAGTTACTATAATACGCATATAGTTACTATTTAAAATCACAAAATAGCTGTCACGTGACAGTTACAATATTGCCCATACAAATTACTCCGTTGCCCTGGTCCACGCTAAATTAGCGTGGACCAGGTTTATATTAGTGTAAATAGAGTAATAGACTTGGGCCAAAATATCACGAGCTCCATTAACATCTGAATTCCGAAAATACAATTTTCCTCCCCAAATCTTTGTTGTTCTAGGATGTTAGTTTATACTACTTACTACCTCCGTTTTAAAATTATCTTTACACATTTTATTTTATAACGTTTTTTACATTATGTTTTATTCTATTTTCAGACTTGAAAATTTAAAACCTTACCCCTGTTACCACCCCAACATTTACGATATTTCACTCAATTTTTTTTACTTAATTCATTTTTTTCTAACACACAACTAAATTTTTACAAATTTTTATTACTTTTATCCATATTTATTATATTTTCTCAATTTTTTACACTGTCTCTTTTATTTGTCTTAAAATTTATGCAAATAATATCTGTGAAGATCATTATGGAACGAATGTACGTAGTAATCCACAACATCAAAGGTATGAATCCTTTCTCTTCTCCTAAAACTTTGGATTTTCAGTTACTGTAATTAGTGCCAATATCCGAAAACTGAACACCCCTAATCCGTATTATAAGTGATTAAGTTCTACACTTTATTATCTTAGATAAATTAGAATACATTAATGACAGGAGGCTATGCTAATTTCAATGTATTTTTCCTTTTTAAAAAAAGAGTTGACAAGTTGGATTTTTGAAACTCGATACTTTGCACAGTACATGTCCTACATTTCATTTGAATGAAAAATGACATGTGAACGTATATGAGAACTATTATATTGTTCCGACTATATTTATAGTTAGGTATACTCAGAATCGGATTTTTTTTCCCTTATTGATCGGATGTACTAAATCGTAAATAAACAAAACCGATAAAATTAGTATAAGCTAGGAGTATGAGTACGTTGTGTGAGTACCGGCCTAAGAAATATGCAGTGAAGTGTTTAGATTAAGTTCTCAATAATTACGATAATTATTAAAAAGAAGTAAAATGAATAATTGGTACATGGCAAGTTACTGTTCATAAGGAATAGTAGGTGAACTAAAAAAAAGGATAATTATTAAAAAGAAGTAAAATGAATAATTGGTACATGGGAAATTAGCCACTTTTTAAAGTGTAGAGATATATACAAATCTCAAAGGTAGGCATTAAACAGGCTAATTAATTATCTCAAATCAAATTCTCGTGCTAACTTTTCTTCTACTTGTCACCACAACAATCGAGTTAGTTTTTTGTTGGATTATATTTTTTAAGCATTTTTGTAATATTTTTATGAGGTAAGATGTGTTGTAGAGAAATAGGGGCAATAGGAGAAAGATTTTTAATTAAAACAAAAAAAAAAGACGGGGAAGATGTTACCACGCATAAAATCAATCTGGAATTATCGTCTTATGTCCAGCTTCAAGATCAATTAGGCTTGAACTGAAAACATCAAGACCAAAACTTAACGAATTTTACCATCGGTTACATATTTAATCGATTCTAAACGAATGAATTAGCACGTATTGATTGAAATTTGATAAATATATACTCCGTAATTAATCAATTTCATAAAATACTCTATGGTCATGCATGCAAATATGGTGCTTTCCTACATTGCATGTGCATTTTGAGTATGTGCGTCGTTGTAGGTCTTGTAGCCGATCTTCTAGAGACATGTACTATTGTACATGATTAATTAAATTGAAGCATATAAAACGTTTCTAGAATATGGGATATATGAACATTTAAAATTTAAAAGAAAATTTAAATCATAAAATACTCCATTTATTAAAGAAATAAAAGACAATTCAAGTAGAATATGAAGTATAACACTTCTATTAATTTCATTATATCTCTAAAAAAAGCTCAAAGCGTAGCGCTTAAGATCACCATGTTGCTGAAGTATTACTAGCATACTCGGACTGGATTGTTTGTTGATGATTGCTCCGATTACAACCGCAATTACCACAAAAAGGTGATGACCCTTGATAGTGAAAGCGTTGACACGTTGGACAATGTTGGCATTTCCCATATACCACCCTTGTAACTACAACCCTTTTGTCATTCGCATTAGAGCCATTAGCATTATAGCGTTCCATTATAAAACAAAAGGTTATTTTAGATAGAACAATGTAATTGAGAAAAGCTTGAATAATATTGACTCGGCTGACCAATATATATATATATATATATACATCACATAAAAGTGTATTCAACTATACATATCAACATCTTCCAAAAATAACAAGTATATTGTACATAATTACAGGATTTTCATGAATCAAATTTACCACGTATTTTCAATATAATAAGAAATGTTGATTAAAATGAGAATTTTAGTATAGAAATAATTGTAATCGAAGCAATAATATTGTTTTTGTACTATTAGCTGTGGGTATATTAGTATATAGTACCAAGAACTCCCTATAAATTAGGTAATATACTTTATTAGTTACCTAGCTATATTAGTATATAATATTCTTTACTAATTAAACTATATTAGGTAACTATATTAGTATATAGTACCAAGCACTCCGTATTTTACTTAAAGTTTATGATACGAAAGTGTAATTTAGGTAACATAATAATATACTTTAAGTAAAATTTAACCATATTAGTATAATATTCTTTACTAATTTACTTTAATGAAATAATACCAGTTATCTCGTGAAGAAAATAACTACCCTAAGTCAAAATTAAGGCGTTTTGCTATTACAATTGCCTCGCCTTGTATTGACTTGGGCCATCATTAATAGCCCGCCCGTCTTGAGTTAGGTGTTGGGTCGGAAAAGGTTAGTGGATTAGAACCCAAATAACATAAGGGGCATGTCATTGTTTGGGCTGTATTCGTGATGGCTTGTGCAACGGGTAATTGGGCACGATTAGTGTGTCAGCTAGTTTGATTAGATAACATGTGTTAACACATTTGATTAGATGACACGTGTCATCCATTCTTTCCTCCATCAATTTGGTTTTTTATTTTTTTCCTTTGTTGTTTGGTATATTAAACAACTCCAATCTCCCCTTTCCCTTCATCTTTCTCATACAACATCTATTCACCAATCTATTCATTCAACATTTTCTACTCCATCTTCCCGACTAGCTCTCAATATTAAATCATATATTCTATCTAAAATCACAAGCTCAAAAATTTTAGAACTTAAAAAGATAGATTAAATAACCACTATACAACCGCCCATTCAAAAGAAGCTAGTTAAATTAATAATCCATACAAAGTGTACAAATGAACGGACTGGGGCATGCTAGATATGGTTTATATTATCATATACTTCCTCCGTTCCGGAAATATCGCACCATTTGTTTTTCACACTATTCACACTACGACTTTGGCTATTTTTTGTGATTCGTACGTATGGAAATTTTAGTCATGTGGGATAATGTTAGATTGGTATTGATATATATTTTTTAAATATTAATTTTTTATAATTTTTACTTGCACACAAGTTGAGATATTAAGAGTCAAAGTAATGTTTAAATGAGTAAAAGTCCACCATGGTGCGATATTTCCGGAACGGAGGAAGTATAACTTGTGAAACTATCAATTGTTTGTTGGTTCAGTGGTGACTGGGGCTGAACTGGGTAGGGAGGACCCGTGTTCGATCCCCGCAACAACAACTGGGAATGGACTGGAACCCATCCACCCATAACTCGCCCCGAATCTGGATTAGCCTTAAGGGTGAACCGGGTGGTAACACCAAAAAATAATATACTACCTCCATTTCAAAAATATTTTTACGCTTTTCATTTTAGTCTATTTCATAATGTTCTTTGCGCTTTGTTTTTTTCTATTTTTGGACATGACGATTTACTACCTTATTCTTATTACCCCACAATATTTACCATTTTTTACTCACTTTCTCTTACTTTATTCATTTTTTTTCTTACACTCATCCACCTTTTTAAACACTTCGTACTTTATACATATTTTATTATATTTTATTATATTTAATCAACTTTTCAACTTTTACCTTAATATTTATACAAATAGTAATTGTAAATATATTTCAAAAACAGAGGTAGTATATAACTTATAAAAGTGAAAAAGCCAAAGATACTCCCTAACTCTATAATTTGTCCTAAAGTCTGAATAAAGCATGAATTGCCTCCAAGAAAACGAGGCCAACAATAAGAGATGGGGAGGAGTTACTAATTAAAGTAATTACATTTATATGGGTTATACTTAAATAATCTAAAAAGAAATAAGGACTAATTAGTAAAGCACACGTGTCCAACAATATGTTAAGTTACTGTTAATAGTACTAGAAAGCTACCTTACAAAATACGGAGTACCAAAATAGCAAAAAAAATAAAAAACCCAATAAGTTAGGGGTGTTCTGTTGTCTTCTATTTTCTCAAAATGGGGCCGAAGATGTTCGATGAAGACCGTGCTTTGTGGGAAGCTGAGCAGGCGGGTCTTCAATTAACTGCACAGTATTACAATGGACCACAAATAAATACCCAAAACTAAATTGGTTTTTTGTCTAATGCTAGAAAATAACATACTCTGTACTACCTTGTCATGTCTCATGTACTAGGCTTTCTACTAGACTTAAGCTTAACGTTTTTTTTTTGACAGCGACTTAAGCTTAACTTGGATGATGTTACCCCTTGTTATCCCTTTTCGGTTCGTCATTTTGAATGTGGTTCTCTCGTGAATGTTCTCACTTCTCAGGACTCAGTACCAAGTATTTTAGTTTACTTTATTAATAATTTGGTATATTAAAAAACAAGCTGGTAAGTAGGTTTGTCTTTACCAGTTTACTCCCTCGCCCCTTTTTTTATAAAAAATAAAAAATATAGAGAGTGCAAGTGGAAAAAATAACCATTTAAGGCATGGGCAACCTTAAAGAGACGTTCATAAAAGGAAATTGGGACAATCAAATAGGGACGAAGGGAGTAATTAGATTAAATAATTGTGTGTGAAGAAAAATATGTGAAGACCATAAACCATAATATGAGGCAAATAAATAAAGACATTTCTTTATAGCATAGAGCAATCTTTTAAAGACGGAATGGGTCAATAATTTAGCAAAAATACAAAAACTTAAAAAACATTCCTTCTTTAAAAAAGTTGGCAAATGTACTTAATAAATAAAGGAAATTTTCTGTATTTTTTATTTCCAAAAGTTAGAAAAGTGAGTTAATTTACATTTTCAATCCTGAATTCATACCCACCGATACCCCACCATGGCCACAAATGATCTTAAGTCAAGTCAACTTAGTTGACTTTTAGTGATCTCAAATATTATTATCCATTTAGGTAAAAAAATACAGATTATGAAAGTATTTGCAATGAATTTATTTGGTTTTAAAACATGGTAGAGTATATTCTCATCACCTGTTGTTGTTGCTTCCTTAAAGCCTCGTTCTCAACTCGTAAACGGTCAACTTCTACCTCTAACTCTGTCACATATGCCTGTTTTATTAAATACAAACCTTAGTAATTAGTAGAATAATTAATGATTAAATATTACACGACTACCTCCAATAAGACATAAAAACTTGAGTTGTATTTAAATCTCCATAAAAAAGGTAGTCATTTATAATCAAACCCAAAATAGCAATTTAAAAGCAGTAAGTATTTTTCATGTCATATTCCATTTCCCATATTTAGTAAGGAGTAAATAAAAAGAAAGAAGAAGAATAAAAATAGTAAGTGCATATTAATAGCAAAAAGAAGAATATATAAATGGGAACCTGCTTTCGAGCCCTAGAACGAGAAGCAGATTCTCTGTTCTTAACCATACGTTTATGTCTTCGATCAACATGTTCATCTTCATCCCGATCAGAACACCTCTTCGAATTCATAACATTCTGACCAACAGCAGGCGCTAAGCTAGTTGGAACAGAGGAATTCCCATGTAGTCGAAAATGGTGAGACTGAGAGTTGAATAATTCATTATTATCTAAGAATTGAAATTCAGTAGCGGCGGGTCTAGTTTGCCAAGGTGGAGGCTGCGGCGGCGGAGGAGAAGAGTCAATGGAGGAAGTGTTTTGAAGAGGTCCAGCGTTGAGAAAATCTTGGAAGATGAAACCCCTGAAGTGAGGCGCGCCGCTTGAGGTAGGCGGGTGGCGAATTGTGTGAATGTGGGAGATGGGAGTGTTTGGGAGCGAATTCATCGTTATGTCATTCCAAACTTCCTCCATTGATTTCCAGGTTTTCGGGTTTTTCTTATTCTGAACAAGGGTTGAGGAGGAGGAAGAAGAAGAGGAGGAAAGTAATGTAGAGTCGGTAAGATGTTGAAGATGACAACATTTGAATTGAAAACACAATTATGCAAATATAGAGAGAGAAAATGTGTATGTGTGTATGTGTGTGCAGACTGATGACTGATGAGAGAGTGGAGGAAGAAAGGCAGTATGGTAAAAGTGTACTACTCCACGTTGGAGTATTTTGTAATTATTATCACTATTTGTGTAGTCACGTGACTTACACGTGAGATTTGACAATGAAAGATTTTGTTTGTCCAATAGGAATAGGATAGATTAAGGGTGGTGTGTTGTTTTGTACTGTAAGAATTCAGAATTGTAACCATTTACTTAAGTTTCAACTATTTTTGGAAGGGGAAATAGTGTCAACTGTCAAGATATAAGAGGGATTACCTATGATTAATTGATTGTGCATGTCGTTGTAGGAAGACTACTACTAATGGTAATATTCAAACTTGTTCTAAAATTAAATCAGGTTGGGAGGATAGAACAGGAAAGATACGTGGACGTGCGTTTATTATGAACAGTCATAAAGGATAAAAAGGAGTTAGAACAATTATGTATGGCTGATTACATCGCATTCACAAATTCTTATTTATAATGGGTGTACAATAAATATTGTACACCGGAGTAAAAGTTAACTCAAAAATGCTTAAAAGTTAAACCTATATATGTAAAAGTTATCTATTTTTAAGTGATAAATTTTTTCATTTTAGTAAAACTTATTTCTTCAAAATCACTAATAATGTATAAAATTAATAATTTAACCCTTTAAAATATTTATCTATCAATTTTTTTTACTAATATAAAAGTTAATCAAAACTAAGTTAAAGTTACAAAAAAAATAGTTAAAGTTATCTTGGTGTACAATAAATTTATTGTGCACCTTGTGCGCGCAAGACCTTTTGCATCTCATATTCTCATGTTATAGGGATAAAGTATAAAGAGGAAATCCTATGATTATGTTGTTGTAGGAAGACTACTACTAGTGGTAATATTCAAAATTCTTCCAAACTTAATTGACGTTGAGTTGATACTTGATAGAATAAGAAAGATACGTGGATGCTTCAATGATCTCCCTCCGTTGTCTCTTTTTTTAAACGGATGGAGTATGTTGCAATTTGTACTCTTCATCTTTGTAAAATATTTGTATTCATTTTCACAGATAAAAACATAAATTGTCTTTTACTTAAATATGTGAGGGGAGACATGTAAGGACCACAACCTAGATAAGATATGTGGCAGAGAATAGAGACATCAATTTATAATATATGGGAAACATTTTTGTACCATGTGCATGTGTGAATCAGAATCTTGTTATTATCGATTTAGTCCGAACAAATATGGATTCATTTGGTGTTTTGGTAAAGATTTCCATTTATAGAAGCGATACAAGTATTAAAGGACGACCCGAAAAGAAAAGCGGTGCGAGTATTAAGGGGTGGAGGGAGTATATCCGATGGGCTCCATTGTGACTCCATACACACATACGGAGTACATTTTGTATGGTTCTACCATAGGGCTATGGCTATAAAAGTACTCCCTCCGTCCCGAAATACTCGACCCGGTTTGACCGGCACAGAGTTTAAGGGACTTGAATTGACTTATTTAATTTAATAGGTAGTAGTTGATAGTGGGGTATTATTTTAATGTAGTTAGTGGGAGGTGGGTTAAGAGGTGGGGTTGGGGAGAGTAGGGGTTGAATTTTTAATTATTTTTTGTATGGAATAGGGGTAGGTGGATTAATAGGGATGGAGTGAGAAATAATATAATATTATTAGAATATTTCCATTTTTAGAAACAGGTCAAGTATTAAGGGACGACCCGATAAGGAAAACAGGTCAAGTATTCCGGGACGGAGGGAGTATCCAAGTGTTTGTTTAGAAATTTTGAATAATTTAAAAATAGTGAAATGAAAACATCCGGAGTTGTCCAAAACTTAACAGTAGTGAGTAGAGAGCTAGTACATTTAAATATTTAATTGAGCAGTGAGAAGTGACAATACTTGGGGTTATATTAGTATATTTATTACTTTAAAGTTTGAAAGAGTACTCCCTCCATTTCTTTTTGTTGTATCCGTTTCCATTTTAAGCGTTTCTTTTTGTTGTATCCGTTTCTATTTTTGGACATACATTTTGGCCCTGTTTGGCAATTGGCTGTTGGCTGTTGGCTGTCGGCTGCTTTAGTTGGCTGGTTTGACTGGCTGTTTGAGTTGGCTGCTTTTGTTGGCTGTTTGACTATTGATTGTTTAAAAACATGTTTGGTAAAATCAGTTGTTGGATGTTGGCTGTAGCTATGTAAAATGACATTTAAGGACATTTAATGTCTTTTATTCATTTTTCAATACATACTGTGTATTGTGTACGGAGTAAAACGTAATTACAAATAAATAAAAATAAATTACTTTATGCAATAGTATTAATAAATTATTATTTTAATTAATAATTACGGAGTAATAATTAATAACTAATAATAAATAATCAATGATTAATAATTCATAATTAATAATTAATACAAAATAATAATTAAATTAATAATAATCATTAATTAATGATTAATTAATTATTCACTTTTAGTTATTAGTCATTAATACTCCGTAATTATTAACTTTTAATTATTAATTATTAATTATTAATTACTAATTACTAATTACTAATTACTAATTACTAATTACTAATTACTAATTACTAATTACTAATTACTAATTCTTAATTACTAATTATTAATTATTAATTACTAATTATTAATTATTTATTTTTAATTATTAATTATTAATTATTAATTATTAATTATTAATTATTAATTATTAATTATTAATTATTAATTATTAATTATTAATTATTAATTATTAATTATTACTCATTAGTCATTAGTCATTAGTCATTAGTCATTAGTCATTAATTATTAATTATTATTATTAGTTAATTAGTAAAAAACAAGGACAAAAAAGTAATTTAGATAGTGAAAAGCCAAAAGCCAACTCCAAAAAGCTAGTGTTCTTAGCTTTTCATTTTTGGCGGAAAAGCTGGCTTTTCAGCAAACTAAAAAGCCAGTTACCAAACATATTTTTTGGCTGTTTGACCAGATTAAAAAGTCAACAGCCAAAAGCCAACCAAAAAGCCAGCAAAAAGCCATTTGCCAAACAAGGCCTTTATCCTAAAATACCCTTACATTTCTATCTAATTATCAAAATACCTAAAGATTCTACCCATATTCCCACCTAATTTTCCCCACCCCTATTATTTAATTCTTTTCCCTTTCCCATATAACCACTCTCTCACCTCTTTTATCACCCATCATTATCACTCCTCTCTCTTACCTTATTTCTTTATTATTTTCTCTCTTCTTTTTTTATTATAATCTCTTACATACAATCATTTTTCTTACACCCAATCATTACATTTATACCAATACAAACCAAGATTTCAAATTTTTAAAACTCCCTACTTTCTGAAATGGATACATCAAAAAGAAATGGAGGGAGTAGTACTCTACATTAGTACGCATTGCCATTTGCCACAGAGCATTGCAAGTTTGCAAGTAAAGGTGGGAGTTCCCCTCTCTAATCTGGACTCTGGACTCTGGACTCTGGACTCTGGAGTAGTAATCTCTATACTTACTTACTACGGAGTACGGAGTAGAGCCTATTTGCCTAGGCCTCTAATCGATCTCTATAAGTCCAGCTTTAATCAAATACAATGTACGGACTATGGAAGTGGAGTACGGAACAGGAACACACCTCTACAACAAACTCATTAATTAGGAACCTGGCTAAGGTGTTAGGTGTAGTGTATTACGGAGTATCTTCTGGGTTTATATTTAATTAAGCTAATGGCGTAAGGGCGCAATTAAACACGCATAAACCTTTTGAACGAGCGCAACGGTTATTGTTACTACTCAAATTAAAGTAATCTGTATTTAGTTGTTAATTGTTATTCGTAAATCGTAATACTCCATGTTCAATTAGAGAAGAGAAGAGAAGAGTAAAGAACTAAAGACTGAAGAGGAGGGATAATGAATTTACAGATGTTGGGAACCCAAATTAGTACGACTATTGTCTACTGTTATGGCTTACTGAGTGTGGTGCTGTAATGAGCGTGCCGCCGCTCCAAACATCAACGGTCAACAATCAACAATCAACAATCAACGATGACGTGTTTTATATATTACTTCCTCCCTACTAGCCTACCCATACCAACTGTCACTAGACTCACTACTATTTCTATCTACTCATTACTCAATAAGATTCCCCTCTTTCCTACAGTAAATATCATCATTTTCTGAATGCTCAATACTCATTACTCCTTTCTCCATCAATCAAATTTATTTTTCATTCCAATTTTTTATATACGGACTCACAATTTCGATTCCAATTACATTTTTTTTATTTTCATTTATTACTCCCACCATTCTAAAGCTTCCAAAAATGTTCATGCTTTTGTTTTACTATTCTAATATTTAGACCACGTATATCCTTGACTTTCGATTAAGTGTAAAATAATTCTCTCTCATCTTTCTCCTTCTCCCACCTCATTTTTCACTAACTTTTTTTTTTTTAAATTTTTTTTATAAAGGTAAGGAGAATAGTACATTAGAAGCCCCTCCGCACGAGGAGTTCTCCTAAGTAATCACTATCTAAAATGGAAATTAACTGAGGACTATTACAAGCTTCAATACATATAGTGTTGCTAAGTAGATGATCCACATTTGCTATCCAATCTGCTGCTCGGTTAGCTTCTCTGTAGACATGCTTGATATTCCAAGTGTCAAAACTTTTGATTATTTCCAGGATATCCTGAATGACGAAATGGAGTTTCCACAGGGTTTTCCACGTTCCTTTAACTACATTGATAACCATCATATTGTCTCCTTCAATGTGAAGATGCTTGATGTTGAGTTTTTTTGCTTCTTGAAGGCCTTTGTGAAGGGCACAAGCTTCCGCCATAAAAGCTTGTGTGATGCCTAGGTTGTAGGTATGAATACTGATCGGGGCGCTATTACTGTCGCGAATAATGAACCCAGCTGCTGCTGATGCGGTTTTGCAGGAGCCATCAAAATTAAGTTTGAAAGTACCCTGAGGAGGGGGGTACCAACGAACTAACACCGAAGGATTTTGAGTAGTACATTTGTGTGAGTGTGTGAAGTGAGATGTACCCTTAAGTTGATGCTGGTCGATATTAATTCAGAATTGCCATTCTTTGAAGGTTGAACTGGCTTTTAAAAATACTCGAAAAGCGCTAAAAACAGCGTTGTTAAAAATACAGTCGTTTCTCTCTTTCCAAAGAGCCCAAATGATGAAAAGAAACTTGCAAAGGGTTGTTTGATAGCTTTTTAGATAGCGAATAGTATCAAAGAAATCATGGAAAGGGTTATAGAAATCTAACCATCTTTTGGTGTGGTCGAGAGTCCGGACTTGTTTCACAATAGGGCATTGAATGATGAGATGGTTAATGTTTTCAACATAAGTGTCACAAAGAGGACAGACGTTGAAAGGCAGAATATTTCTATTGAAAAGAGTATCTCTAGTAAGTATACTTTTGTGACAAATTTGCCATAGGAAAATTTGAATTTTTGGTGGGATATCTAGTTTCCAAATCCAACGATATTCCCATTGGGGACGGTTATTTGGGATATCATGAGCTATCCAGGTCGTTGTTTTAACCGAGAAGTCCCCCGACGTTGTGGGGCCCCAGATAGGGGAATCACTTAAGTCCCGGATGGGGATTGGAATTCCCTGAACTTTCTGAACTAATTTTTGGGGCAGAAGGGTAAGTAGCTTAGGAATATCCCACTCTTTGGATTTTAGGATAAAATCAGATACAACAAGGTTCGTATCCACACTATTAATATTTTTGTTTAGAAAAGACAAGAAATTAGTTTGGATTGCCCAATTATCAAGCCAAAAGTTGATAGAATTACCATTCCCAACTTTCCATCTGATTCCCTTTCTAAGGATTTCTCGCTGCTTTAAGATGTCATGCCAAATCTGAGAATGCTGATGACTTGGTTTACACTCGAAAAAAGAAGTGTTGGAAAGATATTTCCTTCGGGTAATTGATACCCAAAGACTGTTGTTATTTTGGAGAATTTTCCAACCTAGCTTAGCCAGGAAAGCCCTATTCAGAGGCCTTGTTCTCCGAAGCCCTAGACCACCCAAACATTTAGGTAAGCAGATAGTGTCCCAAGAAATGAGAGGAGTAGAGTTTGACTGGAATGTTTGCTTCCAGAAGAAATTTCTATGAGCCGAGTCAAGTTGGTGGCACGTCTTTTGAGGCAACAAGAAATACGAGCAAACATAAGCTGGGAGAGCTTCAAGATTGCTCTGGATTAAAATAGCTCGCCCTGCTTTGGAGAGGTAATTTGCATGCCAGGCGTTAATTCTACTTTCATTTTTCTGTAAAATATTGGCAAAATCCAGTCTAGTCGGTTTGTACGCTGAGAAGTAGATTCCGAGATATCTCCCCAACGACATGGATTTTGTCATAGAGAAAATATTTGTTAAATTATCCTTTCTATGATTAGGAACTAGTTTTGAGCAAACAATAGATGATTTGTGAAAATTAACGAGTTGGCCAGAAAGTGAGAAAAACTCGTTAATAGTATTCGTTAAAGTTTGGCAAGCCGAGTTTGTGGCTTTACAAAAAAGGAGACTATCATCAGCAAACATGAGACAAGGGATTTTTGGCGTGCCAGGAGCAACTTTGATACCTACTCCATTTGTCGGATTCGAGGTTTTTAGATTAAGCATAGAAATAAAGACTTCTATACACAGAATGAAAAGATAAGGGGAGAGAGGGTCTCCCTGACGTATTCCCCGTGATGGACAGAAATGGTCTGTCGTAGCACCATTAATTTTCAATGAATAAGACACCGTTGTTATGCACGCTTTGACCCATTGGATCCATTGAGGGGGAAAACCGAAAGCCTCTAAGGTTGCCCAAAGAAAATCCCATTCGACCCTATCATAGGATTTTTCTATATCAAGTTTAAGTGCACACCAACCTATTTTAGATTTGGATTTTTGGAACGTATTAAGAATTTCTTGCACAATGAGGAGATTATCATGAATAGATGTATCTGGAGTAAAAGCATTCTGGAACGGGATTATATGGTTTTGAAGAATCGGGCTTAGTCTAGTCACAAGAAGTTTTGCGATAGCTTTGTAAATAGTGTTGCACAGACTGATGGGCCTAAAATGATTAGGATTTTCCGGGTTATCATTTTTGGGGATAAGAGCAATAATTGTATGATTAAGGAATCTCAGAATTTTCCCATGATAGAAAAACCCTCGTATAGCCGAAGTAACTTCTTTTCCCACAACGGGCCAGTAAGCTTGAAAAAATTTGGGGCCAAAGCCATCAGACCCTGGTGACTTATCAGGATTCATATCGAAAAAACATCTTTTATCTCATCATCTGATTAGGGGAGGACAGATTTTGTTGTTCTTGGGTCGACACCAAAGAGGGAAGGAAGGAGAGATCGATTGATCTATGTGTGGCAAAGGAAGTTTTAAATCGTTGTTTGAATGATCTTACCAACATATCTGAGACTGCTTTTGGATCAGACTCCCACAAACCAACATCATTTTGGAGCCGGAAAATTGTATTTATTGCTATAATAGATTTTGTTCTTTGGTGAAAAAAGCTGGAGTTTCTATCCCCCTGCGTAAGCCATTGTTTTCTATAGAATTTCTTCCAACTACTTTGACCAAACAGTAAAAGTTTTTCGCGTTGTTTAATCATTCTTTGGATGTGAGATTTGTAAATTGGGTTGTAAGGTTGTTGTATTAGGCTAATCTCTAGTCCCTTTATTTTATTGTTATTCACCTGTAATTTGAGTTTATCATTTCCATACTTCTTTTTCGACCAGTCTCGAAGGGAATTTTTAACTGCCACCAATTGTTCTTTGATTCTATAGAAATGGGACCCTTCTTTCCTAGATTTCCAAAGCTTGTTCACAATAGAGTGAGATTCACTATCCAAAGTCCAAAGGTTTTGGAACCGAAAGAGTTTATTTTGATGGAGGTTTAGAGATTTGGTTTCGAAGAAAACTGGGGCATGATCGGAGATGGAGAAAATTCCATATGAAATGGCAGCTTGGGGGTATAGATCTGCGAATTGAGGGTCAATAATGGCCCTGTTCAGGCGCTATAGAAGGAATTCGTCTTTGTTCGATTTCCAAGAATAAGCTTTTTGAATGCAATTTACATCAATTGCGTTAAAACGTAATAAAAAGTCAGGAAAACGTTGACATTGTCTTTAAGAGACAGGATGTCCTCCGATTTTATCACTTGGAGAAAGGAGTTCATTAAAATCCCCTATTAGGAGCCATGGGATTGATATATTATCGTAGAAAGTTTTTAAGGCATCCCAAAAGACCTCTTTTTCACTTTCTTGTGCCGGACAATATATTCCTGAAACAAGAGAAGTGAGATTTGTTGGTTTGTGATAGATGGTTAAATGCACACATCTCTCGGTGAGGGTAGAGTTTGTAATTTTGATATTATCATCATCCCATAGAATCCAAATGCCGCCCGAGTGGTTTATGGGATCAATAATCAGTTTGTGCTGAAATTTTAAGGATTTAATAACGTTTCTGCTGTTTTGGTTGTTTGTCATTGTTTCTAGGACAAATAGAATATCCGGTCTAAATCTGTGTTTAATAATTAAGGAGGAGTTCCGCGACTGCTTGATCGCGCTTTTCCCCCTTGAATATTCGAAAAACAAATTCTCATTTAACACATAAGGGTATTTATAAATTGTACAAATAATTCCCCACGCGATAAATCATTTAAATTATGTACTAGATGATACAAAAATCTGAATCCAATAAAGCCAAAAATCTTAGGCAAAATGTGAGCGGATATTGATATCCGGTTCCGATAAGAACTACTGTTCTTAGGCAAGTCTTTAGCGGATATTGATATCCGGTTCCAGAATCGAATTAAAGTTTTATAGCCAATAAATGTCCCATTGTTCGATCTTAAGATCGGAGTACATAGACCAGTTTTCCAACTATACAAACTACGAAAACAAATGTCTGAACTTAAATAGATATTCAAAAAAATAAAACTCTTTTTAGACATGGATAAAAGGCAGTTGCAGTAGCACCAAATGGAGGGGCATGAACCAGCTAACATGCAAGCTTGACTGTGATCCAAAGAGAGGCATAGAAAGGTCCCTAAGTATATCAAAACATAAGCCAAAAATACAAGTAAGAAACAATTAATAGTTCTTAAACAGATACGGGTGCAAATGAACACCATGAGCCAAGTTAAGAAAATACAAATGTTATATAGACAAAGACAATCACCCCCATTATCCATTGAGGGTCTAGGGGCAGCACCCTCAGTCCCAAAAGAAACGCATGCACGAGAAGGGAACATCATCGGGTGGGGACTTAAGTACGGAATGTCTCACAAGAACGAGCTTCAACTTTGTAACTAGCATCCCAAAAGCTGGGTTCCTAGTTAGGCGAAGGAGCAACAAACGGAGAGATGTTCCATGTACATAAGTATGAGTACTACTAGGGACAAAGAACCAACACAGATCAGAGTTTGTAAACTCATCATAACACAGAGGCAAGGTGTAACTAGAAAATAAAGGACCATTCTCATTAAAATTCCTACACTGGGCCAAATTACAATAACTGAAATCAGAATGCGAAAAGTAAACAAACGAAACCAGATTACAAGTCCTAGAACTAGAATTTGAAAAGCAAGAAAACGTACAATTACAAAGCATAATTAAAGTAGCCTGCATGATCAGGTTAAACATGAAACACCAACAATGATCCATGTCCAAACACTTCAGAGATAAGCATAGGCAGGGGTAAAAGGCTCGATTGAAGATAGAATATGCATGACAACTCACAAAAAACCAGTGCAGACTAATCATAACTTAAGTAGATGGGGAGGTAGGCGGAGAGATGCTGACGGAGTCTCTCTTCCTCCGTTTCTGCATATCCATAGGTTTCTCAAACATGTCGGAGTTGAAATATTCCATATGATCATTAATATTATCCATCTCCTCATCGATCATGTTAAGAGTGGCATCAAAAATATCCGCATGAGAATTTTTAGCAGATGGAGAGGGGATAACATCTTCAATATCTTTAACCATTTCAGCAAGACAATTACTAATAGCTGGCGGGTTCAGAGTCACATTGAATTCATCAAGAGTCTGGAAGGGGTTAGTAACTAGGAGGGGTTTACCAGCTACTACCACAGCCTTAGGAGCATTTTGTTTCGAAGAAACAGGAGGCACAAAAGGGTGGAATCTAGCCCTATTCCCTTTAACTATGACACGAGGCTTAGCTCTTCTCTTTGGGACAATGGTGCACCATTCAACAGCAGCACTAGAATCAGGAGTGGTAAGGGCTGACAGAGAAGTGGAGTCCATCTTAGCCACCACTATTTCGAGACAAGGGGGAGGTTTCTTAGGGCAAGCATTCATAGTGTGTTTTGGGTCACCACAATTCGGACAAACCTCCCACTCACCCTCATAAGAAAGAAAGAACTCTTGCTTCCTATACCCAAAATTGAGCTGGATGGAACGAGGAACTGGTTTAGAGATATCAAGGTTGAGACAAACACGAGCAAACTGACCTTTTTCAATATTTTCACGAGTATAATGGTCAAGTTTGATAGGTTGGCCCACTGAGCTTACTATTTGCGTAAGGTATTGCCAAGCCCAATACTCCGTAGGCATAAATGGGATTTTAACCCATTGATCAACACGAGTAATACGGTAGGATTGGGCCTGGAAACCAGCAAACCAGGGAAGAAGCACAAAGTTTAGGCCTTGCACAAACCAAGGCCTATCATTCCAGACATCAAGTTTGCTATCAGGGTTTGAGAATTGAATGAGGAACCACCCATTACCCAGATATCTAAACTTAACATGACCACCATAAGCAGACCACTCTTTAGACAACCTAGCAATGACAGTAGCCTGGGGTACATACTCAGTTACTCACCCCAAGCCTTGCCATAAAAGCAAGTGGACTCCATAATTTGAACTTCAGAACTTACTAATTCAGGGGCAGGAAGAGAGAGATTGCAGCGATAGAGTCACTGTGAACCTCTGGAGCAGAAGAGTGTGGAGTGTTCTGAGATGGGGTAGGGGGAGCATTAACAAAACAATGACTTCCCATTGGTTCAGGTCCTGGAGTAGGGGTATTACCTGAATGATCAGAATGATTGGAATGTTGAGGTTCAGAGGGAATTGTAGCAATGTTTTTCGAGAGTACAGAGGCATAGTTGGTTTCAGAAGGATTGACAAACATTAAAGAGCAGAAGGGGATGTAAGACACTAAGAAATAGCAATATAATTCAGAGTTTTGGCAAGTGAGAGTGCTAGGGGTGATAGGGAGAGGGATGAAGTGAACAAAAATGAACAACCAGGAACTATTTTTATAGTGCAAGCAAACCATCAACTCAGACAGACCAAAGGTGGGGGTAAAAATGGTAAACACAACAAAATTCGAACAAGATATACAAAATTTGAAAGACCCATTTATGTTAATCCAACAAGTCATAACAAGGCAGTAAAGAGCTATACTCAAATTAATTAAATTTTTGAGGCATGCAAGAAGATTAAGGGGCCTAATTAACATCAAAAATCTCGAAACTTGGAGGCCAAGGTCACAAAAAATCCCAGAAAAACACAAGTCATGATTACTCAAGGTAACTTGTAGCAAATGATTCATATTCCAAAGGAGCAAGATTTTAACAAGGAAGGAGATAACAAGCAAATGACAAAAGCATAGAAAAAATCGACCAATTAAAAACGAGATTAAAGACTTCCCTGAGGTAATTAACGACGCTTTTCGCCTAACCCAACACGCAAAATTCTCAGCTCGTACTCTTCGAGGCCACCGCTCTTCCGAATTGGCCCAGAAAATCTCGATATCTTTGAGATTAAAAAGAAAACCCTGGAAAATTAAAAGCTCATCATTAATATTATCGAAACCCCCAAAAATCTCCTTAATAGAGATAATCGTAGCCGAACAATTTAGATCTAAGGGTTGATAACATTTTGCAGTAGATATAGATTGGGAACATCAAATTAAATAGGGTGTAGGGTAATAATTAGTATTGAAAATACGCGAAGTGTAGCCATTTTTGAAGAGTTGAAGAGATCTATCAAGATCTTGAAGAAACAAAATGGGCGAATGAAGAAGAAGATGGTAGGCAGAAAAGGGGAGGCTATGATTTTTTAGAAAGATCTTAGGTATCTCATAGGTTTTTTTCTCTCTCCCTCTAGACTTTCTCTCTCTTAGGCTCATTTTAGGTACCACTTAATTGAAAAGGTAGAAATATCAATATTCCACTAACTTAACTTACCTGTTACTTTAACATCTTCTTTCTTTCTACAATCTTGACATAAGGTCACAAGTCTCTATCACCAACTTATTATATATGTCTCACCTCATATTACCTCTCCTACACAATTAATAATTTTAATAACTATAATTTCTTTATTGAATTACGTTAAGTAAATATAAAAAGAATTGTTTTTATTAATAAATATATAACCAGTAATTGTAATAAATAAATATTATATTTACATACTAAATATGAATGTAACACTTGATTAAACAAAAAAAATAGTAAGAAAATTAAACCTGCAGTGCTGTTAGTTTATCTACAACAAAGCTTGTAAGAATTGGGTTGCCAAGGGGTAAGATATATGACTCCTGTCAAGTGTGAGATTATCTTGACATGAAACAAAGTTAACATTATGAAACTTTTGGGAGGGCAAATAGCACTTGACAGCAAGACCATGTCATGGTTGTTGATGCTCTTAACGGAGCAGAGTATATAAAAAAATACATACTCCCTTTGTATTTAAATAAGAGTTACACTTATCATTTTTTACATATTTAAATAGGAAATACATTTATCTTTTTGAGTCACTTTTCATCTCCACCATCTAATTAAATAATACCCTATGATATACTACCACGTTAAACAATTAATTTCATAAACCTCCACCCCACACCCATCCAAAATTTAATGTTCTCCACTTATTTTACTTGATTAAAATATTTACATCAATCTCACTTACTTTATTTTTTTTTTTCATTCAACTATTCTTCTTTAATACATGTGTCCGGTCAAATATATCTCTTATTTAAATACGAAGGGAGTACATCGATAGTATGAGGCTATGGCCCTGTTCGGTAAAATTAGCGGTAGCGGGTAGCGATGAACGGTAGTGGGTAACGGTTAGCTGTCAAAGTAGCGGCAAACTGATATGGGTGTTCGGTAAAAGTAGCGGTTGATATTCTAAAATAAAATAAAAGGTAGAATATTGTTTTAAACTTTATTACTCCGTATAAATTTGTCAAAAGCTACCCGCTACCTTAAAAGCTACTAATTTTAACGTTTGACAAAAACTACTCAAACACCACCTCTACCGCTAACCGCTACCTAAAACGTTACCTTGTCGAACGCTTACAAATTTTACAAATAGCGTCTTAACTAGGTCAAAACGCTACCCACTACCTCAAACACTACTGCTGAACACGCCCATGAGCATGTCATATTTCAAAATTTCAACCATCATTATTCTGGCTAAAAAAATAGGACAAGTAAACTTTTTTTTTTATTTTATTTTTTTACCTGAAGGAATAAGACAAGTAAACTGATATTGTCTTGTCTGCTTAACTCCCCAAAATTTGGTACACAAATGTCAAACTAAGAAACTAAGATTAGCTTTTATGTTTCATTTTCTAAGGTTTCATTCTTTACCCCTTATTTCTATTTATTTCATAAAAATAATTCAGATAAAAATATAAAATAACGGCTAACAAATAATATTTACAACTAAAATAAAATTTGAGTTCATATAAATAAGATATGTCCAAAAAACATAAGTGAAAATTAAGAAAATAAACGCACGTACCCTAACTGGACATATTTTTTTCCCTAGACTTGATTGCGTAATTTATCATTTATTTTTGCTTTTAATACTTCGTATGTGACTTTCGCAATCTAATATACAGACCGAAAATGATAAGATCACAACTTGAGGCCGACCTTTAAGCCGTGAGACAATGATGACATGACATGCTTACGTGTCATGATTTAAATTGGAAACTAAAATATTTAACTTATATAACCTATTATACATGTTATTAAAAAAGGTAGGAAAAGCAAAATATCTAATTGCAAATTGAATAATAACTACTTTTCTAACAAATAATGTCAATTTCTACCTTAGTTCATATTTCAGCAAATTAGTCTACTAATGGTATCATAATTAACACTTAATTATATTTTAATCATTTCAATTACAATAATAATTAAATAAAAATTAAATCCCAAAATCATATATATATAATCGCACCATTTATTTTTTACACTATTCACATTGCGACTTTGGCCATTTGTTGTGATTCGTACGTAAGAAAATATTAGTCATGTGAGGTCATGTTAGATTCGTATCGGTAACTATTTTCTAAATATTAATTTTTTATAATTTTTACTTGCAACCGACTTGAGATATTAAGAGTCAAAGTAATGGTTAGAAGAGTAAAAGTCAACCATGGTGCGATATTTCCGGAACGGAGGAAGTATATATATAAATGAGGCATATTTGCTGAATTATTGGAGCGCCACGTAGGAAATCTAATGGTATCGGCCAATGAACAATAAGATTTCTAATTTATTTTTGAATTAAAAAATCGAGTGCCAATAGATAATTAATTAGGTGTCACATAGATATTTTAATTAATTAATTTACTAATATATACAATTCCATCCAAAATCAAACACTCTAATAATTAAAAAAATAAATCTAAAACAAATTCATCCAAAAGCAAACACTAATCTAAAATAAAATTCAATCCAAAATGAAATACTAATCCAATATTAGAGCGCCATGTAAGAAATCAAATGGTTTCGGCCAATGAAAAATAAGATTTCAAACTTTTTTTTTGAATTAAAAAAGTCGAATGCCACGTAGATAATTAATTAGGTACCACGTAGATATTTTTATTAATTAATTATTACTATTACGCATATACAATTTCATCCAAAATCAAACATTCTAATAATTAACAAATAAATGTAAAATGAAATTCAATCCAAAACCAAAAAGTAATCTAATATATAAAAGATAGCAATTGGTATATATAGGAGTTTTATTTTAACTTATCAATTTAATAGAATTCGTACCTTGCAGCTAAAATCTAGTTAAAGAAAAAAAAATCCCAATTACTAGCATTGTCCTGGATTTAATTTCGGAAGATTAATTTTGAGAATTTTAAATTTTATTTGGATTTTAATTTGTATTAATTAATTAAAATAATTAAATTATAATTAAGGATTAGTTATGTCATTAGTGGACTAGCTGATCAAAATCTCTAATTGATATGGGAATTTATGAGGTCATTAACATAAATGACCTTTTGATATTCCCTATAAAATATCTAAAATACCCCTAACAATAAACAAAATATATTAAATCTGGAAAAAATGGAAAAAATCATGCTCATAAAATTAAATATGCAAATATGTCTTGCTCCCCATGAATATAGGTCTGGTCTTATGGAAACTTATTTTCCAATCAAAGTCAATACACATGATTTAATCATACGGAGTAGAGATGGCCAGTGGATCGGATTTGACCCAACCCACCCTGACACAGCCCATAGTGGGTTACATGGGTCGTACACACTTATGACCCATGATATGACACAACCCAACCCAACCCGGATATTTTTTTGAAGTGTTGCGGATCGGATTTTTTCAACGCATCCCATTTCGACCAACCCCATCGGACCCGACACAACCCGCCACGGCACACCCGACCCACCCAACCCAACACACGAACCCATCCCACCCAACACATGAACCAAACCCGCGAAACTCATCCTAATTTAAACAATTTTGTTTGTTTAAAATGCTAATAAATTCTAATTTTGTCGTGTAAATATACATTAACCACATTCATGTGAGTAAGAGAATAACATAAAAGTTAATTAATTTAAGTTCATACACATTTATAACTTTTTATCGCTTGATTAGTCGTCCAAACCCACCTGATCCAAATCAGTTCCTAAAACTCATGTAAACCCACTAAACCCACCAAACCCACCGGAATCACATCTGTCGTAACCCACCAAACCCATCAGACCCACCTGACCTGCACAACCCACCTCGACCCACGACCCACATAACCCACGACCCACCATGTATTGTGTCCATTTTATCTGACACAGCCCACGATCGACCCACCCTAATTTAACTGAGACGAATCTTATGTCAATTATCCCCGAGCCACGACCCACCAAACCCGCCACATTGGCTATCTCTAATACAGAGTACTCCGCATCGAATATGGAGAAACATTTCCGTCAAAGTTAATATACATGAATCAAATACTTCAATACACATGATTTAATCATACGGAGTACATCGAATATGGAGAAAGATTTCCGTCAAAGTTAATATACATACGGAGTAATCAAATACTCCATTTCATAAATATCGCACCATCTTATTTTTTTACTCCATTCGTATTTATTTAAGGGATATACTTGGCTTGACACGGGTATTTAAAAAAAAAATTGAATGAAATAAAGTAACAAAACAAGTGGGGTTGGGGTAGATATTTTAACAAGTAAAACAAGCGGGGACCATTTAATTTTACAGGGGTGGGGGACTGGGGGGTGGGGTGTAGTTCTGAAATTATTTGTTTAATATGGTGGTGAGACATACTCCCTCCGTCCCTTAATACTCGACCCGTTTTGACTTTTTGCATTATTCACAGAATTCTCTTTGACCATATTTTAATTATAGTATATGAAAACAAATGTTAGTATATAATATATTGTTGGCTTCATCTAATATATATTTTCAAAATATTAATATTTTTATAAGTTTTTATAATATATAGTTAAAGAAATTGGTGGTCAAAGTTGTACATTGGCAAGCGTGTCCGGTCAAAACAAGTCGAGTATTAAGGGATAGAGGGAGTATGATATATTAGATAGATTATTTAATTAGATGGTGGGGTTGATAAGTTACTAAAAATGACAAGTGTATCTATTAAATAAATACTGTCTGAAAAGGCAAGTGTATCCCTCAAATAAATACGGATGAATTACATTGTGGTGATTCATACGTAAGAAAAATTGTAGTCATGTCGCATCTTATTAGATTCATATCGATATATGTTTTCTAAATATCAACCTTTTATAATTTTTACTTATACATAATTTGAGATATTAAGAGTCAAAGTATAGGTTGAAAAACGTAAAGTCAAGCATGGTGCGATATTTATACTCCGTACAATATAAACTTAGTCTTACTCTTAATCACACCACAATTCTATACGGATATACAAGCGCCTTGAGGAAAAAACCCGCAAAAATAAACAAGTCAATAACACAATCTTTTACGTTTATTTTAGTTACATTTATTCCTAAATAAATATTTGTTATATATAAATATGTTTACTTTTTTCTTTAGTTTCAAATAAAATTTCTTACGGAGTACATGTTTTAGCAAATGTGCATACATTTAATTAATCACACTGTAAACATCGTGTGCATGTAAGACTATATTTTAATTTACATATTAATTGAGGAGGTCATTGACATGTATTTCGCAAGTATATACAAGATTAGGTCCCGTGCACTCATGCAAATCATAAAATTATCATTGAACAATTTTTATATAAAATATTTGAGTAACGAAAGAATTGTTCGAAAATAAAGTAGTACGGAGTACAAAAGATTTTGACTGATTTTCAAAAGATTAATAAAGTTTTAGTCGAATATGCTGAATCTTTTCCATAAAATTGTTGAAATAAATAAATGAATAAAAAAAGGAAAAAAAATTATGGGAAAATTTTTCACCAGAAAATAACACGTGTCATTCGTTTGTTTTAATATAATGTCATAGATTATTTAGTTTAATCTAATCATTTTCTTTTTGTATTTATTGGATATTAATTTTCATATTTTTTTGAATTATCAGAAAATTCGTCGGATAAAATTAGTTCCTCGATCCAAATTAAATGTCGTTTGAAGTTGGCATTTTGGTAATGAATTTCACCTCAATTACATACGGAGTAATTAAAATTATTGAGCACTTGGGTGTCCCTATAAAATATCCACAACACCTTTACTTAAAAAGATAAATTGTTAAGAAACTTTATATGTTAGAACTTGGAAGTTTGGATCATTGCTTGCCTATACACTTGTATATAGAATTAGATTTTTGAAAATATCCGTACTTAATCGCGTGCATATAATACTAGTAAGATTAGGGTAGTCATTGACATCAATTGTTAGAAATTTAGGTAGCAAAAAACAACATTTTTCAATTAGATAGTAATTGACAAATTTTCTAATAACTTAGGTACTAATTGACAAATATTCCAAAATAAAAGCTTCAAACGTCTTTAATACATCTCCGCTCAAATAACGTAGTTTAAAATGAAAATAACAGAACCACACTATATAATAATTGTTGGAAACTGATTTTGACACACCGCTTTATTTATTTTCTCACATCTCTATTTGAATAGATCGTAATTTCCTATGCTCTCACACTCTCAATTTCTTACAATAAATAATAACTCAATACCCTACTTTCATCTTATTTTAATAAATTCAACTACCTTTCTAAAATTACGTGCCGATCAAACTGTATCTTTTAATTAAATACGGAGAGAATATTAGGAGAACAAGATTACAAGATCGCCACTAAAGAAACACTCGTAAAGAAATTTGGTAATATATTACTCCCTCCGTACCTAAAATACAAAGTACAAATGCAAGTAGTTTAACACTGAACTATTCATACATTCGAGGTTCGCATACGCTAATATCGCCCGCGTTTTTTATATGAAAAGACGGTTTTGCCCTTATAAAATTCTATAATAATAAATAATAATAATAATAATAATAATAATAATAATAAATTAATAATAAAAAAAATAAAAAATTGAAACAGAAAATAAATCAGAAAAACTAATTTTCATAAATTTATTTAACTTTTTCATAAATAAATTGAAATCTTAAAAATTCACAAAATCTTAATATATTACAAATTATTCTCTCCGTATTTATTTAAGGGATACACTTACCTTTTCCGACCGTATTTATTTAAGAGATACACTTGTCATTTTTAGTAACTTATCAACCTCACCATCTAATTAAATAATACATCTAATTTACCTTATGACCCACCATCCTATTAAACAAATAATTTCATAAACCCACATCACCTCCCACCCCCAAAATGACATGGTCCCCACTTATTTACGTATTAAAATATCTACCCAGCCCTACTTGCTTTATTATTTTATTTCATTTAATTATTCTTCTTAATACCCGTGCCCGGCCAAGTGTATTCCTTAAATAAATACGGAGGAAGTACAAACTAAATTATGAAAATGTTAAACAAATTTCTTTTAAATAATTAGGGAGGTTTTAAAAAATAAAAATAAATAAATTGTTTTAAAAAAAAAGGTGGCCTTGACCAAGGTTTCATCAGTCCACAAATGACGGTGGCGACCATGGCTCAGACGCTTAAGGTGCGTGGTTGGGCCATTGTTGCCTCCGTCATTTGTAGGCGGCTGAACCATCGTCAAGGCCGCCATTCGTGGAGGGCACTGCAGATTTACCTAATTAAAATAAAAATAAAAATCGGTTAACAGTGTAGCAGAGCTGCGGTTCAAGGAGTGGCGGTGGTGTGAGGGGGTCGAAAAACACGACGGGACACGTCTAAAAGAGTATACGACCCGCACGACTTTCCCCTCTAAATGTGGCAAGAATATTAAGTAAATAAGAACTAACTGCGGACGTTAGCCTCTTTTTACTAGTCTGTAGGAGTCGTCATTCAATTTAAGAAAACTGACAAAACCCGGTTATCGTGATATGCCTGGAGTGCAAACATATTTGACTCACAACGGCCATAGGTTCCCTTGTGATCCCTGGTGTGGATATCCCTCAACGTACATCCAGTGGAGCAAAGATTGAGAATTCGGGGGACGTTTACTAATACGGGGAGTGCCCAACATTAGCCTACGCGGCGAAGTCCTTACTAGTTCAATTATGACGGCGATGGGACTTGGGTTATGCTACATTACTACTCTAGATTTATTTTAATGCACAAATATTACTAAACAAATGTCAAAACGCTGATTTAGGTTAATTTAAGGTGCTTAGCAATAAACCGGGTTGTCCAAGGATTATCTGATTTAAGCGTGAATAATATAATAGATTAAAGTGAACAAATTTATATGGTGACGAAAGCTGTAAAATATAGATTCAAGTTACATTATAGCGTAGGCTATACTGCGGTTCTCAGTAACACCTACCACTTGCCTTAGCAGGACCTCCTTTTAACTTTAGAACAACCTTTATACTGGCTTTTAGATACTTTATCCTTCTTTTAATTCCGGCAGATTTTCCTTTTGGATTCCTTGGTTTTGGCTTATAAATTGGCTAGAACTTCGATACTAATTGGGATGATTTAAATAATTATGCGGACAGAGTTTTACTTAACAAGAGTTAATACGGCAGAACTATTACGAATAAAGGGCAGGACATCAACATGATTTTAGTATACCAGAGGGGGAAGAGAGAATTCAGAATATCAGAGGAGAGAGATTGAATTGATGATCGAAAAAGGGGTGTAGATGGGTTGTATTTATAATGTAGGTAGTCGAAATAAGAGTTCGAGAGCCAGGAAAAAGCAGCGCTCGCTATGTGAGCGCTGGAAATTTCCAGCGCTTGACACTGTAGCGCTAGAAATTTCTAGCGCGCATAAGATAGAATTTGAAAAGTTTGTGTTTTGTTCAGAAACAAATAGCAGCGCTAGAAATAAGTGGCGCTGACATTGAGAGCGCTGGAAATTTCCAAAGCATGCTATGCCAGCGCTGGAAAATTCCAGCGCAGGCAGATCTGCGAATTTCCAGAAAACTGGATCTTAAACAGCTTATAACTTCTTCATACAAACTCAGATTCTTGCAAATAATATCTTGTTGAAAATCTACGGAATCCATCTTTCTAATGATACCGGTCATGCATCAATTGGATTTGTACATCTCAAGTTATGACCCAAAGAGTGGAGGTCAATCCGCTTTGGAAAAACCCAAGTAAAAGCCTTATAACTTATTCGTTTTAAATCGGATTTGGGCTTATGATAAGTCTATGGAAAGATTATTCCAAGGCCTATTCAATCATGTGATGTGCATAATCCAAATGATAGTGACAAGTGTCACTATCTCAACACTTGTCCCGAAAATACACCTGAATATCAAAGGTCAAGAAGCGATATCCGAAAGATTGTTTCCAGAAATACCCTTCTTGAGGGGCAAATGTTGTGGGAAAAATTACCATGCCAACGTGTACCAATAAAGATGCGACACTTGGCACGTATTACGCCCCGTAAGCACACCATGAAAGTATAAATATCCGTCTACGTATAAGTATGAGTATCCATCTACGTATCTACAAAGTATACGTACTTGTATTTATGTACGTATAAATGTATGTATTATGTCTGTACATGGGGGGGCATACATGGCAAGTATCCCATAATAGGCACAAAGGCCCAAATAGCCCACTTATGCCCTAAAAGGCCAGAAAAACTGCAAGAGGAAAGGACACCTGTCCTCTCCTCCTGCCTCAGCCAATCATGTGAAGGGAATGTTAGGTCATTCCCCCAATAACCTAGTACTATAAAAAGCCCCATTTCCCTAGAAAAAGGGGTCACAATCACATCAAGAAAAAGGAACATTTAGTGCTCTGCCTTCTCTCTACTTTCCCTCTCTAAAAATATACTCTTGCTTAAATATCGGCTACCGGAAACCCCCACTTTGATTGAGTCTGGGCAAGACGATGATCAAAGTATTGATAGACAGAGTGCGTTTTGGACTTAGTCTGATTACGACCAAGTCTGAACGAGGGTCTCACGAGCCCCCGTGTGATAAAATTTGACTTAAGGGTCATCACTAGAAATGCCAATAGTTCCCTCACGAGTCATTGGGAACCTATTGACTTGAATCGACTTCTTACAGAGTCATAAAAGACGTTCAAATGGTGGAACATAGTTTTTCTAAAACATATACTAAACTTGATTTTTTGAGGAAGGAATACAGGACATGGAATGGCAACGGAATACAGAATACGGGATGACAACAGAATACAAAAAACAGAATGACAACAGAACACGGAATTCCAAAACGGAATACAAAATATAGAATGTGGAATACAAAATACAAAATGCGGGATACAGAATACAGAGTACAGAATGCGAAATACAGAATACATAATACATATAGAATACAGAATACAAACTGCAGAATACAGAATGCGAAATACAGAATACAGAATGCGGAATATAGAATACAGAATACAAAATACCTGATACAGAATGTGGAATACAGAACATTGACATTTTTTTTATTTGAGGAATGAATAAACCTCGAAACAGAATACAGAATGACGAAATACGGAATACACAATACGGAATATTGACATTTTTATTAATGAGGAACGAATAAACCTCGAAACAGAATATATAATGACGGAATACGGAATACGAAATACAAAATACAGAATATTGACATTTTCATTAACGAGGAACGAATAAACCTCAAAACAGAATAGAGAATGACGGAATACGAAATACACAATACAGAATAAGAAATACGGAATATTGACATTTTTATTAACGAGGAAAGAATAAACCTCAAAACAGAACACAGAATGATGGAATACGGAATACAGAATACGGAATATTGACATTTTTATTAACGAGCAACGAATAAACCTCGAAACAGAATACAGAATGACGGAATACGAAAATTTCAGAATACGGAATACAAAATTTTCTGAATAGGTAATACGAAATTTTTTGAAAATGAATTTTTAAAGAACCGTTACCTAAATGGGTTACGGTGTTTTCCCGGAATGTCGCTGCTTGTTGGTTGGCCAGCGGAATAACTTAATCTTTTTGAAAATAATAATTTGAAAAATCGTTACTCTTTCTACGGGAAGAAAATAGAGTAAAGATGACGGTTATATTTGCATTATACGAAGGGCGAGGTGGCCCGAAAGTTTTCTGAATGAGAATAATTATGCGTCAGAATTTTCTAGCGCGTGCATTTGTTGCACTTGAATTTTCCAGCGCGTGCATTCTTTGTATACAAGGAGCATTGACATTTTCTTTGCCATTTATATAAGAATTGAGATGTAACCGGCCGAATAAGAGTGACGCTTGAAGAGATTGAGCTTTTCGTGAAACAACCAGCAGCGCCAGAATATTATAGCGCTCTGATCAGGAGCGCTTATTATTTCCTGGAACTAGCTTAGATGGTCGCCCGATATTATTCATGCAGAGGTGTTTAAAACTTTATCTTTGCCGTGATTAGGGGAGAACCAAACTATAGCGCCAGAACTTCCTGGCGCTGGCTTCGGTGTGCTGGAATATTAGTGGCGCATGTATATATGCCTAGCGCTAGAAATATCTAGCTCTGGTGTTTTACTTCCACTTTTCCTGAATTTTCCGATTTTATTCCGAATCTTATATCTCATTCACGGGTTTATCTCTTTTAAGGATATCGGTTGGAGTACAACCTTTATCTTTCCTCAAGGATTAATTGTAGTGCAATGTAATCACTTTGATTGTTCGCCTTGTACGGTTACTATTTTTGGTAGCCGTTTAAGTATGGAAGCTACTATAAATGGCAATTACTAAAAGAGGAAATACAGGCTTCGAGATCTCGTCAGCTATTTCGCTGTTGTTCTTCGTGATTTCGGATTTCATCGATGTCTTTACCAAATTCGTTCCCAAGTCACTGGATCACTAGTATGTAAGTAATTCATATTTTGCTTGAGTCTTTGGTTTAATTTCGAGTAAAATTCGCGTAGAAGTTTATTCTCAAATTGATTTGGGGTTTCTTGATTTTACCCCAATTTCTTGCAATTGTTTGCTTGCATGAGATGTTTATGACATGTATAAGTATCTTGCATGTTGATTTTCACAAGTTTGTTCATTTTGGGTAATTTTGGGTTTGCTCAAAATCAGTCCCCAAGTGTGCCTATGAATTGATGTCGTGACACAATGTACGTGTTCTTGGCTTGTTGCTTGCGGTTTACATGTCGTGACACAATTAATAATTTAAATTGTTTTCTCGGATTTTAATTTTGAATATTATTATTATTATAAATTTTATTTATACTAATTAGTTTACTAAAATTAAACCTTGAATTAATTTAAGTTCGTTTAATTCAACTGAAATAAATTAAATTAATGGATTCGATTATAAATTTTATATGAGCTTTAAATTTTAATTAAAAGTGTATGTTTCCGGTTAGACTAGAAATACATTTTTATGTTTAAAATTAGTAAAGCATATGAATTTATTGGTTTAAGTGGGAGCCTTTTAGTCATAAACTCTTGATTAGGTCTATAAATCCTTTAAGGTTAAACAACTTGATTAGAATTAATAAGGACTGAATAATTGGTAGATTATTGGTGCCCTTGATTAATTGCTGCAAATATTTATGTGATGCACTAACCAGCTATGTGGGCCATTCATGATAATGAATGGATGAATGGTATATATTGTATATGTACTGTTTTGCAGGTTATGGAGTGACAAGTATGGCCCAAATAGGATAGAAAATATGGTCTGTGTACCATTAATTTGAATGTAATTCGTCTAAAGTACCAAAATTGTTTTTCAATTCAAATATGGTCTGCGTACCATCAAATAGTTGTAATTAGTTTAATTATAGCTTATCCTATTTGAAGAAAATGGCGCCTCCCACGGTGAAATTCAAGACGAAGTTACCATTTTCGAGACGGACTTTGAAGTTGAAGCTTCAAGATGAAGTCGGGCCATACTAGATCACATTTATCTTATGCATGTTTTAAGTTATTTATTGCTTTTAAATATGTCTTAAATATGCATGAGATCAAAAGTTGATTATGTTGCATGGTTAAAGATTTTAGTTCACTTAAAATCTAACCAACATAGTAAGAGCCTTAAGTTCCAAACTTAAAAATTGAGTTAAAAGGTGCCATGCCAAAATAAACACTTACTTGGATATCCTTTACATCAATCTAGTAATAGTTTTCGCTCAGCTAGGTGTTACTTATTGGTCCTAAAGGGGTAAGGTACACAAATAATTGTGAGTACATGTTAGTTTTGGTGAAACTCAACGATATAAGTAAGGAGTCCTTTTATGTCGTGGCAAAATCGATAGGTTTACCTAATAAGTTCTTAGACGTACCTATCAACCAAGAGTAGTTTCTAGACTATTAGCAAAAGGCTTTTGCTTACCTAAAAGATTTTAGAATTGAGTCTGAATACATAATGTGCTTAATTCTTCAATGATTTTAGGATCTTGGAATCATTTTATTCACACCTGCCGGAACAATAAATTCGAATAAAATGCTAATAACTTGTTTAAATTGCATGATTGCTTTAATTTTCAAGTTATTATTCATGATAAATGTTTAGACTTTGCATGCTTCAATGTATGTTTTAATTATTAGTTATAATTAAATATCTTGCACTGCAGTAAATCCTTTTAGAAAGGTAACAGTAAATTTCCTCGATTGGTAGTGAATCCAAGAACGATTCACGGAAATGAGAGAAAATGAGCAATTTAAATGTACGTTTCTTATAGCGACTTTTATGGTTGTTTTCGAGTATCAAATTCGAATGGCAAACCGATTGGTGCTTGTGAATTCAAAATACAATGTAGTTTTGATCATAAAGCATTGAGTTTAAACACTCAGCTTTACCAATGGTTAACAACCTAATATCTTTGTCCATTTAGTTCTCGAATGAGTCTAGTCCCTAGACATTCGAATAGATCGATACTTAGAGAACTTTAGAAGCTTCTGGTAAGATCATCTAGTTGAAACAAAATATTCAACATAAATTAAATGGTAAGAACCTTGTTGGAGTGACATTGGACATGTCTAACAAAGTATAAAAGTCAACACTAAAGAATTCAATTCTTAAGACTATAAGAAAGGGTACAAGAAATAGGAAACCAAAGGAACAAATGAAAGGAATTTACAATTCCGTTTCTACCTATAAGTTTATGTTTAAAAGAGCAGTGACCTAGCAATCAAACTTCCTTGGTATCATATACCTCTTGAGGTTCTTACTTCGGTAATAACTCAAATAATGGAATCTAGGCTACACTGATGGCCTACAAGTGGGAAATGAAGCATGACAATGCTACATTAGTTGTAGGGTCATCTAGTTTGTTTTAAGTCCTTTCAAAGGCTGGAACTTAATGGTTATTTTGTTCCACAATCAGCATACCTAAATTTCTGCTTCAAACACAGAAAGACTCACATTCAAGAAAAACAAAAACAATGTTTGTTTGTTTATTTGAATGAAATGGTCATTTACGGGATGAGTCAATATGCTTGATTAAAACAAACAACACTTTAACAATAAGAGCTTTACTAGGTTCAAATCAATCTCTTGATTTGAGTTCCACAAATCTTTGGCATTGTTACTTAGACCATATCGACAAGTTAACATTCAAAAGCTCTATTTTGATGGACTTTTGAAAGTTCATTGATTTCTAGATCAATTTAAGACAACTAGTCTTACTTGTTGAAAGTAACAAAAGATATGAACTATTGTTAGAACGCCTAGACGATAGAGTTCAAAGCTAAAGAAAGGTTTTATGACTTTATTATTTCACATAGATTTGAGTGAATATAGGTTTATTTACTCAAAGTGATATAAGTTTGAATCTGTTTGGCTAGTTCAAAAATTCAGAAGTATAAATCCCACTTGGCGAGAAATCATAAAGATCTATGTTAGATCATGACGATGATTACTTTAAGACCAAATATGATCATCAATGATTGTGTGTAGTAAAATTCACAATCTAGCTCCATAAGATATGGCATATCTAAGTTGGAATGATCGAAGTCAATTAGTACTTGATTCGATCAATGATGAATCATAAAGAACTTTCCTATAATTTCTAAAACAAAATGCTCAACTACCACCAAACTAAACCAAATTCGTCAAAGCTATTGAAAAGTAATTTCAGAATATCTTTTCATAACATATATATATATATATATATATATATATATATATATATATATATATATATATATATATATACTTGGGCCTTAGTTTGTTGAATAACAAACACTAAGCTCCCACTGAGTTTAGCAACTCTTTATATATATATATATATATATATAAAGAGTTGCTAAACTCAGTGGGAGCTTAGTGTTTGTTATTCAACAAACTAAGGCCCAAGTATAGATATATGTTTAATTGTGATTTATTCAAATGAGACACAAGGGTATTGTTTCTACCACGAATCTTTGAGAACATAATGTTTGTTTGCTCGAAATAATGTCCTTTTGGAGATTCGTTTCCAAAATGACAAGTGGGAGAAAATAGACCTCGAAAGTCTTCGAGGCGAACAACAAACATAAAGAGATTCCGGAGGCTTTTCGAAGTTCTTTAGAAAATCCAAACACTTATTCTTTGAGGACTATAGAAGTGGCTTTAAAGAATAGACATCTCTTAGAAGACTTTACAAGTGCTTCAAGGAGAACAGAATATTCAAAGGACTTTCAAGTGGCTATTGACATTCTATTTGTTTGATGTTCTATACCCAAGTAGGCATAGAGTTCAAGTCACTGAAACTATGAGATTCTTCTATTAGATAGTGAAGAATCATGGAGTTCAGGTCACTGAAGCTATGCGATTCTTCTATTAGATAGTGAAGAAACCTACAACTTGCAGTCAAATTATTATCATGTAGATTAATGAGTTTGTGACTTATAAGAAAGCTATGACGAAACCTAGATTCCCTAAAATGGTTAGAGGCCATATATTGACTTAATGTTTAATTGGTTAAAGGCCATAAAAACATACTCAATGTTTTGATGACAAAATTGAAATTTTGTTGATTTGCAAGAATAGTTTCACACCTATTGGTTGCAAGTTTGTTTTAAGGATAAAAACCATCAAACATGGAATTGTGTTCACACACAAAGCTAGATTAGTTGCTAAAGGTTACAAGCAAATTCACGGCTTGGATTGTGTTGAAGCCTCATGCAAAATCGTAATGCTTAAGTCTATAATTCAAGCAATGATTGCATATTGGTACATATGGCAATTGGATGACAAAACGTATTCCTCAATCAAATGTTGGAAGAAAACCATGTACATGGCATGTCATAGGATTTATGGATCCAAATAATGCTTGAAATGAATGCTAGCTTATGAAATCTAAGTACAGATTTAAGCAAGCAATTGGGAATTGGAACTGTATTTTAGTGAAGCTAATAAGCATTTTAGTTTCATAAAATGTACATGATTCTTATAGATGTATAAGAATTTTAGTGGGAGTACATAAAAACTTAATTGGTCCTATGTGTATCACACACATATCTCTCTATTGTGAAATAACATTCAAATGCTAATGACTTAGATTTGAAATTATTCATCAATGATGGACCATGGCGAAACTTAGTACATACTGGGTATTAAGATCTATTTACAAAGATCTTATAATATTGTTTTGGATTAAGTAATGGCATTTACTAAATCAAACACGAAATACTCCATTGGAGATATTCGACCCATGTGAATAAATCTAAGTAAAGGATGTTTGAACTATGTATAAGCATTTACTAAGTTAAACATCAAAGAGTCTAAATGAGATTCTTAACCTATATTATATGTCAAAGAATTTAGCTGAATTTAGTATCTACTGAAACTAGATAAGCTAAAGTTACATGAATAGAATTCAATTGGGAATTATTCTGCAAAAGAATTTATCATGTATGATATAATATGAGGATCGCCAAAAACGTATTGTATGACTTTAGGCATGACGAACATATACCAATCTCTATTGATCTAAGTAAAGATTAACTAGACTGAGATCAAGAAAAACTTATGGTACTTGAAAAGGTACATAGGAATAGTTCTTGATTCAAGGAAATAAAGATATGCTAAATATTAATGCTACACGCATAAATACTGGCAAAGGATCAAGCAAGACCCTTTGGAGTTAACCATTGGCAAGGACGAGTTATAGAGCATCGTGTTTTGAAATGGAAACATGGATTGGAGACCATGAGTTGTTGCCTGGGAAATTAAAATATTAATTTCTATGTTCTAAGATACAGCTGGGAAGTCTTCCACATATCTTGAACTGCTTGGATGAGTAAATCCAAACAAAGCATCACTGGCAACCTATACAATTGAAGTAAAAATACTTATTGCCTAAGAAGCAATAAAACAGGGTTGTTTATGTTAAAGAGTTCTTCACTGAACTTGGGTAGATCACATTTCTGCTGGCTTGATGGTTCTTCATTAAAAAATGCGTAGAACCACTCTTGAAGCAAGAAAAGACTAGATCACAAAATATCTTATCATCTATCTCAAAGAACATTCTATGAAAGGGATATTAAGATTGGCAAAGCATGATAACTAAACCTATGCAACAAGTGAGAGGCAACACTCACATTGTAGCACTGGAAATCAAGCATAGCTTTGAATTCCATGAACTGTTTTAAAAATGGGTTTAAGGCCCACGGTTGTAAAACATTGGGGTTGAACATTTATCATATATGAAATGTATTTTCATATTCCATTTAATCTTGGTTTAGTATTAAATGATGAGTCCCTTCAATTTGACAATATATTCAAGATAGACTGTCAGGACCAGTCCTGTGACTAAGAAATGTCTATCAAGTGAACTTGAATGTCAAAAGTTGAAAATGGTCCCTGGTCGGAGTTTTCTATAAAATTGGACGCATAGAAAACATTAGACGACTAGAATGCAAGATGACTAGTAGTTCTGTTTCTTGAACTATGTGGACATGGCAATGTCATAATCATTTGCATAGATACTTACTTTGGGAAGACTAGTATCGGACAGACCTATGAAACTTTACTGTAAGAGATGAAAATCTGTCATAAGTAAATTTCATTAAAATTATTATACACTAAATCCTCAATACATGAGTGATTTGAGATTACTTGTTTGAGAACTGGTTACTTTGACGTTGACCAACCGTCGCACCGTAAAAGGAGGCTATAAAGGCAACGCTCAGGTAATCACCTATCAAACGAAGTCTAATCTCAAGATCGCAAGATTGGGATTGTCCTCCCATAAATCGGGATGAGATGCTTAAAAGTTGTACAAGGCCACTCGGAGAGCTAGAAACTGTAAAATGCATGGCCGTGCTCGGATGAATCATAGGCTATGATTATCTGTTTATTTGAGCAGTTGAAGTCTGAAACCGAGAAACACCTCTGGACATAATAAGGATGACAACTCTTACCTTATGTTCAAGAGCAAGCATCGAGCGACAAAGGAATTAGGAAATGCACACTTGTCCGATCCCTAAGGACAAGTGGGAGACTGAAGGAAATATTGCCCTTGGTCCAAGTATGCATTAAACGATAAGTCTAATAAATGCGGTTCAGTATTCATTAACAAGTTAATAATTCAGTGAGATCAAGTGAGCTGAATGCCTAGCTAGAGGCCGCTTCAGTTTAAGTGGAATTAATAATATTAATCCACAGTTTACTCTTGACTGAACCCGTAGGGTCATACAAATAGTACGTAAACGGATCAAGTATTTAATGGCATTAAATGCTCCATCTATGGATATTCGGAATCGACGGATCTCGGTTTCAGTGGGAGCTAAGATCGTCAAAGGCAAGCAAATGAATACTCCGGAAACGATGATATTGCCGGAAACGGAAATATGGATCGTATCGGAAATATAAATATTATCCAAGTCGTAGATGTTGCCGGAAACGGAAACATGGTACGTATCGGAAAATATTAATGGAAATGGAAATATTGCCGGAATCGGAAATATTGCCGGAAATGGAAATATTGTCAGAATCGGAAATATTATCGGAATCGGAAAATAATTCCGGAAACGGAAATATTAAATATTTGTTCGAAACGGAAATTAATTCCGAAATCGGAAATATTAAATATTGTTCGTATCGGAAATGAATTCCGGAATCGGGAATTTAATCGGAAGCGCATCGTACGAATTAGCATCGGACGAGGCTTGCTAGACGAAGGCCCAGCACGAAGCCAGGCCCGCGCCCATCAAGCCAAGCGCCCAACACGAAGCTGCCAGAGCCTCGCCAGGCCCAGCAAGGCCATGGGGCGCGCGCGGGCTGTAGCTCGTGGGCTGCGAGGCAGCGCCTGCTCGTGTGGGCCGCAAGGCCTGCGCGGGTGCGTGCGTTCCTCGTGGTCGTGCAACACTCGTGTTCGTAACGAATCCTAATCCTATTGGAATTCGTGCATTGATTAAATCCTAATCCTAAAAGATTAAATTTATTATTTAGAGTTCTAATAGGATTCTAATTAATAAATCCATATCCTAGTAGGATTATAATTCCTTTCCATGAACTCTATAAATAGGTGCCTAGGGTCACATATTTACATCGAGAATTGAAGTATTCTAAAGGTAAGATTTTGAAGAAAAATCAGCCATACACTTGCACCTAATAGCCGAAATTCCTAAGCTACCTTAAGGGCGATTCTAGTTGGTCAAGCTTAAGGCGGATCCGGACGTGCTGTGGACTATCTACGGAGGGACGACACTTGGAGTCCTAAAGACTTGTTCTTGTTCGGTTCGGGCGCAGCTAGGGAGGGCACGCAACAAAGTGTATGCATCTAAATTATGCTAAATGATTATGTGTAAATAATATGCTTTTCTGGCTTTATGGTTTTTCCGCATGATTTATGCTTTGTCATATGAATCATAACCTAACAGTGGTATCACGAGCCTCTTATTATTTTCATAATCTAAATTGCATAAACATGGTTAAATATTACAAATTTGCAAGGAATTAAAAGGGGTGATTAATTTTCGTAGTTGTTAATTAATTGCAAATTGCGTTTATTTAATTATATGTACGCAGTTTTTCGGCAGAATGTTCGTTACTCAACCAAATCGAGTGATTTTTGTGTCAATTCCACATGTAAAAGGCATTCTAAAATTTTGACAAAAATAGTTATTTTTCGCCAAAACCCAGAATTCCCAAATTCGAAGCCTAACTATGACTTTTCGGAGGTTTTAGTTTTTCGAACGCAAAAGTTTGTAAATTTAAGATGTTAAATTGAATATTTGCGACTCTTGTTGATAAATCTTGAATCTTTGATTGACTTACTGTATATGTTTAACAAGTTTGAATGCCTAGCCTTGTTAATTACACAACCTAATTTGTAATTATGATTAATTTGTTGAAATTCGAATAATTTAGAATTGATTTGATTTTAATAATTAATTAATAATTTAATTAGGTAACAATGATTACAAACCACCATAAAAATTGTTAATTTGTGTTAAATTTTAAATTTTATGACCTAGATTTGAATCCATGTTAATCGGAAATTAATTGATTAATAAATTTTCGATTTTTCTCCCTAAAATTATGAAATTAATATGATTTATTAATTTGTCATTAATTTTGGAAATAAAAGTTTTAATTTTTATGCAATTCGCTCATAAAACTTGCACGCACAAAGCAATGGACGCTACGTGTTACCCTTAAGGGGTGTTGTATAGTGCGGACATGCGACGACGAGCAAGGGAGCTCGTCGCCCATGCGGTACGATGCAACGAGCAAGGGCCATGGCACACGAGCACGCTGCCCTGTGTCGAGTGCTGTGCGCATGTGGGCGAGTGGGCAAGGCGCAAGCCAGTGGCAGACGCGTGTGGACAGCAAGCGTGCTGCGCCACAGCGCGCGCTGCCACACCCAGCAAGCAAGCATACGCAAGGCGACGAGCAAGCGGGCGCGCGCAGCGTGGCCTGCAGTGCTGCGTTGCGTGTGGCCTGCAGGCGCGACGAGCGAGCAAGCGTGCGCGCAACGTGGCCTGCAGTGCTGCGTTGCGTGTGGTTGCTTGCGTGCTGCTGTACGAACAATCAAGGGGCGCTAAGCCTCGTGCACTCGATGGGTCTTGGGGCGCAAGCCCAAGTGCCTCGTCGTGTCTCGATTGAGTCGTTTCGAATTTAATTTTGAATTTTCAGTTCGGAAATAATTTTAATTAATTTTAAAATTAATAATTTAAATTGTTTTCTCGGATTTTAATTTTGAATATTATAATTATTATAAATTTTATTTATACTAATTAGTTTACTAAAATTAAACCTTGAATTAATTTAAGTTCGTTTAATTCAACTGAAATAAATTAAATTAATGGATTCGATTATAAATTTTATATGAGCTTTAAATTTTAATTAAATTTGTATGTTTCCGCTTAGACTAGAAATACATTTTTATGTTTAAAATTAGTAAAGCATATGAATTTACTGGTTTAAGTGGGAGCCTTTTAGTCATAAACTCTTGATTAGGTCTACAAATCCTTTAAGGTTAAACAACTTGATTAGGTCTACAAATCCTTTAAGGCGAAAGAGCCGTGGTCAAGGCGGTCAATATGTTGAAGTTTGCCCGGACCAGGGATCGAGTGAATCTTTTTAGCCCGATTAAGGCTTCAACCTGTACTTGAAGAAACAGACATAAAATGACAACATGCACAATTTAGGTTTAAGGTCAACAACGTCTTTTTTTTTTATTTTTATTTTGCGGCTTTAGTGGTTTTAAGTCTATGGAAAGATATTAGTTAAAACTTGCGGATTTAATGCCAAATTATTCGCAATGGGAAAGTCTTGTATGTTCAATTCGTTGTTAAGGAAGAGATTGGACGTGTTGGCAAAGCTAGCCCCCAGTATAAAGCAGAGCAACATTTTTTTTCTCTTTTGAATTAGACATGGGAAGGTGCATCCAGAATCGATTGCTTAACAAGGGAATGAACAGATTGATTAAGATAGAAGATCGACATATCTAACTGGTTTTTTAAAAACAGGAGATTTTGAAAACAGAAAGGAAGAGGTGGAGTCCTTATTTAAAAGACATTTGAGAATGTTCAAGGAAGTGATTTGACCATACGGTCACATGGTTTAGTATAGTCTAAGATCAAACAGTCTCTTTTTTATTGTATCGGATTCAGAAGTTTCCACTAGGGTTGTCGACTGTGGTACTTGCAGATTACTTATAAGAAGTATCTGTTGCTCGATTCATGATGAAGTTTAGATGCTCAAAGTTCAAGGAGGTGAAGAACATTCTTGCATGAAGAGACGTCGAGAGATGATAAGGATAGTAAGTGCTACCCTTTGCTGTTTATAAAGGAGGTTTGATTGTCTTAGTTTTTTTTGGCAATGTTTAAGAAGATGTAGAAGCGTCTTTTATTTAAGGAAATTATTTATGTGTTTGAATGGCAGAAAACAAGTTGTTTTAGGAAGTGAATGCTTCCTTTTGGAAGTTATGCCTAAAGAGGCGAGTTGTTTCTATTTCTGGAAAAGTAATTAGGTTGATAATAGAACCGCGTGCCTAATTAACAAGACTTTTAGCACTTTTGCATTTAATGACTTAAGTTGAATGGTATGGATCCATGTTTTAGTCACTTTTAGCCGGAGTGGGCTGAGGTTGTTTTGTTCAGAATAAAAGTCCATAATGAATTTGGACTAAAGTGGCCGCGCCTTTAGGGGTTGCATACGTATCCAGGTTGGAATCAGGCCATATGTAGTTCTGGTTTTTTATTCTGAGTATTATTTTTATTATAAATTCACCTTGATTTGTGCAAAATTGCATAAAAATAATCGGATGTGCACGGATGTACCCCCCAAGTGTTCGAATTTTTCTGTAAAAGTGTAGGAAAAATTCTGAACACTTAAATACATGCGTTGGAAAAGATCTGGCGCACAGCCTGCATGCGCTAAAATTTATTAGCGCTTACATGGTAAGCGCTGGTAATTTCTAGCGCTAGGCGGTAGGTACGCGTGTTTTTCACAGGATTCGGTTTATTTTCACGTTTTTTTAGTTAATTTGCAAGCTTGATTAACTTCTTACTACCGAGTAATTGGTGCTCGGTTTTCAGGTATTCCCGAGTGGGATTTCTCTTCTTTTGCGATTTAAGTAAGACTTATGTTTATTATTTCACCTCAAGGAGGGCTTTTCTGGGGTTGTAATGTGGTTAAGCTTTGGGTGAAAAAAATGGTTAAGGCTCAAAATTTTCTACTATATCATGAGTTAAATTGACAATTGGACTGTGTTTAACCTTGCTTGATCTTGGAAGAACTTCATCACTGTTTACTCTTCATATTTCAGTTTTTTTTTAACTTTTGGCTTGACCGGTTACTTCACTGTATGCTTGGATTCTTTCTTTTCAATGGTATTTGATGTATATTCCTTTTCATTTGATTAGTTCCTTCTTCTTGTCCATTTTATTGTCATGGTGCATTCACATCCCTGGGTTCGGAGTAGTGTGGGTTGAACAAATAAAGGCTCCTTCAGACGAGGTTCAACATGGCTAACAATAAAGTGGTTCATTGTTTCTTGGTCAAGGGAAAGGACATTTTTGAAGGTTGCAATTTGCCTTTTGTGTTGGTGAATTATATCTTTCAGAAATCGTTAAGGTGGACTGAATGAGCCCCCATTTGTTGGTCCTGAGATGGGTCCTCGTTTTTTTTTGTTTTTTTTGAAGTTAATGGGCTATGTTGAGCCCATGTGAGTGATTATTTGCAAACTCTGTAAAGTGCAGAATAAGTCTTGCCATTTGTCTCGTGCATCGAATAATTTGTTTGTTCATTGCTTTTAAAACTGTTATGGTAAGACAATCAAGGATGTACTTTAAAAAGATTTTTTTATTGATTTTGGATAAAAGTACATGATAAGAAGGCTTTGACAGCAATTTAGGCTTTATTCTATTTTAGGAACGAAATGAAAGGGAAAATGACATAGAATTAGTTTGTAGTACTATATTCTAAGTCTGAGCTTCTTTGAACTTTGAGTCTGCATCTTCGAGCTTTGGATAATCTTTAGTCTTTAGCTGCCAACAGTCTAGTTTTTAGCTTCGCGATTCCAGTCTAGGAGAGATTTGTTTATGAGTCTGTCATTCTGAACATTCTAGTGGTGGAATGTTTGATATGGTAGAGGGTAAGTATGCCATAGTTGTCCCTAATGTTGTTTGGTGTTAAAGGAATGCTATGTCAATTAAGTTTTAAATATTGAAGGTGAACGTTTAATCTTAATTGGAGTATAATGCTCTCAACTTCATATCTTACATGGGAAGGGTCAAGACCCCGTCCTCAATTAGATCTTGTATTTCATTCTTTAAGTGCCAACCCTGATGGATAAGATGGCCTTTTCTCTGATGATACTCACAATATGAGCTAGGGTCCCAATACTTGCCTTTAACAGGGGGATCCGGGGTGGGACCTATTGGACATAGTATTCCTCAAGTTGTGAGTTTAGCAAGCATTTTTGTGTACCACTCGCCTACCGTAGCGAATTTTCTGTCTCTAGTCCACCTTTTAACCCTTTTTGGTTCACAAGCAAATTCATTAACTGTCTTCGGTTTTTCGAAGAGGGAACTTTGTCTCATTAAAGAGGTTAGTTCATTTATCCTTTGACGGTCAACTGTCTCGGGAGTAGGGTGCTCCGGAGTGTTGTAACCTATTCGGCGCATTAGGAAATTGAGATGATCACTTGGACCGTGCTCATATTGATGAATTTTCTTTTGTGTTTCTTCTAAGGTGATGAGTCGAGCAGTAAGCTCTTCAAGAATAATCTTTATTAGATGGATTTGCTCTTGGATGACACTCATGTTCGGATTACAAAAGAGAGCGGATTTGACGAAGACTTCCCTAACTGATTGGAGTTTGTGTTGCCGAGCGACCGTTCCTTGAATTATGTTCGAATTTGTTAGGACCCTTAGACAAGGATTAACGTATTGTTTTTGAAAACCAGAAAGAAATAGATTTGAAAAGTTGGATATGATCTCCCGATTCTTGATTAAAATAACCGCTTATAAATTAAGAGTATTAATTTGTTAATTTCGAGGTATGGACTGACTTAATAGTCCTTTTAGATGGTGAATGCCATCAATAACAAACTTACTAATTATTTGGAATATGTTAGCACGCTATTTCGGATGACTCAGACTCAAAGGTTGGACGTGGGTTCGACTCATAACACATAAATAGATTTTTATGAAACTGTTGGACTGTAACAGCTATAGCTTTTTATCTGCTAACCCTTTTGGGATGAAACTGACTCAGGATGATGGACTAAGGTTAGACCTAAGGATTGATAGGTTATTGGCCTCACAGTTCTTAGTAAAACTCTTTCTATGACCGTTTTAGTGTTTTTACCTTTGGCTATACGAGTTTGACTTTAAGTTGCGAGATGGAGATTGAGGGAACTGTCCTAGGTGTAAGTGGATTCTAGGGGAAGGACTATAAGTGTGTGGAGATTCTATAGAATGTAATTCTAGGTGAATGATGACTCTACGGTAGGCTTTAACTTGGTTTAGACTCTTTGGAAACAATTTTTTATGATGACTAGGTGAACTTAGGCTTTAATTGACATGATGGACTCAAGGGATGACAAACTTGGCTAAGGTTTTTGACTCAACTTGATTCGTTCTTTTGCCTCGAATATTTTTAAGCGATTATGACGAGCAATTTGGTATAAATCCATTTTTATTAACTGATTTTAGAAAACAGACTCTCTTCTTTTTTATAAATCTTTTCTTTTAGTGAACGTCAAAGGTTATTTTAGCATGAACGGTATTATGACGAGCATTAATGCCACTAGAGGACTAATAACTATTTTACAAATAATCTTTGTTTTAAGCCAAGGGTGCGTGAGAGTTTTCGAGAATCGAACCAGTGAGCGCCAGAAAATTTCAGCGTTGGAGGGTGCAGCGTGGGAAATTTATAGCGCTTGCCTGTTGTGCGCTAGAAATTTCCAACGCCTGCAGGTATTCGTGCAGTTGGCCCTTTCTTAGTCAATTTTGTTCCGTAGCCTGAATTTTACTAAACTGAGCCCTTTGTTTGAGTGTTTGTGCACTCAAACGTTCAGCATTCCGACGCAAAGGGATGTAATTTGCGCGTACTGGCCTTTGGGCTCTGTTGGTAAAAGCTAATTCAGACTTTTTGTTAATTTTGACTTAATTAGGCTTAATTCCGTGAGAATACCTTTGGTGCAATTTTGAATATGCGTTGCGTAATGGGTATTTTCAGCCAGACCTACGTAATGCTTAAGGTAGATGCGTATTTTGATCCTTCGAATTAGTTGCACAAAAACTTTCAAGTTCTGATTTGTAGGCTTAAATGCGAGGAATAAGCAGGCGTGCGCTGAAAAATAACAGCGCACAGGAAAGCACCGCTGGAATTTTCCAGCACTAGCCTGGTCAGCGTGGAAATTTTTGGCGCTGGCCATTTCTGCAATTTGATATCCTTGCCGCTGGCGTTAGAATTTTCTAGCGCTTAAGGCATGCGCGCTGGAATTTTCTAATGCTGGCCAGGGCTGCGCTGAATTTTTCTGGCGCTTGGTTCCTGGTTGCGAAATTTTTAATTTGATTCGCAACTTTATTATTATTTCGACATTTTAAAGACTTTTTTGGAATTTTCAAAGCATTGTTGACCTTAAATTAAGCGTCTGGTTGATTAGTTTCACATAGCACATAAAAATCTACATCAAACTAACAACAATCATGATTTCAAGTATGATGCGCATTTAGTTTATGCTAGTCTCTAAAGTTCAATAGGCTTGGGTGTCGAAGGGTACCAAACCGATCGCCAATCCCCCAACAGTCCCTTGTCAGAGTATCCAGGTTCATGACGAATTTTATCAAGGCCTATCCGGTACGTGCTGGAGTGGCATGTAGCGTGAATGGACCTAGGAGATAAGCGGTTCGATTTTGGGGGATGTGCTACATTGCGAATGCATCGAGTGGATAACATCCAAAGCACGTGCATCCCCGGGCTGATATGTGTCCTTAATCTGGACTTCCGAGATGAAACATGCCAAGGAAGCCGAGATTCGATTATGCGGTTCTGTCTTCGTCACATAGAATATTCAGGCCGTCCCAACTTAATAAGGAAATAATTGTGGCGTAGCGTTCGATTTCTGCTATACGGCTTCCTCACCGACGCACTACTTGCATTGATTATTTCAATATTGTCCCCAGTGGAGTCGCCACTGTGAGGGGGTTGAAAAAGATGATGGGGCGCCTCTAAAAGAGTATACGGCCCGTGTGAGGGGGTCGAAAAAGCACGAGGCTAATGCGTGACCTCGTCCCTCGTGGGTGTGACGCTTCTTTTTGTCAAATCAAGTGTAATTGGATTTCCTGTGAGTTTACACCCAATTGGCTAGTAATATAGGAGTCGCCATTCAGTTTTTAATGACAATGAGAAAAACTGACAAAACCCGGTTATCGTGACATAAAGGGAGTGCAATTATGTTTGACCACGACGGTCGTAGGTTCCCTTGTGATCCCTGGTGGTAGGGATCGCTCAACGTACACCCGCAGGGTAGAAATTGAGGGTTCGGGGGACTGTAGCTACCGAGAGGAGTACTCGCTCTTCGATAACTCCAGAGGCAGGATATCCTTACTAGCTCAGCATAAATAATTGAAGGGACATGCGTTAACTATTAAACTAATCTGAGTTGATTTTCACAATATGCAACATATAGTACTAGATCGAGCGCGATTATCTGATTTAGATTGTTTTAAGGGACCTAGCATGATAATCCAATTTCCCAAAAATATTATATTTATTAAGCGTGATCGAACAATCAGATTTAGTTAGTTTAACAGTTCATAAAAGGGCGAGGAAAGCAATTAAACCATGGAAAAGGGACACATTACGACGCACCCTTGAGAGGTGCGTCACGGTTCTCAGAAAACTAACCACTTTGACTTTGCTATTTCTCCTTTTATTTAACGAATCTCAAATTATGGGACAGGATACGTTCTGTTCGATTTATGGATCGATTGCGACAGAACGCATGATCAGTTTTGCAGCGTGAGGCTTAGGCTTAGGGGTTTAGAGTCAATACTCAGAATAATAATTTATGTGTTGTTGTTGTTTTCACGTCGAACTTAAGGCTCTATTTATAGAAAAGAGTTTGTGGAAAGATAGAATTGTAGAACTCTAATCCACGAGGAATTAGGAAAAAACACGTACCAGGTATTTTCAGTTCTCAGGCCTGGGCGCCGAAGATTTCGGCGCCCAGAGCCAGGCGTTGAAAATAGGATCTGGGCTGTTTTTCTTAGTCAGATTCGGATTCCTAGAATCCGGAGCATTTGAGATTTAATTGAGTCTTTTGGTGCGTATTAACCTTGTGACGGGATGCGTCTGGGCCCGTTACGAACTCTAGGCTCGTTAGGATTTTAATTAATACGTGACTCTTACTTTCTAATCATATTAGGAATAGGATTCTCTCGCAATTTCTATCTCATTTAGGATTTATGTTGGAGTGCAACACCTAATTCTGACAGGTTTCTATCTTTGATGACTTGCCACTTTTAACAACTACCCATTACGGTAGTTACTATTTTTAGAAGGTTTCCATAAATAACAGGTTTCTATAAATAGCATGTTTCGGGTGAAATGAAAAGGGGAATTGAGATTTGTTATTTTATAGGAGATGTGTTGTCAAGTGGAGATTTACGTTCTCATCATCGAACCTTCCCTTTCGGGAATGGGGACAAAAGTAGGTGTCTACAATTAGCCCCCACTTTGACTGAGTCTTGGAGTAAGACGAAGGTCAAAGTATTAGATGGAGTGCGTCGCACAAGCCATGGTGACCTGTTTTGGCGAGGGTCTCACGAGCCCCCGAGTGATAACATTTGACTTAAGGGTCATCACTTGAAGTGTTGACATATCCCTCACGTGTCATTGAGATTTGTCAACGGATAGTATAGAAACTTCCTCACTTTGTCATTGGAAGGATCTAGAGGTGCGCAGAAACTCCCTCACTTTGTCATTGGGAGTAGCTACAGATGTTTTCGAAATCAAAGCAATAAAGTGTAATTGGGCCTGGCCAAGCCCAATCACGAGGTAAAAAATGTTTTAAAAGATTCTCATTTTCAGGGTTAGCTAAACGAGAAAACCCCCTTGTTTTTATGGGACGTAAAACGAAGGAAAATCCAGCACATCGTTCTTTTTTGGAAAAAACGGAAAACCAATCTTTGGAAAAAAGGGAAAGCTACTCACATCGTTCTTTTTTGGAAAAACGGAAAACCAATCTTTGGAAAAAGGGAAAGCTACTCACATCGTTCTTTTTTGGAAAAACGGAAAACCAATCTTTGGAAAAAAAAGGGAAAGCTACTGACATCGTTCTTTTTTGAAAAAAACGGAAAACCAAAAAAAAGTTATTGCTGTAGTGATTAAGGACCTGCGCGGTTAGCGACGCAGACCCCGCCCGCTGAAGGTGGCGAGCCTGTCCGCTAAGGGTGGACACCCCGTCCGATAGAAGTGGACGAATCTGTTAGGTTATGATACATATGACAATTCATAAATCATGCGGAAAAACCATTTAGCCAGGAATACATATTATTTACACATAATCATATAGCATAGTTTAGATGCATACTCTTTGTTGCGTGCCTTCCCTAGCTGCGCCTGAACCGAACAAGAACAAGTCTTTAGGACTCCAAGTGTCGTCCCTCCGTAGATAGTCCACAGTACGTCCGGATCCGCCTTAAGATTGACCAACTAGAATCGCCCTTAAGGTACTAAAGATTTCGGCACTTTTGAGCAAGGAATGTGTCTGAATTTTTCTCTCAAAAACTCACTTTGAATACTTGAAAAACTTGTTATAAATTGTGAACCCAGGCCACATATTTATAGGGGTATGGAAAGAGAATTGGAATCGAATTAGGATACGAATTAATTAAATTAGAATCACAATAAAACTCTTATTTAATTAATTTATCAAATAGAATTAGGAATTTAATCATTAAACGAATCCTGTACGTTTTAGGTTTCGTATGTGAACACAAACACCCACGCACGCACAGCAGCCCACGAGGGGCGCCATGCGCGCGCGCGCACAGCCCGAGCATCGCAGCCCACGACTGCCGCGGCCTTGGGCGCGCGCTGGGCCTGCCTTGCGGTGGGCCTGGCGCAGCCTTGGGCTGGCGTGTTGTGGCGCGCGTTTCCCTTGCTGGACGTGGGCCTGGCTTCGTGCTGGGCCTTCGTCTAGCAAGCTCGTCCGATGCTAATTCGTACGACGCGCTTCCGATTAATTTTCCGATTCCGGAATTTATTTCCGATACGAACAATATTTAACATTTCCGATTCTGGAATTAATTTCCGTTTCGAACAAATATTTAATATTTCCGTTTCCGGAATTATTTTCCGGTTCCGATAATATTTCCGATTCAGACAATATTTCCGTTTCCGGCAATATTTCCGATTCCGGCAATATTTCCATTTCCGATAATATTTTCCGATACGTACCATGTTTCCGTTTCCGGCAACATCTACGACTTGGATAATATTAATATTTCCGATACGATCCATATTTCCGTTTCCGGCAATATCATCGTTTCCGGAGTATTCATTTCTTGCCTGTGACGATCTCAGCTCCCACTGAAACCAAGATCCGTCGATTCCGAATATCCATAGATGGAGTATTTAATGCCATTAAATACTTGATCCGTTTACGTACTATTTGTGTGACCCTACGGGTTCAGTCAAGAGTAAGCTGTGGATTAATATCATTAATTCCATTTGAACTGAAGCGACCTCTAGCTAGGCATTCAGTTCACTTGATCTCACTGAATTATTAACTTGTTAATTAATACTGAACCGCATTTATTAGACTTAACATTAAATGCATACTTGGACCAAGGGCATTATTTCCTTCAGTCTCCCACTTGTCCTTAGGGACAAGTGTGCATTTCCTAATTCCTTTGTCGCTCGATGCTTGCTCTTGAACATAAGGTAAGAGTTGTCATCCTTATTATGTCCAGAGGTGTTCCTCGGTTTCAGAGTTCAACTGATCAAATAAACAGATAATCATAGCCTATGATTCATCCGAGCACGGCCATGCATTTCACAGTTTCTAGCTCTCCGAGTGGCCTTGTACAACTTTTAAGCATCTCATCCCGATTTATGGGAGGACAATCCCAATCTTGCGATCTTGAGATTAGACTTCGTTTGATAGGTGATTACCTGAGCGTTGCCTTTATAGCCTCCTTTTACGGTGCGACGGTTGGTCAACGTCAAAGTAACCAGTTCTCAAACAAGAAATCTCAAATCACTCAGGTATTGAGGATTTAGTGTCGAATAATTTTAATGAAATTTACTTATGACAGATTTTCATCTCTTACAGTAAAGTTTCATGGGTCTTGTCCAATACTAGTCTTCCCAAAGTAAGTATCTATGCAAATGATTATGACATTGCCATGTCCACATAGTTCAAGAAACAGAACTACTAGTCATCTTGCATTCTAATCGTCTAACGTTTTCTATGCGTCCAATTTTATAGAAAACTCCGACTAGGGACCATTTTCAACCTTTGACATTCAAGTTCACTTGATAGACATTTCTTAGTCACAGGACTGGTCCTGACAGTCTATCTTGAATATATCGTCAAATTTGAAGGGACTCATCATTTAATACTAAACCAAGATTAAATGGAATATGAAAATACATTTCATATATGATAAATGTTCAACCCCAATGTTTTATAACCATGGGCCTCAAACCCATCTTCTAAAACAATTCATGGAATTCAATGCTATGCTTGATTTCCAGTGCTACAACGTGAGTGTTGCTTCTCACTTGTTGCATAGGTTTAGTTATCATGCTTTGCCAATCTTAATATCCTTTTCATCGAATGTTCTTCGAGATATGATGATAAGATCTTTTCGAGTTTGTTTATTATGTGATCTAGTCTTTCTTATTTCGATGGTGGTTTTACTCATTTTGCAATGAAGAACCATCAAGTTAGCAGACGTTTTTCTTGCTTCAAGAGTGGTTCTACGCATTTTTCAATGAAGAACCATCAAGCCAGCAGATAGGTGATCTACCCAAGTTCAGTGAAGAACTTTAAACAACCCTGTTTTATTGCTTCTTAGGCAATAATTACTTTTACTTCAACTGTATAGGTTGCTAGTGATGCTTTGTTTGGATTTACCTATCCAGGCAGTTCATAGATATGTGGAAGATTCTCCAACTATATCTTAGAACATAGAAATTATTATTTTAATTTCCCACGCAACAACTCATGGTCTCCAACCCATGTTGCCATTTTCAAAACACGATGCTCTATAGCTCGTCCTTATCAATGGTTAACTCCAAAGGGTTTTGCTTGATCCTTTGCCAGTGTTTATGAGTGTAGCATCAATATTTAGCATATCTTTATTTCCTTGAATCAAGAACTATTCCTATGTACCTTTTCAAGTACCATAAGTATTCTTGATCTCAATCTAGTTGATCTTCACTTAGATCAATAGAGATTGGTATATGTTCGTCATGGCTAAAGTCATACGATACGTTTTTGGCGATCCTCATATTATATCATACATGATAAATTCTTTTGCAGAATAATTCCCAATTGAATTCTATTCATGTAACTTTAGCTTATTTAGTTTCAGTAGATACTAAATTCAGCTAAATTCTTTGACATATAATATAGGTTAAGAATCTTATTTAGATCCTTTGATGTTTAACTTAGTAAATGCTTATACATAGTTCAAACATCCTTTACTTAGATTTATTCACATGGGTCGAATATCTCCAATGGAGACTTTCGTGTTTGATTTAGTAAATGCCATTACTTAATCCAAAACAATATCATATGATCTTTGTAAATAGATCTTAATACCCAGTATGTACTAAGTTTCGCCATGGTCCATCATTGATGAATAATTTCAAATCTAAGTCATTAGCATTTGAATGTTGTTTCACAATAGAGAGATATGTGTGTAATACACATAGGACCAATTATGTTTTATGTACTCCCACTAAACTTCTTATATATCTATAAGAATCATGTACATTTTATGAAACTAAAATACTTATTAGCTTCACTAAAATACATTTCTAATTCCCAATTGCTTGCTTTTAATCTGTACTTAGATTTTATAAACCAGCTTTTCTTTTCAAGCATTTATTTGGATCCACAAATCCTATGACATACTATGTACATAGTTTCTTCCAACATTTGACTGAGGAAGATGTTTTGTCATCCAATTGCCATATGTACCAATATGCAATCATTGCTTGAATTATAGACTTAAGCATTACGATTTTGCATGAGGTTTCAACACAATCCACATCGTGAATTTGCTTGTAACCTTTAGCAACTAATCTAGCTTTGTGTGTGAACACAATTTCATGTTTGATGGTTTTTATCCTTAAAACAAACTTTTGCAACCAATAGGTGTGAAACTATTCTTGCAAATCAACAAAATTTCAATTTTGTCATCAAAACATTGAGTATGTTTTATGGCCTCTAACCATTTAAAACATTTGAGTCTATATATGGCCTCTAACCATTTTAGGGAATCTGGGTTTCGTCATAGCTTTCTTACAAGTCACAAACTCATTAATCTACTTGATAATAGTTTGACTGCAAGTTGTAGGTTTCTTCACTATTTAATAGAAGAATCTCATAGTTTCATTGACCTGATCTCTATGTTTCTTCACTATCTAATAGAAGAATCTCATAGTTTCAGTGACTTGAATTCTATGCCTACTTGGGTATAGAACATCAAACAATAGAATATCAATAGCCACTTGAAAGTCTTTTGAATATTCTGTTCTCCTTGAAGCACTTGTAAAGTCTTCTAAGAGATGTCTATTCTTTAAAGCCACTTCTAAAGTCCTTAAAGAATAAGTTCGGATTTTCTGAAGCACTTCGAAAAGCCTCCGGAATGTCCGTTTATGTTTGTTGTTCGCCTCGAAAAATTTCGAGGTCTATATTCTCCCACTTGTCATTTTGGAAACGAATCTCCAAAAGGACATTATTTCGAGCAAACAAACATTATGTTCTCAAAAATTCGTGGTAGAAACAATACCCTTGTGTCTCATTTGAATAAATCACAATGAAACATATATCTATACTTGGGCCTTAGTTTGTCGAATGACAAACACTAAGCTCCCAATGAGTTTAGGAACTCTCTAGATATATTTTATGAAAAGTTATTCTGAAATTACTTTTCAATAGCTTTGACGAATTTGGTTTAGTTTGGTGGTAGTTGAGCATTTTGTTTTAGAAATTATAGGAAAAGTCTTTATGATTCATCATTAATCGAATCAAGTACTAATTGACTTCGATCATTCCAACGTAGATATGCCATATCTTATGGAGCTAGATTGTGAAATTACAACACACAATCATTGATGATCATATTTGGTCTCAAGTAATCATCAACATGATCTAACCTAGATCTTTATGATTTCTTGCCAAGTGGATTTTATACTTCTGAATCTTTGAACTAGCCAAACAGATTCAACTTATATCACATTTGAGTCAATAAACCTATATTCACTCAAATCCATGTGAAATAATAAAGTCATAAAATCTTTCTTTAGCTTTGAACTCTATCGTCTAGGCGTTCTAACAATAGTTCATATCTTTTGTTACTTTCAACAAGTAAGACTAGCTTGTCTTAAGTTGATCTAGAAATCAACCAACTTTCAAAAGTCCATTAAAATAGAGCTTTTGAATGTTAACTTGTTGATATGGTCTAAGCAACAATGCCAAAGATTAGTGGAACTCAAATCAAGGGGTTGATTTGAACCTAGTAAAGTTCTTTAAAGAGTTGTTTGTTTTAATCAAGCATATTGACTCATTCCGTAAATGACCATTTCATTCAAATAAACAAACAAACAAGCATTGTTTTTGTTCTTCTGAATGTGAGTCTTTCTGTGTTTGAAGCAGAAATTTAGGTATGCTGATTATGGAACAAAATAGCCATTAAGTTCCAGCCTTTGAAAGTGAAGGAAATAATGCCCTTGGTCCAAGTATGCATTCAATGTTAAGTCTAATAAATGCGGTTCAGTATTAATTAACAAGTTAATAATTCAGTGAGATCAAGTGAACTAAATGCCTAGCTAGAGGCCGCTTCAGTTCAAGTGGAATTAATGATATTAATCCACAGCTTACTCTTGACTGAACCCGTAGGGTCACACAAATAGTACGTAAACGGATCAAGTATTTAATGGCATTAAATACTCCATCTATGGATATTCGGAATCGACGGATCTTGGTTTCAGTGGGAGCTGAGATCGTCACAGGCAAGAAAAGAATACTCCGGAAACGATGATATTGCCGGAAACGGAAATATGGATCGTATCGGAAATATAAATATTATCCAAGTCGTAGATGTTGCCGGAAACGGAAACATGGTACGTATCGGAAAATATTATCGGAAATGGAAATATTGCCGGAATCGGAAATATTGCCGGAAACGGAAATATTGTCTGAATCGGAAATATTATCGGAATCGGAAAATAATTCCGGAAACGGAAATATTAAATATTTGTTCGAAACGGAAATTAATTCCGGAATCGGAAATGTTAAATATTGTTCGTATCGGAAATGAATTCCGGAAACGGAAAATTAATCGGAGCGCGTCGTACGAATTAGCATCGGACGAGCTTGCTAGACGAAGGCCCAGCACGAAGCCAGGCCCACGTCCAGCAAGGAAAACGCGCGCCACAACACGCCAGCCCAAGGCTGCGCCAGGCCCACCGCAAGGCAGGCCCAGCGCGCGCCCAAGGCCGCGGCAGTCGTGGGCTGCGATGCTCGGGCTGTGCGCGCGCACGCATGGCGCCCCTTGTGGGCTGCTGTGCGTGCGTGGGTGTTTGTGTTCACATACGAAACCTAAAACGTACATGATTCGTTTAATGATTAAATTCCTAATTCTATTTGATAAATTAATTAAATAAGAGTTTTATTGTGATTCTAATTTAATTAATTCGTATCCTAATTCGATTCCAATTCTCTTTCCATACCTCTATAAATATGTGGCCTGGGTTCACAATTTACAACAAGTTTTTCAAGTATTCAAAGTGAGTTTTTGAGAGAAACATTCAGTCACATTCCTTGCTCAAAAGTGCCGAAATCTTTAGTACCTTAAGGGCGATTCTAGTTGGTCAATCTTAAGGCGGATCCGGACGTACTGTGGACTATCTACGGAGGGACGACACTTGGAGTCCTAAAGACTTGTTCTTGTTCGGTTCGGGCGCAGCTAGGGAAGGCACGCAACAAAGAGTATGCATCTAAACTATGCTAAATGATTATGTGTAAATAATATGTTTTCCTGGCTAAATGGTTTTTCCGCATGATTTATGAATTGTCATATGTATCATAACCTAACAGTGGTATCAGAGCCTCTTATTATTTTCATAATCTAAATTGCATGAACATGGTTAAATATTACAAATTTGCAAGAATTAAAAGGGGTGATTAATTTTCGTAATTGTTAATTAATTGCAAATTGCGTTTATTTAATTATACGTACGCAGTTTTTCGGCAGTTTCTTCGTTACTCATCCAAATCGAGTGATTTTTGTGTCAATTCCGCAAGTAAAAGGCATTCTAAAATTTTGACAAAAATAGTCTTTTTCTGCCGAACCCAGAATTCTCAAATTCGAAGCCTAACTATGACTTTTCGAAGGTTTTAGTTTTTCGAATGCAAAATTTCGTAAATTTAAGATGTTAAATTAAATATTTGCGATTCTTGTTGATAAATCTTGAATTTTTGATTGACCTACTGTATATGTTTAACAAGTTTGAATGCCTAGCCTTGTTAATTATGCAATCTAATTTGTAATTATGATTAATTTGTTGAAAATTAGAATAATTTAGAATTAATTTAATTTTCATAATTAATTATAATTTAATTAGATACCTATGATTAAAAACCACCATAAAAAAATTGTAAATTTATGATTTTTCGATTTTTCGCCCTAAAATTATGAAATTAATATTATTTATTAATTTGTCATTAATTTTAAATATAAATTTTTTAAATTTTATGCGATTCGTTCATATAACTTGCACGCACAAAGCAATGGACGCTACGTGTTACCCTTAAGGGGTGTTGTATAGTGCGGGCATGTGACGACGAGCAAGGGAGCTCGTCGCCCATGCGGCACGAATGCAATGAGCAAGGGCATGGTGCACGAGTACAAGGCAGCAGCCCTGCCTTGTGTCGTGGGCTATGAGCAATGGACGAATGGGCATGGGCGAAGGCGAGGCATGGCAGTCGCGTGTGGGCAGCAAGCGAGCTGCGCCACAACGCGCACTGCCTCGCGCGCAGCGAGCGCAGCCTCGCGCGCAGCGAGCGCAAGCTCGCGTGCCACGAGTGCTCGCGCACAGCGAGCGATGGCTCGCGCGCAGCGAGCGCTGGCGAGCGCGCACAGCGAGCGATGGCTCGCGTGCATCGAGCGCTGGAGCGCGCTGGCGAGCGCTGGCGAGCGCGCACAACGAGCGATGGCTCGCGTGCATCGAGCGCTGGCGCGTGCGCAGCGAGCACCAACTCGTGCGATGGCTTGCGAAGGGTAGAAGCAGCAGCTATGCGACGAGCGCATGGGCTGCGCGCACATGGCCAGCGATGGCTGTGTGCGTGTGGCCCATGGGCGTGAGATGCGTAGGGTGTTTGCGTTGCGATTAGATCGTTTTGAATGTTTAATTTGAAATTTTCAGTTTACGTAATTTTAATTAATTTTAAAATTAATAATTTAAATTATTTTCTTGGATTTTAATTTTGAATATTGTAATTATAATAAATTTTATTTATTCTAATTATTTTACTAAAATTAAAATCATGAATTAATTTAAATACGACTGAAATTAAATTAAATTTTTTGGATTCAATTATAAATTTATATGAGCTTTAAATTTTAATTAAATTTGTATGTTTCCGGTTAGACTAGAAATACATTTTTATGTTTAAAATTAGTAAAGCATATGAATTTATTGGTTTAAGTGGGAGCGCTTTTAGTCATAAACTCTTGATTAGGTCTACAAATCCTTAAGGTTAAAACAACTTGATTAGAATTAATAAGGACTAAATAATTGGTAGATTATTGGTGCCCTTGATTAATTGCTGCAAATGTTTACGTGATGCATAATGTGTTTTACTAACCAGCTATGTGGGCCATTCATGATAATGAATGGGTGAATGGTATATATTGTATATGTACTGTTTTACAGGTTATGAAGTGACTAGTATGGCCCAAATAGGATAGAAAATATGGTCTGCGTACCATTAATTTGAATGTAATTGGTCTAAAGTACCAAAGTCGTTTTTCAATTCAAATATGGTCTGCGTACCATCAAATAGTTGTAATTAGTTTTAATTATAGCTTATCCTATTTGAAGAAAATGGTGCCTCCCACGGAGATTTTCAAGACGGACTTTGAAGTTAAAGCTTCAAGATGAAGTCGGGCCATACTAGATCACATTTATCTTATGCATGTTTTAAGTTATTTATTGCTTTTAAATATGTCTTAAAATGCATGAGATCAAAAACTTGATTATGTTGCATGATTAAGGATTTTAGTTCACTTAAAATCTAACCAACATAGTAAGAGCCTTAAGTTCCAAACTTAAAAATTGAGTTAAAAGGTGCCATGCCAAAATATACACTTGCTTGGATATCCTTTACATCGATCTAGTAATAGTTTTCGCTCAGCGAGGTGTTACTTATTGGTCCTAAAGGGGCAAGGTACACAAATAATTGTGAGTACATGTTAGTTTTGGTGAAACTCAACGATATAAGTAAGGAGTCCTTTTATGTCGTGGCAAAATCGATAGGTTTACCTAATAAGTTCTTAGACGTACCTATCAACCAAGAATAGTTTCTAGACTATTAGCAAAAGGCTTTTGCTTACCTAAGATGTTTTAGGATTAAGTCGACAAACTGTGCTTAATTCTTCAATGATTTTAGGATCTTGGAATCATTTTATTCACACCTGCCGGAACAATAAATTCGAATAAAATGCTAATAACTTGTTGAAATTGCATGATTGCTTTAATTTTCAAGTTATTACTCATGATAAATGTTTAGACTTTGCATGCTTCAATGTATGTTTTAATTATTGTTTATAATTAAATATCTTGCACTGCAGTAAATCCTTTTAGAAAGGTAACAGTAAATTTCCTCGATTGGTAGTGAATCCAAGAACGATTCACGGAAATGAGAGAAAGTGAGCAATTTAAAATGTACGTTTCTTATAAGCGACTTTTATGGTTGTTTTCGAACATCAAAATCGAATGGCAAACCAATTGGTGCTTGTGATTTCAAAATACAATGTAGTTTTGAGATCATAAAGCATTGAGCTTAAAACGCTCAGCTTTACCAATGGTTAACAACCTAATATCTTTGTCCATTTAATTCTCGAATGAGTCTAGTCCCTAGACATTCGAATAGATCGATGCTTAGAGAACTTAAGAAGCTTCTGGTAAGATCATCTAGTTGAAACAGAATATTCAACATAAATTAATATGGTAAAGAACCTTGTTGGTGACATTGGACATGTCTAACAAAGTATAAAAGTCAACACAAAAGAATTCAATTCTTAAGACTATAAGAAAGGGTACAAGAAATAGGAAAACAAAGGAACAAATGAAAGGAATTACGATTCCGTTTCTACCTATAAGTTTATGTTTAAAGAGAAGTGACCTAGCAATCAAACTTCCTTGGTATCATATATACCGCTTGAGGTTCTTACTTCGGTAATAACTCAAACAATGGAAGCTAGGATACACTAATGACCTACAAGTGGGAAATGAAGCATGGCAATGCTATATTAGTTGTAGGGTCATCTAGTTTGTTTTAAGTCCTTTCAAAGGCTGGAACTTAATGGCTATTTTGTTCCATAATCAACATACCTAAATTTCTGTTTTCAAACACAGAAAGACTCACATTCAGAAGAACAAAAACAATGTTTGTTTGTTTATTTGAATGAAATGGTCAATTACAGGTTGAGTCAATATGCTTGATTAAAACAAACAACTCTTTAAAGAACTTTACTAGGTTTAAATCAACCCCTTGATTTGAGTTCCACTAATCTTTGGCATTGTTGCTTAGACCATATCAACAAGTTAACATTCAAAAGCTCTATTTTGATGGACTTTTGAAAGTTGATTGATTTCTAGATCATTTTAAGACAACTAGTCTTACTTGTTGAAAGTAACAAAAGATATGAACTATTGTTAGAACGCCTAGACAATAGAGTTCAAAGCTAAAGAAAGATGTTATGACTTTATTATTTCACATGGATTTGAGTGAATATAGGTTTATTTACTCAAATGTGATATAAGTTGAATCTGTTTGGCTAGTTCAAAGATTCAGAAGTATAAAATCCACTTGGCAAGAAATCATAAAGATCTAGGTTAGATCATGTTGATGATTACTTGAGACCAAATATGATCATCAATGATTGTGTGTTGTAATTTCACAATCTAGCTCCATAAGATATGGCATATCTACGTTGGAATGATCGAAGTCAATTAGTACTTGATTCGATCAATGATGAATCATAAAGAATTTTCCTATAATTTCTAAAACAAAATGCTCAACTACCACCAAACTAAACCAAATTCGTCAAAGCTATTGAAAAGTAATTTCCGAATATCTTTTCATAAAATATATCTAGAGAGTTGCAAAACTCAGTGGGAGCTTAGTGTTTGTCATTCGACAAACTAAGGCCCAAGTATAGATATATGTTTCATTATTATTTATTCAAATGAGACACAAGGGTATTGTTTCTACCACGAATTTTTGAGAACATAATGTTTGTTTGCTCGAAATAATGTCCTTTTGGAGATTCGTTTCCAAAATGACAAGTGGGAGAAAATAGACCTCGAAAGTCTTCGAGGCGAACAACAAACATAAACGGACATTCCGGAGGCTTTTCGAAGTGCTTCAGAAAATCCGAACTTATTCTTTAAGGACTTTAGAAGTGGCTTTAAAGAATAGACATCTCTTAGAAGACTTTACAAGTGCTTCAAGGAGAACAGAATATTCAAAGGACTTTCAAGTGGCTATTGATATTCTATTGTTTGATGTTCTATACCCAAGTAGGCATAGAGTTCAAGTCACTGGAACTATGAGATTCTTCTATTAGATAGTAAAGAAACATAGAGTTCTGGTTAATGAAACTATGAGATTCTTCTATTAGATAGTGAAGAAACCTACAACTTGCAGTCAAACTATTATCATGTAGATTAATGAGTTTGTGACTTATAAGAAAGCTATGACGAAATATAGATTCCCTAAAATGGTTAGAGGCCATATATAGACTATATGTTTAATTGGTTAAAGGCCATAAAACATACTCAATGTTTTGATGACAAAATTGAAATTTTGTTAATTTGCAAGAATAGGTTCACACCTATTGGTTGCAAGTTTGTTTTAAGGATAAAAACAATCAAACATGAAATTGTGTTCACACACAAAGCGAGATTAGTTGCTAAAGGTTACAAGCAAATTCATGGCATGGATTGTGTTGAAACCTCATGCAAAATCGTAATGCTTAAGTCTATAATTCAAGCAATGATTGCATATTGGTACATATAGCAATTGGATGACAAAACGTATTCCTCAATCAAATGTTGGAATATAATATGTACATGGTATGTCATAGAATTTGTGGATCCAAATAAATGCTTGAAAAGGAAAGCTAGCTTATAAAATCTAAGTACAGATTTAAGCAAGCAATTGGGAATTGGAACTGTATTTTAAGTGAAGCTAATAAGAATTTTAGTTTCATAAAATATACATGATTCTTATAGATGTATAAGAAGTTTAGTGGGAGTACATAAAAACTTATTTGGTCCTATGTGTATCACACACATATCTCTCTATTGTGAAATAACATTCAAATGCTAATAACTTAGATTTGAAATTATTCATCAATAATGGACCATGGCGAAACTTAGTACATACTGGGTATTAAGATCTATTTACAAAGATCTTATGATATTGTTTTGAATTAAGTAATGGCATTTACTAAATCAAACACGAAAGTCTCCATTGGAGATATTCGACCCATGTGAATAAATCTAAGTAAAGGATGTTTGAACTATGTATAAGCATTTACTAAGTTAAACATCAAAGGATCTAAATAAGATTCTTAACCTATATTATATGTCAAAGAATTTAGCTGGATTTAGTATCTACTGAAACTAGATAAGCTAAAGTTACATGAATAGAATTCAATTGGGAATTATTCTGCAAAAGAATTTATCATTATGATATAATATGAGGATCGCCAAAAACGTATCGTATGACTTTAGGCATGACGAACATATACCAATCTCTATTGATCTAAGTGAAGATCAACTAGATTGAGATCAAGAATACTTATGGTACTTGAAAAGGTACATAGGAATAGTTCTTGATTCAAGGAAATAAAGATATGCTAAATATTGATGCTACACGCATAAACACTGGCAAAGGATCAAGCAAGACCCTTTGGAGTTAACCATTGATAAGGACGAGCTATAGAGCATCGTGTTTTGAAAATGGCAACATGGGTCGGAGACCATGAGTTGTTGCGTGGGAAATTAAAATAATAATTTCTATGTTCTAAGATATAGTTGGAGAATCTTCCACATATCTATGAACTGCCTGGATAGGTAAATCCAAACAAAGCATCACTAGCAACCTATACAGTTGAAGTAAAAGTAATTATTGCCTAAGAAGCAATAAAACAGGGTTGTTTAAAGTTCTTCACTGAACTTGGGTAGATCACCTATCTGCTGGCTTGATGGTTCTTCATTGAAAAATGCGTAGAACCACTCTTGAAGCAAGAAAAACGTCTGCTAACTTGATGGTTCTTCATTGCAAAATGAGTAAAACCACCATCGAAGTAAGAAAGACTAGATCACATAATAAACAAACTCGAAAAGATCTTATCATCATATCTCGAAGAACATTCGATGAAAAGGATATTAAGATTGGCAAAGCATGATAACTAAACCTATGCAACAAGTGAGAAAGCAACACTCACATTGTAGCACTGGAAATCAAGCATAGCTTTGAATTCCATGAAATGTTTTAAAGATGGGTTCGAGGCCCATGGTTGTAAAACATTGGGGTTGAACATTTATCATATATGAAATGAATTTTCATATTCCATTTAATCTTGGTTTAGTATTAAATGATGAGTCCCTTCAATTTGACGATATATTAAAGATAGACTGTCAGGACCAGTCCTGTGACTAAGAAATGTCTATCAAGTGAACTTGAATGTCAAAGGTTGAAAATGGTCCCTAGTCGGAGTTTTCTATAAAATTGGACGCATAGAAAACGTTAGACGATTAGAATGCAAGATGACTAGTAGTTCTGTTTCTTGAACTATGTGGACATGGCAATGTCATAATCATTTGCATAGATACTTACTTTGGGAAGACTAGTATCGGACAAGACCTATGAAACTTTACTGTAAGAGATGAAAATCTGTCATAAGTAAATTTCATTAAAATTATTAGACACTAAATCCTCAATACCTGAGTGATTTGAGATTACTTGTTTGAGAACTGGTTGCTTTGACGTTGACCAACCGTCGCACCGTAAAAGGAGGCTATAAAGGCAACGCTCAGGTAATCACCTATCAAACGAAGTCTAATCTCAAGACACAAGATTGGGATTTCCTCCCATAAATCAGGATGAGATGCTTAACAGTTGTACAAGGCCACTCGGAGAGCTAGAAACTGTGAAATGCATGGCCGTGCTCGGATGAATCATAGGCTATGATTATCTGTTTATTTGATCAGTTGAACTCTGAAACCGAGGAACACCTCTGGACATAATAAGGATGACAACTCTTACCTTATGTTCAAGAGCAAGCATCGAGCGACAAAGGAATTAGGAAATGCACACTTGTTCCTAAGGACAAGTGGGAGACTGAAGGAAATAATGCCCTTGGTCCAAGTATGCATTCAATGTTAAGTCTAATAAATGCGGTTCAGTATTAATTAACAAGTTAATAATTCAGTGAGATCAAGTGAACTGAATGCCTAGCTAGAGGCCGCTTCAGTTCAAGTAGAATTAATGATATTAATCCACAGCTTACTCTTGACTGAACCCGTAGGGTCACACAAATAGTACGTAAACGGATCAAGTATTTAATGGCATTAAATACTCCATCTATGGATATTCGGAATCGATGGATCTTGGTTTCAGTGGGAGCTGAGATCGTCACAGGCAAGAAAAGAATACTCCGGAAACGATGATATTGCCAGAAACGGAAATATGGATCGTATCGGAAATATAAATATTATCCAAGTCGTAGATGTTGCCGGAAACGGAAACATGGTACGTATCGGAAAATATTATCGGAAATGGAAATATTGCCGGAATCGGAAATATTGCCGGAAACGGAAATATTGTCTGAATCGGAAATATTATCGGAATCGGAAAATAATTCCGGAAACGGAAATATTAAATATTTGTTCGAAACGGAAATTAATTCCGGAATCGGAAATGTTAAATATTGTTCGTATCGGAAATGAATTCCGGAAACGGAAAATTAATCGGAAGCGCGTCGTACGAATTAGCATCGGACGAGCTTGCTAGACGAAGGCTCAGCACGAAGCCAGGCCCACGTCCAGCAAGGGAAACGCGCGCCACAACACGCCAGCCCAAGGCTGCGCCAGGCCCACCGCAAGGCAGGCCCAGCGCGCGCCCAAGGCCGCGGCAGTCGTGTGCTGCGATGCTCGGGCTGTGCGCGCGCGCGCATGGCGCCCCTCGTGGGCTGCTGTGCGTGCGTGGGTGTTTGTGTTCACATACGAAACCTAAAACGTACAGGATTCGTTTAATGATTAAATTCCTAATTCTATTTGATAAATTAATTAAATAAGAGTTTTATTGTGATTCTAATTTAATTAATTCGTATCCTAATTCGATTCCAATTCTCTTTCCATACCCCTATAAATATGTGGCCTGGGTTCACAATTTACAACAAGTTTTTCAAGTATTCAAAGTGAGTTTTTGAGAGAAAAATTCAGTCACATTCCTTGCTCAAAAGTGCCGAAATCTTTAGTACCTTAAGGGCGATTCTAGTTGGTCAATCTTAAGGCGGATCCGGACGTACTGTGGACTATCTACGGAGGGACGACACTTGGAGTCCTAAAGACTTGTTCTTGTTCGGTTCTGGCGCAGCTAGGGAAGGCACGCAACAAAGAGTATGCATCTAAACTATGCTAAATGATTATGTGTAAATAATATGTTTTCCTGGCTAAATGGTTTTTCCGCATGATTTATGAATTGTCATATGTATCATAACCTAACAGAAAGGACTTAAAACAAACTAGATGACCCTACAACTAATATAGCATTGCCATGCTTCATTTCCCACTTGTAGGTCATTAGTGTATCCTAGCTTCCATTGTTTGAGTTATTACCGAAGTAAGAACCTTAAGCGGTATATGATACCAAGGAAGTTTGATTGCTAGGTCACTTCTCTTTAAACATAAATTTATAGGTAGAAACGGAATCGTAAATTCCTTTCATTTGTTCCTCGTTTTCCTATTTCTTGTACCCTTTCTTATAGTCTTAAGAATTGAATTCTTTAGTGTTGAATTTTATACTTTGTTAGACATGTCCAATGTCACCAACAAGGTTCTTTACCATTTTAATTTATGTTGAATATTTTGTTTCAACTAGATGATCTTACCAGAAGCTTCTAAAGTTCTCTAAGCATCGATCTATTCGAATGTCTAGGGACTAGACTCATTCGAGAATTAAATGGACAAAGATATTAGGTTGTTAACCATTGGTAAAGCTGAGCATATTAAACTCAATGCTTTATGATCTCAAAACTACAGTGTATTTTGAATTCACAAGCACCAATTGGTTTGCCATTCGACTTTGATGTTCGAAAACAACCATAAAAGTCGCTTATAAGAAACGTACATTTTAAATTGCTCACTTTCTCTCATTTCCGTGAATCGTTCTTGGATTCACTACCAATCGAGGAAATTTACTGTTACCTTTCTAAAAGGATTTACTGCAGTGCAAGATATTTAATTATAAACAATAATTAAAACATACATTGAAGCATGCAAAGTCTAAACATTTATCATGAGTAATAACTTGAAAATTAAAGCAATCATGCAATTTCAACAAGTTATTAGCATTTTATTCGAATTTATTGTTCCGGCAGGTGTGAATAAAATGATTCCAAGATCCTAAAATCATTGAAGAATTAAGCACAGTTTGTCGACTTAATCCTAAAACATCTTAGGTAAGCAAAAGCCTTTTGCTAATAGTCTAGAAACTATTCTTGGTTGATAGGTACGTCTAAGAACTTATTAGGTAAACCTATCGATTTTGCCACGACATAAAAGGACTCCTTACTTATATCGTTGAGTTTCACCAAAACTAACATGTACTCACAATTATTTGTGTACCTTGCCCCTTTAGGACCAATAAGTAACACCTCGCTGAGCGAAAACTATTACTAGATCGATGTAAAGGATATCCAAGCAAGTGTATATTTTGGCATGGCACCTTTTAACTCAATTTTTAAGTTTGGAACTTAAGGCTCTTACTATGTTGGTTAGATTTTAAGTGAACTAAAATCCTTAATCATGCAACATAATCAAGCTTTTGATCTCATGCATTTTAAGACATATTTAAAAGCAATAAATAACTTAAAACATGCATAAGATAAATGTGATCTAGTATGGCCCGACTTCATCTTGAAGCTTTAACTTCAAAGTCCGTCTTGAAAATCTCCGTGGGAGGCACCATTTTCTTCAAATAGGATAAGCTATAATTAAAACTAATTACAACTATTTGATGGTACGCAGACCATTTTTGAATTGAAAAACAACTTTGGTACTTTAGACCAATTACATTCAAATTAATGGTACGCAGACCATATTTTCTATCCTATTTGGGCCATACTAGTCACTTCATAACCTGCAAAACAGTACATATACAATATATACCATTCACCCATTCATTATCATGAATGGCCCACATAGCTGGTTAGTAAAACACATTATGCATCACGTAAACATTTGCAGCAATTAATCAAGGGCACCAATAATCTACCAATTATTCAGTCCTTATTCATTCTAATCAAGTTGTTTTAACCTTAAGGATTTGTAGACCTAATCAAGAGTTTTATGACTAAAAAGGGCTCCCACTCAAACCAATAAATTCATATGCTTTACTAATTTTAAACATAAAAATGTATTTCTAGTCTAACCGGAAACATACAAATTTAATTAAAATTTAAAGCTCATATAAATTTATAATTGAATCCAAAAAGTTTAATTTAATTTCAGTCGTATTTAAATTAATTCATGATTTTAATTTTAGTAAAATAATTAGAATAAATAAAATTTATTGTAATTACAATATTCAAAATTAAAATCCAAGAAAATAATTTAAATTATTAATTTTAAAATTAATTAAAATTACGTAAACTGAAAATTTCAAATTAAACATTCAAAACGATCTAATCGCAACGCAAACACCCTACGCATCTCACGCCCATGGGCCACACGCACACAGCCATCGCTGGCCATGTGCGCGCAGCACATGTGCTCGTCGCATAGCTGCTGCTTCTATCCTTCGCAAGCCATCGCACGAGTTGATGCTCGCTGCGCGCGCGCCAGCGCTCGATGCACGCGAGCCATTGCTCGCTGCGCGCGCTCGCCTGCGCGCGCTCGCCAGCGCTCGCTGTGCGCGAGCCATCGCTCGCTGTGCGCCAGCATCGACGCTGGGCGCAGCACTCGTGGCACGCGAGCTTGCGCTCGCTGCGCGCGAGGATGCGCGCGCTTGCGCGAGGCAGTGCGCGTTGTGGCGCAGCTCGCTTGCTGCCCACACGCGACTGTCGTGCCTTGCCTTCGCCCATGCCCATTCGTCCAGTGCTCGTAGCCCACGACACAAGGCAGGGCTGCTGCCTTGTGCTCGTGCACCATGCCCTTGCTCATTGCATTCGTGCCGCACGGGCGACGAGCTCCCTTGCTCGTCGTCGCATGCCCGCACTATACAACACCCCTTAAGGGTAACACGTAGCGTCCATTGCTTTGTGTGTGCAAGTTATATGAACGAATCGCATAAAATTTAAAAAATTTATATTTAAAATTAATGACAAATTAATAAATAATATTAATTTCATAATTTTAGGGTGAAAAATCGAAAATTTATTATTCAATTGATTTCCGATTATCATGGATTCAAGCCTAGGTCATAAAAATTTAAAATTTATCATAAATTTACAATTTTTATGGTGGTTTTTAATCATAGGTATCTAATTAAATTATAATTAATTATGAAAATCAAATTAATTCTAAATTATTCTAATTTTCAACAAATTAATCATAATTACAAATTAGATTGCATAATTAACAAGGCTAGGCATTCGAACTTGTTAAACATATACAGTAGGTCAATCAAAAATTTAAGATTTATCAACAAGAATCGCAAATATTTAATTTAACATCTTAAATTTACGAAATTTTGCATTCGAAAAACTAAAACCTTCGAAAAGTCATAGTTAGGCTTCGAATTTGAGAATTTTGGGTTCGGCAGAAAAACACTATTTTTGTCAAAATTTTAGAATGCCTTTTACATGCGGAATTGACACAAAAATCACTCGATTTGGATGAGTAACGAAGAAACTGCCGAAAAACTGCGTACGTATAATTAAATAAACGCAATTTGCAATTAATTAACAATTACGAAAATTAATCACCCCTTTTAATTCTTGCAAATTTGTAATATTTAACCATGTTCATGCAATTTAGATTATGAAAATAATAAGAGGCTCGTGATACCACTGTTAGGTTATGATACATATGACAATTCATAAATCATGCGGAAAAACCATTTAGCCAGGAAAAAACATATTATTTACACATAATTATATAGCATAGTTTAGATGCATACTCTTTGTTGCGTGCCTTCCCTAGCTGCGCCCGAACCGAACAAGAACAAGTCTTTAGGACTCCAAGTGTCGTCCCTCCGTAGATAGTCCACAGTACGTCTGGATCCGCCTTAAGATTGACCAACTAGAATCGCCCTTAAGGTACTAAAGATTTCGGCACTTTTGAGCAAGGAATTTGTCTGAATTTTTCTCTCAAAAACTCACTTTGAATACTTGAAAAACTTGTTATAAATTGTGAACCCAGGCCACATATTTATAGGGGTATGGAAAGAGAATTGGAATCGAATTAGGATACGAATTAATTAAATTAGAATCACAATAAAACTCTTATTTAATTAATTTATCAAATAGAATTAGGAATTTAATCATTAAACGAATCCTGTACGTTTTAGGTTTCGTATGTGAACACAAACACCCACGCACGCACAGCAGCCCACGAGGGGAGCCATGCGCGCGCGCGCACAGCCCGAGCATCGCAGCCCACGACTGCCGCGGCCTTGGGCGCGCGCTGGGCCTGCCTTGCGGTGGGCCTGGCGCAGCCTTGGGCTGGCGTGTTATGGCGCGCGTTTCCCTTGCTGGACGTGGGCCTGGCTTCGTGCTGGGCCTTCGTCTAGCAAGCTCGTCCGATGCTAATTCGTACGACGCGCTTCCGATTAATTTTCCGATTCCGGAATTTATTTCCGATACGAACAATATTTAACATTTCCGATTCCGGAATTAATTTCCGTTTCGAACAAATATTTAATATTTCCGTTTCCGGAATTATTTTCCGATTCCGATAATATTTCCGATTCAGACAATATTTCCGTTTCCGGCAATATTTCCGATTCCGACAATATTTCCATTTCCGATAATATTTTCCGATACGTACCATGTTTCCGTTTCCGGCAACATCTACGACTTGGATAATATTAATATTTCCGATACGATCCATATTTCCGTTTCCGGCAATATCATCGTTTCCGGAGTATTCATTTCTTGCCTGTGACGATCTCAGCTCCCACTGAAACCAAGATCCGTCGATTCCGAATATCCATAGATGGAGTATTTAATGCCATTAAATACTTGATCCGTTTACGTACTATTTGTGTGACCCTACGGGTTCAGTCAAGAGTAAGCTGTGGATTAATATCATTAATTCCACTTGAACTGAAGCGGCCTCTAGCTAGGCATTCAGTTCACTTGATCTCACTGAATTATTAACTTGTTAATTAATACTGAACCGCATTTATTAGACTTAACATTGAATGCATACTTGGACCAAGGGCATTATTTCCTTCAGAATCTGTTTTTGAAATTTGAAAATAAGGACCTACGCGGTTTGTGACGTAGACCCCGCCAGTTGAAGATGGCGAACTGTCCGCTAAGGGTGGACACCCCGTCCGATAGAAGTGGACGAATCTGTTTTGAAATTTATTTTGTGTTTATTTTTTTGAAAATAAGGACCTACGTGGTTTGTGCCGTAGACCCCGCTGGCTGAAGATGGCGAGCCTGTTTCATTTGTTTTTTGAAGATTCTATTTTTCGAAAACTGAGGATCTGCGCGGCTAGTGACGCAGACCCCGCCCGCTGAAGGTGGGCGAGCCCTGTCCGTTGAGGGTGGACGTCCCTGAATTCGTTTTTTCTTGATTTGGAACTCGCGTGGTTCGTGGCGCGATCTTGCCTGATTGAGGTAGGCAAGTCTCTATTTCTTTGTTCATTGTGATTTCTATTTGAGAATTTCTTTTTATTCATTCTTGCAGGAGCGAATTCTTTCGAGGGATGCTCGGATTTAGTTGTTACCTGGATGTGGGTTGACAACGTGTTTAGACGGACCATTGTCTTGTGGTCATCATCTTTCATGGTTTTGAGCTAGTCTTTACGACTCAATCTTGCCACTACCTGGGTCCTTGATTAGGGGACTATGTATAAGCATCAACGACGACCTTTGTCTTGAGGTCGTAAACCGGTTTTATTATTTTTTTGAGATTATCCAAACACGGGACTTCGTACAGCGTAGTCTGGGAATATTGTTTTAACTTTGCATACTTTCTTTTAAGATATATTTTTTTCGAGCCCCCAAGAATTCGTGCTTGACGGTCATTTCTTATCAAAGGGGTTCCTTGGGGATACGCAATTTGTGATGTCCTTGATCATGTTTGGGATTGTACTCGTAAGTGCGAGCGATCTTTGTAGTGGTGTGCTACTCTTGACAAAGTCGTGAGGTGCGACTTTCAGTAAGGAAATCGGCAATTTTCGAGTCGAATGGATGCAGCAGGGCCCAATAGAAGTTAGGGCCTTTTTTTGAGCCTGGGTTCATTTTCGGCGCCCAGGCCTGGGCGTTGAAATAATTCACGCCCAGGTGGGTCTTTTGATGACACAGTTGGCCTCTTGTTCGTTCGTTTTCTTTTTTCTTTTGAACGTGTTTGTAAATGTTCGATACTTAGAAAAGGTGATATGTATGTGCGAACGAGCGTTCATAGAATGGCCGTTGTGTGCGGTCCATTAATCAGTTTGTTTGAATCATTTTTTTTGAGCAATGAATAGTTTGCTTAGAAGCTTGATAGGGTTCAGGCCCATTCATGAAGTGGGCTCAAACATCGTACCCTTTCGATTGTTCAAACATTTGCTTCGAGATTTTTTTTTTTATTTTGCTATGGTGGTTTCGTAGCTTGGAGCCCCCAAGCATGCATGTTGGGATGCTTCCTTTTGGCGTACGATTGTTGTAGGTTCTTTCTAGAAAGATGCCCTGGGGTTCCGCTCGTGTAGGTGCGAGCTATCCCTTTTGTGGTAGGTAATATTTTGCTACCTTTAATCCTTAATGTAGAAGTCGTGTGGCTTGCATTTTGAATTTGGGGCGATAAGTAGTCTTTGCCTCTTTTACACATGCTCTTGGTCGTGATGTATTAGTGCAATATGCCTTACTCTCTTTTTTAGACTTGTACCGTGGGATGGTTGAACTTATGGTGCGACGTAGGCTTGTGTGGCCTAACGGCGTGTCTTAGACCATTCCTCCAGGTGTTGGGATATCATTATTATTTTTTGCATTGGAGTACTTCATCATGCCTCGCTCAGGTGTTCGAACAAGTGTAGCACCTTCTGCGTGGGTTTGCACGGCTTATTACTTCGTTCGATGCGAGGATTCATAGGTGTTTCTTCCTCATTTTTTTTTATCTGGGCAAAACTTGGCTAGCAGAAAGATTCAGCGCCCAGGCTGGGGCGTTAAAGATATCGGCGCCCAGCTCTGGGCGTTGAAAATGATTTCTGAGTATATATTTTGACAGTTCTTATCCTTGATTTTTTTTCTTTCGCTTTTGCTTTGGAACGAGGTAGTCTGTGTAACGGGCGCTTGTAGGGCGAGCGTTATGTGCAGTAGTTTGATCGGAGTTTTGGTGACTCGCGATTTTCAGTTACCCTTGTTAGTGGGGTGACTTTATATATTCTAAGTAGTGCTTAGAATTTGGGAGGGGTTGTAGCCATCCTAAGGTTCTTTTACAGGATTAAAGCGTAGGATTGTGCCCCTATGATGTATGTATAGAATTAGCGTCGAGAATTTGCGATAAAATCGTCATTTCGAGCATTTTTAGAGTGTTTTTCTCAAGCCCCCAATTGTAGCTACGGGATTGGCTTGGTGCTATAATGCTTGGCATACGTTTTTATGGTGACATGGATCATGAATAGTTTGAACCAGACTCGTTTAGTGCGAGGTACGTTCGAGTAGTGCTCTGCTACTTCTCTTGTAAATGTCGTATAGTGCGACATTGCCATGGCCAAGGTAGTCACATGTTGAAGTGTGCCTTGACCAAAAGTTAGGTGCCTTTCTTTACCCATAATCATATTTCGAAATATCTTTGACTCACTTGCAAAACGCATACTTAGATTAAACCAATGATACTTATTTATGTTCGAAGAAGTCTTTGAAAATTTATTTGAAATCCGAGTCCTACTGTGTACAATCCGAGGTGTCCTAAGTAGGTTGACTTATAGAAGGGTTCGTACAGGATTACATGAGTGAATCAAAATACTGTTACGATTTTTGGAATGCTGTCTAAGGATTTGCTGGAAGCCAGGGTGCAGGCGTCAAGATATACTTGTGCCCGTTTGGCATATGCTTTAGGCTTTTAGGGCCATCTTTTCCAAAATTGCGGGAATATAAACCGTTTTCAAATAGACTTAGATTTACTTGGTGTATGTCTGCACAAAAGGTCAAGGTATACTTAGTTCTTTCCCTAGCTCTTTCATTTCAATTTTTAGCCCCCAGTTGTTGTTATGTCTCCCATTAATGATGCTTTCAGATTTCGATTTTAGATGCCCGTGTCATATGTCTGAGTAGGGTGAGCCTTAGTTAAGTGCCAAGTCCTATTGACAACGTCTGATTTTTTATTTTTTTTTCAAAGGGGATTCGCAATCATTTGAGTTACCATGAACGGGTGCCCTGAGTTCGAAGGAACGATGGGGCGATGCCATAGAATAATCCTCTTTATTGCAAGCTTTTACTGCCTTTACTACTTGTTGGCGATTATGAATGTGTCTAGGGATGGCAATGGGTAGGGTCTGGGTAGGGTCTAGTAATACCCGGACCCGGACCCTAATTTTTTGACATATACCCATACCCTACCCTTACCCTATAGGGTCTAAAATTATAAGACCCTTACCCGGACCCTATGGGTCCGATAGGGTATGGGTAGGGTCTAGGGTCTTATGCGGGTCCGCGTTAAACTATAACTTTTATTTCCTTTTTTGTATACAATTATATGTAATATGCAAAAATAATACAAGAACAACGAGTAATAAGGTATTTTAAAACAAATAAATAGCTAGTCTTCAAAAATAATCCTTGTCTATCCTTAAACACAATACATTTTAAAGTACGAAGCTCATAAGTTACAAAATCCCACATTCTTAACTACACAACATTAATGTTAATAAATAGGCATCCATTCAGTACTTTAGTAGTAGTTATCGTCCATATCATCATCTACTTCATCATCAAGATCCTACCAAAAAAGTGAAGTACATAAAAATAACAAAATTTAAGCGGGTCTAAATATAGGGTATGGGTAGGGTATGGGTCTTAAGGGTCCGCGGGTAGGGTATGGGTAAGGTACGGGTCTGAAAAATTAAGACCCTTACCCTACCCTAAAAAAAACAGCATATTCCCATACCCTACCCTTACCCTATAGGGTCTAAAAAATAAAGACCCATACCCTAATTTTAGGGTAGGGCCCGACAGGGTCCGGGTAGGGTCCTAGACCCGCTGCCATCCCTAACTGTGTCTAGTGGTGAAAGAAGGTCTTTAAGCGAACGACTATGTCTAGTGGTGAAAGAAAGCCTTTAAGTGAGTTAGTTCGCTTTAGGGAGGGTCAAGTCGAGTACTTTTAGAGGTCATGGACGCTTGCGCTAGCCCCCATTCAATTGAGGCAAAGCGATCTTTTTGAGTCTTGGCTAAGTGCCTAGAAGTGTGAGTGCTCCTTCTGGCAAGGGTACGTGCCCTCATTATTTTTCGATGTGTGCTTATTTTGGCATCTTGATGACTTGGATTCTTCTTCGTGCTTTCAATTTTTCTTTCGACTTGGATTGCAAGTAATTAAATTTCAATAAGGGACTTCTATTTTTATTCTTGTTTTTCTATAGGCTTTAATATTGGTTGGACCGAATCATGGATTGCCTACGTATCTGCTTTAAATAGATTTAATTTAGAATCAGGTCTTGCGTAGTTCTTAGCCTAGAAAATGGTTTCTTAGAATGCCGAATTCGATAAGTATGTTCTGAGGTGGAAACATATTATTTGAAACGGTAGAATAAGTGAAGTTTATTTTAATCTGCTGCTTTGCCGTAAGCCAAAAGTTTGTTTTATATTTTATATATTTTTTTTGAGTACATGTATTTTTTTTGGGTGGTACGTATATTTGAATACGTGTTGTACCCCCCAAGTGTTCGTTATTGTTCCGTGTATGTGCGGATAAAATGACGAGCACTTCTGGACAAATTTTAGTAAGCAGGGAGATTCAGCGCCCGGGCTGGGGCGCTAAAGGTTTCGGCGCCCAGCTCTGGGCGCTGAAAATGATTTCTGGGCGGATCTTTTTTAGTGCGCTAAATGCTTCTTTTTTCTTTTTAGACTAACTTTAGAGGCGCTTTGCAAAGTTTCTTTTTTTATTATTTATTATTACTTTTTTTACGTTAAGCGTAGAATGTACTTTTCATTTGTCTTTTTTTTTATTTGTGACTCAAGACGGTTTGAAAGATGGGTTGAATGAGATAGGGTAATTTGTATAGGTATTGGTCAAGCATAAGGATTACATCTGCTAGGATTCACATTTTACGGCCTCAGGCTAGTGTCACGAGTTTACATCAATCAAGGCCAATGAGTAGCATAGGGACGGGTCAAGGGTATATCAACAGGACGTATCCAAACCAGTTATATGGTCATTATGCTAATGGTGGTGTAAGAGCAGGTTTGGACTTTGGAAATGATGGGCATGACGCACGTGTCAATGGCCGTGCGTGGTTTGTGGTTGATAACAAGTTCAAAAACAAGAGTTGAGGTAATGGTTTCTTGGGTTATGGCAATGAGAACATGGATGGGTTAAATGAGCTGCACAGGGACCCCGAAGCGAAGGTGTCTAAGAGCATAAGGATTGGAAAGGGTAGACATCGTAGAATTTAATGATTTGGATTGGTTGACTCAATTCTTTTCCTTCGTTTACTTGGGTAGATTTCGCACTTTGGGAGGTACGGGCTAAATATTTCATGGCTCTTTTCGCTCTCCCTTTTCTCTTTCTTTTTTTTTTTCTTTTGCTTGGGATTTCTCCCCAACATAAATCCTTCAATCGATTTTTTGTTTGGGCTAAAAGGTAGATGGTTGTGGTCTTTGAGTCACGAGGCGAGACTGAGTGAGCCTCGTTTGGTAGGCCTATAGTGGACTTTTAACTTTAGTAGGCCTAGGGTGGACCTTTTAATTGTCTTACTTTGCAAGCGTATTTAGTCGTTTCTTAAAATGTGCAAATAGCGTAGATTCAAAATGTTATTTTTACCTTATTGAAATTTAACGAAAGAATTACATCGAAAATAATTTTTTTTGTTTCTTTTCAGACTCCAGTTTCTGGGATTTAATTGGAAGTTGTGATTCAGACTCGAACTTTCATTAATTTTTCTGATTATAACCCGTGTAGGAATATAAGGAGGTGGCCTAGACTCAAATTAATGACGTGGCGTAAGCCTATAATACTTGACCAAGCAACTCTCAGACTTAGGACAATTGGACCATAACTTTCGTCGGTTGACACTTTAGATTTTAACCCTTGGGTGTTCATTTGTCATGCGCCATTTTGCTTAATGTTGGCAAGGTAGTTAGTTGGGGAGATCGAATTTTTATTTTTGCGAGACTAGAATCATTAGTGCGGCTTCCCTCTTAGTGTGTATTGCTTTACCCCAATGGTAGCCTTATGGTATGCCGATTTGGGTATTTTCGTGGTTCGTCATGCTGCATTCATGGAAAATCTTTTAGTCCGTACTTAGGAGTATTTAAAGGAGCGAGTGGCTCGAGAGGACTACGATAGTCGTGACCCAATGTGATCATAAGCCTTGAGGCCATTAATTTTTCTTTGCCAATGGTATTGATACCTTAGGCTCACTTTGGGGGTTGTGCGACTATGGAGGAATGATTTTCCGAGTGTGACTGTTTCCATTTTGCAAATACTATAATATATTTTTTTTATTAGTGAGAGAGAGTATTGAGGCCGTGGATTCTTAGCAGGGGATGACAATTACATATGGGTGCTCATTGATTTAAATGTTAGGAAGGGAGACTCAATATGGTTTGACCTTTTAACTTGCAGAACGACACCAAGCATTAGGACCGATTCTATGGATAAGACAACTAAGACTTAGGATTTGGATTGTACTTTGGCATAGCCTAGTCTAGACTCGGATTTATTTATTTTTTATTTGAACATTATTTTTACTTTGAAAACTTTATTCGAACATAATTTTTTGAATACTTTGCCCATGTGACATTCAAGGTTATTTTAATTAGCATGCTCGGTTTTGGTGCCGAGCATTGTCGTCGTAGGAGGCCTAACAACGACACAAAGAGTTATTTATTTTTATTTTTAGTCGCTTTTAGAGTCGAGTGCCTTTTCATACGCCCTTGCAGCAATTTTTACGAAAAGTTTTTTTTTTGCTACGTGTTTTTTTTTTTTTGCGCGGGCACCGAGGCTGTTGTGCCTGACCAAAAGGCCAAGCAGCAACATCAGCGCCCAGCGTCGGGCGTGAGAAATTCTGGCGCCCAGCCAAGGGCGTTGAAAATGCGTCCCTGGCTGGTTCTCGTTTTCTGTTTGCGTCTACTTTTGTTTATGCGACTTCGATTTTGCGTGCTTGCCTAATAACGTCCTTTGCGCGTTGTGCAGCGTTTGTGGGATTCGTTACAGGCCGTCCCGGGCGTCGCTTATTTTTGTGGCGATCGTTCGGGCTCGCGGAACACGTATTTTGGTATAACTCTTTGGCCAATTGGTTCATGAATGTTTGGGCAATTTTTAAGGTCGTTGGTTTTTCTAGGATAGTTTGTCACACACAATCATATATTTCGCTACACATAACTAACATTCCATCATGAGGCAATAATAATATGTCATGTAGTTTATGATAGGCTTCTATGGGTAGTTATTTGCGCCTGGCTTGGTACCGCTTCTATCGCAGATCCACCACATGCCCCGGTAGGGGTAGTGCTTTCAACAGACGAATTTCGTCCCAGAAGGCCAACCCGCAAGTGCAAGCCAATGGGGCATGCAGGCGAGAGGGACCTAATGGGCGAGCGATTGGGTTTGGGACGGGTGTACTACTAGCGAAAGTGTCGAGTGGACAACGTTCGAAGCGTATGCACCCCCCGGTTGGAGATGGGTATCCTTAGTCCCGCTCCCGAGATGAAACATCCAAGGGATCCAAGATTCGTTATGAGGTTCTGCCCGTTCACATTAATATGCTGATTTTCAGGTCGTCCCAACTTGATGGGGAAATAAACGCGGGATAGGATCGTTTCACCCTTCGGCTATTTTGATTACCTACAAGCACGAGTATTTCCTTCACTATCCCCAGTGGAGTCGCCACTGTGAGGGGGTCGAAAAAGCACGAGGCTAACGCGTGACCTCGTCCCTCGTGGGTGTGACGCTTCTTTTTGTCAAATCAAGTGTAATTGGATTTCCTGTGAGTTTACACCCAATTGACTAGTAATATAGGAGTCGCCATTCAGTTTTTAATGACAATGAGAAAAACTGACAAAACCCGGTTATCGTGACATAAAGGGAGTGCAATTATGTTTGACCACGACGGCCGTAGGTTCCCTTGTGATCCCTGGTGGTGGAGATCGCTCAACGTACACCCCGCAGGGTAGAGATTGAGGGTTCGGGGGACTGTAACTACCGAGAGGAGTACTCGCTCTTCGATAACTCCAGAGGCAGGATATCCTTACTAGCTCAGCATAAATAATTGAAGGGACATGCGTTAACTATTAAACTAATCTGAGTTGATTTTAACAATATGCAACATATAGTACCAGATCGAGCGCGATTATCTGATTTAGATTGTTTTAAGGGACCTAGAATGATAATCCAATTTCCCAAAAATATCATATTTATTAAGCGTGATCGAACAATCAGATTTAGTTAGTTTAACAGTTCATAAAAGGGCGAGGAAAGCAATTAAACCATGGAAAAGGGACACATTACGACGCACCCTTGAGAGGTTCGTCACGGTTCTCAGAAAACTAACCACTTTGACTTTGCTATTTCTCCTTTTATTTAACGAATCTCAAATTATGAGACAGGATACGTTCTGTTCGATTTATGAATCGATTGCGACAGAACGCGTGATCAGTTTTGCAGCGTGAGGCTTAGGCTTAGGGGTTTAGAGTCAATACTCAGAATAATAATTTATGTGTTGTTGTTGTTTTCACGTCGAACTTAAGGCCCTATTTATAGAAAAGAGTTCGTGGAAAGATAGAATTGTAGAACTCTAATCCGCGAGGATTTAGGAAAAAACACGTACTAGGTATTTTCAGCGCCCAGGCCTGGGCGCTGAATATTTCGGCGCCCAGAGCCAGGCGTTGAAAATAGGATCTGGGCTGTTTTTCTTAGTCAGATTCGGATTCCTAGAATCCGGAGCATTTGAGATTTAATTGAGTCTTTTAGTGCGTTTTAACCTTGTGACGGGATGCGTCTGGGCCCGTTACGAACTCTAGGCTCGTTAGGATTTTAATTAATACGTGACTCTTACTTTCGAATCATATTAGGAATAGGATTCTCTCGCAATTTCTATCTCATTTAGGATTTATGTTGGAGTGCAACACCTAATTCTGACAGGTTTCTATCTTTTATGACTTGCCACTTTTAACAACTACCCATTACGGCAGTTACTATTTTTAGCAGGTTTCCATAAATAGCAGGTTTTTATAAATAGCAGGTTTCGGGTGAAATGAAAAGGGGAATTGAGATTCGTTATGTTATAGGAGATGTGTTGTCAAGTGGAGATTTACGTTCTCATCATCGAACCTTCCCTTTCGGGAATGGGGACAAAAGTAGGTGTCTACAGCCCGCATGACTTTCCCCTCTGGATGTGGCAAGCAATTTTAGTAAATAGGAACTAACTTTGGGCGTAAGCCTCTTTTTACTAGTATGTAGGAGTCGTCATTCAATTTAAGAAAACTGACAAAGTACGATTATCGTGATATGCATGGAGTGCAAACATATTTGACTCACAACGGCCATAGGTTCCCTTGTGATTCCTGGTGTGGAGATCCCTCAACGTATATCCAGCGGAGCAGAGATTGAGAATTCAGGGGACGTTTACTAATACGGGGAGTGCCCAACATTAGCATACGTGGCGCGGTCCTTAATTACTAGTTCAATTATGACGGGGATGGGACATGCGTTATGCTACATTACTACTCTGGATTGATTTGAATGCACAAATATTACTAAACAGATGTCAAAACGCTGATTTAGGTTAATTCAAGGTGCTTAGCAATAAACCGGTTTGTCCAATGATTATTTGATTTAAGCGTGAATAATAAAATAGATTAAAGTGAACATATTTATATGGTGACGAAAGCTATAAAAAATAGATTCAAGTTACAGTATAGCATAGACTATACTGCGGTTCTCAGGAACACCTACCACTTGCCTTAGTAGAGCCTCCTTTTAGCTTTAGAACAACCTTTATACTAACTTTTAGATCCTTTACCTTCTTTCAATTCCGGCAGAGTTTCCTTTTGGATTCTTCGGTTTTGGCTTATAAATTGGCTAGAACTTCGGTACTAATTGGGATGATTTGAACACTTATGCGGATAGAGTTCAGCTTAACAAGAGTTAATACGACATAACTATTACGAATACAGGGCGGGACGTCAACATAATTTTAGTATACCAGAGGGGGAAGAGAGAATTCAGAATATCAGAGGAGTGAGACTGAATTGATGATCAAAAACGAGGTGCAGAGGGGCTGTATTTATAGTACGTGTAGGTAGTCGAAATAAGATAGATATTTGAAAAGTTTGAGCCCCAGAAAAAAGTAGCGCTCCCCATGTGAGCGCTAGAAATTTCCAACGCTTGACACTGTAGCGCTAGAAATTTCTAGCGCGCATAAGATAGGATTTGAAGAGTTTGAGTTTTGGTCAGAATCAAATAGCAGCGCTAGAAAAAAGTGGCGCTGATATTGAGAGCGCTGGAAATTTCCAGCGCAGGCAGATCTGCGGATTTCCAGAAAACTCGATCTTTAACAGCTCATAACTTTTCATACGAACTCGGATTCTTGCAAATAATATCTTGTTGGAAAGCTACGCCCGCTCCCTCCCCGTGTCCACTAGCGCTCTTGTCCAGAGCGAAGAGAAGGCGAAAAAGCGCCGCCGAAATTCAGCTTTCCAACGCCGCCGATCTCACATCAATGGGCTTCATAAATCTCGAGTTATGTCCCAAAGAGTAGAGGTAGATCCGTTTTGCAGTAATTTATGCGGCCATTAGATCAGATCGTGTATTTGTTTGGCTGGTGGTCGGAGCTTGGGCGGAAAATCAGAGAGGCAAATACGGAGACTGGGAGAGAAAAAGTGGGAGGGGTACAATCATCCTTTCACCATAAATACGCGGGCGTTTTTAGCGAATGCGGAGGTCGATTAAAAACCCCCCTACATTTTCGTAAAACAATTCTTCGATTACAAAATACTCAACAAAAACGTACAGTAGCAAACATTACTCAACATTGTCAACCCAAAAAACTAAGAAACACAAATTCTTATTTACAAGTAGTGTACAATAAATATTATACACTGGGGTAAAAGTTAGTACAAAATATTAAAAGTTACCCTTATATATGTAAAAAGTGTATTATTTTTCATTTTAATAAAAAATATTTTTCTAAATAATACTCCATAATGTATAAAATTAATCATTTAGCCTTTTAAAATGTTTATCTATCAACTTTTTTTATATAATATAATATAAATATTACAAAAATCTAGGTAAAAATTATCTTAGAGTACAATAAAATTAATATACACCATATTCGCAAGACCTTTTGAATAAGAAAAGGATCATAGTATTAGTTGTTCGGTTGTTCCCAAAAAAGAAAGCACTTAGGAAAAATAAATTAATAATGGCTATTTCTAAGATATATGATTCTTCTCATTCAAGATGGGACAACCTTTGGGGTTCCACCCCCAAGATTAACTTTATACTTTATTATTCTCTCTCACATGAAAGTCCTTTGAGCTTGAAATGTAGATGCAGCATGGACCTCCTCATACCCAACGCTAAGTATTCCACTTCAAAAGAAGGGGTTGATGATCTTTGTGGCACGCTGCCCTGATACCATGATAAATAGGAGAAAGGTTTTTGTTTTTACATTTGCTTGGCTGCTACTTCCCAAATTCAAAAATATATCTATTACTATATACTAAAAGATACACCAGGAATGACACGTGTCATTTCCTGGTGGGATTTTTTCCCGCCAAATTTTTTTTTTTTATTTTTTACTTTAAAATAAATAAATTACATTACGTTTTTTAGGAAACTAAGATAAAAATATATTTTAATTACCATAGATGCGTACAGCATAATATTTCGTATATTATTGGAGGAAAGCTAAATCAATATTATTTTTTCCTTTATGATATAATTTCCTTTATGTATTATTATAACTTTTTAATCTGATAAGAAATATAAAAAATATTGATAAATGAACTTCTAATGTTAGTCTACTATTAATAATATAATACATGGTAACTGGTAAATAAAAATGTTAATTAAAATAATAATACATGGTAAGTAGACTAACATATAAGTTTATATATCAAGATTTTACTCAATTCAAAACATGTTGTATTTGACTAACTCGGTTATGCTCGGGTCTTTTCGAAAATTAGTCTTCCGTCATTCGGGTTTGGTTAACGTTGTTAGATAGTTCTACGTACAAGTAAACGACTATAATTTTTAACTTTGTATAGTAATATGCAAATTTAGTTCATTTGAATAATTTTTTTACACAACTTTGAATTTATACTTTTTCATATACCCTTTTTACTTTCATGTTTTCCTAATATTACAAGTCTTTTTGTTACTATTAAAATAATAAATTTGTTTTAATAGTAGCCGTGCGTTACACGGGCCCTAGACTAGTGGTAGGCTATACACTAGAAAACATACCGGTTAGCAGAACCTAAAACACATAAAACTCCTAATACAAATAGGCTTGGTTGCGATAATGTGGGCTGTGAATAACTTTGGCAATCCAGACCCAATGTCCCTTTCGCATAGTATCGCTACTCACTCCGTCCTTAAAAGATTACCCTTCCCCAATTTTTTCTTTGTTAAGAGTTTGTGTACTCTATTAAGAAATCTGGTAGAGACCATATAATACAAAGTAGAGAAAGTTGGTAGAGAAATATTAACAAAAAAGGAAATGGAGCAATTTTAGGGACGGCCTAAAAAAGAAAATGGGGCAATCTTTAAGGGAAGAAGGGAGCACAAAGTAGCTGAAATTATTCCAAATCTAAAAAGAACCTACTGCATTGTTTTGTGAACAAACAATTACTCCCCCTACAATTACTCAAAGATTTGGGGTGAAAAGAAAAAACTGCAGTACTAGAAGATGTGAACCTTGTGAAACAGAACACCATGGACTACACTACTACAGTAATACAAGGGCTGAATAGATTAGAGGCACATTTCTGAGACCCATCAAAATTTAAGACCCCAGTTCTTCTACAAAGAAAACTGTCAAGGGGTGCAACACAAAAAAAAATAAAAAAATCCTTACATTTGCTAACATACATAAGTTAACCAACACCTTTTCTATAAACTTTATATACCCCTCCCTCGAACACCAAAATTTCGGTGCTGGATTTGCTGATATTGGCAATTACAAGCGATTATATCTGGAGATTTGGATCAATTTTCTGAAAATTCACCTACCAATGAAGCCGAACAAGCGAAGGACGATAGCCAGAATGAGCATGCATATTGCTAAAATCATTCCCGGTCTTCCCAGTAGCCAGTTCTTCGTCTTCTTTGCACCTTCTACTCCTCTTTGAAGTTTATCAGCCCATCGCATCTGAAAAAATTATCAAGGGAGAAATTTCAATAGAGGCAAATCAGGAAATTACAACATCTGATTGAATTTAAGCATGAACAAGATAATAACAAGGGATATTGCTGGGTCAATTGTAAAAAATCCAACCAACAGATCAACAAGAAGCGGTTTATATTGGCTACTATGTTATAAGATCTTTGTGGAACTTTTAACAAACAAAAACCACCGGGGAAGATGTCAAAATATATGAAACGCACATCTCCTGCAGAACAATGAGAAAAAAAAACGGATAACCAATGGAAAATGCACATGTTAAGAAACACACAGTTCCTCCTCCAAGTCTCCAACAAAGAAAACAGACAGGGTGCAATGGGAAAGATATTGGGGTATTCTTTGAAGCAGAGTTGGTAATAAAATTGTAGCTCCGCTTGCTTGTGTAGGGGAAAACCTTTCAGACAACGAATGTAAACGATAGAGATTCTACAGCTAGATAGATAGCCAACTATTCCTTCCAAACGATCGAATTGGACAACACAATTCTCTATTTCTCTAGAAGGTTTTCCAAATTTAATGATCCCAACAATTAGGCAAAACATTTTTGGTACACAGTTGAAATTGGCAACTCATTGATATCTTTTCGAAATGATGTTATACTTTGGTGAGTATGGTGACTCGTTAAGACAACTAGACAAAGTTGATAGAAACAGAAAGTACCATTTTATCTAAATCTTCAGGTGACAAATTTGACATGGCTTCTTGAGCTTTTGCAGCGTCTTCTTTAGAAAGTTTAAGGCCAAATTGCTCACTCATGCTGGCCATCATATCTGGGCTCATATTTTTCAACATGGAGGAGAACATCTGATAGATGCCAATAACAACAACAGAATACATCAGCATTCTAGAAGCATTAAATATCTCATCTCAAATTTTAAATCAGAGTTGCAATTAGAAGTTAGGAAACATATCAAATTCAATTCACAAACGATAATTATCAGCCAACTCACTGTTCTCATGGCAGGATCCTTCATTTGATTTCTCATCTGTTCTTGCATATCACCCATTGATGTAGGAAAACTTGATTGGGATGAACTTCCTGGACTGGAATATAAACCAGAAGAGTTGCTCCTCTCACCAACAACATCATTTTCATCAACAGGTATGTCCCGAGTTGTAGTGAATTTTGAACCAGACTCTGAACTCAATTTACCACTTGACGAACCCGAAGAGCTGGGAAATGAGTCCTGCTTTAAGGAAGAAGCCATCTCAAACATCCTTTGAAGTTCCTCAGGTGACATTTTACCCATCATATCACCAGCTGTTCTCAGCATTTCAGGTGACAGATTTGGAGGAACAGAGCCAGGTCCAAAGTTAGCATCAAAAGGGGAACCACTAAAGGGTGAATTTTCACCCTGAAATGAGGAGGCCATTTTCACCATATTTTGGAGTTCCTCAGGCGACATTCTACCGATCATATTTGATGCTGTCTTCAGCATGTCAGCGGGAACCTCACCAGGTTTTCCAGAACTCATTCTGGATAGAGTTTCAGGATCAGCCCGGGACATGAAATTCTGGAATGATCTGCGGACAAGCAAGAGAAAAGAGACCAGCCTATCTATTATATGTCATGTAGGAAGTTTATCTGGTCCTTTCACTTTTAAGCAAACAGCAGAAGGAGACTGAAATTCATAACTTTACTTTTTTAATACATTGTCCGTAAGAAAGATCACAAATCATTCCAAGAACATTATGAAACACAAGCACATAGTTCAATATTTAGCGAAGGTAAAAAAAACTTCGACTCAAATAAGAACAGATTGCTTATCATGAGGAAGGAAAAGTGTTGAAAGTAGGTTTGCAGCTCTAAACCAACTAGCATAGAGAATTCATTGTTCAGTAATTAAGAGGTGTAGGCGGATAACATCTCTAAGTTTCCAACTTCCAAGGTCTAGGGGCAGGGGAAGGAGAAAAACGGTGTTAATTAACATAGTTCTCCCTCTAGTGTTAAAAAGAAAAGAAAAACTATGAACTTGCCTGATTGAGTCAGGATCATCTTTCAATGCCTGCAAACATTCTGATTCTGTAGTTGGTCTTTTACTAACAGTTTCTGGTTCTTTAGAATGACCATGGCTTTCCACAGGATGTGTCACTGAAAAATCTTTAGATTCTCTCTTGCCACTTGTAGCTGACACAGCCTCAACTTCTTCAGTTATTTCTTCAATTACCAATCCTGTAAGACTCATCAATATAAATGATTCCACTCATGTAATATAATACCTGTTGTTACCCCAACTACTCATGTAAGATAATACCTGTTGAAGTTCGCGTGACACCTCCTTTTCCTAGACTTTCTTTAGCCTCCCTGTGGGATGAAGGGAAAAAACCTCAATTCAGATGTGATCCTGTGAACCTCAATAAAAATATAAGAAGTCTTTTTTGTATGACAATAGCAAACCTAACAAAAGTTTTACAAATACTCGTATTATAAATTCTCTATAACTTGGCAAAGCATCACACTTGACACAGTTAAAAAGGTTGCACTTGTAAACATCAAATACTGCAGAGTAAATAACATCAGCAAAAAACACCGAAATACCTTAAAACTTCAGCAATTGTGTCATCGTCAGGGGTAACTTCAAGTGCCTTTGCCAGATCAGAAACAGCATTCTAGAACAAATTAAAAAGACAAAGTAACCAGAGAGATATCACCAAACAATTTAATATACATTGAAGCCCTTATATAAAAACTCACTGCTACATAAAGATAAACTTACCTCTACCCAGCCAAAAAGAAACAAATTATAGATAATTACCTCTAATTGACCTAATTCTTTGTATGCTTGACCCCTACGGTACAACGCCTTGACATTCTTTTCATCGTAGGCCAAGACCTGAAACAGAAAAAACATAAATTAACGAAGTCAAGAACCAAAATAATACTCTGAAAATTGAGAAAATCAGAAAATTAATTGCCCCTCAATAGCACACTGGCTTAAAAGTATTTGGGGGGGGGGGGGGGGGGGGGGGGGGTGATAGGAAGGAACATATGGCCATTAGTAAACCTCATAGAGTGCAACATTGACGAATATGGGGTCTAGTTACTGAAACAATAACATGCATCCTATTGCCTAACAGAGTGGTGTTCAGGAAATGATTTAAAAAAATACCTCAGAGCCTTCTTTGACGCAATCATGAAATTGTCTAGATTTTAAGTAACATGACATCAGATTAAGAGAGCATGCCACCTGAAGTGCTCTACTTCTGGCAACAGGAGCCCCTTGTAGATTGTTCTTTGCCTAACGATAAAAATGAGAACTGATGAGGATCACTAACCAAAATGTATCTAATAAAGAAAACAAATAGCACACTCACACGCAAGTATTTCTGTGCAGCATCATGATACTTCCCCTGATTGTGAAGCTCATTTCCCTGAAATTATTTTAACAGTTATAAGCACAAGTATACTAGGTACGTTTATGTGATTTCAAATAAAAACTGATTTCACTTGTTTGACTAATTATTAACATGCAAGTTCAAATCCCAGTAAAAACCCAAAAAGTATTAAGTATAAATGTATAATAGTCTTAATAGACATGGTCGGTTGAATAGGTCATTTATTTGTAATTCCTGATGCTAGAAGAAGATTGCAAAGCATCAAATAAATGATGTAGACCCAGAAAGTGAGTTGGGCTAGTTCTAGCTTGTGACTAACAAATAAAGTACATTAACTTGAAGTACTTCATATGCAATTTCAGCTGCAGAACAGCTTAACAAAACCATAGTCACGGAACATTACAGCTATCTAAATCTGACTTCCTAGGTGCTAAAAATTGAAATCTTCATGTGCCATTAAAGATACAGATATGACAAACACAATTACAGATGTTTGAAATTCTGTGTAGCCAATCAATTCCTACTAAGATATACGGAGTACAATATATCTGGGCTTGGAGGAGGGGGCACAATCCCCAAAGAGTACGCAATAGGGTCTTCTGCCATGCAAAATACTAGTTTTCATACCATTTTCAAGAATTTTACAGATCTTTGCATGAATGGCATCATCTTACCTGTTTCTTGAGTAATTCAGCTGCATTTAACTCATAGGCTAATTGAGCATCAGCACGAGCACGCATTGATGCAATTTCTTCCGGGGATGCATTAGCCATCTTCTCCCCCATCTGAGCCATTTCTTCAGGACGGACGTTCTTCATTTGCTCTGCAGCCATCTTTAGATCCTCAGGCCTCATATTCTTCATGCCTTCCGACGCCATCTTAAGCAACTCCGGATTAGACATCATCTACAATACCACAGATACATATATTACTATAATACACAAGACAACCTAGGTAAAACATGGATTTCGATTTAAGGCTTCAATTCCATACACATAATATATATAGGATAGCCCCAATTCAAAAGAAAGCAGTAAGCCCGTAGGAAAACGAAACATTTTTTTATCTCCTATTCCTTAGTAAGCATGATCACAGAAAACTAAATAACTTGAATTCCTTGATTTCACTTATTTCATCTTTGCTTCTTGTAAAAGTGAGAGAGCTCATTAACCATTAAGTTCCACATTAAGGGTAAAGGATCGATAACGCAATGCATAGTTACTAATCAAAACACATGTGAAAACCAACGTCAAGTTAATTAACAATTTCACAATAAGCATAATACCTAAATGAAATCCGTAATTGAAACTATATGCCTTTATGGAACGAAATTGATAAAATAAACAACAACAGTGATAATAATTACAAGTTTGCAGCTAAAATTGCATCTCAAAGACCATAAATAAATAAATAAAGGAATTCGAGATCATCAAAATGAAAATTCGAAAAAGTAAAATCGAATTCGGGGAATAAAGGAGAACCTGCTGTTGGATCTTAGCCATCTCAGCAGGAGACATGCGACTCATCTGCTCTTGAGCAAGCCGAAGCAACTCAGGATCCATCATACCATTAAACATCTCGCAAAAATCCTTCGATTAATTAGGGTTTTCAAAATAGAAATTGCAATTGAGATCAAATCGAAACAGGAATTTGTTGATTCTAGGAATTGATTGCGACGAGTGCAAAATTCGACAGAGAGGTTTCCACAGTTCGGAATTTGGTGATTTTGTTAAGTTAATTAAGGGAAAGATGTGGGGAGTTTTTTTTATTTTAAATATCGTTGGAAATAAAGGTGGTGGGTCGCCAACCAGAATTGAATTAGGATAGAGAAAGGCTCCAAGATCCGGATGATGAAAGGAAACACCCGCTTCACCCTTAGGCCCTATTTGGTTCATTATTAGTAAGGAAAGGAAGAGAAAAGAAAGGAAGGGAAATAGATTTTATTTTCCTGTGTTTGGTTTAGGGGAAAGAAATGAAGGGAATAGAAGGGAAAGCTAAATGACAGCTTTTAATTTTCTCTTTCCTTTCGAATTCCTCCAATTTTGGAAGGAAAGGAAAGTGAAAATTTTATAAAGGAGTTTTCCTTCCAATTCCTTTCATTTCCTCCCACTTCCCATATAATTATTTGTACCAAATACAGGAAACCTTATTTTACCTTTCCTTTCTTTTCTTTTCCTTCCAATTCCTCCCAACCAAATAAAGCCTTAGGGCTAATCCGAATTCGGGGCGAGTATTGGGTGGTTAGGTTCCATTCCCCTCCCAATTGTTGTTGCGGGGGATCGAACACGGGTTCTCCCTACCAAGTTCAGCCCCAATCACCACTGAACCAACAAGCAATTAGTAGAAACACAAAATATTAATTACCAGTGAAATATTGTAAATCAGAATAAAAGTTAACTTAAAACGATTAAAAGTACTTTAATTTTTATTTTAAAGGAGATTAAAAGTTACTTTTATATATGTGAAAGTTATTGATTTTTTTAGTGATAAATTTTTCATTTTAATAAAAATTATTACTTCAAAATCACTAATCTAATTTAATATATACATAGGAGGCATATTTGCTGAAATATTAGAAAAAATAAATCTAAAATATAATTCATCCAAAATCAAACACTTATCTAAAATAAAATTCAATCCAATATTAGAGCGCCACGTAAGAAACTTAATGGTTTCGGCCAATGAAAAATAAGATTTTGAAATTATTTTTGAATTAAAACAGTCGAGTGTCATGTAGATAAATAATTAGGTGCCACGTAAATATTTTTACTAATTAATTACTAATATTACGCATATACAACTTCATCCAAAATCAAATACTCTAATAAATTAAAAGAAAAATCTAAAATGAAATTTAATCCAAAATAAAAACTAATCTAATCTAATATATACTCCGTAAAATATAGTCATTGGTATATATAAGAGTTTTAATTTAACTTAACAATTTAATAGAATCCGTGCATCACACGGGCTAAAATCTAGTAATATATAAAATCAATCACTTAATCATTTTTATGTTGTCAGCCGATCAGTCTGAGATCAATAGTTGCGCTATTTGCATACGGAGTACATGACTAGAAAGCTTGTTATAACAAATAATTGGCTAAGTTGGTTAGACTTATTATTCAATACTTTGTTGGTCACAAGTTCGAATCTTTTTATTACCACATTTTAACCAATATAAATTGGTGTCGTTAATTGGTGGGAAACTCACATTGTGACCTCATCAACTGCTAACTGTTTGGGAGTGGCTCAAGCGAAAACCTACGCAACTGGCCTTCGTGCTGATTAGGGTGGTAATTAAAAGGACGAGTTGGGTTGGATTTATGAACTCTATATCCGACCTACCTCTATTTGGACTCGGAATTTTTTTAAGTCGCATTCAGACTCACAATTATGCTTATAGGATTTATGTTGGATTCTTTTACTCCCTCTGTTTTTTTATGCATCAGTGATGATTTTTATGTATCCACTTCTAATTTATTTTACCTTTTATAATTATTTTTTCCCATCTACTGATCTACCCCTTCTATAATAATTGAAAAAAATAATGCCCTTGTTCCAAGTTTGCATTTAATGCTAAGTCTAATAAATGCGGTTCAATATTAATTAAACAAGTTAATTATTCAGTGAGATCAAGTGATCTGAATGCCTACCTAAAGGCCGCTTCAGTTCAAGTTGAATTAATGATATTAATGCCACAACTTACTATTGACTGAACCCGCAGGTCACACTAAAGTAAATATGTCCTTCACCCAAGGTGCATTAGTCTAATAACAAGGTTCAGATTAATTACGAATAATTAATTCAGTAAGATCAAGTGATCGGAACAGCTAGCTGGAGCAATGCTTCCGATCAGTGAATTCTAATCCTTATTAGGCTCACAGCTTACTCTTAACTGAACCTACAAGGTCACACCAATGACAGGAAACAAATGGCCGGATTAAATGAATCGGAAATTCATTTAATGGCTTTTCGGAAAATTAGTTCGAAAAACATAATTATACGATTTAACATTGGATCGTGAAATCGTATATCGTATTGCGTATATTCGTAAGCTAGGCATTACGAATAATCGTATCGTACGACATTGGATCGTCAAGTACGAAACGATAAATAAATTGTCGAAGGATAATTTAAACGGAACACGAAAGCAACCCACGAGCCGGGCGCACGAGGCGCAAGGCTCATGGGCCCAGCGTGCAAGCACGCAACATTGGCCCATGGCCTTGGTGTCTAGACACGCGTGTGAAAGAGCAGCAGAAGCAACAGTGCTGTCCTGCGGCCTTACTGCTTGTTGCGCGTTGTACCTTGGTCGTGGGCCTTGCTGGCCGGTTCAGCTTCTTGCTTGGCCGGTTGGCTTGGCTTGCTTAATAGGTTATTTTAATAACCTATTACCTAGATTTTCCAACTAAATCATTATTATTATAACCTTAGAGAGTTGAGAGAACCCTAATCTCTCTTCTACCTCCATTGTTGAATATTTCCCCAAAAGCTTCAAACCTTGATCAAGATCTAAGCTATCAACTATCAAGGCGAATTTACACTGTCGGTGAACCAAGTAGAGGAACTACAATTGGAGTTCGTGTTCATGTTCGTAGATCTAAAGGGAAAACAAGTTACTAATGTATGTATTGTTTAATCTGTGCTTTATACATGTGTCCTGACTTTGGGGTTATTCCGCTATCATGTTATGTATTTAACTGTAAACCTTTACAGTGGTATCATGAGATTCATGTATTTAAGTACCTTTTATCATGTTTTTATGTTTGTGATATTGTCGAATTTTTTCGTGACTTTTGGAATATTTTCTTGATTATTGGATGAATCGTAGAAAAGGGTTCTGAATTCATAAAGTGTCAGAATTTCGACTTTTCTGACCCTAATCTGATTGAAAACGATGTTTTAAAATCAATTCATCGGAACAGAATGTAAAAACAGGCCCCGAAGTTGGAGTTTTTGGGCGTTTTTTTTGTTTAATGAATTAAATCATTAATTTTGATACGTTTTTTAATTAATTATACGGCCAAATCAACTTATAATTAATTAAAATTTTGTCCTACTGTATTTTATAATATTATGAACCTATGGTAATTTTTTCGTTCATAAATTTTAATTATAAACCCTAATCCCAATTTAACCTAGATTAATGGATTTTAGATCGAAAATTAATTTTATTAATTGGTTAGATCTGAAAATTTATTTAGGTAAGAAGGGGAATATGATTTCATGTTTAAATGACATATTAAAAATTCAAGGATTAAAATTGGATTATCAAAGTTCAAATTTTTGTTGATGTTCATCGTTCGTTAAATTTGAATATTAGTTAGCTTAGTTTTATTAATTTCATAAATTGGATTTTTTGAAATTTTATTAAATCACTCACTTTATTATTTTTCGTAGTTAAAACGAATGGAATTGTTAATATTATGAAAATATATTTCATGCAAATAATGTTTCGTAGATTAAAATTGAAATTTTAAAATTCATTGGATGAGGGTGCGTGTCACACGTACCATTATGGCTATGAAACGAAGGGGAATGCGGCAAGACGAAGGGTTGGGAGTAGCCCCTTGTGCGCATAAACGTGTGGCCCCAGCGAGCGAGTAGGTGAGCCAGCGCGCGCTGGCCTAGGCGAGCGAAGCTAGCAACATCAACGTCTAGTTGTGTGTGTGCAGTGCTGCTGCGCGGGGATGGGGGAGTGCGTTATCGTCCTTGTGCGTTGTGTTGTGCACCAAGCGCAGCAATGGGTTGGGCGCAAGCCTAGCCCATGTTGCACAATTTTGCGGTTTTTGCTTCGATTTAAATTCCCATGCCCAATTTTGGGCTTTGCGCTTATTTTTGCATGAAGGGGCTAACGGTGGAATTTTCAATTATTTTTATTTGACTTGGGCCTGGCCGCGAGTTTAAATATTTTAAATTAAAAGTTCCAAATTAAATATTGGTTTAAGTGGGAGCCGTTTAAGTGAAATTATTTAAATTAATTAATTTTAATTAATTTTCGTAGGACATTTTATTTTAATTAAATTAATTTTTGACTAGAATAATTCTAAGGATTAATAATTTGGAATTGATTCATCTTTTAGGACGCGTTTACATGAACGTGATTTTAGTTAATCATGTAAATACTTGCAAAGCTTACTTGGGAAATCGTTTTAGGATACGAATGGGTGAATGCATATATATTGTTATTATGTATTGCAGGTATTGAAGGTGACTAGTATAGCCAAACTAAGATAGTTAAATATGATATGCGTACCGTTTTATCTTTGAATGTAAAGTTTAAAATATGGCATGCGTACCATGAAGTTTTGATGTAATAATTAGATTATTAATTCAAGTTCTTCTAGTTTATTTAAATTTCAAGTTAGCTTTTTTAATGGAGTTCAAGACGGAGTCAAGCTAACAAGGTGAATATTGAAGATTGAATGCTTCAAAACCAAGTTTTGGGGCCATACTAGTTCACCAAAATATTTATGCTTTTATATATTGGTATATGTATATTATGCATGCATGCGTTGTTTGTATGTTTGATTAAGGATTTAGTTCACTAATTAATCAAACCAACATAGAAACAACTAGGTCCGAGGAATATTGAGTTTAAAGATTTCCTTCCAAATCAACACTTACAAAAATCTTCGAACATAAGGTAGTAGGTTTCCACCAAAGCGAGGTGCTATTTTAGTATTCCTAGATGGTAAGGTATCCCAAAGCAACACGTTGATTATGGTTTCAACTCAAACAATATTGGTATATGTTGTTGCAATGGAATAAATTATGACATTAGTTTATTAACCAAGAGTAATGTGGAATTACTAGCATAGGTTTGCTTACCTAAAATCTTAAAATACTTAAGACAAGCCACAACTTGCTTAAGACATAGAGGCTTTTAGGGTCTTGGATTCGTTTCATTCATTTATGGACCATGTTTCATTATGCATGAATGAAATGTTTAATAGCTTTAATGATAGCGTGAATGCTTTTACTCAAGTTATTAAAGTATGATAAATGTTTTTCTTTGATATTTCATTTTGTAGAATATGAATTATAGTGCATGTCTTCAATTTTATTGCGTCCGGATAATAAAACTGCGATATTTCCTCGATCGATTGGTAACTAATTTTGAGAGAAATTCTCAAAGGAAATGAGACTGAGAGAGTATGTTGGATGCTATTTATCTTATATTGATCTTCATGGTTGTTTTCAAACTAAAACTTGAATGATAGACCAATTGGACCTCATATATTCATAATACTTGGTAGTTTTGGAATAAATGAAGTATTGAGTTAAAAGACTCATGTATTACCAATGGTTAACAACCAAGTTCCTTTTGATTCAATAATGAACTAGACTCAATTGGATGTGGTCATTCAAAATGAATAAAAGGAAAGGGACTTTGTAAACATAACAAAGTAAGAAGATCAAGCAAAGAGTAAAATCTTTTGGAATATAAGAAAAAGTGCTAGAAAGGATAGGAAACGAGAACAAAAGGAAATGAATTGAAAAGTTCTATTTCTATCTTGAAGTTTATGTCAAAGAGAAACAACTTAGCAACTGAACTTCTATGGTATTAGATCACTGCTTGAGGTTCTAACTTTTGTTAAAAACTCAAATTTTGGAAGCGAAGTCTAGTTATTAACCTACAAGTAGGAAATGAAGCAAAGTTGTGCTACATTAGCTATAGGGTCATCTGTTTGTTTTAAAGTCCTTCAAAAGGCTTGAACTTAATGGAATTTTTTTCCATTAATCATCATAAACCATTTCTGTTTGAACACAGAAAGACTCACATTCAAAATAAACAAAAACAATCGTTAAGTGTTTATTTGAATGAAATGGTCATTTAAGGGTTGAGTCATATGATTGATTAATAAACAAACCATTCTCTTGACACTCAAACTTCAGAAGGTTCATATCAAATATCTTGATTTGTGTACCACATGTCTTTGGCAGTGCCATACGACCATATCAACAAGACAACATTCTAAGATTCCATGGCATGGATTTTTGAAAGTTGATTAATTTAAGACAGATGGGTCTTACTTGTTGAACATGAAATGGAAATGGATTATTGTTAGAAGGTTCTAGACAATTACGTTCATAGGGAAAAGATGGATTTTATATGGGACTTACCTATTTCACAAGAATTTGAGAAAATATGGTTATATTTACTCAAAGTGAAATATGAGAATGCTTCAATGCAATTCACAAAAGAGTATAAAATCAACTTGGAAAAATATTATGAAACATCTAGACCGGGTTAAGGTGATGTTTGCATGAGCCAAGAATGATTATCAAGATTGTTTATATGGCATTATAAAAATCAAATCTCCATAAGAATATGGTATGTCCAAATGGAGAAATAAAAATCTATTTCTATTAATGAAATTATGACTATTTTCATATATAGTTTCTAAATGATACTCTCAAGTCACTATCTATCACACTAAACGAAATTGTCAAAGCTAAAGATAAAGATGTCATAAGGATTAAAATTCACTTCAGTACATCTTTTCAGTATATATATCTAGGCTTGTCAAACCCAGTGGGAGTTATTGTTTACATCAAACAAACTCAAGAATAGATATATGTTTATTTATGAGCAGCTCATAGAAACAAAAGGTATTGATTTTGCCACAAATCTGAAAACATATAGTTGTTGTTCTAGATAGTGTCTTTTAGGAAACCATCTTATTTCCAAAAAGGAAGGTGGGAGAAAAACAACCTCGAAGTGACCTCAAAAGAACTTCGAGTCAAGCAACAAACAAATGTAGGATACTTAGGAGTCTTTGGAAAAGCTCCGTACTTAGAAGCCTTTGGAAGAGCTTCAGGAAGACTTTGGAAGTTCTTCAAAAGAATCCTAATACTCAAAGGACTTGAGTAATGTCTTTATAGACAGTAAAGTTTGATGTTCAATACCTAGGTAAATCGTATAAGGAATAAGAATTCAACCAAGATGGATATACAAATATCTTGAGGAATGAAAACAATGAAGACTTTGGAAGTGCTTCAAGGACGTAAGACTTACAGGTTAGATACAACGAATGAAATATTCCCAAGTTGGTTTGAGGCCATTAAAATATGAAATATCTTCATCTTAAGAATCAAATATATGATTGGTTGATTTTCATAAAGGGTTCACACCCATTGGTTGCAAACATGTTTTCAAAACATACAAATATGATATTATATATATACGCATACAAAAGAAAAGATATATTGGTGGTTAAACATTGTAAACAACTTCGCGGCGTTGATAATGTTGAAATCCTTTTCACCAAATCGGAATGCTTGAATTATTTTGGATAAATCTAGCAATCATTGCATATGGCGATATGGAAATTGGAAAGCAAAACACCTTCCTCAATTGGACTTGTAGAAAGGAATTGTGTACATTACACACTGTAAAGTTTTGGGTGCTAGATAAAAGAGCAAGATTAAGAAATCTATTCGTAGATCAAAACATGCAAGGTGAAAATTGGACCATATGTTTCTTCAAGGCTATTGAGAAATCATAGCTTTATGAAAATATGGAACATCTTATAGATAAGAAGTTTAGTGGGAGTTAAGTCAACTTTATTGGTCCTATATATGAGATACATATGTCGCTATTGAAAATGACATTCAAATTCTAAATGGCTAGATTTGAAAGAATTTGTCAATACTAGGACCATTTCGAAAATTAGAACATATTGGGTATAAAGATCTATTGGATATGATCTAAAGCGTTGTTTGGATTTTGTAAAAGTAATTACTAAATCAAACACAAATGAGAGACTCAAAAGAGACTCCCAACCCATATGAGTAAGTCTAAGTAATGAATGTTTTAACTAGGTATAAAGCTAAGCTGTTATTACTAAAGTTAAACCTGAAGTACCTTGAAGAAGAACCTCCACCTTATATCACATGGCAATGCCAAGATCTTAGCAAGATTCGGTATCTCGTGAAACTAAATGAGCTAAAAGTTATATGGATAGATTTTAAATAGCAAATGGTTTTCGCATTACAATCAATCGTGTGCGGTGTGATATATAGATCGCCAAGCTAACTCGTAAGTGTTGGATTATGACGAGTTTATACAATTTTCTCTTGATCTAGATCAAAGATAGATCATTAGAATAATATCAAGAACATCCAATACATTTGGACATGTAGTATGAGCACTTGATAAGAGGAAGTGAAGATGAGCTAAAGTTTTGATGATATATGTTTAGTGTAACACCCCGATAATTCTCTCTTTTCTAAAATAACCTTTTAATCACTAGTAGAAAAAACCCATGTTGCAGCCCCCTTGTTGCAGCGTACATGTATTAATACACTTCAACAACCAGTCGGTCAACGCGGGTCAAACCCTTTAAAGGGTTATTGCAGCGTACAATTTATTTATTCCCTGTAAAAAAGTTTGTTACAACGTACATTTTAAAAGCCCCCTACAATAGCCATTTATTGTTGCATCGTACATCCCTTTATAAGCTGCAATAGTTCCGGGTAAAAAATATGTTCCCTGCAACGAATATTCAGACCAAAATATCATCTCAAAAATTTTGACCAAAATTTCAGGTCCTCGCGCTCAACTCCCTTCTTCTTCCCTCGGCTTTCCCTGCGTAGCCGTAAATCTTCCTCGTTGGAACTTCTGTTTTCTCGCCTGCTCGCCAGTTGTCACCTGTTCTCCATCGCGTCATGTTTCCCTCCCTGTACAACCCTAGCTAGCTCGCTGAAAAACTTAGCTTGCTTGCGTCGGTGGTTCCAAGAAAGAAAGTTGCTCGCGTCCTGTTCTCCGTCATCCTCCTCGGCGCGGCTAGTAATTTTTCCTGTCCCCTCTTTTAGGTTTGTTCAGTTCATTTATCTGATTTTTGTTTTAAGAATTAGGATTTGTTCAATTCGTTTTTAGGGTTCTGTGTGTTTGTTCAACTCGTTTTTAGGGTTTGTTCAATTCGTTTATTCAATTCGTTTTTAGGGTTGATTCGTTTGTTCAATTTGTTTTTAGGGTTTGTTCAATTCGTTTGTTCAATTCATTTTTAGGGTTTGTTCAATTGGTTTGTTCAATTTATTTTTAGGGTTTGTTCAATTCATCTTTAGGGTTTGTTCAATTCGTCTTTAGGGTTTGTTCAATTCGTTTTTAGGGTTTTTTCATTGGCCCAAATTGTGTTATTTATTGGACATGTTTAATATTGTGTTATTTCTCTAATTTTTTGGACTGTTATTGTTTATCATTAACCATCTTTTACAGTTTGAAGATGAACGAGATGCTGTAGATGTTGTGCACGGTCGAAATGGTTATGATTTTGATGGACATCGTTTGCGGGTAGGTATTCTTGGAACCTTGTTTCTGCTGCCTATCTACATGTGCTTCTTTTTCTGTCTGATAAATCTTGCATCATTTACATTGGTGTTTCATACTTTCGGGTGGAATTCGCTCATGGTGGACGAGGATCATCATCATCAGACCATCGCATCAGTTACAGTGCGAGTAGTTATAGAGGTGGAACACCTAAGCACACTGACTACAGAGGTTAGTCTTGCTGCTCTATTGGCATCTTTTTGGTAATTCAGAATCACAACGAGCGACAGACCAACAAGCAAGTCTACCCAGTGCTCGACGAGCCAACAACATAACACGCAAGGCCGCAAGGCCCAACGTGCTACGGCTGGCCGGCCAGCGCTGCTGGGCCAGTGCACAAGGCAGCACGCACAACATGCCGGCAGCGCTTTGCGTGTGGGCAAGCAAGGCTTGGGCGCCAAGGCTACTTGCGCGCCAAGCATCTTGGGCCACAAGCTATCCGGTTTTCCTAATCTTACATCCTAAGGTGTTTTATGATTATCCTAAAACCTAAGAGTTTGGGATTATCCTAAATCCTAATCCTAAGGGTTTTATATTATCCTAATTCTAGTAGGATTTGACTGCCTATTTTCCTATAAATATATGACCCATGGTCATAAGTTAATTTCCCATGATCAAACCCAATAAAGCTTTCAAGGATTAAATTTAATTCAGTCCGAAAATAAGCCCAACTCAAACTACCAAAACCTAGCCCATGCGGGAGAGAAAAACTATAAATAGACCCTCCCATCAAACCCTCACAAAATTTTCAGCACTCCATCTCTCTCCTCTTTTTCTCTCTCCTTGCGGCACCCCCTCCTCTCCTCTCTCATCCGACCTCTTGCTTGCAGCACAAGGCACGAGTGTGCCGTGTGTGTTCCCGACCTCACGCGTCGCTGCTCTCTCCTTGCCTCGTCCCACCCCGCAGCGCAGCGCCCTCGCTGCTGCTGTGTGTCGCGTGCCCCTCGTCCCGCCCCGCAGCCCCGCAGCGCAGAGCCTTGTGCTCGCTGATGCTGTTGTGTCGAGTGCCCCGCGCCAGCGCCTCTCCTCTCTCGCCCTTGTTGCGCGCTGCTTGCGTGCTTGCGTGATGCGATGCGTTCTGTTGTGTTCTTGCTCGACGCCCCACACACACAACACATCAATTGTTGTGTGTGTGTGTGTGTGTTGTTGATTGGTGATAATCAATTGTATACTTTTTAAACTTTAATTTCAGTTTTTAAATTGTTTTATTTATTATGATTATTTAATAATTTGGGTTATTTAAATTGATTAGAACGGTCATGAACACCGTATTGGTTTATTGTCGTATTTAAATTAAAGAGATTGGTTTTGATGATTGAAATTATTATTTTCAGATTTAATGAATTAATAAATTGTCAATTTTTGAAGTCAAACATGGTTTTTATAATAACCTATTGCTAGGGTTTTAATTCTAATTGATTAAGCGATTGATTCACATAATTTAATGACAATTTAAATTATGGGAATCAACTTAAATTTTCAGATTGTTTTTAAGCTTTAAAAAGTTGGTTTTTAATGGTTTTAAAGCTAAAAAGTCAATATTTTTATGCTAGGGCTTGAGTTGACTATTTGAGACTATTAAATTAACGATTAACGATTGATTTCTAATTAAACAAAGGGCTTTAGAATCTTAAATAGTTGCTGGAAATTTAGTAAACATGAATAATAATTTAGTTTCTCCTTTGCATGTGTTTATAGGAGTTGATTTCTAGTGAGTCGTGATTCGCACAGTGGCCCCCGTACTTAGGTATTCCGGGTTCGTACAAGACTAGGGTGACCACCCATCCCTTTAGGACTTTGTGAAGTGTATTGAATGCAAATCATGTGAATTTATATGTTGAGAAGTCATGTTTGATATGTGGACAAGCATGTGATTATTATTATTGAATCTATGTGAACGAGCATGTTATGAGTTGAATTATGCTTTATAGATTCTGTTGAACTATCATGTTATGGACTTTTATAATGGTTGAATTATATCAAGCATGGTGTTCAAGTTGGTTTGCATGTATGAGTATTGCGCATGCAAGTTATTATTATTATTATGCTATAGTACAGGATGTTTAGCATATATTGAGCATATTGAATATTGTCGGAGAGCAATATATATTCTACTAAGGGGTAGAATATGTTAGAGAGTCTATGTGAATTGAATTAAGGACAATTCGTGCTAAGGGCACACCCCGCTTGTTAATAGGCAATGTCGGGTTATCTCAAACAGTGTTTTTGAGAAGGAACAATGGGAGTAATTTCACTTGAGTCCTATGTTGATCACAAGTCCTAAAGAATTAAAATGAAGTGTCATTGTTGGATTATGTGTTGGTAATTGTGGAATTGTTTTGTGTTGAGTCTTGAGTCGCCTTGATCATAACATACTAATTAACGTAAAGTGTAACCCGAAAGAGCTTCAAAACTCTTGGAACGTATATACCTTGAGTATGAACAATGGGGGGAGTCTTGCCGGAAAACTTGTTCTCCTTGAATGATACAAGACGTTGTTTCATTCTTTCTTTTTATGCCGTTGTGCATTGGAATTCCTTCGGTATGGCCCGACTGTCGGTAGTAGCCCGACTTTTATTATTGGTGTATGGTTGGCTCCCATCAGGCCATCACCCTTTTCTTTCCTTTGAGGATACTTTACTTTACCCGTTTGAAGCTACTTCTTTATTAAACTGTGAGTTAAGAGTCGTGTCAAGTGTCGAGTCTTGTCTCCATGTTTACTTGTTTATTTAATGGCTTTTGCATGTGGATTATTAAATCATTCAGTGAAGCATGTTAGGATAGAATGTTATTCTAGCTTGTTCGTACTCAGCTTTCGCTGACTTCGTGCTTCATGTCTTCTGGTCATGGCCTTTTCCTTAATGACCCTATGATGATCCATCATTGCATATGCGTTGTTGGGGAGTAGATTTTAATAAAGCAGGTTTGTAGAGATAACTTGCGGGAGAAGTTATCATGGGATTCGTGTTGAGAGTTTAACCTTCCGTACTTTATAAACTCTACTTTTATTTAGTTATGACTACTACTATTGCTACTATTTATAGTTAATGGATTTTTAAATGGTTTAATACTTTGGTTTTGAGCCTCAGTGGTTCCAACTTGTTTTAATAACCATTAACTATTTATTTAATATGTTTTGAAAGTTAGATAATTCCGCTGAGTAATTCTGGTAAATAGCCTTAGCCATTATCACGGTGGCGGTAATATCTTGGTAATTCATGTGTTTTAAGTTGGAAAATGTTTTATAAAAGCAAGGAATTATTAGGGTGTTACAAAGTGGTATTTGCAGAGCTCTAGTTTGAGAGCTGCTTTGCATTAATTGATAGTGCAAAGTGGTAAATCCTTAAATTACGATTGCGGAACATTAGGATTTTTCGAAAATTATTTTCCTAAAGTCAAAACGTTGTTTTTAAGTACTCAAAATTTCGAAAAGCCAAATGCTAATTATTTTAAGTATTTGAAATTTATTAAATTTATTTTAAATTGTTCGAATCTATTAAATTCGAATATTTTTTTAGAATTTCCGAAATTTTTCTTTTTCGGAAATTTCCATATTTTTCAAAAAAAAAGAATTTTTTTTCGAATTACTTAATTATTTATTTTTTTTCGGAAAATGATTGATTTAATTAATTAAATTATTCCATTAATTATTTTAATTTTCGATTTTAATTTAATAATTTTGCTTATATTTGAAGTTATTTATTTAAATTAATTTCGAATTTTTTTATTTACTCTGTTGATTCTGAGTTTTGATGATGACAACGCAAACTTCCTAATCATTGTTTAAAGTGTGTTTTTGTAATGCTAAGTTAGGGAGTGCCTGAGTAGGACAAACTAAGCATGTGGAACAAACACTAAGCAATGCATGGAATTCCTAAAGAATCGATCAAGTCTGCATATGAAGGTTGTTCCCAAGACAGCTGTTCCCGAGACAGCGGGAACAGCTGTTCCTAAGACGGCTGTTCCCACGACGGCTGTTCCCAAGACGGCTGTTCCCGCGACGGCTGTTCCCAAGACGGCTGTTCCCGCGACGGCTGTTCCTAAGACGGCTGTTCCCAAGACGGCTGTTCCCAAAGACGGTTGCTCCTAAAGCAGGCTGATCCTCAACGACTGATCCTAAGCAAGTTATTAAGGTGTTCCTCATATATTATAAGGATCATCAATGTTCCGGAGAAGGAACAATGCATGAAGCGTTCAAGCGAAGCTTCAAAAGGTGCCAACATAGAAGCTACAACATATGAGTTTATGTTTAGATTTTATGTAAGTATTTTAATAACGTTTATGCATAATATGGAACAAAAGGAACACGTGTGTTTTAATATGTTTGAGAAAATAGTTCTTGTAAATAAAATAAAGTTTTATAAAGGAAAATCTTTTGGAAAATAAATAAAACGATTTTGAGAAAATCAACATTGGATTCTGATTTAGAATTCCTTGTTTTCCAAGAAAAGGTTTTTACTCGTTCCTAAAACTACTCCCACTATTTTCTCTAAAATTGAACGTGTTAAAAGTGGTTTGAAGAAGTCTCCCTGTTTCTCTCAATCAACGTGCACGTTACTGCTCCCAGTAACTGTTAGTGGCCGTTGAGGGGAACATGGGAAACTGACCAAGAAAGCTCTTCTATAAAAGGAAAAGGTTTTTCATTTCTCAAATCACAACTGACAACGTGCAATATTTCTAAAGAACTTAAGAGTTTTTATAAAAAGTCAGTTTGCGAAAGAGCGTGTTCCTAAAGTTCCTTTATTGTACATAAGCTTTATTGAATACTAGAGTTTTCATAATTCGAGTTGTAATTGTGGGGTTAAGGATCGAGTGATCCTTGAGTTTTGAGTGTAAGGGTTGAGTGATCCTTAAAGTGACTTAGAGTCAAGTCAGCGAGAGAGTGTGAAAGGAGCAAGCACAGTAATCAACGGGGATTGCTGTGAGGAACTCGTGTTCAAGTGGAACTCGAGTTATTGAGTGTGTTGTATTCGAGCGATTACAATATATAAAAGAGTTTGAGGTTTTCGCTTCTTGATAAGGATCAAGAAGTTTCCTCAGTTTTCACATTCTTCGTACTAATTTGTTAGTTGTTCCTTTAATTTCTAAATTCCGCAAAGGAACACCCTAAGTTCAACGAAACAATTCACCCCCCCTCTTGTCAGTGTTCCTACTGGAATATCAGTTGGTATCAGAGCGGGATCTCACAAAAATACAGGAAACCCTGTTGAGAAAAAGTTCCTGGAAAGTATGAACACTCACGAGAAACTCGAAGAAGGTTATTCAACTCAAAGACCTCCAATGTTCAATGGAAAATTCTAAGGAGCATGCCTCAAGATGATCGATGGAGAACCAAGGTCACTGCATTGTTTGAAACCAAGGATTTCACCAAATTCAACATTGAGCAGCTGGCAGGATCCTTAATGACACATGAACTACATCTAGGATCAGCTGTTCCTGAGAATCCCAAGAACCAAGGTCTTGCTCTCAAGGCTGAGGAACTGGAGGATTCAGAACCGGATGAAGAAGAGGCTGCCACTTTGGTCAGAAGGATGAAAAGATTATACAGAAACCTCAGACCGGGAAATCAAAAAGGAAGGAACTCCGGAAGAAGAACAATTGGTTCCAAATCCGGCCAAGGATGCTTCAAATGCGGTGATCCAGACCATCAAATCCGGGAGTGCCCTCAGTGGGAATATGAAAAAGGAAAAGGAGAGGATCGGCTCAAAGAAAGATGCAACAAACCCACCTTTTCCAAACCCAAAAAGGCAATGATTGCAGCATGGGGAGATGTTACAGACTCGGAGGACGATGATGACCAACCAGAAAAAGAAACTGCCAACCTGTGCCTCATGGCAAAGATTGATGGAACAATGCAAGATCCATCAAACGAGGTAAGTTCCACAACCTCTCAATCTTTGTCTAATAACAGGTTAATTGAATCACCAATTGAAACTCTAGTATTTTTTGAAAAGCTTAGTGTAGTAAAGGAACAAAGTAATAAGGCATTGGAGCCAAATAAAGATCACATGACCTACCTAAATAATGTTAGATATGAGGTACAAGGTAGGTTCTTGGAATTGCCTGTCAGGAACAACTCTCTTAAAGACTCTTTTAGAAGAGTTAAAAATGTACATACTATTCTTGATGAAACTAATAATGCTAATGAAGTTCAGGAGACGGAGAATTTCGATATTGGCTTGATTCGCCTTACAGATAATGATGAGGAAGATTCTCCAGCGGAACTACATAAGAAAGATCAAGGAGTTCCTATGCAAGAGGAACAAGCAGAAAATCAGGGTGTTCCCATGCAAGAGGAACAAGCAAAAAATCAAGGTGTTCCCATGCAAGAGGAACAAGCAGAAAAACAAGGTGTTCCTATGCAAGAGGAACAAGCAGAAAATCAAGGTGTTCTTATGCAAGAGGAACAAGTAGAAAATAATCTGGAATTTCAAGTGCAAGAGGAACAAGTAGAAAATAATCTGGGATTTCATGTTCAAAAGGAACAAGCAAATCAGGAGGTTCCTATCCGAGAGGAACAAGCAGAAAAGACTGGAGTCTCCGTTCAAGAGGAACAAGAGGGACTCAAATGGATGCTCAGGAACAAGCTTGATGAACATGGAACAATAGCAAGGTTAGTCGTTAAACGCCATAATCAACAGGTGAGCACTAATTTCAAAGAAACATTTGCTCCTGTTGATAGATTAAAAACTACAAGAACCTTAATTGTTTTTGCAGCCTTTACGGAAATTAAGTTATACCAAATGGACATCAAAAATGCTTCCCTAAACGAACATTTAGAAGATGACGTCTATGTGGAACAACCTCCCGATTCTAAATATCCTGAATTTCCAAACCACATCTATAAGCTTGACAAAGCTCATTATGAGTTAAAGCAAGCTACTAGATCGTGGTACGAAATATTATCTGAATTCCTTCTGAAAAATAATTTCAAACGAAAACTTCTATTTTTAAAATCAAAAGGAACTGACTCACTAGTTGTACAAATTTACGTTGATAATATACTATTTGGTACAACTAATGAAAGTATGTGCAAGGATCTTACAAAGTAAACAAGCAGAGAGAAGCACGAGAAAATGAGACTGGAACTGGGAACGATCAAGCTAAGATTAAGTAAGCAGGAAGATCCTCTCAAGGTATAACTTTAATATGAAATGCATTACTTTAATATATATTCATAATTTTACGTGCGAAAGCATAGCTGAAGTTTACCATTGTTAAGTATCAACCTACATAATGAAAGTGCATAATACTTGATAAATTAAATAAACCAATAATACGAGATGCAAAAATATGTTGTTCCACAATTAGGTTAATCGTTATAATTTTCCTGAATTCTCTCCACGATTCCTTTACATTCAGTTATCAGTTTCTATCTTTTTGTTTTTTTTATTCTTTATTCATCCGAATTTTTTTTTCTTTATTTTCTCTCTCGATTTTTAATTTTTTTTATTTATTCATTTAAATATTAAATACTAATCCTCGTACATACAAATCTCTCCAAATTATTCTTTAATCCTCAAATTCTTCTTGTTCCCAACAACTAAGAAACTCATGGAAACAATCCCAATGGATCTCAACTACTCAAACCTCACACCAACAAATACACGTTTTTCCCCACCTCCTTGTACTTCACTAATAATTTATTCTCCACCTATCCATACCTTTTCACCAACAATGGTGAGAACCAGTAACAACACAAATTTGTCTTCCAAAAGAAAAAGAAACTCCACATCTCCAATCCCCATGGAAACCTCACCTCTCCAAACACCTGAGAAAACCCACTCACCACCAAAAAACAACCCTTTCGGAACCCTAACCACCCCTATACCGACGAGGAGTCGGTTATCTCCGGCGACACACCAACCGACCTCCTCGCCGGCGTCGACCCACCAAAACCCTAACCACCAGATCTCGTTCGCAGCAACAACCACCCAACAAAACCCTAACTCGCACCCGCTCGCGACGGCTGAACCACGCCCAAAAAGACCACGACTATCGAAGAACGCGGCCCGCGTCGCCTCTACTGGGTTCGAAAATGGGTCGACCGGAAAGGGGTCGACGGTGAGGGGGAAATCCGCGAAAACCGCCAGATCTGCTAAACCATTCGCAAGAACCGACGAGTTACGGGGTGCGAACTCGGTTTCGCTGGGCGACGAGGGTTCCGACTCGCAAAGCTCGGCCGACGGCACCGTTCCGTTGAAACGCCGTCGAGGGGGCACAACACCTGATCAAGGTCGACAAACCGCCGGTCCGTTGAAACGACGCCGAGGGGGCGGCGGTGCTGCGACGTCAAAGGGTCTGGGTTCGATTCTCGAGCAAGAGGAAGAGGACAATGGCAGCGCCTCTACACAGGGGGAAGAAACCGGTGGCCGGTCGCCGGAGGTGGTGTCCGGTGGCCGAAATCTTAGGGGGAAAATAATCTCAGTAAAGGAAGCAGATTTGGTTGAGGGATTTGCGATTAACAAGGTATGGTGTGACTCACAGTTTACGGATTTAATTGATTTATTAGAGCACCAAAATTGGATGAATTTATTCTGTGTTGTTGCAAAAAATCCTATTTTTCCTATGGCGATGTGTGAATTTAGAAATAATTTTGAGTTTGAGGATGGAGTTTGCAAAAGTGTTGTGAATGGAACAACCATATCTTTTAATGCTGAATACCTTGCACAATTATTTCTTGTTCCAAATGAAGGATATGACCAGTATGTGAAAGGAAAATCGGATACAATTCAAATTGGGGTGATTACTAATGATGTATTTGTTGAATTGATTGGAGGTGATTATAAGATAAGTTCTATTACTCATCAAGACTTGTTCCTTTCCCCAACCCAGAAACTCCTGTTTAATATTGTTAGGAGAGGCATTGTTCCTAGACTACACAAAAGAACCTTAGCCAGTTTGTATGATGCCTCCCTAATGTATTGTCTAGCCCACAAAATTCCAATCAACTTCCCTGCCCTAATGATTAAACACATGACCCACTGTATTGAAACTAACTGTAAGCTGGGTTATGGATCTTTAATGACTGAGGTGTTTAAAAGCTTTTCTGTTGACCTCAGTGAATATGTTGAAGTAAAAGTAAAGTCAGAACAAATTTTACAGCATGATTTGTTATTTTACTTAAAATTGGAGGTTGCGGACGGTAAATTAAACTGGAGAATGTCGGATAGTGATGAGGAAGAAGAAGAGTCAGGGGTAGTTAAAAAGGTGAGAAAGGTGGTGAGGCAGGTAAAAGAGAAGAAGGTAGTCAAGGGTGCTTCAAAACCTCCTCCGAGTGTGAGAAAGAGTACAAGAATTGCTACCAAAGGACCAACTTTAATTCGTCCTCCTGCTTATGTTGAAATTTCTGGTGATGATGAGGATGATGAGGGGGAACAAGGTAAGGAGGATATTATACAGGAAAAGGAACAAGCATCCAAACCTACAGATGTTGTTCCTAAGCCTAATGTAGCACTTGTTCCTCCACCCACAGCTGTTCCTCTTGGTTTTTCTGGTTTTGGTGGTTTTAGTTCATTTGGTAGCTCCTCTAGTTCTTTGGGATCACAGAAGGATCCCTCCATTGTGGAACTCAAGGAACAGGTCAGTCAGCTTCAGGAGGGGATGGCTAGAATGATGACTATACAGGAAGGTACGGATGCCAGGATCAGTGAGTTGCAATCACAGGTGGGTGCCTTAGTTTCAGTGATTAAGGAGATGGGATCCGGTCTGCATCAACTCAACGCTCAAGTGACTACGAGCTCATCCACAATTCTACAAAAGCTTGAAAACTAAACCTGATCCGCTATTTGATTGTTACATTGGTTTTTTATTTGTTTGGAACAATTTTTTTTTCTCTTTTATTTTTTATGTAACCCTCAATTTGGGTGACATCATCGTTATTTTTATCTTCAGAACCTGTGGAACCTAAAACTTGCATCTCTAAAAATTGGTTGATTTCTTTTATTATATATTATGCTTACAATTAATTATGCATGTTGAGACTTGACTTTGAGGCTAACTTAGTTTGCCAAACGTTGATCGTGGGGCGCTATGAATATTATATTATTGCCTTGTATTTTTTCTTTTTGTTAATGCCAACAGGGGAAGAGAATACAAACTTTTCTTAATTGATCTTACCTGTCTCCATGTCCCTCATTTGCTCACTTCTTGCTGTAAGTTTTCAATTTTGTAAACTTCGTTGTTTTTAAAATTCTAATTTTTTTTCTCGTAACTTTTTTTGTTTTGTTTTGTTTTGTTTTGAAAACTTGTTTAGGATTACAAAATAAGTTTGATTTTTTTTGGTAAAAGTTTGCTTATGTTGTCATCACCAAAAAGGGGGAATATTGTTGATTCTGAGTTTTGATGATGACAACGCAAACTTCCTAATCATTGTTTAAAGTGTGTTTTTGTAATGCTAAGTTAGGGAGTGCCTGAGTAGGACAAACTAAGCATGTGGAACAAACACTAAGCAATGCATGGAATTCCTAAAGAATCGATCAAGTCTGCATATGAAGGTTGTTCCCAAGACAGCTGTTCCCGAGACAGCGGGAACAGCTGTTCCTAAGACGGCTGTTCCCACGACGGCTGTTCCCAAGACGGCTGTTCCCGCGACGGCTGTTCCCAAGACGGCTGTTCCCGCGACGGCTGTTCCCAAGACGGCTGTTCCCAAAGACGGTTGCTCCTAAAGCAGGCTGATCCTCAACGACTGATCCTAAGCAAGTTATTAAGGTGTTCCTCATATATTATAAGGATCATCAATGTTCCGGAGAAGGAACAATGCATGAAGCGTTCAAGCGAAGCTTCAAAAGGTGCCAACATAGAAGCTACAACATATGAGTTTATGTTTAGATTTTATGTAAGTATTTTAATAACGTTTATGCATAATATGGAACAAAAGGAACACGTGTGTTTTAATATGTTTGAGAAAATAGTTCTTGTAAATAAAATAAAGTTTTATAAAGGAAAATCTTTTGGAAAATAAATAAAACGATTTTGAGAAAATCAACATTGGATTCTGATTTAGAATTCCTTGTTTTCCAAGAAAAGGTTTTTACTTGTTCCTAAAACTACTCCCACTATTTTCTCTAAAATTGAACGTGTTAAAAGTGGTTTGAAGAAGTCTCCCTGTTTCTCTCAATCAACGTGCACGTTACTGCTCCCAGTAACTGTTAGTGGCCGTTGAGGGGAACATGGGAAACTGACCAAGAAAGCTCTTCTATAAAAGGAAAAGGTTTTTCATTTCTCAAATCACAACTGACAACGTGCAATATTTCTAAAGAACTTAAGAGTTTTTATAAAAAGTCAGTTTGCGAAAGAGCGTGTTCCTAAAGTTCCTTTATTGTACATAAGCTTTATTGAATACTAGAGTTTTCATAATTCGAGTTGTAATTGTGGGGTTAAGGATCGAGTGATCCTTGAGTTTTGAGTGTAAGGGTTGAGTGATCCTTAAAGTGACTTAGAGTCAAGTCAGCGAGAGAGTGTGAAAGGAGCAAGCACAGTAATCAACGGGGATTGCTGTGAGGAACTCGTGTTCAAGTGGAACTCGAGTTATTGAGTGTGTTGTATTCGAGCGATTACAATATATAAAAGAGTTTGAGGTTTTCGCTTCTTGATAAGGATCAAGAAGTTTCCTCAGTTTTCACATTCTTCGTACTAATTTGTTAGTTGTTCCTTTAATTTCTAAATTCCGCAAAGGAACACCCTAAGTTCAACGAAACAATTCACCCCCCCCCCTCTTGTCAGTGTTCCTACTGGAATATCATACTCTAAGTGAGGAAAGGGTAGATTAAGAAGGGCATATTTAGACTAAGTATGCTTTTAAGTTAAGTTTGCATTTTAATAAAGTGTTTATGTGATTATGTCTTGATTATGTGATCTTTTATTTAAAGTTAATCATGTTTTGTTTTTCTTTATGTGATTAATTGCATCACGATTCATGATTAAGCATGTACTTGTGCATTGAAATTGTATGGCTCAACGAACTTACTTTGTTTTTGGAACATTTTAGTAAGACTTTGTAGTGCTAATTCTCAGGATTTAAGATGTTGCTTTCGAAGTACGCAAACCTAGGAAACCTAGAGAGGCTAGACTGTGAGACCCCACACATTTATGTGAAGAAGATCGAGTTTGCTTGCAACTATTTTGCTACAGTGCAGAACCTGCCCGAACTAAGGAAGAAGGATGTTATGGCAGAAATGGTTATTCATTGCTTACCCTCTAGGAACCCATACATAAAGCATAAGAATCGGTTTCGTGATATGCATTTGGACAATGGTATTCCTAACTATTACAAGTATGGTACTCCAGATGGTAGAGGGAGATATGACTTGGAGATTATGACAACGGTTATAGAGCTTGCGGAGGAATGTTTTGTGGATGGTAAGATAGTTGCAAGTGTTCACAATGTAGGATTAGATAATGAGACAGAAACCCAGATGGATGAGGATAGTGATGCTGATGTTGTTGAGATTAAAAACCCTAATCCTATCATTCCTGAGCCTACTATTGAGATCTCTAGTGACACAGAAATAGAGCCTGAGACTAACAACGATGAAGTAAACAGTGAGCTACAACAGAATAATGAGGATATGGAGTATGAGTCTGATCCGGAGGAAGACTTTGATGACTTTGAAGGCCATGAGCACTCTTCACCAGCTTGTAGAGGTGGTTGGATAGTAGAGTAGAATTTTAAAGACTTTTCTAGTGTAATAGCTAGTGCTTAAATTTTAGTGAAGTAATAAAGTAGTAAACTACTATTTATGGTTTTAGTAGTTCAGTTTTGTGGTTTCTCGAATAAAGTACGATGCAAAGGATGTATTATTTACTCATTGAAGCAATAAAGTTTAGAGTTATTTCTTTTACCTCTAATTCTAAATTTATGTTCTCTTTGAGCGATTATCGCAAAAGAATTTCATGTATTTCTTCAATGAAACTGTACTTGCAAGGTGGTTCAATTTTTCACCACTTAAACTTTGTGATACGGACTAAGAGAGAAAGCGGCCCAATAATAGGCGCCTATCTTGCTTAAGGGGTCCGAAATTTTCATGCATGTGGTACTAATTGTTAGGTTATGATACATATGACAAAACATAAATCATGCGGAAAAACCATAAAGCCGGGAAACATATTATTTACACATAATCATTTAGCATAGTTTAGCTGCATACACTTTGTTGCGTGCCCTCCCTAGCTGCGCCCGAACCGAACAAGAACAAGTCTTTAGGACTCCAAGTGTCGTCCCTCCGTAGATAGTCCACAGCACGTCCGAATCCGCCTTAAGCTTGACCAACTAGAATCGCCCTTAAGGTTGCTTAGGAATTTCGGCTATTTAGGTGCAAGTGTATGGCTGATTTTTCTTCAAAATCTTACCTTTAGAATACTTCAATTGTCTCTATAAATTATGACCCTAGGCTCCTATTAATAGAGGTATGGAAAAGGATTTATAATCCTACTAGGATTTGGATTTATTAATTAGAATCCAACTTCAACTCTAAATAATAAACTTAATCTATTAGGATTAGGATTTAATCAATACACGAATTCCGATAGGATTAGGATTCATTACGAACATGAGCATCGTATGGCCACGAGCATCGCACCACCCGCGCAGGCCTTGCGGCCCACACGAGCAGCCGCTGCTCGCAGCCCAACAACACGCCTAGCGTGCGCGCGCCAAGGCCTTGCTGGGCCTGGCCTTGCGCTGGCCTGGCGAGGCTGTGGCAGCTCTATGTTGGGCGCTCGGCTTGCTGGGCGCGGGCCTGGCTTCGTGCTGGGCCTTCGTCTAGCAAGCCTCGTCCGATGCTAATTCGTACGATGCGCTTCCGATTAAATTCCCGGTTCCGGAATTCATTTCCGATACGAACAATATTTAATATTTCCGATTCCGAAATTAATTTCCGTTTTGAACAAATATTTAATATTTCCGTTTCCGGAATTATTTTTGGATTCCGATAATATTTCCGATTCTGACAATATTTTTCGTTTTCGGCAATATTTCCGATTCCGGTAATATTTCCATTTCCAATAATATTTTCCGATACATACCATGTTTCCGTTTCCGGCAACATCTACGACTTGGATAATATTTACATTTCCGATACGATCCATATTTCCGTTTCCGGCAATATCATCGTTTCCGGAGTATTCATTTCTTGCTTGTGACGATCTCAGCTCCCACTGAAACCAAGATCCGTCGTTTCCGAATATCCATAGATGGAGTATTTAATGCCATTAAATACTTGATCCGTTTACGTACTATTTGTGTGACCCTACGGGTTCAGTCAAGAGTAAGCTGTGGATTAATATCATTAATTCCACTTGAACTGAAGAGGCCTCTAGCTAGGCATTCAGCTCACTTGATCTCACTGAATTATTAACTTGTTAATTAATACTGAACCGCATTTATTAGACTTAACATTAAATGCATACTTGGACCAAGGGCATTATTTCCTTCAGTCTCCCACTTGTCCTTAGGGACAAGTGTGCATTTCCTAATTCCTTCGCCGCTCGATGCTTGCTCTTGAACATAAGGTAAGAGTTGTCATCCTTATTATGTCCAGAGGTGTTTCTCGGTTTCAGAGTTCAACTGATCAAATAAACAGATAATCATAGCCTATGATTCATCCGAGCACGACCATGCATTTTACAGTTCTAGCTCTCCGAGTGGCCTTGTACAACTTTTAAGCATCTCATCCCGATTTATGGGAGGACAATCCCAATCTTGTGATATTGAGATTAGACTTCATTTGATAGGTGATTACCTGAGCGTTGCCTTTATAGCCTCCTTTTACGATGCGACGGTTGGTCAACGTCAAAGCAACCAGTTCTCAAACAAGTAATCTAAAATCACTCAGGTATTGAAGATTTAGTGTCTAATAATTTTAATGAAATTTACTTATGACAGATTTTCATCTCTTATAGTAAAGTTTCATATGTCTGTCCGATACTAGTCTTCCCAAAGTAAGTATCTATGCAAATGATTACGACATTGCCATGTCCACATAGTTTCAAGAAACATAACTATTAGTCATCTTGCATTCCAGTCGTCTAACTTTTTCTATGCGTCCAATTTTATAGAAAACTCCGACCAGGGACCATTTTAAACTTTTGACATTCAAGTTCACTTGATAGACATTTCTTAGTCACAGGACTGGTCCTGACAATCTATCTTGAATATATCGTCAAATTTGAAGGGACTCATCATTTAAAACTAAACCAAGATTAAATGGAATATGAAAATATATTTCATATATGATAAATGTTCAACCCCAATGTTTTACAACCATGGGCCTCAAACCCATCTTTAAAACAGTTCATGGAATTCAAAGCTATGCTTGATTTCCAGTGCTACAATGTGAGTGTTGCTTCTCACTTGTTGCATAGGTTTAGTTATCATGCTTTGCCAATCTTAATATCCTTTTCATCGAATGTTCTTCGAGATATGATGATAAGATCTTTTTGAGTTTGTTTATTATGTGATCTAGTCTTTCTTACTTTGATAGTGGTTTTACGCATTTTGCAATGAAGAACCATCAAGTTAGCAGACGTTTTTCTTGCTTCAAGAGTGGTTCTACGCATTTTTCAATGAAGAACCATCAAGCCAGCAGATAGGTGATCTACCCAAGTTCAGTGAAGAACTTTAAACAACCCTGTTTTATTGCTTCTTAGGCAATAATTACTTTTACTTCAACTGTATAGGTTGCTAGTGATGCTTTGCTTGGATTTACCTATCCAAGCAGTTCATAGATATGTGGAAGACTCTCCAACTATATCTTAGAACATAGAAATTATTATTTTAATTTCCCACGCAACAACTCATGGTCTTCAATCCATGTTGCCATTTTAAAACACGATGCTCTTTAGCTCGTCTTTGTCAATGGATAACTCCAAAGGAACCTTGCTTGATCCTTTGCCAGTGTTTATGCGTGTAGCATCAATATTTAGCATATCTTTATTTCCTTGAATCAAGAACTATTCCTATGTACCTTTTCAAGTACCATAGGTTTTTCTTGATCTCAATCTACTTAATCTTTACTTAGATCAATAGAGATTGGTATATGTTTGTCATGCCTAAAGTCATACGATACGTTTTTGGCGATCCTCATATTATATTATACATGATAAATTCTTTTGCAGAATAATTCCCAATTGAATTCTATTCATGTAACTTTAGCTCATTGTAGTTTCAGTAGATACTAAATCCAGCTAAATTCTTTGACATATAATATAGGTTAAGAATCTCATCTAGATCCTTTGATGTTTAACTTAGTAAATGCTTATACATAGTTCAAACATTCATTACTTAGATTTATTCATATGGATCGAATATCTCCAATGGAGTATTTCGTGTTTGATTTAGTAAATACCATTACTTAATCCAAAATAATATCATAGGATCTTTGTAAATAGATCTTAATACCCAGTATGTACTAAGTTTCGCCATGGTCCATCATTGATGAATAATTTCAAATCTAAGTCATTAGCATTTGAATGTTATTTCACAATAGAGAGATATGTGTATGATACACATAGGACTAATTAAGTTTTATGTACTCCCACTAAACTTCTTATATATATCTATAAGAATCATGTACATTTTATGAAACTAAAATACTTATTAGCTTCACTAAAATACAATTCCAATTCCCAATTGCCTGCTTAAATCTGTACTTAGATTTCATAAGCTAGCTTTCCTTTTCAAGCATTTATTTGGATCCACAAATCCTATGACATACCATGTACATAGTTTATTCCAACATTTGATTGAGGAATTGTTTTGTCATCCAATTGCCATATGTACCAATATGCAATCAGTGCTTGAATTATAGACTTAAGCATTACGATTTTGCATGAGGTTTCAACACAATCCACACCTTTAGCAACAAATCTAGCTTTGTGTGTGAACACAATTTCATGTTTGATGGTTTTTATCCTTGCAAATAGGTGTGAAACTATTCTTGTAAATCAACAAAATTTCAATTTTGTCATCAAAACATTGAGTATGTTTTATGGCCTCTAACCATTTAAAACATTGAGTCTATATATGGCCTCTAACCATTTTAGGGAATCTGGGTTTCGTCATAGCCTTCTTACAAATCACAAACTCATTTATCTATGTGATAATAGTTTGACTGCAAGTTGTAGGTTTCTTCACTATCTAATAGAAGAATCGCATAGCTTTAGTGACCTGATCTCCATGTTTCTTCACTATCTAATAGAAGAATCTCATAGTTTCAGTGACTTGAATTCTATGCCTACTTGGGTATCGAACATCAAACAATAGAATATCAATAGCCACTTGAAAGTCCTTTGAATATTCTGTTCTCCTTGAAGCACTTGTAAAGTCTTCTAAGAGATGTCTATTCTTTAAAGCCACTTCTAAAGTCCTTAAGAATAAGTGTTCGGATTTTCTGAAGAACTTCGAAAAGCCTCCGGAATGTCCGTTTATGTTTGTTGTTCACCTCGAAGACTATAGAGGTCTATTTTCTCCCACTTGTCATTTTGGAAACGAATCTCCAAAAGGACATTTATTTCGAGCAAACAAACATTATGTTCTCAAAAATTCGTGGTAGAAAAAATACCTTTGTGTCTCATTTGAATAAATCACAATGAAACATATATCTATACTTGGGCCTTAGTTTGTTGAATAATAAACGCTAAGCTCCCACTGAAGGAAATAATGCCCTTGGTCCAAGTATGCATTCAATGTTAAGTCTAATAAATGCGGTTCAGTATTAATTAACAAGTTAATAATTCAGTGAGATCAAGTGAGCTGAATGCCTAGCTAGAGGCCGCTTCAGTTCAAGTGGAATTAATGATATTAATCCACAGCTTACTCTTGACTGAACCCGTAGGGTCACACAAATAGTACGTAAACGGATCAAGTATTTAATAGCATTAAATACTCCATCTATGGATATTCGGAATCGACGGATCTTGGTTTCAGTGGGAGCTAAGATCGTCACAGGCAAGAAATGAATACTCCGGAAACGATGATATTGCCGGAAACGGAAATATGGATCGTATCGGAAATATAAATATTATCCAAGTCGTAGATGTTGCCGGAAACGGAAACATGGTACGTATCGGAAAATATTATCGGAAATGGAAATATTGCCGGAATCGGAAATATTGCCGGAAACGGAAATATTGTCAGAATCGGAAATATTATCGGAATCGGAAAATAATTCCTGAAAGGGAAATATTAAATATTTGTTCGAAACGGAAATTAATTCCGGAATCGGAAATATTAAATAGGAAATTTTGGTATTTACTACCTTTAAAATACACCACTTTTGTATTTACTACCTTATGAAATTTTTATTTTAAATTACTACCTTAAACTTCCAGATTCTTTTTATTTACTACCACTTTACAGTTTTCTCATTTTAAAATTAAGATATTTCCTTCGTTTCTTAATCGTTTAAAGTGATTCGAAGTTCATTATTTTTCTTTTTCTATAGGGATTTCATTGAGAACGTCATTTCAAAAAAAATCGTTTGATAATTCTTAACATTTTAAAATTTTAAAAATAATATTTAATTTGTTTAAACTTTTACGAAATGTTAAAAGGTAAGATCCCTATGGAATCCTTACATATAAATGAGAAGAATGAGCTTTGAATCACTTAAAATGATTAAGAAACGAAAGAGATATCTCAATTTTAAAATAAGAAAACTGTAAAATGGTAGTGACTACAAATAAAATGGAACTTTAAGGTAGTAATTCAAAATAAAATTTTCATAAGGTAGTAAATACAAAAGTGGTGTATTTTTAAGGTAGTAAATACCAAAAAATCCTATTAAATATTGTTCGTATCGGAAATAAATTCCGGAATCGGGAATTTAATCGGAAGCGTATCGTACGAATTAGCATCGGACGAGGCTCGCTAGACGAAGGCCCAGCACGAAGCCAGGCCATCGCCCAGCAAGCCACACGCATCACCAACACACGCCAAAGCCTCGACCAGGCTCAGCGCAAGCCAGGCCCAGCCGAAGCCATGGGCGCGCGCGGACAGTAGCATGGGCCGAGCGCTGTGCGCTCAGCGTGGGCCGCAAGGCCTGCGCGGGTGTACGGTGCTCGTGCGATGCTCGTGTGCGAATCCTAAAGCTATCGGGATTCGATAAAAGATTAAATCCTAAACCTATTAGATAAAGTTTATTTAAATAGAGTCCTAGCAGGATTCTAATTAAATAAATTAGTATCCTAATAGGATTCCAATTCCTTTTCCATACCTCTATAAATAAAGACCTAGGGTCATTATTTATACACAAGTTTTCAAGTATTCAAAGCTAGGATTTTTAAGCAAAAAAATCATCCATAACTCTTGCCCATTTAGCCGAAAATAAGTAGTACCTTAAGGGCGATTCTAGTTGGTCAATCTTAAGGCGGATCCGGACGTGCTGTGGACTATCTACGGAGGGACGACACTTGGAGTCCTAAAGACTTGTTCTTGTTCGGTTCGGGCGCAGCTAGGGAAGGCACGCAACAAAGAGTATGCATCTAAACTATGCTAAATGATTATGTGTAAATAATATGTTTTCCTGGCTTTATGGTTTTTCCGCATGATTTATGAATTGTCATATGCATCATAACCTAACAGTGGTATCACGAGCCTCTTATTATTTTCATAATCTAAATTGCATGAACATGGTTAAATATTACAAATTTGCAAGAATTTAAAGGGGTGATTAATTTTCGTAATTGTTAATTAATTGCAAATTGCGTTTATTTAATTATACGTACGCAGTTTTTCGGCAGTTTCTTCGTTACTCATCCAAATCGAGTGATTTTTGTGTCAATTCCGCATGTAAAAGGCATTCTAAAATTTTGACAAAAATAGTAATTTTCGGCCGAACCTTGAATTCTCAAATTCGAAGCCTAACTATGACTTTTCGGAGGTTTTAGTTTTTCGAATGCAAAATTTCGTAAATTTAAGATGTTAAATTAAATATATATTTTTTTTTTGGCAAATAAAGTTATTTTATTACCAAAAGGAGAGGGCTAGTAAAAGAACTAGCACAGTGTTAGGCACAAGCCACCAGAACACCAAAACAACAAGCACAAAGCTAAACACTAGCAAAAAAGGACACCTCTAACACAAACTCAGCATAGCAGCTTCTGACTGTCAGTGGCCCTACAAGCCACCCTAAACTGGATATCATGCACTAACTCAGCAGGGCTTCTGCATTGTTGGTTAAACACCATCTCATTTCTCTGAAGCCAAATGCCATAAACACTTTCAGAGAAGAACATCAGCAGCAATTTATATCTATCACCAGTTCTTTTAGTAGCTTTCAATATCCAAGCAAGTTCCTGATCAAATGGAGCAGGATTTCTGTGAAACTGCAACTGTTGAAGGATCTTTCCCCACACAGCAGCAGAATATGAGCACTCAAAAAATAGGTGACCAGTAGATTCAGGCATGGTTGAGCAAAGTGGACAACTGTTAGCAGTGACAATCTTCCAAGCTAGCAGCCTATCTCTGGTGGGAAGTCTGTTCCACAGTGCAAGCCAAGTGATAAACACACTCTTAGGGGAAGCTTTATTATTACAGACCACTCTTTTCCAGGGAACTTTGTCATGAACACCAAGGAGATGTTTATACATCAATTTAATGGAGAATTTCCCTTTCTGCACAACAGCATCCCATCCACCAACATCATCAATCAGAGTGTGAGAATCCAGAATCTTCCTCAGTGACCAAGAGATTGTAGCTGGCCATTGAGTGGAAAGAGGCATGTTTTTAATGTAATAGGTGTGAACCCATCTGCTCCACAATCTGTCTTTTTTGTGAGTTAGAGCCCAAAGCAGCTTAGACACAGCAGCTTTATTCCATAACCCCATTTCCTTAAGGTTCCACCCACCAGCACTTCTAGGAAGACAAAGAGAGTGCCATGCCACCAGGGATCTTTTGGAAGGATCAGTAAGACCAGTCCAAAGGAAAATCCTACAGAAGTTCTGGATTTCCTTTAACACTTTCTTAGGTAAAATAAAGATTTGACACCAGAAAGCTTGCAAACTAAGCAAGATTGCTTGAACCAACTGAAGTCTACCAGCATAAGAGAGATGCCTAGCTGTCCAAGACTTAGCTCTAGCCACCACCTTGTCAATCAAAGTTCTGCATTGGTTATAAACCAGTTTTTTAGTAGAGAGTGGAACACCAAGATACCTAAAGGGGAATTGCCCCTCTGGAATATGAACTGCATCAAGAATAGCAGCTTTGGTAGCAGCAGAAACCCCACCAATGTAAATGTTACTCTTGTCCAAATTAGCTTCAAGACCTGAAGCTCTTGAAAAATTATTGAAAGCAGCAAAAAGCATCTCAACTGACAGAGTATCAGCTCTTGAGAACATAAGAAGATCATCAGCAAACATCAAGTGTGTGAGGGCCAAATTCTCACACTTAGGGTGGAAATTGAAATCTGGCAAATTCTGCAGCTGTTGTAAGTGTCTTGTAAGATATTCCATACCAATAGCAAAGAGAAATGGAGACATTGGATCACCCTGTCTCAATCCCTTCTTTGCTCTGAAGGGTTGTGATGGCTTCCCATTGATCAAAATGCTATAAGAAACAGTAGAGATACAGGTGAAAACCCATCTCACAAAGCACACAGGAAACCCAAGTTCCACCATAACACTTTTCAGATAAGACCACTCAATGGAATCATAAGCTTTCTTCAAATCCACCTTTATGAGACACCTTGGAGAGATGTGAGTTCTGGTATAACCTTTGATCAGCTCAGTTGCTAGGAGAATATTATCAGAGATTTGCCTGCCAGGAATAAAGCCAGATTGAGCTTCATTCACAACATCACCAATAACACTCTGCATCCTGGTTGTGAGAATCTTTGCCACTAGCTTATAGATAACAGTACAGCAAGCTATAGGCCTAAAATCCTTAACCTTAGAAGGGTTAGGAACCTTAGGGACAAGAGTAATGGAAGTACAGTTGAATTGAGGCAGCATAGTGTTAGTTCTGAAAACTTCAAGTACAGCTTTATACACATCAGCCTTAATAACATGCCAAGTTCTTTTAAAGAAAACAACATTGAACCCATCAAGGCCAGGGGCTTTGTCATCACCAATCCCTTTAAGAGCTTGGTCAATTTCTAAAGTGGTTACCTCTCTGGATAGCCATTGTTTAGCAGGAGTACTGAGAGTACTACCACTTCTCAAAGTAGGAATGTGAACTGCAGGCAAGGACTGAGCAGCTGACCCAAGCAATTTTTTATAAAAACCAACAATTTCACCCTGAATAGCATCAGCTTCAACCAATTTGTTTCCACAATCATCAAACAGAACTGTAATCCTGTTTTGCCTATTCCTTTCCTTGACAGAAGAGAAGAAGAAATGGTGATTAGAGTCCCCCACTTGGAGCCATTGAATTCTTGATTTTTGCCTCAAAGCAATTTCATCCACCCTAAGCCATTTCCTCAAATTATCAGTGAAAGTTCTCTCTTGTTCAAACAACTCAGGAGAAGGAGTAGTTTGAAGAGAGGTTTGAACTATCTCTAGCTGAGATCTAGCCATTTCAGTTCTCTCTTTGATGCCAGCAAACTCTTCAGAATGCAGAGCTTTCAACTTGTGCTTCACAAGGTTCAAATTAGACCACAAACTAAACATAGCAGAACCTGTTTTCCCTCTGGTACCCCAACTATTCTCTATCAGAGAAGCAAACTTACTATGATCTGCAAGGTAATTCAAGAATCTAAAAGGTTTGCCTCCCTCCATTTTATCAGGTAAACAGTTCACCAAGAGTGGAGAGTGGTCAGAAATGGAAGAGTTGAGATATTGAACAGGAACACCACTAAACTTATGGATCCAACCAGCATTACCAAGCCCCCAATCAATTCTACTAGCTGTTTTCCCATCACCAGAACCTTTATGCCATGAGAAATAGTGACCCACACTTTGTAGGGGACAAAGACCAGCAGTCAAAATGAACTCATTAAAATCTTTGGTTTCAGCAATAGAAACCTGAGAGCCATTAATCCTATTAGTGTCAGACAAGAGGGTATTAAAGTCACCAGATAAGAGCCAAGGGTGAGAACCAACACTAGGGAGAATAAGCACAAGGGAGTGCCAAAGATCCTTCCTAGTTTCAATGGTATGCAAACCATAGACTGCTGTAAAGAAGAAAGAAATATCACCAGTTCTATCCCTAATCACACAGTGCAAAAACTGCTCATGAGTATGCAGAATTGACAGATCAACTTCTGATTGTTGCCAACCCAACCAGATCCTGCCTCTAGGATTCAAGCTATAATTGTTCTCCCAACTCCAGTGTCTACCAAGTTTAGAAGACAACCTAGGAAATTTAGCTATTTTTACTCTAGTTTCTAATAAAGCAATGATATTAACATTGTTAACTTGCAACAGATGCTTTACCTCTGAAGCTTTAACAGGATCATTAAAGCCTCTCACATTCCAAGTACATAAGTTAACCTTCTTCATGAGGTTCATGTGAGGTATTCTGCACAATCACACCATCACTATCCATTTCTCCAGAGATCTCCTTGAATCCCAAATCACCAGAAAGCACAGTGAAAGGATTACTAGGGCTCAAATTCCTCATCCTGCTAGGTCCCCTAGTTCTCCTTGTTACAATGTTCCAATCTTGGCCACTAGTTTGAACTACAGGTGGATCATGATGGGGAGTAAGGATCCCCCCTGTCTGTTGCTGTGGGGCTGAAACATGCTGCTGAGTTGGCTTAGCCACCCAAACCTTCTTTACAGCTGGTTTAGGAGCTACATTAGAGGGCTTGGTACAATCATGGCCTGCTGTATTGCACTTTTTACAATAGAGGGGTTTCCAATCATACACTACAGCCTGTTTGAACACAACTCCCCTAGCATCTTCAATCCAAACATGGTCTGGTAACACAGTAGTAATATCCATCTCAATCAAAACCCTGGCAAATGAAACTCTCTCCTGCTTTGTTGTACACTCATCAGCACACAAGGGAACCCCCAACAAACTACTGATCCTACTGAGAGAATCACTCCCCCAGCAATGCAAAGGCAAATTAGGAAATTTAACCCACAAGGGAATCACTTTGAGAACCTCCTCATAGAAGTTGAAATCTGCTGCCCATGGCTTAATGATCACTGGCTTACCATAAAAGGTGTAAGGACCCCCTGCAACAATGCGATTCTTATCCTCAATGCACTCAAATCTAATGATAAAGTACCCTTCATCATGAAAAAACACTTGAGGAGTAGCAACTTCACTCCACACAGCAGCCATAAATCTCCTTACAGAGGCCAAAGTTGGTGATTCTCCTACAACATACATAACTAAAGAAGCTTGCCATTTATCAGCCATAGTGGCAAGCTCAGATTGCTGCAGTTGTGCTACTTTTTTCCCATCTTTAACCAAAGGTGTCACAAATTCCAGGGGAGCTCCTTTGGAAGCAAGCTTAGCCCCAGCAAATAGATTCACCCATGGTTCCTTAACAGTTCCCCCCTCCTTAGGAACCTGTGTCGAACCACTAGGAGAAGCTTGATGCTTCAATGGTTGACCAATAACACCCACATGACCAGAGTTTCGAAAAACAGAGTCCGTACTACACTGAGGAATCAAATTCCCCTCCCCAGTGAGCCCCAACGATTGATTCAAAGCAATAATGGTGTCATGAAGAGCTTTAGGAATCATACCAGCCGAGGAGTGCACTAGATTGGAGTAAACAAGTTCTTCATTCTTAGAGTTCGTCGCGCTATTTGCAGCAGCTGGGTTCGATTTTTGGCCCCCTTCTGGAACCAAAAGAGACTCATTTCTAGGGTTAGACTGAGCGGAAACATCCTCCGAAGCCATTGGTGAAGTTACAATCAAGCTAGCCTTCTTCTTCTTCGCCATTGGTGAAGGTGGCGCACGTTAGTAAACACCCTTAACGTACACCCTCTCAGCTTGGGGGAGAAGAAAGCTGATTTAAATTAAATATTTGTGATTCTTGTTGATAAATCTTGAATTTTTTATTGACCTACTGTATATGTTTAACAAGTTTGAATGTCTAGCCTTGTTAATTATGCAATCTAATTTGTAATTATGATTAATTTGTTGAAAATTGGAATAATTTAGAATTAATTTGATTTTCATAATTAGTTATAATTTAATTAGATACCTATGATTAAAAACCACCATAAAAATTGTAAATTTATGTTAAATTTTAAATTTTTATGACCTAGACTTGAATCCATGTTAATCGGAAATCAATTGAATAATAAATTTTCGATTTTTCGCCCTAAAATTATGAAATTAATATTATTTATTAATTTGTCATTAATTTTGAATATAAATTTTAAATTTTATGCGATTCGCTCATATAACTTGCACGCACAAAGCAATGGACGCTACGTGTTACCCTTAAGGGGTGTTGTATAGTGCGGGCGTGTGACGACGAGCAAGGGAGCTCGTCACCCATGCGGCACGAATGCAATGAGCAAGGCCATGGTGCACGAGCACAAGGCAGCGGCCCTGCCTTGTGTCGTGGGCTGTGTGCAATGGGCGAATGGGCGAGGGCGAGAGCAAGGCACGAGCAGTCGCGTGTGGGCAGCAAGCGAGCTGCGCCACAGCGCGCACTGCCTCGCGCAAGCGTGCGGAGCCTAGCGCAGCGAGCGTAAGCTCGCGTGCCACGAGTGCTGCGCCAAGCATCGATCGCTCGCGCGCAGCGAGCGCTGTTGTGCGTACGACGAGCGCTGCGCCCAGCGATGGCGTGCGAGCGCTATTGTGCGTGCGACGAGCGCTGCGCCCAACGATGGCGTGCGAGTGCTTATTGTGCGTGCGACGAGCGTTGCGCCCAGCGATGGCGTGCGGGTGCGTGTTGCGACGTGCGACGAGCGCTGCGCCCAGCGATGGGCTGCGGCAGCATGCTCGTGCGTCTAGCGCTGGCGCGCGCAGCGAGCACCAGCTCGCGTGATGCCTTGCGATGGTGAGCAGCAGCGATGCGACGCAGCGCATGGGCTGCGCGCACATGGCCAGCGATGGCTGTGTGCATATGGCCCATGGGCGTGCGTTGCGTGGGGTTGTTGCGTTACGATTAGATCGTTTTGAAATTTTAATTTGAAATATTCAGTTTACGTAATTTTAATTAATTTTAAAATTAATAATTAAAATTATTTTCTTGGATTTTAATTTTGAATATTGTAATTATAATAAATTTTATTTATTCTAATTATTTTACTAAAATTAAAATCATGAATTAATTTAAATACGACTGAAATTAAATTAAACTTTGTGGATTCAATTATAAATTTATATGAGCTTTAAATTTTAATTAAATTTGTATGTTTCCGGTTAGACTAGAAATACATTTTTATGTTTAAAATTAGTAAAGCATATGAATTTATTAGTTTAAGTGGGAGCACTTTTAGTCACAAAACTCTTGATTAGGTCTACAAATCTTTAAGGTTAAAACAACTTGATTAGAATTAATAAGGACTGAATAATTTGTAGATTATTGGTGCCCTTGATTAATTGCTGCAAATGTTTATGTGATGCATAATGTGTTTTACTAACCAGCTATGTGGGCCATTCATGATAATGAATGGGTGAATGGTATATATTGTATATGTACTATTTTGCAGGTTATGAAGTGACTAGTATGGCCCAAATAGGATAGAAAATATGATCTGCGTACCATTAATTTGAATGTAATTGGTCTAAAGTACCAAAGTTGTTTTTCAATTCAAATATGGTCTGCGTACCATCAAATAGTTGTAATTAGTTTTAATTATAGCTTATCCTATTTGAAGAAAATGGTGCCTCCCACGGAGATTTTCAAGACGGACTTTGAAGTTAAAGCTTCAAGATGAAGTCGGGCCATACTAGATCACATTTATCTTATGCATGCTTTAAGTTATTTATTGCTTTAAATATGTCTTAATTATGCATGAGATTATGGCTTGATTATGTTGCATGATTAAGGATTTTAGTTCACTTAAAATCTAACCAACATAGTAAGAGCCTTAAGTTCCAAACTTAAAAAATTGAGTTATAAGGTGCCATGCCAAAATATACACTTGCTTGGATATCCTTTACATCAATCTAGTAATAGTTTTCGCTCAGCGAGGTGTTACTTATTGGTCCTAAAGGGGCAAGGTACACAAATAATTGTGAGTACATGTTAGTTTTGGTGAAACTCAACGATATAAGTAAGGAGTCCTTTTATGTCGTGGCAAAATCGATAGGTTTACCTAATAAGTTCTTAGACGTACCTATCAACCAAGAATAGTTCCTAGACTATTAGCAAAAGGCTTTTTCTTACCTAGGATGTTTTAGGATTAAGTCGACAAACTGTGCTTAGTTCTTCAACGATTTTAGGATCTTGGAATCATTTTATTCGCACCTGCCGGAACAATAAATTCGAATAAAATGCTAATAACTTGTTTAAATTGCATGATTGCTTTCATTTTCAAGTTATTATTCATGATAAATGTTTAGACTTTGCATACTTCAATGAATGTTATAATTATTGTTTATAATTAAATATCTTGCACTGCAATAAACCCTTTTAGAAAGGTAACAGTAAATTTCCTCGATTGGTAGTGAATCCAAGAACGATTCACGGAAATGAGAGAAAGTGAGCAATTTAAAATGTACGTTTCTTATAGCGACTTTTATGGTTGTTTTCGAACATCAAAGTCGAATGGCAAACCAATTGGTGCTTGTGAATTCAAAATACACTGTAGTTTTGAGATCATAAAGCATTGAGTTTAAACGCTCAGCTTTACCAATGGTTAACAACCTAATATCTTTGTCCATTTAATTCTCGAATGAGTCTAGTCCCTAGACATTCGAATAGATTGATGCTTAGAGAACTTTAGAAGCTTCTGGTAAGATCATCTAGTTGAAACTTAATATTCAACATAAAATGGTAAAAACTTTGTTGGAGTGACATTAGACATGTCTAAAAAAAGTATAAAAGTCAACACTAAAGAATTCAATTCTTAAGACTATAAGAAAGGGTACAAGAAATAGGAAAAACAAGGAACAAGTGAAAGGAATTTTCAATTCCGTTTCAACCTACAAGTTTATGTTTAAAGAGAAGTGACCTAGCAATCAAACTTCCTTGGTATCATATACCGCTTGAGGTTCTTACTTCGGTAATAACTCAAACAATGGAAGCTAGGCTACACTAATGACCTACAAGTGGGAAATGAAGCATGGCAATGCAACATTAGTTGTAGGGTCATCTAGTTTGTTTTAAGTCCTTTCAAGGTTGGAACTTAATGGCTATTTTGTTCCATAATAAGCATACCTAAATTTCTGCTTCAAACACAGAAAGACTCACATTCAGAAGAACAAAAACAATGTTTGTTTGTTTGTTTATTTGAATAAAATGGTCATTTACGGGTTGAGTCAATATGCTTGATTAAAACAAACAACTCTTTAAAGAACTTTACTAGGTTCAAATCAACCCCTTGATTTGAGTTCCACTAATCTTTGGCATTGCTACTTAGACCATATCAACAAGTTAACATTCAAAAGCTCTATTTTGATGGACTTTTTAAAGTTCATTGATTTCTAGATCAATTTAAGACGACTAGTCTTACTTGTTGAAAGTAACAAAAGATATGAACTATTGTTAGAACGCCTAGACAATAGAGTTCAAAGCTAAAGAAAGATTTTATGACTTTATTATTTCACATGGATTTGAGTGAATATAGGTTTATTTACTCAAATGTGATATAAGTTGAATCTGTTTGGCTAGTTCAAAGATTCAGAAGTATAAAATCCACTTGGCAAGATATCATAAAGATCTAGGTTAGATCATGTTAATGATTGCTTAAGACCAAATATGATCATCAATGATTGTGTGTTGTAATTTCACAATCTAGCTCCATAAGATATGGCATATCTACGTTGGAATGATCGAAGTCAATTAGTACTTGATTCGATCAATGATGAATCATAAAGACTTTTCCTATAATTTCCAAAAAAAAATGCTCAACTACCACCAAACTAAACCAAATTCGTCAAAGCTATTGAAAAGTAATTTCAGAATAACTTTTCATAAAATATATCTAGAGAGTTGCAAAACTCAGTGGGAGCTTAGTGTTTGTCATTCGACAAACTAAGGCCCAAATATAGATATATGTTTCATTGTGATTTATTCAAATGAGACACAAAGGTATTGTTTCTACCACGAATTTTTTGAGAACATAATGTTTGTTTGCTCGAAATAATTTCCTTTTGGAGATTCGTTTCCAAAATGACAAGTGGGAGAAAATAGACCTCGAAAGTCTTCGAGGCGAACAACAAACATAAACGGACATTCCGGAGGCTTTTCGAAGTACTTCAGAAAATCCGAACTTATTCTTTAAGGACTTTAGAAGTGGCTTTAAAGAATAGACATCTCTTGGAAGACTTTACAAGTGCTTCAAGGAGAACAGAATATTCAAAGGACTTTCAAATGGCTATTGATATTCTATTGTTTGATGTTCTATACCCAAGTAAAGAAACATAGAGTTCTGGTCAATGAAACTATGAGATTCTTCTATTAGATAGTGAAGAAACCTACAACTTGCAGTCAAACTATTATCATGTAGATTAATGAGTTTGTGACTTGTAAGAAAGCTATGAAGAAACCTAGATTCCCTAAAATGGTTAGAGGCCATATATAGACTCAAATGTTTTAAATGGTTAGAGGCCATAAAACATACTCAATGTTTTGATGACAAAATTGAAATTTTGTTGATTTGCAAGAATAGTTTCACACCTATTGGTTGCAAGTTTATTTTAAGGATAAAAACCATCAAACATGAGATTGTGTTCACACACAAAGCTAAGATTAGTTGCTAAAGGTTACGAGCAAATTCACGGTGAGGATTGTGTTAAAACCTCATGCAAAATCGTAATGCTTAAGTCTATAATTCAAGCAATGATTGCATATTGGTACATATGGAAATTGGATGACAAAACATCTTCCTCAGTCAAATGTTCGAAGAAACTATGTACATGGCATGTCATAGGATTTGTGGATCCAAATAATGCTTGAAAAGGAAAGCTAGCTTATAAAATCTAAGTACAGATTTAAGCAAGCAATTGGGAATTGGAACTGTATTTTAAGTGAAGCTAATAAGCATTTTAGTTTCATAAAATATACATGATTCTTATAGATATATAAGAAATTTAGTGGGAGTACATAAAAACTTAATTGGTCTTATGTGTATCACACACATATCTCTCTATTGTGAAATAACATTCAAATGCTAATGACTTAGATTTGAAATTATTCATCAATGACGGACCATGGCGAAACTTAGTACATACTGGGTATTAAGATCTGGTTACAAATATCTTATAATATTGTTTTAGATTAAGTAATGGAATTTACTAAATCAAACACGAAAGACTCCATTGGAGATATTCGACCCATATGAATAAATCTAAGTAAAGGATGTTTGAATTATGTATAAGCATTTACTAAGTTAAACATCAAAGAGTCTAAATGAGATTCTTAACCTATATTATATTGAAGGAAATAATGCCCTTGGTCCAAGTATGCATTCTATGTTAAGTCTAATAAATGCGGTTCAGTATTAATTAACAAGTTAATAATTCAGTGAGATCAAGTGAGCTGAATGCCTAGCTAGAGGCCGCTTCAGTTCAAGTGGAATTAATGATATTAATCCACAGCTTACTCTTGACTGAACCCGTAGGGTCACACAAATAGTACGTAAACGGATCAAGTATTTAATGGCATTAAATACTCCATCTATGAATATTCGGAACCGACGGATCTTGGTTTCAGTGGGAGCTAAGATCGTCACAGGCAAGAAATGAATACTCCGGAAACGATGATATTGCCGGAAACGGAAATATGGATCGTATCGGAAATATGAATATTATCCAAGTCGTAGATGTTGCCGGAAACGGAAACATGGTACGTATCGGAAAATATTATTGGAAATGGAAATATTACCAGAATCGGAAATATTGCCGGAAACGGAAATATTGTCAGAATCGGAAATATTGCCGGAATCGGAAAATAATTCCGGAAACGGAAATATTAAATATTTGTTCGAAACGGAAATTAATTCCGGAATCGGAAATATTAAATATTGTTCGTATCGGAAATAGATTCCGGAAATGGAAATTTAATCGGAAGCGTATCGTACGAATTAGCATCGGACGAGGCTTGCCGGACGAAGGCCCAGCACGAAGCCGGGGCCATCGCCCAGCAAGCATGCGCGCCACAAGCCCAGCCAAGGCAGCGCCCAGGCCTACCGCAAGGCAGGCCCAGCGCGCGCCAAGAGGCCACGGCTGCGTGGGCCGTGCTGCGCGGGCTGCTGCTCGCACGCGCATGGGCAGCCCTTGTGGCTGCCGTGTGTGTGTGAGTTTGTGCTCATGCGTGATTCCTGAATCTGCAAGAGTCAGTGTATGATTAAATGTCTATTCCTAATTGGATAAATTAATTAAATAGAATTCATGTAGGATTCTAATTCCAATTAATTCGCATCCTACTAGGATTACGATTCCTTTTCCATAACTCTATAAATAAAGGCCTAGGGGTCATAATTTATACACAAGTTTCAAAGTATTCAAAAGTGAGTTTTTTGAGAGAAAATTAAAACACATCTTGCTCATAAAAGTGCCGAATTTTCTAGTACCTTAAGGGCGATTCTAGTTGGTCAATCTTAAGGCGGATCCGGACGTGCTGTGGACTATCTACGGAGGGACGACATTTGGAGTCCTAAAAGACTTGTTCTTGTTCGGTTCGGGCGCAGCTAGGGAGGGCACGCAACAAAGAGTATGCATCTAATTATGCTATATGATTATGTGTAAATAATATGATTCCTGGGTTAATGGTTGTTTCCGCATGATTTATGTAAATGTCATATGTATCATAACCTAACAGTGGTATCAGAGCCCCTTATTATTTTCATAATCTAAATTGCATGAACATGGTTAAATATTACAAATTTGCAAGAATTAAAAAGGGTGATTAATTTTCGTAATTGTTAATTAATTGCAAATTGCGTTTATTTAATTATATGTACGCAGTTTTTTCGGCAGTTTCTTCATTACTCATCCGAATTGAGTGATTTTTGTGTCAATTCCGCATGTAAAAGGCATTCTAAAATTTTGACAAAAATAGTATTTTTCTGCCGAACCCAGAATTCTCAAATTCGAAGTCTAACTATGACTTTTCGAAGGTTTTAGTTTTTCGAATGCAAAATTTCGTAAATTTAAGATGTTAAATTAAATATTTGCTATTCCTGTTGATAAATCTTGAATTTTTGATTGACCTACTGCATATGTTTAACAAGTTTGAATGCCTAGTCTTGTTAATTATGCAATCTAATTTGTAATTATGATTAATTTGTTGAAAATTAGAATAATTTAGAATTAATTTGATTTTCATAATTAATTGTAATTTAATTAGAAACCTATGATTAAAAACCACCATAAAAATTGTAAATTTACGATAAATTTTAAATTTTTATGACCTAGACTTGAATCCATATCAATCGGAAATCAATTGGATAATAAATTTTCGATTTTTTCGCCCTAAAATTATGAAATTAATAACATTTATTAATTTGTCATTAATTTTAAATATAAATTTTAAATTTTTTATGCGATTCGTTCAAATAACTTGCACGCACGAAGCAATGGACGCTTCGTGTTACCCTTAAGGGGTGTTGTATAATGCGGGCATGCGACGACGAGCAAGGGAGCTCGTCGCCCGTGCGGCACGAATGCAATGAGCAAGGGCGTAGTGCACGAGCGCAAGGCAGCAGCCCTGCCTTGTGTCGTGTGCCACGAGCAATGAACGAATGGGCATGGGCGAAAGGCGAGCCAAGGCAGTCGCGTGTGGGCAGCAAGCGAGCTGCGCCACAACGCGCGCTGCCTCGCACAAGTGCGCGCAGCCTCGCGCGCAGCGAGCGCAAGCTCGCGTGCCACGAGCGCTGCGCCCAGCACTGCTCGCGCGCGCAGCGCGCGATGTCGCTCGCCCAGCGAGCGATGTCGCGCACCAGCGAGCGATGGCTCGCGCCAGCGAGCGATGGCTCGCGCGCGCAGCGCGCGATGTCGCTCGCCCAGCGAGCGATGTCGCGCCCCAGCGAGCGATGGCTCGCGCGCACAGCGAGCGAGCCAGCGCGCCCAGCGAGCGATCTCGCGCGCGCACTGCGAGCGATAGCTCGCGTGCGATGGGGCGCTGTGCGGAGGCTTGCGATGAGACAGCAGCAGCTATGCGACGAGCGCATGGGCTGCGCGCACATGGCCAGCAATGGCTGTGTGCGTACGGCCCATGGGCGTGCAACGCGTAGGGTGTTTGCGTTACGATTAGATCGTTTTGAATGTTTAATTTGAAAATTTCAGTTCACGTAATTTTAATTAATTTTAAAATTAATAATTTGAATTAATTTCTTGGATTTTAATTTTGAATATTATAATTATAATAAATGGAATTTATTCTAATTATTTTACTAAAATTAAAATCATGAATTAATTTAAATGCGACTGAAATTAAATTAAATTTTTGGATTCAATTATAAATTTATATGAGCTTTAAATTTTAATTAAATTTGTATGTTTCCGGTTAGACTAGAAATACAATTTTATGTTTAAAATTAGTAAAGCATATGAATTTATTGGTTTAAGTGGGAGCGTTTTTAGTCATAAACTCTTGATTAGGTCTACAAATCCTTAAGGTTAAAACAACTCGATTAGAATTAATAAGGACTGAATAATTGGTAGATTATTGGTGACCTTGATTAATTGCTGCAAATGTTTACGTGATGCATAATGTGTTTTACTAACCAGCTATGTGGGCCATTCATGATAATGAATGGGTGAATGGTATATATTGTATATGTACTGTTTTGCAGGTTATGAAGTGACTAGTATGGCCCAAATAGGATAGAAAATATGGTCTGCGTACCATTAATTTGAATGTAATTGGTCTAAAGCACCAAAGTTATTTTTCAATTCAAAATGGTCTGCGTACCATCAAATAGTTGTAATTAGTTATAGCTTATCCTATTTGAAGAAAATGGTGCCTCCCACGGAGATTTTCAAGACGGACTTTGAAGTCAAAGCTTCAAGATGAAGTCGGGCCATACTAGATCACAAATATCTTATGCATGTTTTAAGTTATTTATTGTTTTAAATATGTCTTAAAATGCATGAGATCATAAGCTTGATTATGTTGCATGATTAAGGATTTTAGTTCACTTAAAATCTAACCAACATAGTAAGAGCCTTAAGTTCCAAACTTAAAAATTGAGTTAAAAGGTGCCATGCCAAAATATACACTTGCTTGGATATCCTTTACATCAATCTAGTAATAGTTTTCGCTCAGCGAGGTGTTACTTATTGGTCCTAAAGGGGCAAGGTACACAAATAATTGTGAGTACATGTTAGTTTTGGTGAAACTCAACGATATAAGTAAGGAGTCCTTTTATGTCGTGGCAAATTCGATAGGTTTACCTAATAAGTTCTTAGACGTACCTATCAACCAAGAATAGTTTCTAGACTATTAGCAAAAGGCTTTTGCTTACCTAAGATGTTCTAGGATTAAGTCGACAAACTGTGCTTAGTTCTTCAATGATTTTAGGATCTTGGAATCATTTTATTCACACCTGCCGGAACACATAACTTGAATAAAATGCTTAATAAACATTGAATTATGCATGTATGCTAGAATTTAAGTTTATTAAGAGAAACCGTGAATGGTTATTTATTTGTTTATTCTTTTCAATTGTAGTTTTTAATATGGCAAACAACAATTCATTCAACATTCGATCAATTCTCGAAAAGGAGAAGTTGAACGGGAAAAACTTCCTTGACTGGCAAAGGAACTTGCAAATAGTTCTTATGCAGGAAGAAAAGGAGTATGTCCTAGATGAGGCGATGCCCGAAGCTCCAGGCGACAGGGTCACTCAGGCAGCCCTCAATCGTTGGATTGATGCCAACAAGGATGTGAAATGTCTAATGCTCGCCACCATGAGTGCGGATCTGCAGAAAACGTTCATCAACTCAGATGCTTTCACAATCATCAGTGAGTTGAAGAACATGTTCCAAGATCTGGCTCGAGTCGAAAGATTCGAGACTCATAGGCAAATTCTTGAGACCAAGCTTAAGAAAGGCGAGCCCGTAAGTCCACATGTTCTCAAAATGATTGGACTCATTGAGAATATGAGTCGGCTGGATCAGCAATTTTCTCAGGAAATGGCTATAGACACCATCCTCCATTCTCTTCATAGCGGGTATGATCAGTTCAAACTGAACTACAGTATGAATAGTCTGGACAAAACGCTCACTGAGCTTCACGGTATGCTGAAGACCGCTGAAAAGACGCTCAAAAGTGATAAGCAGGATGTGCTTATGGTGCGTGGGGGCAAGTTCAAGAAATCTGGAAAGAAGAGGAATGCTAAGAAAGGTGGCAACAAGGCCAGCCCAACTAAGCAAACTGGCGCCAAATCTGCAAAGAGGAAGGTCAGTCAACCCACTTCTGAATCCGAATGCTTCTACTGCAAGAAGAAGGGGCATTGGAAGAGAGATTGCTTGAAGCTAAAGGAAGATCAGAAGAACGGAACAGTCGTTCCATCTTCAGGTATTTTCGTTATAGACTGTATACTTGCTAATTCAACTTCTTGGGTATTAGATACAGGTTGTGGCTCACACTTATGTTCCAATCCACAGGGACTAAGAAGAAGTAGAAAGTTAAGCAAGGGTGAAGTCGACCTACGAGTGGGAAATGGAGCACGGATTGCTGCATTAGCCGTAGGAACTTACTATTTGTCGTTGCCCTCCGGGCTAGTTTTGGAACTGGAAGAATGTTTCCATGTTCCAAGTCTTACTAAAAACATCATTTCAGTTTCTTGCTTAGATGCTAAGGGATTTTCCTTTATAATAAAAGACAATAGTTGTTCGTTTTATTTTAAAGAGATGTTTTATGGATCTGCTAGATTAGTCAATGGACTTTATTTATTAGATCACGACAAACAAGTATATAACATAAATACCAAAAAGGCCAAAAAGGATGATTCAGATCTCACCTATCTGTGGCATTGTCGATTAGGCCATATAAACTTGAAACGCTTAGAAAGACTTCAAAGGGAAGGAATTCTAGAACCATTTGACTTAGAGGATTATGGTAAATGCGAATCATGTTTACTTGGCAAAATGACAAAGCAACCTTTCTCTAAAGTTGGAGAAAGAGCAAATGAACTATTGGGTTTAATCCATACAGATGTATGTGGACCAATGAGTACAAATGCTAGAGGTGGTTTCAGCTACTTTATCACTTTCACTGATGACTTCAGTAGGTATGGTTATGTCTACCTAATGAAGCATAAGTCTGAATCCTTTGACAAATTCAAGGAATTTCAGAGTGAAGTAGAGAATCAATTAGGCAAGAAGATTAAGGCACTGCGGTCTGATAGAGGCGGTGAATATCTGAGCTATGAATTTGATGACCATCTGAAAGAATGTGGAATTCTATCAGAATTGACTCCTCCTGGAACACCACAATGGAACGGTGTGTCAGAACGGAGGAACAGAACCTTGCTAGACATGGTCAGGTCAATGATGGGTCAGGCCGAACTTCCATTAGAATTTTGGGGACATGCACTAAATACAGCTGCACTCACTATAAATAGAGCTCCGTCTAAAGCTGTCGAAAAGACTCCATACGAATTATGGTTTGGAAAGCCTCCAAATGTGTCTTTTCTTAAGATTTGGGGATGTGAAGTATACGTCAAACGATTAATTTCAGACAAACTTCATCCAAAATCTGACAAATGTATCCTTGTGGGCTATCCAAAGGAAACAAAGGGGTATTACTTCTACAATACATCTGAGAACAAAGTGTTTGTTGCTCGAGATGGTGTCTTTTTGGAGAAGGATCACATTTCCAAAATGACAAGTGGGAGAAAAGTAGACCTCGAAGAAATTCGAGTCGAACAACAAACTCTAGAGAATGCTCAAGATGACATTCAGGATGAAACTCAGAGATCTTTAGAAGAATCTGGTGAGAATCATGGTCAATCTAGAAATGTTACCCCGCGTAGATCGCAAAGATATAGATCTCAACCGGAAAGGTACTTAGGTATTTTGACGAACGAGAGCTATGACGTTCTATTACTTGAAAGTGATGAACCTGCGACTTACAAGCAAGCTATGACGAGCCCTAGCTCCAAGCAATGGCAAGAAGCCATGCAATCTGAATTAGACTCCATGTCTGAAAACCAAGTATGGGATTTGGTCGATTTGCCAGATGGCTACCAAGCCATTGGAAGCAAATGGGTTTTCAAACTGAAAAAGGACAAGGATGGGAAACTTGAAGTTTTCAAAGCTAGATTGGTTGCAAAAGGTTACAGGCAAATCCACGGTGTGGATTACGATGAAACCTTTTCACCAGTTGCAATGCTAAAGTCTATTCGAATAATGTTAGCAATCGCTGCATATTACGATTACGAAATATGGCAGATGGATGTCAAAACTGCTTTCTTAAACGGCGTTTTAACAGAAACTGTGTTTATGACACAGCCTGAAGGTTTTGAGGATCCAAAGAATGCTAAAAAGGTATGCAAGCTAAAGAAGTCAATCTACGGATTGAAGCAGGCATCCAGGAGCTGGAATATACGTTTTGATGAAGCAGTCAGTGACTTTGGTTTCATCAAGAACGCAGACGAATCTTGTGTATACAAGAAGGTCAGTGGGAGCAAAATTGCTTTCCTAGTATTATATGTCGACGACATATTGCTTATCGGAAATGACATTCCTATGTTGAACTCTGTCAAGATTTGGCTTGGGAAATGTTTTTCGATGAAGGATCTAGGAGAAGCACAGTACATATTGGGCATCAAGATTTACAGAGATAGATCTAAAAAGATGATTGGACTTAGTCAAAGCACTTATATCAATAAGGTGCTTGATAGGTTCAAGATGGCGGACTCCAAGCGAGGCTACCTAGCCATGTCTCATGGAATGACTCTAAGCAAGACTCAGTGCCCAAAAACACTTGATGAGCATAGACGAATGAATGGGATTCCATATGCATCATTGATTGGTTCAATAATGTATGCTATGATATGTACACGCCCGGATGTTGCGTACGCACTCAGTGCTACAAGCAGATACCAGTCAGACCCAGGAGAGGCGCATTGGACTGCTGCCAAGAACATTCTGAAGTACCTGAAAAGGCACAAAGATGACTTCCTGGTCTATGGTGGAGATGATGAATTAATTGTTAAAGGCTATACGGACGCAAGTTTCCAAACCGACAAAGATGATTTCAGATCACAGTCTGGGTTTGTCTTCTGCCTCAACGGAGGAGCAGTAAGCTGGAAAAGTGCTAAGCAAAGCACCATTGCGGATTCTACAACTGAAGCGGAGTACATTGCTGCACATGAAGCAGCAAAGGAAGCTATATGGCTAAGGAAGTTCATAGGAGAACTTGGTGTAGTCCCCTCCATTAAAGGACCAATAGCCCTGTATTGTGATAATAACGGAGCTATTGCACAGGCAAAAGAGCCTAGACACCACCAGAGAGTCAAGCATGTACTTCGTAGATTTCACCTTCTACGAGAGTTCGTTGAAAGAAAAGAAGTCGAGATAAGCAAAATTGGAACTGATGACAACATATCAGATCCATTAACTAAACCTCTGCCGCAAGCGAAGCACAACTCGCACACTGCAGCTATGGGAATCAAGCATATTGGAGAATGGCTTTGATGTCTCTGTTTAATGTTTTAAAGTTTTAGAGTTTAAATCTTTGTAAAACATTATTGGTTAATCATTCACAATAAATGAAAGAAATTCATTTTTCCATTTAATTTGTGGTTTATTAAATGATGAGTCCCTTCAACTTGACGATATATTCAAGATAGACTGTCAGGACCAGTCCTGTGACTAAGAAATGTCTATCAAGTGAACTTGAATGTCAAAGGTTGAAAATGGTCCCTAATCGGAGTTTTCTATAAAATTGGACGCATAGAAAACGTTAGACGATTAGAATGCAAGATGACTAGTAGTTCTGTTTCTTGAACTATGTGGACATGGCAATGTCATAATCATTTGCATAGATACTTACTTTGGGAAGACTAGTATCGGACAAGACCTATGAAACTTTACTGTAAGAGATGAAAGTCTGTCATAAGTAAATTTCATTAAATTATTAGACACTAAATCCTCAATACCTGAGTGATTTGAGATTACTTGTTTGAGAACTGGTTGCTTTGACGTTGACCAACCGTCGCACCGTAAAAGGAGGCTATAAAGGCAACGCTCAGGTAATCACCTATCAAACGAAGTCTAATCTCAAGATCGCAAGATTGGGATTGTCCTCCCATAAATCGGGATGAGATGCTTAAAAGTTGTACAAGGCCACTCGGAGAGCTAGAAACTGTGAAATGCATGGCCGTGCTCGGATGAATCATAGGCTATGATTATCTGTTTATTTGATCAGTTGAACTCTGAAACCGAGGAACACCTCTGGACATAATAAGGATGACAACTCTTACCTTATGTTCAAGAGCAAGCATCGAGCGACAAAGGAATTAGGAAATGCACACTTGTCCCTAAGGACAAGTGGGAGACTGAAGGAAATAATGCCCTTGGTCCAAGTATGCATTCTATGTTAAGTCTAATAAATGCGGTTCAGTATTAATTAACAAGTTAATAATTCAGTGAGATCAAGTGAGCTGAATGCCTAGCTAGAGGCCGCTTCAGTTCAAGTGGAATTAATGATATTAATCCACAGCTTACTCTTGACTGAACCCGTAGGGTCACACAAATAGTACGTAAACGGATCAAGTATTTAATGGCATTAAATACTCCATCTATGAATATTCGGAACCGACGGATCTTGGTTTCAGTGGGAGCTAAGATCGTCACAGGCAAGAAATGAATACTCCGGAAACGATGATATTGCCGGAAACGGAAATATGGATCGTATCGGAAATATGAATATTATCCAAGTCGTAGATGTTGCCGGAAACGGAAACATGGTACGTATCGGAAAATATTATTGGAAATGGAAATATTACCAGAATCGGAAATATTGCCGGAAACGGAAATATTGTCAGAATCGGAAATATTGCCGGAATCGGAAAATAATTCCGGAAACGGAAATATTAAATATTTGTTCGAAACGGAAATTAATTCCGGAATCGGAAATATTAAATATTGTTCGTATCGGAAATAGATTCCGGAAATGGAAATTTAATCGGAAGCGTATCGTACGAATTAGCATCGGACGAGGCTTGCCGGACGAAGGCCCAGAACGAAGCCGGGGCCATCGCCCAGCAAGCATGCGCGCCACAAGCCCAGCCAAGGCAGCGCCCAGGCCTACCGCAAGGCAGGCCCAGCGCGCGCCAAGAGGCCACGGCTGCGTGGGCCGTGCTGCGCGGGCTGCTGCTCGCACGCGCATGGGCAGCCCTTGTGGCTGCCGTGTGTGTGTGAGTTTGTGCTCATGCGTGATTCCTGAATCTGCAAGAGTCAGTGTATGATTAAATGTCTATTCCTAATTGGATAAATTAATTAAATAGAATTCATGTAGGATTCTAATTCCAATTAATTCGCATCCTACTAGGATTACGATTCCTTTTCCATAACTCTATAAATAAAGGCCTAGGGGTCATAATTTATACACAAGTTTCAAAGTATTCAAAAGTGAGTTTTTTGAGAGAAAATTAAAACACATCTTGCTCATAAAAGTGCCGAATTTTCTAGTACCTTAAGGGCGATTCTAGTTGGTCAATCTTAAGGCGGATCCGGACGTGCTGTGGACTATCTACGGAGGGACGACATTTGGAGTCCTAAAAGACTTGTTCTTGTTCGGTTCGGGCGCAGCTAGGGAGGGCACGCAACAAAGAGTATGCATCTAATTATGCTATATGATTATGTGTAAATAATATGATTCCTGGGTTAATGGTTGTTTCCGCATGATTTATGTAAATGTCATATGTATCATAACCTAACATATATGTCAAAGAATTTAGCTGAATTTAGTGTCTACTGAAACTAGATAAGCTAAAGTTACATGAATAGAATTCAATTGGGAATTATTCTGCAAAAGAATTTATCATGTATGATATAATAGGAGGATCGCCAAAAACGTATCGTATGACTTTAGGCATGACGAACATATACCAATCTCTATTGATCTAAGTGAAGATCAACTAGATTGAGATCAAGAATACTTATGGTACTTGAAAAGGTACATAGGAATAGTTCTTGATTCAAGGAAATAAAGATATGCTAAATATTGATGCTACACGCATAAACACTGGCAAAGGATCAAGCAAGACCCTTTGGAGTTCACCATTGATAAGAACGAGCTATAGAGCATCGTGTTTTGAAATGGCAACATGGATTGGAGACCATGAGTTGTTGCGTGGGAAATTAAAATATTAATTTCTATGTTCTAAGATACAGCTGGAAAGTCTTCCACATGTCTGTGAACTGCTTGGATAAGTAAATCCAAACAAAGCATCACTAGCAACCTAAACAGTTGAAGTAAAAGTACTTATTGCCTAAAGAGCAATAAAACAGAGTTGTTTATATTAATGAGTTCTTCATTGAACTTGGGTGGATCACATGTCTGCTAACTTGATGGCTCTTCATTGCAAAATGCGTAGAACCACTATCGAAGTAAGAAAGACTAGATCACATAATAAACAAACTCAAAAGATCTTATCATCCTATCTCGAATATCATTCGATGAAAAAGATATTAAGATTGGCAAAGCATGATAACTAAACCTATGCAACAAGTGAGAAGCAACACTCACGTTGTAGCACTGGAAATCAAGCATAGCTTTGAATTCCATAAACTGTTTTAAAGATGGGTTTGAGGCCCATGGGGTTGAACATTTATCATATATGAAATGTATTTTCATATTCCATTTAATCTTGGTTTAGTATTAAATGATGAGTCCCTTCAATTTGACGATATATTCAAGATAGACTGTCAGGACCAGTCCTGTGACTAAGAAATGTCTATCAAGTGAACTTGAATGTCAAAGGTTGAAAATGGTCCCTAATCGGAGTTTTCTATAAAATTGGACGCATAGAAAGCGTTAGACGATTAGAATGCAAGATGACTAGTAGTTCTGTTTCTTGAACTATGTGGACATGGCAATGTCATAATCATTTGCATCGATACTTACTTTGGGAAGACTAGTATCGGACAAGACCTATGAAACTTTACTGTAAGAGATGAAAATCTGTCATAAGTAAATTTCATTAAAATTATTAGACACTAAATCCTCAATACCTGAGTGATTTGAGATTACTTGTTTGAGAACTGGTTGCTTTGACGTTGACCAACCGTCGCACCGTAAAAGGAGGCTATAAAGGCAACGCTCAGGTAATCACCTATCAAATGAAGTCTAAATCTCAAGATCGCAAGATTGGGATTGTCCTCCCATAAATCGGGATGAGATGCTTAAAAGTTGTACAAGGCCACTCGGAGAGCTAGAAACTGTGAAATGCATGGCCGTGCTCGGATGAATCATAGGCTATGATTATCTGTTTATTTGATCAGTTGAACTCTGAAACCGAGGAACACCTCTGGACATAATAAGGATGACAACTCTTACCTTATGTTCAAGAGCAAGCATCGAGCGACATAGGAATTAGGAAATGCACACTTGTCCCTAAGGACAAGTGGGAGACTGAAGGAAATAATGCCCTTGGTCCAAGTATGCATTCAATGTTAAGTCTAATAAATGCGGTTCAGTATTAATTAACAAGTTAATAATTCAGTGAGATCAAGTGAGCTGAATGCCTAGCTAGAGGCCGCTTCAGTTCAAGTGGAATTAATGATATTAATCCACAGCTTACTCTTGACTGAACCCGTAGGGTCACACAAATAGTACGTAAACGGATCAAGTATTTAATAGCATTAAATACTCCATCTATGGATATTCGGAATCGACGGATCTTGGTTTCAGTGGGAGTTGAGATCGTCACAGGCAAGAAATGAATACTCCAGAAACGATGATATTGCCGGAAACGGAAATATGGATCGTATCGGAAATAAAAATATTATCCAAGTCGTAGATGTTGCCGGAAACGGAAACATGGTACGTATCGGAAAATATTATCGGAAATGGAAATATTGCCGGAATCGGAAATATTGCCGGAAACGGAAATATTGTCAGAATCGGAAATATTATCGGAATCGGAAAATAATTCCGGAAACGGAAATATTAAATATTTGTTCGAAACGGAAATTAATTCCGGAATCGGAAATATTAAATATTGTTCGTATCGGAAATAAATTCCGGAATCGGGAATTTAATCGGAAGCGTATCGTACGAATTAGCATCGGACGAGGCTCGCTAGACGAAGGCCAAGCACGAAGCCAGGCCATCGCCCAGCAAGCCACACGCATCACTAACACACGCCAAAGCCTCGACCAGGCCCAGCGCAAGCCAGGCCCAGCCGAAGCCATGGGCGCGCGCGGACAGTAGCATGGGCCGAGCGATGTGCGCTCAGCGTGGGCCGCAAGGCCTGCGCGGGTGTACGGTGCTCGTGCGATGCTCGTGTGCGAATCCTAAAGCTATCGGGATTCGATAAAAGATTAAATCCTAAACCTATTAGATAAAGTTTATTTAAATAGAGTCCTAGCAGGATTCTAATTAAATAAATTAGTATCCTAATAGGATTCCAATTCCTTTTCCATACCTCTATAAATAAAGGCCTAGGGTCATTATTTATACACAAGTTTTCAAGTATTCAAAGCTAGGATTTTTAAGCAAAAAAATCAGCCATAACTCTTGCCCATTTAGCCGTAAATAAGTAGTACCTTAAGGGCGATTCTAGTTGGTCAATCTTAAGGCGGATCCGGACGTGCTGTGGACTATCTACGGAGGGACGACACTTGGAGTCCTAAAGACTTGTTCTTGTTCGGTTCGGGCGCAGCTAGGGAAGGCACGCAACAAAGAGTATGCATCTAAACTATGCTAAATGATTATGTGTAAATAATATGTTTTCCTGGCTTTATGGTTTTTCCGCATGATTTATGAATTGTCATATGTATCATAACCTAACACCCACTGAGTTTGGCAACTCTTTAGATATATATTATTGAAAAGATATTCTGAAATTACTTTTCAATAGCTTTGACGAATTTGGTTTAGTTTGGTGGTAGTTGAGCATTTTTGTTTTAGAAATTATAGGAAAAGTCTTTATGATCCATCATTGATCGAGTCAAGTACTAATCGACTTCGATCATTCCAACTTAGATATTCCATATCTTATGGAGCTAGATTGTGAATTTTACTACACAATCATTGATGATCATTCTTGACTTAAGTAATCATCAACATGATCTAACCTATATCTTTATGATTTCTTGCCAAGTGGATTTTATACTTCTGAATCTTTGAACTAGCCAAACAGATTCAAACTTATATCACTTTGAGTAAATAAACCTATATTCACTCAAATCTATGTGAAATAATAAAGTCATAAAATCTTTCTTTAGCTTTGAACTCTGTTGTCTAGGCGTTATAACAATAGTTCATATCTTTTGTTACTTTCAACAAGTAAGACTAGCTTGTCTTAAATTGATCTAGAAATCAATCAACTTTCAAAAGTCCATCATAATATAGCTTTAGAACGTTAACTTGTTGATATGGTCTAAGCAACAATGCCAAAGATTAGTGGAACTCAAATCAAGGGGTTGATTTGAACCTAATAAAGTTTTTATTGTTAAAGATTTGTTTGTTTTAATCAAGCATATTGACTCAACCCATAAATGACCATTTTATTCAAATAAACAAACAAACATTGTTTTTGTTTTTCTTGAATGCTAGTCTTTCTGTGTTTGAAGCAGAAATTTAGGTATGCTGATTATGGAACAAAATAGCCATTAAGTTCCAGCCTTTGAAAGGACTTAAAACAAACTAGATGACCCTACAACTAATTTAGCATTTCCCACTTGTAGGTCATTAGTGTAGCCTAGCTTCCATTGTTTGAGTTATTACCGAAGTAAGAACCTCAAGCGGTATATGATACCAAGGAAGTTTGATTGCTAGGTCACTTCTCTTTAAACATAAACTTATAGGTAGAAACGGAATTGTAAATTCCTTTCATTTGTTCCTTTGTTTTCCTATTTCTTGTACCCTTTCTAATAGCCTTAAGAATTGAATTTTCTAGTGTTGACTTTTATACCTTGTTTAGACAAGTCCAATGTCACTTCAACAAAGTTCTTACTATTTTATATTGAATATTAAGTTTCAACTAGATGATCTTACCAGAAGCTTCTAAAGTTCTCTAAGCATCGATCTATTCGAATGTCTAGGGACTAGACTCATTCGAGAATTAAATGGACAAAGATATTAGGTTGTTAACCATTGGTAAAGCTGAGCGTTTAAACTTAATGCTTTATGATCTCAAAACTACATTGTATTTTGAATTCACAAGCACCACTCGGTTCGCCATTCGACTTTGATACTCGAAAACAACCATAAAAGTCGCTATAAGGAACGTACATTTTAAATTGCTCCTTTTCTTTCATTTCTGTGAATCGTTCTTGGATTCATTACCAATCGAGGAAATTTACTGTCACCTTTCTAAAAGGATTTATTGCAGTGCAAGATATTTAATTATAAACAATAATTAAAACATACATTGAAGCATGCAAAGTCTAAACATTTGTCATGAATAATAACTTGAAAATTAAAGCAATCATGCAATTCAAACAAGTTATTAGCATTTTATTCGAATTTATTGTTCCGGCAGGTGTGAATAAAATGATTCCAAGACCCTAAAACCATTGAAGAATTAAGCACATTATGTATTTTGACTCAATTCTAAAACATTTTAGGTAAGCAAAAGCCTTTTGCTAATAGTCTAGAAACTACTCTTGGTTGATAGGTACGTCTAAGAACTTATTAGGTAAACCTATCGATTTTGCCACGACATAAAAGGACTCCTTACTTATATCGTTGAGTTTCACCAAAACTAACATGTACTCACAATTATTTGTGTACCTTACCCCTTTAGGACCAATAAGTAACACCTCGCTGAGCGAAAACTATTACTAGATTGATGTAAAGGATATCCAAGTAAGTGTTTATTTTGGCATGGCACCTTTTAACTCAATTTTTAAGTTTGGAACTTAAGGCTCTTACTATGTTGGTTAGATTTTAAGTGAACTAAAATCCTTAATCATGCAACACAATCAAGCCACAATCTCATGCATAATTAAGACATATTTAAAGCAATAAATAACTTAAAGCATGCGTCAGATAAATGTGATCTAGTATGGCCCGACTTCATCTTGAAGCTTCAACTTCAAAGTCCGTCATGAAAATGGATTGAAAACTCCGTCTTGAATTTCACCGTGGGAGGCGCCATTTTCTTCAAATAGGATAAGCTATAATTAAACTAATTACAACTATTTGATGGTACGCAGACCATATTTAAATTGAAAAACAAATTTGATGCATTAGACCAATTACATTCAAATTAATGGTACGCAGACCATATTTTCTATCCTATTTGGGCCATACTAGTCACTCCATAACCTGCAAAACAGTACATATACAATATATACCATTCATCCATTCATTATCATGAATGGCCCACATAGCTGGTTAGTGCATCACATAAATATTTGCAGCAATTAATCAAGGGCACCAATAATCTACCAATTATTCAGTCCTTATTAATTCTAATCAAGTTGTTTAACCTTAAAGGATTTGTAGACCTAATCAAGAGTTTATGACTAAAAATGCTCCCACTTAAACCAATAAATTCATATGATTTACTAATTTTAAACATAAAAATGAATTTCTAGTCTAACCGGAAACATACAAATTTAATTAAAATTTAAAGCTCATATAAATTTATAATCGAATCCATTAATTTAATTTATTTCAGTTGAATTAGACGAATTTAAATTAATTCAAGATTTAATTTTAGTAATATAATTAGTATAAATAAAAGTTATAATAATTATAATATTTCAAAATTAAAATCCAAGAAAACAATTTAAATTACGAATTTTTAAAATTAATTAAAATCGTTTCCGAACTGAAAATTTAAAAATTAAATTCAAAACGCATCAATCGGGTCAAGACGTGGCCATGGGCTTGCGCCCATGCCCCGTCGAGTCCTCGAGGCAGCATCGCCCCTCACGAGTGACCGCACAACAATGCACGAGCAGCTGCCACGCGCAAACGCAGCAAGCCGAGCCACGCTTGCGCGCAGCATCGCTCGCTGCTTCGTAGCGCAGCAGTTGCTTGGCGAGGCAGGGCGAGGCAACGCTCGTTGCTGCGAGGCACCCCTCGCTGCCCGCGCGTGCGCGCCTGCCTTTACTCGCTCGCCTTGCTTCTTCGCCCATCCGCCCATGCATCATCGCAGCACTCGACGCAAGGCAGGGCTGCTGCCTTGTGCTCGCGTGATACTCGCCTTGCTCGCTGCATTCGTACCGCATGGGCGACGAGCTCGCTTGCTCGTCGTCGCATGCCCGCTGTAACACCCTAATAATTCCTTGCTTTTATAAAACCACTTTCCAACTTAAAATAAAGGAATTACTAAAGCATTACCGCCACCGTGATAACGGTTAAGGCTATTACCAGAATTACGCAGCGGAATTTAATGTCAACTAACTTTTAAAACATAATAAATTTAATGTTGAGGCCTCCTACAATTTGGAACCATAATGGCCAGAAACCCAAAGTATAAATAATTCAAACATTTCAAATATAAATAAAATATTAAATAAAATAGTTTCAAAGAACGAAAACATGCAACTCTCTCAATCATCCCAAGCCACATGATTTCGATCGTACTTGATCTACCAACCTGCTATATTAATCTACTCCCCAACAATGAAAGTGCAAATGATGGATCATCATAGGGTCATTAAGGCAAAGGCCATGACCAGAAACACACAAAGCACGTAGTCAGCAAAAGCTGAGTACTTACAAGCATAGAGTAAATGAAACTAAAACATGCATCACTCACTAAGTATTAATCAACATGCAAAAGCCATATAATAACAATTCAAACAATCATGAGATACAAGACTCGACTCTTGACTCACAATTTAATTAGAATAAGCTTCGAACGGGCCAAAAGAATAATCCACAAAGGGAAAAGGTGATGGGAGCCAACCAAACACCAAATATAATAATAATAAAATCGGGCCATACCGAGTGTCGGGCCATACTGACGGAATTCATGCGCATAATATAAATGAAACAACGTCTTGTATCATTAGTAGTAGTACGAGCTTTCCGGCAAGACTCCCCCCATTGTTCATACTCAAGGTATATACGTTCCAAGAGTTTTGAAGCTTGTTCTGGTTGCACTTTACGTTTATTAATATTTTATTAAAGGCGAACTCAAGACTCACCAACATGCACACATACAATTAATAAACAACAACCAAAACAATCTTATTTTAATGCTTTAGGACTTGTGATCAACAAGGCAAGACACTTGTGAAATTACTACCATGTTCCTCCTCACAAAAGTGAGATTCCACATCGATCATGCACATTAACATGAGGGTTGTGCCCTTGCACGACAAATCTTAATTCATTTCATATATAATATTCCCAACTGAACCCTACATGTGCGGTGGCTTACGTGAGCTAACCCTTCACACGTGGTAAAATAAATAGTACAACGAGGTACAAATAAATGGCTCAAAGTATGCTAGACATCCCGTACAATAGCATACAAATAATTAATCCATCCCTTGCATGTGAATTGAACCATACATGCATAAATATTGAACAACATGATTGACAATGAAATCCATACTCATAACAATTTCAACATGCTTGTTCAACAATTAATCCAACAAATCCAACACCACAAATCACATGCTCGTTCATCAAAATAGACATGATTCCACATAATGTAATTCACAACATCAACAATCATGTAATGCCATTGACAAAAAGGTGTGGTCGCCCTAGACTTGTACGTACCTTGAATACCTAAGCATAGGGGCCACTTTGCAATAACGAGCACTCAACTAGAAATCACCTCCTATCATCAAAATAATGAAACTTAAATTATTTCCATGTTCATTAAATTTCCAGCAACTTTATAAAATTTAAAACTTCCTTTAGACTTTAGAATTCAATCGTTTTTCAATAATAAAGTCGTCTCAATTTGCAAAATCAATCCCTAGTACAAAAACATACTTTTTCCGCCTTTAAAATCAACAAAAATCAACACTTTAAACCTTTAAACCTTTATTCAAATCTGAAAATATAATTGATTATCATAATTAAAATCATCACCTAATTATGCTAATCAATTGACTCATTAGGTCTAGGTTAAAACCCTAACTTGAAAATCTCAATAACACTAGTTTAATATCATAAAAATCCATGCTTTATTAAATAAACAAATCTGAAAATTCATCCTTTAATAATTAAAACAAACCTAATGAATCACAACACACAAATCCTCAAACCACGGTATTCATAACCGGTTCCCAGCATTTTAATTGCTCAAAACAATATTAATATAATAATTTAAAATACGGAATTTAAATAGAATAGGTAAGGAAGAAGAGAATTATACCAATCCGGCCTATAGCACGGAACAATCACGAATTAGGGTGATTGGGCGAAAAATTAAACAAGAACGAACACGAACAACACACACACACACACGCACCAACCGTGTGTGGGTGTGCGCGCAACGACGAGGGACGAGGCACAGGCGCGCGCTGCGCGAGGGAGAGGCAGCAGGGGCGCGCTGATGTGCGTGAGGAGGGAGCAAGGGGCGCGGTGCGTACTGATATGCATGTTTTATATAGTATTTTTACCCCCGTCCCTTAGTACTTTTATGTGTCAAATGTGCTCTTAGGAGCCGTTTCTAGTACTAATGTGTGTTATTGAGTTTGCCTTGAGTTTCAGGTTTGATTATGAGAAATTGGTCTTTTTAGACCCGTTTCATGTTGATCTAGGCCACTATATGAGCCCGAGGAAGTTCGGGACCTTCATCGTCAACTTTCGGGAGCCTTGGATGCTTATGGTTGAGCCCCGGGAGTTAGACTCAGTGATATGGGCGAGCTATACTGAAGATTGCTAATTGCCCTGGAAGCTGAGGGCGAAATGCAACCATCGGGCGGAATTGAAGCAGTTTGGATTCATCAACGCGCGCCCGATTCGGATCGGGCGGTCATCCAGAAGCCTACGTGGAGAGTTCGCAAACCGCCCGATCGGGCGGATTTTGGCCCGATCGGGCCGACTATCGAGTGGATCGCCCGATCGGGCGACGCCAACCTCCAGCAGTTTTTCGCGCATTTACTTTCCGTTTTTTAGGCTTTATTTTGGCAAACTATATAAACAAGCTTTAATTGTTTTTAGAGGACATCTTATTTTCTAGTATTGAGCCTTAGTATTATTTTCCTTAGCCTAGTTTTCTCTCTAGTTTATGCAAAAATACTTAGTTTAATTCTCAATAAAAATTCAAGCTTTCACTTCCCTTTGTTCTTCAAATAGGTATTATTTCTTATTTCAATTCATTGTCTTGCTTTAGTAATGCTTTCAATTATGATTATTGCTTTATTTATTGTCAACATGCTTGAGTGGTTTAATTTCTAGGGTTGGGGATCCATGAATAATATGAAGGGATGATTGAATGATTATGATGGTTGGCATTGTAATTGATTCCTATTGATTGGTTTATTTCACTATACAATTAGATTTGCGCAGGTTTAATTGTGGTAGTTACGCAATATCAAATTAAGATTCGAGAGATGCAATTTGATGTTTAGGCTTGTGTCAATAGGTGGAATTAGAGTAAATACGTAGCGAGAGCCCGTTAATTCTAAGTCTATGATTAGTATCGACTTAAGAGAGCATGCTAGTCTAATTAATTACTTTGTTGATTATCGTGATTGTTCAATGTCCTGGATTATTATTTGTTGGCGAACCTATACCCTAGATTCCTTAATATATTGATTCATTCGTGTTTAATTATTGTTCGTAGTCTTAGTATACAAACCACCAACCAACTCTTGTTCACAATAGTCTAGATTAATTAATTGATAGTAGAAAGAACGCCTGTTTCCCTGTGGATTCGATCCTGACTTCCCTTTCTAGCTAGCTAGTGGACCTTAGGTTATATTTGATTAGGTGATACGACTCTAGCCTGTCAAAATTTAGCGCCGTTTCCGGGGAAACGGTTTCATTTTCTGTTGTTGATTGCTTATCCTAGATTATTGTTTGTTACTACTCAAGGAACTCACGTTCCTTGAGACTGGATCTCACATTGTTTTGTAGTCTTTGTCTATGCCCAGGACCGTAGGTACTAGTAATCTTACTCCATTCGATCCTGAGCCCGAAAGAACCTTTCGTAGACGAAGAACTTTCATTGCACGGTGTGGGAATTACTCTGATTCTGATCATAATATTGGCGATCTTTTTCCTTCAGATACAGATTCAGTTTCAGAGATACAGATGGGTGACGAAAATCTGCTACCGCCACCTACCCCACGGCTTACAGACTATTCTAAGCCAAGTCTGTCCGTGCTACCAAAGGCGATCATGCCTTCTATTGCAGCTGAGACCTTCAAGATTGAGCCTGCATTGATTAACATGACCGAGAGACGCCAGTACGGTGGGGAACCAGGTGAAGATTCGAATCTTCACATTCAGTCCTTTATCCAATATTGTTCCACCATCAAGCAAAAGGGATTGACTCCGGAGCAGACTATGGAGATACTTTTCCCGTTCTCTTTGAGTGGGAAAGCTAAACTATGGATTAATGGGTTGAATCGGGCGGCTTTGAAAATCACTAATTGGGAGTCCTTAGCTCTTGCTTTTTATGTTAAATATTTTCCACCTGAGAAAACGGCTCGTCTGAGGGGTCAGATATTAGGTATCTCACAACAAGCGGATGAGAGTTTGTTCGAGGTCTGGGAGAGATTAAAGGATTTGCAAAGAGAATGCCCGCACCATGGTTTGGAAGATTGGTTCTTGATTCAGCAGTTTTATAATGGTCTGGGCAATGAGTTTAGATGTCTGTTAGATTCGGCTGCCAGTGGAAGGTTCATGCAACTTGAGGTGCCTAGAGCTATGGAGGTGATTGAGGAGATAGCCATTCACAATGCCCAGTATGGAAATCCTAGAGGTCTATCTAATAGGGGTGGTAAGCATGATTTAAATTCTATTGAACAATTAACTGCCCAATTGACTGCTTTACACTATAAGTTTGATAATATGCAAGCAGCCAATACTCAACCTACCCCAACCTGCTAGTGTAGCTGCTATGAGTGCCCAACCTGCTACTGTTTGTGAAAGTTGTGGAATGTCTGGTCATTATGCACCGGAATGTAGGAGCTCTGTTGAACAATGTCACGCATTTCAATCCTACAAACAAAATAACCCATTCTCCAACTCTTACAATGAGGGCTACAAAAACAACCCTCTATTATCCTACAGGAGCAACAATATCCAGAACCTCACCAAGTCCAACATCCACCACAACAACCATACCAACCCTACCAACCACGGAACAGCTACAACCAACAGTCTAGTGGACCACCTGGGTTCCCTAGACAACACACATCACCTCCACCACCACCACCTCAAACCACACAGCCTGACCCTATGCTAGTAAAGATGAGAAACATGATGCTACAAATGCAAAAATCTCTAAGTGAAAAGGATGCAAAGATCGATGCTCTTACTGCTCACAACAAGATCATTGATACACAGTTGGCACATATGGCTACTACTATTGCAGGGAGGCCACCAGGCCAATTTCCTTCACAGCCCGAAAATAGGGAGACTGCTAATGCAAATAGATTGAGGAGTGGTAGGGATTATGATGGTCCTTCTATGCCGGTTGAGGTTGATTCCGGGGTGTCTGCTAGTGATCTGGTCAGTGAGGAAATCCCGAAGATAGTTATGGATGAAAAGGAAGCTGAAAAGGTAGTCAATGAGAATGAGGCTACAACTGAGGTTAAGAAGGGGGCAGATATTCTAGTACCACCTATTGCACTCCCCTTCCCAAACCGACAACTCAAGAATAAGCTAGACAAGCAGTTTGGCAGATTCTTGGAAGTGGTCAAAAATTTGCAGGTAACGGTTCCTTTTACTGAATTAATTTTACAGGTTCCTGCTTATGCTAAATTCATGAAAGATATTTTGACCAGGAAACGTGCTTTTTGTGAGGTAGAGACTGTAGCTTTCACTGAGGAATGTAGTGCTTATTTGCAAAACAAGTCTCCACCTAAACTTAAAGACCCCGGGAGTTTTTCCATTCCATGTAACATTGGCACCGTATTTATTGATAAAGCTTTATGTGATCTAGGTGCTAGTGTGTCTGTCATGCCTTTGTCTGTCTGTACTAAACTGAATATGGGTGAGCTTAAGGTTACCAATATCACTCTACAAATGGCCGACCGTTCTGTCAAATACCCCTTAGGTGTTTTAGAGGACGTCCCTGTTAGAGTAGGTAAATTCTATATACCTGTAGACTTTGTAGTATTAGACATGCAGGAGGATTCTCAAATTCCCATAATCTTAGATAGACCCTTCCTTCACACGGCGGGGGCGGTAATTGATGTTAAAAGTGGGAAATTAACATTGTCTGTTGGGGATGATAAGGTGACTTTTAATCTGAATAGTGCCTTAAAAAGTCCCATGCTAGAGGAGGAACAATGCTATCGTATAGATGTAGTTGATTTTATTACTCGTGATAACGTCTCCCAAGTTCTTGAAAGAGATCCCTTGGAGGCAGTGCTTTGTTGTGAGTCTTCTGCAGGTGATAGCAGTTCTTGGAGTGCTGAAGTGGATGCTCTGGAGTTGGCTCTTAATGGTGGAGAATCTGAGCCGGAGAGCACCAAATTGAAGAAGTTAGTTCGGCCAGTTTGTTCTGTTAAGGAGGTAAAGAAACCCGAACTTAAGCCTCTTCCTTCTAACCTTAAATATGCGTTTTTAGATGATGAACAACTTTGCCCTGTGATCGTCAGTACTGCACTTGATGCAGACCAGTTATCCCAACTTCTTATTGTGTTGAAAAGGCACAAAAGGGCCATTGGGTACAGTATTGATGATTTAAAGGGTATTAGCCCTGACTTTTGTATGCATAGGATACATCTAGATGAAAATCATAAACCATGCATCCAACCCCAGCGTCGTTTGAACCCTGTCATGCAAGATGTTGTAAAAGCTGAAGTTATGAAATTGCTTGATGCGGGTATTGTGTATGCTGTGTCTGATTTTAAGTGGGTGAGTCTTGTTCAGGTAGTGCCTAAGAAAGGGGGGACAACTGTGGTGAGAAATGAAAAAAATGAGTTGATACCAACTAGGGTAGTCACAGGTTGGCGCATGTGCATTGATTATAGGCGTCTTAATGTTGCTACTAAAAAGGACCATTTTCCCCTTCCCTTCATTGATCAAATGTTAGAAAGGGTAGCCTGTCACAAGTTTTTCTGTTATCTTGATGGTTATTCTGGTTTCTTTCAAATTCCCATACATCCAGACGACCAGGAAAAGACCACCTTCACCTGTCCCTATGGTACCTTTGCATATCATAGGATGCCTTTTGGTCTGTGTAATGCACCTGCTACTTTCCAACGTTGCATGATGAGTATCTTTTCTGATTTTATTTAGTCTATCATGGAAGTGTTTATGGATGATTTTAGCGTCTATGGTACTTCTTTTGATTCTTGTTTGCTAAATCTGACTAAAGTCTTGAAAAGGTGTGAAAAGTGTAATTTAGTATTGAACTGGGAAAAGTGTCATTTCATGGTTACGGAGGGGGTGGTTTTGGGACATTTGATATCTGATAAGGGCATTCAGGTGGATCGAGCTAAGGTCCAAGTGATTGAACAATTACCCCCTCCAGTTAATGTGAAGGGTGTTAGAAGTTTTCTTGGTCATGCGGGGTTTTATCGCCGCTTTATCAAGGATTTTTCTAAAATTGTTAACCCACTTACCCAGCTCCTCCTCAAGGATGCCCCGTTTGTGTTTACTGATGCTTGTCTTGAGGCCTTTGACAGGATTAAACAGACACTGATTTCGGCTCCCATCATTCGTTCTCCCGAATGGGATCTTCCGTTTTAGATAATGTGTGATGCAAGTGATTATGCAGTTGGGGCAGTTTTGGGTCAGAGAAAGGAGAAGGTTTTACATGCCATCTATTATGCAAGTAAGACCTTAGATGAAGCTCAAGTTAATTACGCTACTACTGAGAAGGAGCTTCTAGCTATAGTCTATGCCTTGGATAAATTCCGCACCTATCTGATTGGATCCAAGGTGATAGTCTATACTGACCATGCGGCCCTTAAGTATCTGCTCTCTAAGAAGGAAGCCAATCCTAGGCTTATTCGATGGATACTACTGCTACAGGAGTTTGATCTAGAGATCCGCGACAAGAAAGGGGCTGAGAATGTAGTTGCAGATCACTTGTCTAGATTGAGGTATGATGATGGTAAGGGATCTACACCGATTGATGATTCATTTCCGGATGATCATTTACTTGCACTTGCCAGTCAGTCACCATGGTTCGCAGATTTTGCTAACTACATTGTGGGGAGAATTCTTCCGGCCGATCTTACATATCAATAGAAGAAGAAATTCCTACATGATGTCCGGTTTTACTATTGGGACGACCCTTATTTGTTTCGTGAGACTGCTGAAGGGTTGTACAAGCGTTGTATTCCAGAATGGGAAGTTCAAGGTGTTATCAGTAGGTGTCATTCTTCACCTTATGGTGGTCACCATGGACCGTCTAAAACAAACGCTAAGTTGTCACAATGTGGTTTTTACTGGCCTACTATGTTCAAGGATGCACAGGCTTTTATTATGGCTTGTGATACGTGCCAGAGGGCCGACACTATTTCGAGGAGGTATGAGATGCCACAGAACGGGATCCTTGAGGTTGAGATTTTCGATGTGTGGGGAATTGATTACATGGGACCATTCCCATCGTCCAAGGGTAACTTGTGTATCCTTGTTGCTGTAGATTATGTGTCAAAGTGGGTGGAAGTCGTTGCCTCACCTACTAACAATGCTAAGACAGTCATCTCCCTGTTCAAGAAGATCATTTTTCCTAGATTTGGGGTTCCGCGCGCTTTGATCAGTGATGGAGGGTCACACTTCCATGAGAAGCATCTGGATGCGCTCCTGCGCAAGTATGGGGTTTATCACCGCACTGGGCTAGCCTACCACCCTCAGACGAGTGGTCAAGTTGAGGTCTCCAACTGAGAGATCAAATCTATCCTTGAGAAAGTGGTGGCGAAGTCTAGGAAGGATTGGAGCTATAAGCTAGATGATACTCTATGGGCATACAGAACCGCCTTTAAGACACCTATTGGTACCTCCCCGTATCGGTTGGTGTATGGCAAGGCATGTCACTTACCAGTAGAAATGGAGTACAAGGCTTATTGGGCAATCAAACAGCTCAACATGGATGCAAAGCTAGCCGGTGAGAAGCGGTTACTTCAATTGAGTGAGCTCGATGAATTCCGACTACAAGCCTATGATAGTGCCCGGATTTATAAGGAAAAGACAAAGAAGTGGCACGACAATCACATTTTGCATAGAGAGTCCGCGGTGGGCGACAAGGTTCTACTTTTTAACTCTAGGCTTAAGTTATTTCCTGGAAAACTTAAGTCTAGGTGGTCTGGGCCGTTCACCGTGACTATGGTAAGCAAGTTTGGGTATGTTGAAGTAGAGAATGAGAATGGTGAACGATTCAAGGTCAACGGGCAACGTCGAAAGTTGTACCATGATGGGGCTACTGTAGGAGTGGTTGAGGTCCATCACCTCAATCCCTCCGCCTCATAGACTGCATATTCAAGGTAACAAGGTCGAGCGGGACCTAGAAATAAACCAGCGCTTTGCGGGAGGCAACCCGTATTTTATCGCTTTAGTAGTATAAGTTTAATTTTTGATTCTATTGTGTGTGTTTTGTTAGCCTTTTCCCATACCTAAGTGTGTTTAAGTATTGTTTTTGGTGTTAGAGAGGTGAGAAGAGGGCATTACGCTGTTTGGGTGTTTAGTAATGTGCAGGCCTAAAGCTCCAGGTTCGAGAAAGTGAAATTATGTACGAAACCGGGCATGCTGCAAACCGCCCGATCCGAATCGGGCGAGGAGCGCCCGATCGGGCGCGCATAGATGAAATTAATGCAGCTTATTTTTGCCCGATCGGGCGCAGCATGCCTGATCAGGCAGTCTGGCGAGTGGAATGCCCGAGTCGGGCGATTGTCTGCCCGATCGGGCGTAGAAGGCGAGTGGTATGCCCGATCGGCCGAAATTATTTTACCCGATCGGGCGGTTGATGAAAAGTTCGTGGAAAAGTCAAGGAAGGATTCTGGGCAGAAAAAGTCAAGAAAACAAGCATTCGCAAATCGCCCGATCCGGATCGGGCGAGGTGCGCCCGATCGGGCGCGCACGTATGAGAAGAAAAGGATCGCAAACCGCCCGATCGGGCGAGACGCGATTTCAGCGTCAAAACACGGGATTCCTCTTTTCTTTCTCCACTTCCTCTTCATCTTCAACCTAACTTTCTCTCACTTCCTCCATTAAACCCCAACCTCCAAAAACTTCCAACCACCATATCTCCCTCAAATCTCCACCAAATTCACCAATCTTTTCACCAAAATCATCCTCACACCATCCTCTACAACCTACACCTAACCGATTTGAGTTTTCTCCAATCCCCACAAAATCCCCAAATTCACCCAAAAAGCTCAAAAACCTCAAAAAATCAGATTTTCATCAATGGCAAACCGACCACAAAGGAAATGCACAAGGGTACCAAGAAATCAGCATGAAGCTTCGACGAGCCGAGCTCGGGAACCGACACTACCACCTCCGCCGCCGCAATTCGAGCCCGACACGGATTTTCCGGATGTCATTTTTGTTACGGAGGAGCAACGAGCACGATTCATCCACCTCAAATTGAGGGAGGTAATCCCTACTCGATTTATATGCCAAAAATCTTTACATGAAATGGGTATTGAACGTGATGTCAAGCGTGTCTTTGTTGGTGTTGGTATGAGTAACATGTATAGCATGCTTCGTCTCACATTTAGACGGTTAACTCTGGAATTTTTGAGTAGTTTCAATGTGAGTAGAGATGGTTATCGAACTGTGTCGTCGGTTCAATTTCGTGTGATGAACCGAACTTACACCATGAGTTTAGCAGATTTTGGTAGGATTTTTGGATTGTCTACCACCTATAGTAGGAAACCTAAGGAAACCCATAATAACTGCACCATGTGGGGAAAGCTTACGGGTAATGCTAATCCCGGGAGTATGCAACATTTGCATGCTTCCAAGATACAACACCCGGTACCCATTGTCTTTTACAGGTTTCTAGGATTTACGATCTTTGGTAGGGATGAGACCCAAAATATTAGGAGTACGGAGCTAGAGATTCTAGGTGGCTACGTTTTAGAAGGGGAGGATGGCTACAAAATGAACCTTGCACATCATATGGCCTCTCAATTCTATTCCATAGCCACTTCCACACATACTACCAAAATTACCATTGGTGGGTTGATCACCCACATAGCCATGGCCACGGCCAACTTTACTGAGGCTAACCAGATTCCAGTTCTGGGTAGCAACTTGCTTGATTTGGCTTACTTTGCTGGACTCCGTCGGCTACAGGGGGAGCATGGGTTGTTTAGGCCGGGAGCCATGTATTGGATGTTCGAGGGAAACAGGCTTTTTACCTTGCCTGACCCTCAGGGCCGCACTAGTTTCAGACCCGGTCAGGCTCATTACTTATTTGTTGGATTTGGGCAAGAGCCTCAGCCTAACCCCCAGCCTCAGCCTGACCCACAGCCAGAGCCCCACCAGTACCAGCCAGAGCTTCGCACCTACTTTAGGAGGGGGCGTCGAGACGCGGGGAGGCCCCAGGGTGGCCCGGTAGTAGATGCGGAGCAGGGGTCCATTCATGAGCGGTTGAGCAGACTTGAGCTCGGTTTCCAGGAGTTCGCAGCTGATCACCAGAGGACCATGTTCCCATTCTATGACCAGTATGCCAGGCAGGGCTACATTGCCCCAGACTATGAGCACCCTACCTGGTATTTCTTGAGCGGTTGAGCAGACTTGAGCTCTGGGTTCTATGGGCACCTTCACACCTACCCAGTATGGAGGGTGGGGAGCGGTCCTAGCGGGCATGGTGGCAGAGATGATGGTGATGATGATGATGATGATGATGGCGGCCATGGCCATCAATGATGGAGATGAGGATCGAGTTGGTTCGATACCCTTGAGCCAATGAGGACATTGTCTGATTTGGTTTGGGGGGGGGTTTCACATTACTTGTACATTGTAGGTATGTTTTTCTTTTCTTTTCGCATTTCTTTATTTTGGTGTGTTTCTTTGGTGTGTTTAATGCTTTCTAGATTAGTTTATTGCTTTAAAAAAAAAATACAAAAATATGTTCCGATGAATACAATATCATGCTTCCCTGTGCCCCTTGAGCGGAAATTGTTTTGATTTTTGGTATTTGATGATGGGAAATGTAGATGTGTTATCCATGATTTGATATTCGATTGCTTTGATGCCTAAACATGAGTCAACTCCGACTAACTACTTGTGGACTTGGTGCTTGACTAGTTGACTTGGTTAGGATGTGTGATATCTTCCTGGTGTGTCATTGATTTTGAGTATTAATTTGCAACTATTAGTAGTGTTTTATGACTCATATACATGCACATTATGGAGGACGAAGGCATTTTTCTATTTAGGTAGCCTTCAGATGAAATTAGATACATTTGTTCCCTCTTTTTCTACCCATGTTGTGCTTGTGCCCTTTATTCGGTGACTAACCACATTACAAGCCCGTAAATTTCCCATTGGTTACTAGTCCCAAGCCTAGCTTGGGGGAGCTAATAGTAGTGAGGTGAGGGAGTTGTAGTGTGGTACATTTTGAGCATATTGAGTATTGAAAAGGGAAGTTCTTCTTATCATGATTGTTGTTGAAAAAAATGAGCTGAAAAATGAATGAGATGAGGAGAATAAAAAAAATGTGAAGGTTCCAAAAAGAAAAAAAAAGGAGATTGAAAAAAAAAAGAGGAAAAAAAAAATGATCGTTATTCTCAAAGTAGTTCAAGCTTTTGTCACTCCGGTATTACGATTCCTTATCTTCATGAGTGATTGGTTATAATTGTGAAATCAAGGCAAGAAAGTATAGTGTGGTTTGTTTGTTGTTTTATTCATGTGTTGAGTGGGAGAGTTGTGGTCATCATTTGTGATTGATCGTGGATTTGCTAGGATTTATGCTCCCCAAAGCCAAGGCTTTAAGCTCACATTTTACCCAAATTTACCGCACCCTTACCTAAGCCTATCATTACAAGCTTGAAAGACCTTCCGACCTTTGTGCATAGAGTTGTATTAATGTGAAAGTAGTTGTTTATCAATGCAAGTTATGACATGACACATTCCGAGTCGACTACTAGGTTGAGTGTATGTTTTTCTAGACACACGAGTGTTGTGAGTTTGGGAGGGCATTGTACACTTATATGTTGGGAGGGGAGCGAACGGGTACATTTTTTATCCGCCAAATAAATGAGTGACGAGTGTGTGAGCACTAGTCTTGAATTCCATTGTACACTTGTGGTTTGCTTTGCGTGACGATTGTTAAGGTGGATTGGCGATTGAATGAATTTGATTGGTTTTGAATTTGATTGATTGAATGAATTTGATGCATGCTTGTTGGATTTTGCCTCGAATTATGTTTTTCATTTTGAATTATGTTGGGGGTGAAGTTGGTTTTGTATTCATCGATGATTTCCTTGCTTAGGGACAAGCAAGGATCTAGCTTGGGGAGGTTTGATATGCATGTTTTATATAGTATTTTTACCCCCGTCCCTTAGTACTTTTATGTGTCAAACGTGCTCTTAGGAGCCGTTTCTAGTACTAATGTGTGTTATTGAGTGTGCCTTGAGTTTCAGGTTTGATTATGAGAAATTGGTCTTTTTAGACCCGTTTCATGTTGATCTAGGTCACTATATGAGCCCGAGGAAGTTCGGGACCTTCATCGTCAACTTTCGGGAGCCTTGGATGCTTATGGTTGAGCCCCGGGAGTTAGACTCAGTGATATGGGCGAGATATACTGAAGATTGCAAATCGCCCTAGAAGCTGAGGGCGAAATGCAACCATCGGGCGGAATTGAAGCAGTTTGGATTCATCAACGCGCGCCCGATCGGGCGCAGCTCGCCCGATCCGGATCGGGCGGTCATCCAGAAGCCTATGTGGAGAGTTTGCAAACCGCCCGATCGGGCGGATTTTGGCCCAATCGGGCCGACTATCGAGTGGATCGCCCGATCGGGCGAAGCGTCGCCCGATCGGGCGATGCCAACCTCCAGCAGTTTTTTGCGCATTTACTTTCTGGTTTTTAGGCTTTATTTTGGCAAACTATATAAACAAGCTTTAATTTTTTTAGAGGACATCTTATTTTCTAGTATTGAGCCTTAGTATTATTTTCCTTAGCCTAGTTTTCTCTCTAGTTTATGCAAAAACACTTAGTTTAATTCTCAATAAAAATTCAAGCTTTCACTTCCCTTTGTTCTTCAAATAGGTATTATTTCTTATTTCAATTCATTGTCTTGCTTTAGTAATGCTTTCAATTATCTTTATTGCTTTGTTTATTGTCAACATGCTTGAGTAGTTTAATTTCTAGGGTTGGGGATCCATGAATAATATGAAGGGATGATTGAATAATTATGATTGTTGGCATTGTAATTGATTCCTATTGATTGGTTTATTTCACTATACAATTAGATTTGCGCGTTGGCGAACCTATACCCTAGATTCCTTAATATATTGATTCATTCGTGTTTAATTATCGTTCGTAGTCTTAGTATACAAACCACCAACCAACTCTTGTTCACAATAGTCTAGATTAATTAATTGATAGTAGAAAGAACGCATGTTTCCCTGTGGATTCGATCCTGACTTCCCTTGCTACCTAGTTAGTGAACCTTAGGTTATTTTTGATTAGGTGATACGACTCTAGCCTGTCACGTACGCGAGGGAGAGAGAGCAGGGGCGCGCTAGTGCGCGAGCAAGAGAGGGCAAGGGGCGCGCTGGTGCGCGAGCAAGAGAGAGCAAGGGGCGCGCTGGGCGCGAGGAGAGGGAGAGGGGCGTGCGAGTGTGCGGGGCGTGAGGCCGAGGCACGAGAGCACGAGCAGTGTGCGGGGCGTGAGGCCGAGCGCACGAAGGGCACGAGCACGGGTGTGCGTGCGTGCGGACGAGAGGAGAGAGGGAGAGGAGTGAGGTGCAAGAAATCAAAAAGGGGTTTATGAAATTTTAGGGGTTTATTTAATGATGGGGAGTCCTATTTATAGGCTCCCTAATCCCTTGATGGGCTAGGCTTAGGATATTTGAGTTGGGCTTAGGAATTAAATGAATTGGGCTAGCTTAGGATTTAAATGAAACTGTTTGGATTGGGCTTGATTAATAAAACGAACTGGACTTTTATTTAAAACCCGAAGCTTTAAAAATCATTTGCAACTCATTTAATTTCCCGACTCAAGAATTAAATTCGTTTCGTAATTAATTAAAATAATAAATATTCTAATTAATTAAAATACATTAAATAAAATGCATTTAAATATTATTTAAACGATAATAAATCGTAAAATGCTTTATAAATATAATAAAATATATTTATAAATATTATAAAAATACGAGGTATTACACCCGCACTATACTACACCCCTTAAGGGTAACACGCAGCGTCCATTGCTTTGTGCGTGCAAGTTTTATGAGCGAATTGCATAAAAATTAAAACTTTTATTTCCAAAATTAATGACAAATTAATAAATCATATTAATTTCATAATTTTAGGGCGAAAAATCGAAAATTGATTAATCAATTAATTTCCGATTAACATGGATTCAAATCTAGGTCATAAAAATTTAAAATTTAACACAAATTAACAATTTTTATGGTGGTTTTTAATCATTGGTACCTAATTAAATTATTAATTAATTATGAAAATCAAATTAATTCTAAATAATTCAAATTTTAACAAATTAATCATAATTACAAATTAGGTTGTATAATTAACAAGGCTAGGCATTCAAACTTGTTAAACATATACTGTAGGTCAATCAAAAACTCAAGATTTATCAACAAGAATCGTAAATACTTAATTTTACATCTTAAATTTACAAACTTTTGCGTTCGAAAAACTAAAACCTCCGAAGAGTCATAGTTAGGCATCGAATTTGGGAATTCTGGGTTCGGCCGAAAAAAACTAGTTTTGTCAAAATTTTAGAATGCCTTTTACATGCAGAATTGACACAAAAATCACTCGATTTGGATGAGTAACGAAGAAACTGCCGAAAAACTGCGTACATATAATTAAATAAACGCAATTTGCAATTAATTAACAATTACGAAAATTAATCACCCCTTTTTAATTCCTTGCAAATTTTAATTTTTAACCATGTTTATGCAATTTAGATTATGAAAATAATAAGAGGCTCGTGATACCACTGTTAGGTTATGATACATATGACAAAACATAAATCATGCGGAAAAACCATAAAGCCAGGAAACATATTATTTACACATAATCATTTAGCATAGTTTAGATGCATACACTTTGTAGCGTGCCCTCCCTAGCTGCGCCCGAACCGAACAAGAACAAGTCTTTAGGACTCCAAGTGTCGTCCCTCCGTAGATAGTCCACAGCACGTCCGGATCCGCCTTAAGCTTGACCAACTAGAATCGCCCTTAAGGTTGCTTAGGAATTTCGGCTATTTAGGTGCAAGTGTATCGCTGATTTTTCTTCAAAATCTTACCTTTAGAATACTTCAATTGTCTCTATAAATTATGACCCTAGGCTCCTATTTATAGAGGTATGGAAAAGGAATTATAATCCTACTAGGATTTGGATTTATTAATTAAAATCCAGCTTGAACTCTAAATAATAAACTTAATCCATTAGGATTAGGATTTAATCAATACACGAATTCTGATAGGATTAGGATTTGTTACGAACATGAGCATCGTATGGCCACGAGCATTGCACCACCTGCGCAGGCCTTGCGGCCCACACGAGCAGCCGCTGCTCGCAGCCCAACAGCACGCCTAGCGTGCGCGCGCCAAAGCCTTGCTGGGCCTGGCCTTGCTCTGGGCCTGGCGAGGCTGTGGCAGCTCTATGTTGGGCGCTCAGCTTGCTGGGCGCGAGCCTGGCTTCGTGTTGGGCCTTCGTCTAGCAAGCCTCGTCCGATGCTAATTCGTACGATGCGCTTCCGATTAAATTCCCGGTTCCGGAATTCATTTCCGATACGAACAATATTTAATATTTTCGATTCCGGAATTAATTTCCGTTTCGAACAAATATTTAATATTTCTGTTTCCGGAATTATTTTCCGATTCCGATAATATTTCCGATTCTGACAATATTTCCGTTTCCGGCAATATTTCCGATTCCAGTAATATTTCCATTTCCAATAATATTTTCCAATACGTACCATGTTTCCGTTTCCGGCAACATCTACGACTTGGATAATATTTACATTTCCGATACGATCCATATTTCCGTTTCCGGCAATATCATCGTTTCTGGAGTATTCATTTCTTGCTTGTGACGATCTCAGCTCCCACTGAAACCAAGATCCGTCAATTCCGAATATCCATAGATGGAGTATTTAATGCCATTAAATACTTGATCCGTTTACGTACTATTTGTGTGACCCTACGGGTTCAGTCAAGAGTAAGCTGTGGATTAATATCATTAATTCCACTTGAACTGAAGCGGCCTCTAGCTAGGCATTCAGCTCACTTGATCTCACTGAATTATTAACTTGTTAATTAATACTGAACCGCATTTATTAGACTTAACATTAAATGCATACTTGGACCAAGGGCATTATTTCCTTCACTAATTGTGTGGCTTGTTAGTGCAATGTTTTAGTAATATAGGAGTCGCCATTCAGTTTTTAACGACAATGAGAAAAACTGACAAAACACGGTTATCATGACATAAAGGGAGTGCAGTTATGTTTGACCACGACGGTCGTAGGTTCCCTTGTGATCCCTGGTGTGGGGATCTCTCAACATACACCCGCAAGGTAGAGATTGAGGGTTCGGGGGACTGTAACTACCGAGAGGAGTACTTCGCTCGTCGATAACTCCAGAGGCAGGATATCCTTACTAGCTCAGCATAAATAATTGAAGGGACATGCGTGAACTATTAAACTAATCTGAGTTGATTTTAGCAATATGCAACATATAATACTAATTCGATCGTGATTATCTGATTTAAATAGCATTAAGGGACCTAGCATGATAATCCGGTTTCCCAAAAATATTATATTTGTTAGGCGTGATAGAACAATCAGATTTAGTTAGTTTAACAGTTCATAAAAAGGGCGAGGAAAGCAGTTAAATCATCGAAAAGGGACACATTACGACGCACCCTTGAGAGGTGCGTCACGGTTCTCAGAAAACTAACCACTTTGACTTTGCTATTTCTCCTTTTTATTTAACGAATCTCAATTATGGGACAGGATACGTTCTGTTCGATTTACGGATCGATTGCGACAGAACGCGTGAACAGTTTGAGCGTGAGGCTTAGGCTAAGGGTTGGAGTCAATACTCAGAATATAATTGTGTGTTGTTGTGTGTTCCTTTCACGTCAAATTTAGGGGTCTATTTATAGGGAAGAGTTCGTGGAAAGATATATTTGCAGAGTTCTTAATCCACAAAGAATTAGGAAAAAACACGTACCAAGGTATTTCCAGCGCCCAGGCCTAGGCGCCGAAGATTTCGGTGCCCAGAGCCAGGCGTTGAAAATAGGGTCTGGGCTGTTTTCTTTAGTCAGATTCGGATTCCTGAAATCCGTAGAGTTTGAGATTTAATGGAGTCTTTTAGCGCGTATCAATTTTATGACGGAATGCGTCTGGGCCCGTTACGAACTCTAGGCTCGTTAGGATTTTAATTAATACGTAACTCTTATTTCCGAATCATATTAGGAACAGGATTCTCGCAGTTTTCTATCTCATTTAGGATTTATGTTGGAATGCAACACCTAATTCTGACAGGTTTCTATCTTTTATGATTTGCCACTTTTAGAAGCTACCTTTTACGGCAGTTACTATTTTTAGCAGGTTTCCATAAATAGCAGGTTTTCGGGTGAAATGAAAAGGGGAATTGAGATTCGTTTATTTTATAGGAGATGCGTTGTCAAGTAGAGATTTATGCTTTCATCATCGAACCTTTCCCTTTCGGGAATGGGGACAAAAGTAGGTGTCTATAGTTAGCCCCCACTTTGACTAAGTCTTGGAGTAAGACGATGGTCAAAGTATTAGACGGAGTGCGTCACACAAGCCATGGTGTATGTGACCTGTTTTGCGAGGGTCTCACGAGCCCCCGAGTGATAACATTTGACTTAAGGGTCATCACTTGAAATGTCGACATATCCCTCACGTGTCATTGGGATTTGTGAACTGATAGTATAGAAGCTTCCTCACTTTGTCATTGGAAGGATCTAAAGGTGCGTAGAATCTCCCTCACTTTGTCATTGGGAGTAGCTACAGATGTTTTCGAAATCAAAGCTATAAAGTGTAATTGGGCCTGGCCAAGCCCAATCACGAGGTAAAATGTTTTTAAAAATTCTCATTTTCAAGGCTAGTTAAACGAGAAAACCCCCTTGTTTTTATAGGACGTAAAACGAAGGAAAATCCAGCACCCTGGTTTTTATAGGACGTAAAACGAAGGAAAATCCAGCACCCTTGTTTTTATAGGACGTAAAACGAAGGAAAATCCAACAAAAGTTATCGCTGCAGCGACTAAGGACCTGCGCGGTTTAATGGCGCAGACCCCGCCGGCTAAAGATGGCGAGCCTGTCGCTAAGGGTGGACACCCCGTTCGATAGAAGTGGACGAATCTGTTTTTGAAATTTAAAAATAAGGACCTACGCGGTTTGTGGCGTAGACCCCGCCGGCTAAAGATGGCGAACCTTGTCCGCTAAGGGTGGACACCCCGTCCGATAGAAGTGGACGAATCTATTTTGAAATTTGTTTTGTTTTTTTTTTGAAAATAAGGACCTACGCGGTTTGTGATGTAGACCCCGCCGGCTGAAGATGGCGAGCCTGTTTTAATTTTGAAAACTTTATTTTTTCGAAAACTGAGGACCTGCGCGGCTAGTGACGCAGACCCCGCCCGCTGAAGGTGGGCGAGCCCTGTCCGCTAAGGGTGGACGTCCTTGAATTCGTTTTTTCGATTTGGGAACTCGCGCGGTTGGTGACGCGATCTTGCCAACTGAAGATGGGCAAGTTCCTATTTCTTTGGTTCTTTGTGATTTCTTTTGAGAATTTCTTTTTATTCATTCTTGCAAGAGCGAATTCTTTCGAGGGATACTCGGATTTAGTTGTAACCTGAACGTGGGCTGACAACGTATTCATACGGATCTTTGTCTTGCGACCGTCTGCTTTCGTGATTTTGAGCTAGTCTTTACGGCTCGACTTGGTCTTTGATCAGAGGACCGTGCACAAGTGTCAGTGTCGTCCTTTCGATGAGGTCGAACCTGTTGTTGTTCTTTTTTTTTTTTTTGAGATATTCAAACATGATATGGTGTATGGCGCAGTCGGGGAACGTGATTTTGATCGCGCGCTCCTTGTTGGAGTCTATTTTTTCGCGAGCCCCCAAGCACTGGGGCTCGTCGGTTGTTTTTCGCATCTTGTAATCATGTTTGGGGTCATGCTCGTATGTGCGAGCGACCTTTTATAGTAGTGTGCTACTTTAGCGAAGCCGTGGAGTGCGACTTCAGTTTTCAGGTGACATCCGGTTTTAGCTTGGCCCGGATTAACCCTTTGACAGACAAACATTTTTTATTTGGAAAACCAATGACTTGACGACACATATTTTTCGTGTTTCGAAGAATGACCATGATATTTAACTTGTTTTTTTTTTTGAAAAGTGTACATAAGCATTTTCTGAGACGCGTCTAGGTTTCGACCAAGTTTTTTGATGCTTATTTTTTTTGCTTATTTGGGAGCTAAAGGTGCTTTGGGCTTGATCCTACTTGCAATAGGGCCTCGTGTTTAGCAACACGGTCTTAAGTCCTTTCCTATTCCGTGTTTTGTGAAATCTGGGCCTTGGGCTGCATTTTCAGCGCCCAAGGCCAGGCGTTAAACATTTCGGCGCCCAGCCGTGGGCGCTGAAAGTCCTTTCCTGGTAGTATTTGACTTTCGGATTTCCTAACACGTTTCCGAATGGGATCAGGATGTCATTGGGTGCGTTCAGCTATATATAGGGGCTAGATACGTCCCTATTTTCTACTACTCTCAAATTTTTTCTTTTCTTTTTGTTGTGCTTTTAATTATTCATTGCTTTTGCCATGTCGATCCCTTACTCCCACAGAAAAAGCTTTGTTAAAAGAATACCACTTAGAGGCACTTTTAGGCTTACAACAAATTAATATTGATTATAACTTTCTGCATGCTGCCCTAAGCTTTTGGGACTCCGATCATCATGTTTTTGCCTTTCGGGGCAACGAAATATGTCCTTTGCTCGATGAATTTGCTGCGATCCTTGGTTATCCTACTAATGCTACTCCTGTTACCCCTGGCACTATTGAAGAGGGTAAAACAACCATAAGGGCTTTCCTAGGGCTAGATGATAACATGCTTGCTGAAATTGTTGTAGATGATAAGGTTAACTTGGCAAAACTTGTAAAACATCACTTTAGGCCTAGTAAGAATATGACCGAACAGAAATTGAATATTCGAGCCCTTGTATTTTGCTTGTTGAATCATTATTTGCTATCGAATAACAATGGTGAGTTCGGTGACATAAGGTTGATCCCTTTGATTAGCCAGATGGAAAGTTGCTATTCTATCATGCCGTTGGTTGTTGCCGAGACTTTGCTGAGTGCGGATGAGTTGAAGAAGGATGCCAAATCCGAACATTTTAAGGGAAGCCCCCTGTTACTGCAGGTGATCGATTTTCCCTTGCGCACGTATAAGGCCTGGGCGCTGGAGTTTTCGGCGCCTGGTCCTGGGCGTTGAAACTGCGCCCCAGGGACCATTTTTTCATTCTTTTGATTCGGTCGTACCTTTTTTTGCAGATTTGGCTTGCGGAACGGCTTAGACTTTTGGAAGCTCCTGCCGATCCTAAACATTATCGCCCTATAGCCTTGGGTAACCCAAAATACTTGCACCAAGGCCAGGACGAGGCCGAATGGACCTCCTTTTTTACTTATGGCATTTGTTCTATTAAGTGGGTGGTACCATGGTGGGGTTTGACTACTATGACAGGGGGTTCTGATGTATCGGTTTATGTTTCTTTGTTGGGGCTATCTCGTCCCATTTATATTTTCCCTTACCGAGTCATGCGTCAATATGGTTTAAGGCAGACTATCCCCTTTTCTGATACGGTACCACCTAAGGTAGCGGCCTTTTCCCAAACACGGGTCTTAGCGTGGGCTAAGTATTATGATGGTCTCCCGCGTTGGGTCGTAGCTACAAATGGCTTTGTGGGTCTTTCTGAAAACTACAAGTTGTGGATGAGCTCCGATGATAAAGATGTGAGGACCGAGGCTCGAAATGGGGAGCCGGCTGAGCTTTTGATACCTCGTATTCGTGTTAAATATGAGGGTCCTGATTCTGCCAGACCTCGTACCTATAGTATTAAGACTGTGAAAGCTCGTTCTGATCGAAAGCGAAAGGAAGTTCCTCCCCGTTCCAGTTTCAGGCCTAAAAAGATGCCTAACATGAAGGGGCCTGCTGTTGTTAAGAGAAATGCAAGCTCTCGCGGAGATCGTCGCCGGAACAATGTATGGGTTAGGAAGGCTCAGCCGCCTGTAGAAACAGTGGCTAGTCTAGTTGATGATAATAGTCCTTCTCCCACCATTGCCTGTGCCCTCAAGGCTGAGCGGGCTATAACTGAGAATGTTTCTGAAGCCTTGGCATCTTTGGAAGTTAGTGTCCAGGAGCCGGTTCGTATGGAGATTGACATTGGGGCAGCGCAGAAGACTGTGGGGGGTGGATCCTGCGAATATTGCCCTCTACAAGACTTTATTTGATGATCTAGAAGAACTAGAGTAGTGTAGTTCTCGCTAGGGTGTAGGTGCCCTCTATTTATTTCAGTTGTGTTTGTTTTTATTCCTAGCACTTTGTTTTCCTTCTTATTATTTCTCAATAAAGGCGTATTTTTATTTTTCATTTTCATTTTTATTTTTATTTCTCCCCTTTTTTTTGTATTTTATGTCTAACACTTTTTGCACAAAGAATATTCGTATTTTTTATTGGACCGAATCCTTGGTAAGGATTGCCTACGTATCTTGTCAGAATCAGGTCGCGCGTAGTTCTAGCTTTTGAATTAGTTCTAGTATGCCGGATTTCGGTAGATATGCCCTGAGGTGGAAACATATTACTTAGTCGGTCAAATGAGTGAAGTATTATCATTATATTCATCTGCCATTTTTTTGCCACAAGTCGTGTAAAATATGAAATTCGAAATTCGACTAATTTGTATGGCTATATTCTTGGTTGGTAAGCCTATTTGGATACGTACTGTACCCCCCCCCCCCAAGTGTTCGTTATTTTTCCGTTGTGTGCGGATAAAATGACGAGCACTTCTGAAAAAAAAAATTTGTCAGGCAGAGAGTTTCAACGCCCAGGCTGGGGCGTCAGAAATTTCGGCGCCCAGCCCTGGGCGCTGAAAATGACTTGGGCGGTCAATTTTTGACGCTTTGCTTCACATGTTCTTGCATTTCTTTCTCTTTCTCTTTTTTTTTGTGCCTTGATATTTTGCTCGTATTTAAAGGCCAATTTTGAGGCTACTTTGGAGGCTTTTTGACTGTTAGCGTGAAATGCGTTTTTGTCCGAATCAATTTTTTCTATACGTGACTCGAAACAATTTTGAAAATGGGGTTAGAGTGCGGAAGTTATGAAGATCCTTGTGTAGGTTTTTGAGGTGTTGTTAGTGAAGGTATGATGGAATCTATGTTTTATGAATCTGTTTTTTTTTTTTTGTAACATTTGCATTGTTTTGGATTTTGATTTCCTTTGATTCTGGGTTTGCATGGATTGACTCTTATGATGACGCTGGTTTGGCTTTTTAGGTTTTGGGGATATGAATGGGATAGTGTGGTTTATTTTGTGGGTTTCGGGAATTGGTTCCCATGGCACTATTTTAAAACAGAGTGGGCTTTGTTTGTTGGGCCTGGAGTGGGCCGCCTCTTTATTTTTGCATTTTGCAAGTACATTTGGTGTTTATTTAGTGTTAGAATAAAATTTTAGGAGAAATGTTACGCCTTTATTGATTCGGAAAGTAAGGAAAACACACTGAAATAAAACTGACCCATATTCTAAAGGGCCTTAGGACCATCTAAAGTCTCTATTATTATTTTTTTTTTATCAATCTAAAGAACTACTAGGCGCTTTTTACTAATGGTGCTCTATGTGGCTCAAGCCTGGGGTTTAGTCTCATAAAACTTCGGTCCTTCACCGGTACTCATCTTGAATTCCATTCTTTTTGCATTGACCCACTGATATGTCTTCACCCATCCGTTCTCGACCTCTTCTAGTGTTGATGCAGGAGAGATTAACCGGGTTGGATCGAAACCTTCATCTTGTAAAGCTAGGGTAGTCACCACAGTCTCATTCTCCATAGGCCTTGATTCGTTAAACAATGTCCATAGAGCCTGGTTGTCCAATATTTCAGCTGTTTTAGTCTTGGTGAGGTGGGGTGCCTCATCCAAGGTGTGGCAGTCATGGAAAATTTCAAATCCGGGTTTTAGCAAGCCATCATGAACGAAGGGTTCAGGGAAATCACAGCATTGGTGTTCTTCTCCTTCCCGAACGAACATCCCGTTAAGGGTCCTTTGATATGGGGGAAGGAGTGTGGTTTGTTTGGCTTTGTTAAGGCGTAGCCTAGACAGGCGGTCAGCAATATCTTCCTCCGTTGGTTCATAACCTAAGCCAAAGGGAGTAGATTTGTCGGGGAAAGGATGGAATGTGTATTCCTTCTTCCTTATGCCCAATGGGGTTCCTGGGAAATAACCTTGAGCTAAGAGCATTCTAGGGATGAGTCGGGATGCATGCGGGTCTAGGAATGCCGGGTCATAATCTTCGATGAACTGGATTGTTTCTTCCATTTGGAACCCGTAAAGGTCGTCTGCAGTTTCGGCCGTTCCAACCATAGTGCAACTGGCGTCGAGAGGAGGGGCGCGGATTTCTAGTATTACCCCGTTATGGTTAAGTTTAACCATTTGGTGCAAGGTAGAAGCCACACCTCCTAAGTCATGGAGCCAAGGCCGCCCCAAGAGGAGGTTGAAAGTGGGCTTGATGTCGATTATTTGAAACTCCGTGGTGCGTGCCACAGGCCCGGTTTGTATGGTAAGGTTGATTTTTCCCAATACAGGCCTTCGGGAGTTATCATAAGCTCGTACCCCTTGCGTGGAGGTTTGGAAGTCATCGTTTCCCAGCCCCAAGCAATGGGCGGTTCGCAATGGGCAGACATTAACCGCCGAACCATTATCTACAAGCGCTAGGGGGATGTTTTGTCCTTTGCATCCAACCACTAGGTAAAGGGCTTTATTGTGAGCACCCCCCTCTTTGGGTAAGTCTTTATCAGTGAAAACTATGGTCTTTTCTCCGGCATCTCTCGTGACATGGCTAACCAATGAGTCAGGTGTGATATCTGTAGGTACTGAGATGAGGTCAAGTGAGCGAATAAGCTTTTCGCGATGTTCCTTTGAAGTACACATAAGATCCCAGATGGTAATCTCAGCCTTGGTTCTTTTTAGTTGTTTCAGGAGAGGGTTTTCAATGACTTCCGCGACGGTGGCGTGCCGTCCATTCTCAGGAGTTTGCCTAACCGGGATGTCGTCCATAGGGGGTGGGTGAATATCCCGTTGGTATATTCTTCCGGATCGGGTGAGGTTGTCGACCTCGGGCTCCTGAGGGGTGGTGTCAATGAGAGCATACCCGGGCCAAGTTTCAGTGAAGAGGTCCTGGCCCGAGACTTGAGATAGGTAAATATCTTCAGCATCATCATTCCACACACCGCACACTTCCCTCTCGATTCGATCCATAGGGACCACAGCGAGTGGTGCACCTTGAGGTGTAATATACATCGTGGGGTCGAAATTCTCTGGTTGGTCGAGAGAGATGTGACAAGAGCCGAGTGGGCTCTTGTTGTTGTTGGGTTTACCAACGTTAGGGAGAGGTATCACTTCATCCTCTATCATGTCCTGGATCGTATGTTTTAGATTCCAGCAGTTTTCAGTGTCATGCCCATTTCCTTGATGGAATTTGCAGTAAGTACCTTCGACCCAATATTTGCTTTTGACAGGAGGGTCACGGGTGGGGCCTATAGGTCTCAACTTTCCTTGATTGGTTAGTCTTTCAAAGGCTTGTACCAAAGTCGACCCGAGTGGGGCAAACTTTCGGTCTCGGACCCATCTTCCAGGGTTTCTTAGGGCGGGAGTCTCTTCTACAGCATGGACTTCTTGGGCTTGGGATGTGTTACCCCGATTATAGGTGTTGGTCTTATATGTGGGTTTGCTCTGTATGGTTTTGGTGAGGTCGTCCTCGATCTTTATTCCCACATCATAAACTCTTTTGAAAGTGTCAAGTCCCAGGTACCTAAGGTGTTGTCTGTAAGCCGGGTCCAGGTTGTCAATGAATTTTTGGACCAATTCTGTTTCGGGGGGCCTATTGATTAGCTGGGCCGCCTGGTCCCTCCATCTAGCAAAGTAGGTTGTGAAACCCTCATTTTTCTTTTGGAAGAGAACTTCCAGTTCGCGCATGGTGACTTGGAAATCCATGTTCGACGAGTATTGCTTGATGAAGACATTGACAAAGTCTTCCCAAGTGGGGAAGAGCTTAGGGTCCTGGTGATAGTACCATTTGAGCGGCACAGGTTCCAAGGACAAAGGAAAGGCAGGTAAATACATGGACTTGTCCACGCCTTTCAAGTTCATGGTATTCACAAAGCTCAGTAGGTGATCACGGGGGTTGTCCGTGGCCTTGAACTTTGGTAAGTCAGATGAACTGAACTTTTCTGGTAGTTTGCCAGGAAAAGGTTCAGGATCGAGGGAGAAGTATTTGCTCCCCATGGTTTTCTGTAGGACCATTTTTTCAATCCTCTTCTCGTTATCGAGGTCATTTTTGGCTTGCGCAGCCGCTAAAGCTTCATTTTCCATTTTCAGTTGGCCCATAAGTTGGGTCATTTGGACCATCTGGTCTCGCAAATCTTCGATGGACATGTTTGAAGGTGCGAATCGAGGTTGGGGAAGCGGAGATCCTTGAAATGAGGGATGACGGACGGAGCTTGGAGTCACTAAACCTGATGTTGGCGATGTATCTTCGAGACGCACTAACCGTTGATTCCCTGATCGGCACCAAGTGGCAGGACCAGTCCTAGGCATAAGATAAGCTAAAGTTTAGGTTCCCAAAGTTTCAAGCATTACTTAGTCTAGACTTCGACTCTCTAAATTGGTTTTCCACTCTTTCTTTTGTCGATACACTTTTTGGTTTTTTTTTTTTTTGGTCATTCTTTGGATTTTCGAAACACTTGCCCGTGTGACATTCATAGTTATTAGCACGTTCGGTTTTGGTGCCGAGCATTGTCGTCGTAGGAGGCCTAACAACGACACAAAGAGTTGTTAATTTTTTCACGAATCGCTTTTGAAATCGAGTGCTTTTCTTACGCCCTCGTAGCAATTCTTTTTACGAACATTTTTTTGTGCTACGTATTTTCCTTTCGCGCGGGTACTGAGGCTGCTGCGCTTGACCAGAAGGCCAAGCAGCAACTTCAGCGCCCAGCGGGGGGCGTGAGAAATTCTGGCGCCCATCCAGGGGCGTTGAAAATGCGCCCCTGGCTGGTTCTCGTTTCCTGTCTTCTGTTTATGCGACTTCGATTTGCGTGCTTGCTTAATAACGTCCTTTACGCGTAACAGCGTTTGTGGGATTCGTTACAGGCCATCCCGAGCGTCGCTTATTTTTGTGGCGATCATTCGGGTTTGCGGAACACGTGTTTCGGTATAACTCTTTGGCAAATTAGTCTATGAATGTTTGGGCAATTTTTAAGGTCGTTGATTTTCTAGGATAGTTTGTCGCACACAATCACATATTTCGCTACACATAACTACATTATAAAACATGGATTTGAAAATTAAATATGCCACGTAGTTTATGATAGGCTTCTATGGGTAGTTTATTTGCGCCTGGCTTGGTACCGCTTCAATCGTAGATCCAACACATGCCCCAGTCGAGGTAGTGTCTTCAACAGACGAATTTCGCTCAAGAGGCCAACCCGCAAGTGCAAGCCAAGGGGGCATGCAGGCGAGAGGGACCTAATGAGCGAGCGATTGGGTTCGGGATAGGTGTACTACCTGCACAAGTACCGAGTGGGCAACATGCGCGGCGTATGCACCCCCCTATTGGCGGAAAAAGGGTATCCTTAGTCCCAACTCCCGAGGGAGCCGAGATTCATTATGCGGTTCTGCCCGTTCACATTAATATGCTGATTTTCAGGTCGTCCCACCTTGATGGGGAAATAAACGCGGGGAAGGATCGTTTCACCCTTCGGCTATTTTGATTACCTACAAGCACGAGTATTTCCTTCACTATCCCCAGTGGAGTCGCCACTGTGAGGGGGTCTAAAAAGCGCGAGGCTAATGCGTGACCTCGTCCCTCGTGGGTGTGACAATTCTTTTTATTCAATCAAGTATAATTGGATTTCCTGTGAGTTTACACCCAATTGACTAGTAATATAGGAGTCGCCATTCAGTTTTTAACGACAATGAGAAAAACTGACAAAACCCGGTTATCGTGACATAAAGGGAGTGCAATTATGTTTGACCACGACGGCCGTAGGTTCCCTTGTGATCCCTGGTGTGGGGATCTCTCAACATACACCCGCAAGGTAGAGATTGAGGGTTCGGGGGACTGTAACTACCGATAGGAGTACTTCGCTCGTCGATAACTCCAGAGGCAGGATATCCTTACTAGCTCAGCATAAATAATTGAAGGGACATGCGTTAACTATTAAACTAATCTGAGTTGATTTTAGCAATATGCAACATATAATACTAATTCGATCGTGATTATCTGATTTAAATAGCATTAAGGGACCTAGCATGATAATCCGATTTCCCAAAAATATTATATTTGTTAGGCGTGATAGAACAATCAGATTTAGTTAGTTTAACAGTTCATAAAAAGGGCGAGGAAAGCAGTTAAATCATCGAAAAGGGACACATTACGACGCACCCTTGAGAGGTGCGTCACGGTTCTCAGAAAACTAACCACTTTGACTTTGCTATTTCTCCTTTTTATTTAACGAATCTCAATTATGGGACAGGATACGTTCTGTTCGATTTACGGATCGATTGCGACAGAACGCGTGAACAGTTTCGCAGCGTGAGGCTTAGGCTAAGGGTTGGAGTCAATACTCAGAATATAATTGTGTGTTGTTGTGGGTTCTTTTCACGTCGAATTTAGGGGTCTATTTATAGGGAAGAGTTCGTGGAAAGATAGATTTGCAGAGTTCTTAATCCACAAAGAATTAGGAAAAAACACGTACCCAGGTATTTCCAGCGCCCAGGCCTGGGCGCCGAAGATTTCGGCGTCTAGAGCCAGGCGTTGAAAATAGGGTTTGGGCTGTTTTCTTTAGTCAGATTCGGATTCCTGAAATCCGTAGAGTTTGAGATTTAATCGAGTCTTTTAGCGCGTATCAATTTTATGACGGAATGCGTCTGGGCCCGTTACGTACTCTAGGCTCGTTAGGATTTTAATTAATACGTAACTCTTATTTCCGAATCATATTAGGAACAGGATTCTCGCAGTTTTCTATCTCATTTAGGATTTATGTTGGAATACAACACCTAATTCTGACAGGTTTCTATCTTTTATGATTTGCCACTTTTAGAAGCTACCTTTTACGGCAGTTACTATTTTTAGCAGGTTTCAATAAATAGCAGGTTTTCGGGTGAAATGAAAAGGGGAATTGAGATTCGTTTATTTTATAGGAGATGCGTTGTCAAGTGGAGATTTATGCTTTCATCATCGAACCTTTCCCTTTCGGGAATGGGGACAAAAGTAGGTCTCTACAGATTGTGTATGCATCGAGGCAGTTGAAACCATATGAATCCAATTACCCTACCCATGATTTAGAGCTAGCTGCCACAGTGTTTGCATTGAAGATATGGAGACACTATCTCTATGATGTGAAATGTAGGATATTCACGAATCATAAGAGCTTGAAGTACATTTTCACACAAAAGGATTTGAATATGCGCCAACGAAGGTGGTTGGAGTTAATCAAGGATTATGACCTGGACATTCAATACCATGAGGGAAAAGCCAATGTAGTCGCAGATGCCTTGAGTAGGAAATCAAGCCATAGTGTGAATGTGTTAGTAGTTGCCAACGAGCTGTGTAAGGACATGCAGCGATTGAATCTAGAAATAGGAAGTGGAGAATGTCTTGAGGGAATGATGAATGCCTTAACCATCCAGCCGTCGGTATTTGATGAGATCGGGGAGAATCAGGCTGGTGATGTTAAGTTAGAGCGAATCAAGGAAAAGATTTTGCAAGGAAAGGAGATGGATTTTAAGATCCACGATGATGGAAGTTTGAGGTATAAAGGACGATGGTGCGTGCCTCAAAAGTGTGGTGAACTAAAGGAAAAGTTGATGAGAGAAGGTCACAATACGCCATATTCTGTTCACCCGGGAGGTGACTAGCTATATAAGGATCTGAAAAAGGTCTATTGGTGGCCAAGGATGAAGAATGAAGTGGCTGAATTCGTGGCAAGATGTTTGAATAGTCAGAAGGTTAAGATTGAGCATAGGAGACCTCAAGGAAAGGTATCTCAATGGACTGTATCTCAATGGACTTTGTCACTTGTTTACCCAAGTCGAAAATTGGAAATGACACCATCTGGGTAGTGGTGGATGAAGGAAATATGTCCTTCAACCAAGGTGCATTTAGTCTAATACCAAGGTTCAGATTAATTGCGAACAATTAATTCAATGAGATCAAGTGATCGGAACAGCTAGCTAGAGCAATGCTTCCGATCAGTGAGTTCTAATGAATATTAAGCTCACAACTTACTCTTGACTGAATCTAGAAGGTCACACCAACGACACGTAACAGATCACCGGATTAAATGAATCGGAAATTCATTTAATAGCTTTTCGGGAATTAGTTTGGAAAACATAAATATACGATATGCCGTTGGATCGGAATCGTATATCGTATTGCGTATATTCGTAAGCTAGGCAAAACGAATAATCGTATAGTTCGACATTGGATCGTCAAGTACTATACGATAAATAATTGACGTAAGGCATTGGACGCAAATACGAGAAGGCAACGCTGCCAGCCCAACGAGCCAAGGCGCGCAAGGCCCACTAGGCGTAGCAGCGAGCCAGCGCGCACAAGGGCCATGCCTCGGCTGGGCGCGCGCGCATGTGAGGAGCAGCAACAACAGCGCACACAGCGCGGCCCAAGGCCCAGCGCCTGTGTGGTGCGCGCGTATGGGCTTGCATGTGCTGTCCGGTTCTTGCCTTTGTGGCTTGGCCGGTTAGTATTATAACGTAAGGGTTATAATATTATTCAATACAAGTTGTTTTCCTAACCTAATACAATTTAGTCGACGCACATCAAACCCTAAGGATGATAGAGAAACCCTAATTCTCTCTCATCCTCCATGGATGTGTTCTTCCCAAAAGCACAAACTCTTGAGTGATTGTCTAAGCTACGATTATCAAGACTGGTCTGATCGTGTTGGTAAACCAAGTAGAGGAACGATAAGTTGAGTTCTAAGTTCGTGTTCATTGACAGATTACTAGGGAAAATACGCTTCGAATGTAAGTTTGCTTAATCTGTGCTTTATACATGTTTCCTGACTTTGGGGATTGTTTCCGCACATGTTAATATGTTTAACTGTATTCCCCTACAGTGGTATCATGAGCCTTATGTATTCAAAGCATGTTTTAGCATGATTTAATTGTTTTGCTGCTGTCGAATTTTTTAGAATTTTTGTTGATTTTTCGGAAATTCTATGTATTATTGGATTAATTGCGTAACCTGTTTTGAAATCAAAAAGATTCAATTTTTCGACTTTTTCTGTCCCTAATTAGATTGAAAACGATTTTCTAAGATCAACTCATGAGAACGAAATTGCAAAAACAGGTCTCGAAGTGATGTTTTTTGGGCGTTTTTGTTAATTTTCCAATTAAAATTAAAAGTGTCGGAAAGTATTTAAATTAAAAGGTCGACCTAAACAACTCGAATTTATTGAAATTTTGACACAACGTTGCTGGGTATATTCATGATCTATGGTAAAATTTTCAGATTTTTCCGATATGTATAAACCCTAATTTTGCTTTCCCTAAATTCGTAAAATTTTAGATCCCTAATTGATTTTTTAAATAATTTAGATCTAATAATTCGGTTAATTGGGAAAGGGAATATAATTTCATGGGTCAGTGGCTAATTTTAAAAATTATTGGATTAAAATTTTGAATTGTTTCGTTAATTTTAATCGCACTAAACCTAATTATTGAAATCTGAAATTTAAATGTTTAAAGAATGATTTAAAGTTTTGGATTTTATTATTTAAAAAGTTCAAATTTTTGGTTGATTCGTTCGTTCTTAAAATTTGAATAATGTTAGCCTTGATTTAATATTTTACGAAATTGGATTGTCGTTAAATTAATTAAATCGTAAAAACCGTTGTTTTTCGAAAATAAAAATCGTAACTTTTTATGAAAAATAAAAATGAATGCAAACGTTCGTGAAATTAATTTTTTTTTAATTGAGTTGGCCCGTAGTACGAACCAAAGGCACGTACTCAATGGTAAGGTGGACGTGTGGCTCGTCGAGCCACGCGGGCTGCCATATCAAAGCAGAGCCGCAACGACGCGGGCAGCAGCATGGGCGCTGCGTGCCGCGGGCGCGCTGGGCGAGGAATGGGTGTGGGCTGCGAGCAAGCAAGGCATGAAGCCTTGCGACGTGCAGCGATGCGCAGCGACGAGCTTCGAACGAAGCGCTCAGGGGCAGCAATGGATGTGGGCACGCGTGCTTGGCTGCGGGGTATGCGGGCATTGCTCGTGTGCCTCGTAGGCTACACAGTGCTGCGATGGGTTGGGCGCAATCCTAGTCCGAGCAAGCACATGAACATTTTCTTAAAATTTGTTTATTTCGTTGGGCTTGACCATGTTTGCATTAATTTGGGCTAACGGGATATTTAATTTACAAAAGGTCTTGCGCGCACAAGGTGTACAATAAATTTATTGTACACCAAGATAACTTTTATGCAGTTTTTTGTAACTTTAACCTATTTTTCTATAACTTTTATATTATAAAATTAAAAAGTTGATAGATAAACATTTAAAAGGGTTAAATGATTAATTTATACATTATTAGTGATTTTGAAGAAAATTTTTTTATTCAAATGAAAAAATTTATCATTACAAAATAGGTGACTTTTACATATATAAATGTAACTTTTGAGCATTTTGAGTCAACTTTTACTCCGGTGTACAATATTTATTGTACACCCATTATAAATAAGAATTTTTGTTTCATTTAATATTTTATTTACTTGGGCTGGGCCGCGAGTTTTAATTTAATATTAATAATTAATTATCCGGAATAATTATTGGTTTAAGTGGGAGCCACTAAATGAAATTAAAATGAAATAATTATTTTTAATTATTTTCGTAGGTCGCATTATTTTAATTAAATTCAACTTTAATAAAATTAATTTTAAGGATTAATAATTTGGAAATTGATTAATCTTTTAGGACGCGTTTATGTGAACGTGAATTTTAATTAATTCACGTAAATACTTGCATAATTATATGGGCCATTCGTTTTAGCATACAAATGGGTGAATGCATAGAATGTATATTTTATGTAATGCAGGTACTCCAAGTGACTAGTATGGCCATTTAGGATAGTTAAATACGGTCTGCGAACCGTTCCATCTTTGAATGTAAAGTTTTTAATATGGTCTGCGTACCATGGAAATTTTGATGTAATTTTATTATTTTCAAGTATTTCTAAGTTTAGAACTTTAAGTTAGCAATTGAACGAAGATTCAAGACGATGCCAAGCTAACAAGGTGGTGATGAAGATTGGATGCTTCAAGACAAGATGTTTTGGGCCATACTATTTATTTATGCATTTTGATATATATTATGCTTGAATGTATGTATGTATACTTTGCATGAATAGGTTTTTTCGTATGACTCGATTAGATTAAGTTCACTAAATAATCGAACCAACATAGAAACAACTAGGTCCAAAGCAATATTGAGTTTAAAAATTGCCTTCCAAATCAAGCACTTACAAAAATCTAAGGATCTAACATAGTAGGTTTACGCCAAAGCGAGGTGCTATATTAGTTGACTTAGATGGTAAGGCGTCCCAAAGGAGCACGTTGATTGTGGTTTCAACTCAAACAACAATGGCATTATGTTGTAGCAATGGGATAAATTATGGCATTAATTTATTAACCAAGAGTAATTTGGAGATTACTAGCAATAGGTTTTGCTTACCTAGAATCTTAAAATATTTAAGACATGCCAAAGCTGCTTAAGGATTTAGGACTTTTAGGGTCTTGGAATCGTTTCATTCATTTTTGGACCATGTTTTATTTTTTACATGAATGAAATGTTTAATAGCTTTAATGATTGCATGAATGCTTTTATTCCAGTTATTAAAGTATGATAAATGTTAACTTTTCTAGTTCATTCTGTAGAATAGTACATCTTCAACCTTATTGCGTTCGGACAATAGAACCGCGATATTTCCTCGATCGATTGGTAACTAATTTTGAGAGCGATTCTCAAAGAAAAGGAGAGTGAGAGCATATCTTGAATGCTATTTTCTTATAGTGATCTTCATGGTTGTTTTCAAACTAAAATTTGAATGGTAGACCAATTGGACCTCATATATTCAGAATACTGGGTAGTTTTGGAATAATAAAGTATTGAGTTAAATACTCATGTATAACCAATGGTTAGCAACCAATTTTGTTTTGATTCTATAATGAACTAGACTCATTGGATGTTGTCATTCAAAGTGAATAAAAGAAAGGGACTTTGTAAGCATAGCAAAGTAAGAAGATCAAGCAAAGAGTAAAATCTTTAGGACTATAAAAACGTGCTAAAAGGGATAGGAAAGGGGAACAAAAGAAATGAATTCAAGATTCAATTTCTACCTTGAAGTTTGCGTTAAAGCGAAACGACTTAGCAAATAAACTCCTATGGTTTTAGATTACCGCTTGAGGTTCTAACTCTAGTTAAGAACTCAAATTCCGGGAGCTAAGTCTGGTTATTGACCTACAAGTGGGAAATGAAGCAATGTTGTGCTACATTAATTGTAGGGTCATCATGTTTGTTTTAAAGTCCTTCTAAAGGCTGGAACTTAATGGTTTATATGTTCCATTAATCATCATAATCAATTTCTGTTTGGACAACGGAAAGACTCGCATTCAAAGTAAACAAAAACATTTGTTGAGTTTTTATTTGAATTAAATGGTCATTTAAGGGTTGAGTCATATGATTGATTAATAAACAAATGAATCTCTTCACACTCAAAATTCAGAAGGTTCAAATCAAACATTTTGATTCGTGTTCCATATATCTTTGGCAATGTCATACGACCATATCAACAAGACAACATTCTAAGATTCCATGGCATGGATTTCTGAAAGTTGGTTAATTTAAGACATGTGGGTCTTGCTTGTTGAACATGACATAGAAATGGAGTATTGTTAGATGTTTCTAGACAATAAATTTCATGGGCCAAAGATGGATTTTATGACTTTACCTATTTCACAAGAATTTGAGAAAATATGGCTATATTTACTCAACGTAAAATATGTGAAATGCTTCAATGCGATTCACAAAATGGTATAAAATCAACTTGGCAAGAATTTTGGAACATCTAGGCTGGGTCAAGGTGATGTTTGCATGAGCCAAGAAAGATTATCTAGATTATTTATATGGCATTATAACAATCGAAGCTCCATAAGAATATGGTATGTCCAAATGGAGAAATTGGAATCTATTCGATTAACGATAATCACGACTATTTTCCTATATAGTTTCTAAATGATACTCTCAAGTGACTATCACACTAAACAAAGTTGTCAAGCTAAGGATAAGATGTCATAAGGATTAAACTTCGGTTTAGTACATTGTTAAACCCAGTGGGAGTTAATGTTTACATCAAACAAATTCAAGAATAGATATATGTATCTATAAGAGCGACTCATAGAAACAAAAGGTATTGGTTCTACCACAAATCTGAGAACATATGGTTGTTGCTTAAGATAATGTCTTTTAGGAAACCATCATATTTCCAAAAAGGCAAGTGGGAGAAAAATGACCTCGAATGAACTTCGAGTCAAGCAACAAACAAATGTAGGATACTTAGGAGTCTTCGGAAAAGCTCCGTACTTAGAAGCCTTTGGAAGAGCTTCATGAAGACTTTAGAAGTGCTTCAAGAGAATCCTAATACTCAAAGGACTTGAGTAATGTCTTTATAGACACTAACGTTTAATGTTCAATACCTAGGTAAATCGTATAAGGAATAGAATTCAACCAAGATAGATACATAGATATCTTGAGGAATGAAAACTATGAAGATTTTGGAAAGTGCTTCAAAAACATACGACTTACAGGTTAGCTACGACGAATTAAAAATTCCCAAGTATGGTTTGAGGCCATCAAAAACATAAGTATGGTTCGAGGCCATACAAAATGGTTTGAGGCCATTTCATCCAAAGTACCTTCATCTTAAAGAATCAAATCTATGATTTGGTTGATTTGCATAAAGGGTTCACTCCCATTAGTTGCAAACATGTTTTCTAAACATAGAACGTTGATTTGCATAAAGGGTTCACTCCCATTGGTTGCAAACATGTTTTCTAAACATACAACGTTGATTTGCATAAAGGGTTTACTCCCATTGGTTGCAAACATGTTTTCAAAACATACAGAGATGATATTGTATACACTTACAAAAGAGAAGCTAGATTGGTGGTTAAAGATTGTAAACAACTTCACGGCGTTGATAATGTTGAGATCTTTTTCACCAAGTCGGAATGCTTGAACTATTTTGGATAAATCTAGCAATCATTGCATATGGAAATATGGCAATTGGAAAACGAAACACCTTACTCAATTGGACTTGTAGAAAGGAATTGTGTACATCACACAATGTAAAAGTTTTGGATGCTAGATAAAAGAGCAAGCTTAAGAAATCTATTCGTAGATTAAAGCATGCAAGTGGGAATTGGACCATATTTGTCTAAAAGGCTATTGAACAATCATAGCTTTATGAATATATGGATCATCTTATAGATAAGGAGTTTAGTGGGAGCTAAGTCAAGTTTATTGGTTCTATATATGAGATACATATCTCTCTATTGAAAATGACATTCAAATTCTAAATGGTTAGATTTGAAATTATTTGTCAATATTAGAACCATGGCAAAACTTAGAACATATTGGGTTAAAGATCTATTGGATAGGATCTAAAGCGTTGTTTGGATTCTGTAAAAGTAATTACTAAATCAAACACAATGGAGAGACTCAAAAGAGACTCTCAACCCATATGAGTAAGTCTAAGTTATGAATGCTTTAACTAAGTATAAATCTAGGCTGTTATCACTAGAGTTAAGTATGAAGGACCTTGAAGAGGTGCCTTCACCTTATATCACATGGCAATGCCAAGATTTTAGCAAAGATCCAGTATCTCTTGAAACATAATAAAGCTAAACGTTACATGGATAGATTTTAAAATGCGAATGGTTTTTGCATTACAATCAATCATGTAAGATGTGATAAATAGATCTCCAAGAAAACTCGTGAACATTGGATCGTGACGAGTTTATACCAATCTCTATTGATCTGGATCAAAGATCATTGGAACAGTATCAAGAACATCCAATACATTTGGATATGTAGGATGAGCACTTGATAAGAGGAAGTGAAGATAACTAAAGTTTTGATGCTACATGCATTTGCCTAAGCAAAAGTTGAATCTTGTTGTTAGGCGAACCACAAACATTCACGGGCAATTAGGCGTCGTGATTAAAAGGTGGTTACATAGGTTCCAAACCATATGTGAATTCATGGTAAACTGAATCAATGATTAGTTTCCAAGTTCTTAGTTGAAATATGTATCTCCCACATCTATGTGAACTGGTTGGAGTATTCCAAAAGGGAAGCATCATTTGAAATTCTACATAATTGAAATGAATTCATTGTTGCCTAAGAAGCAAGAAAAGGGAATTGTTTTTAGTGGGAGTTCTTCAATGAACTCAGGTTGATCATAAGTCTGCTATCTGGATAATTTTCTATTTTGAATATGAGAATCATTCTAACAGCAATGAAAGACTAGATCATTCTATAAACACATTCAAAGATCTTTTTGTCTTACATCGAAAGGCTTTCGATAGAAAGGATGCTAAGAATAGCAAAGTATGATAAACTAAACCTCTGCATTGAATGAGACACAGCCTTCATATACAGAAACGGAATCAAGTTTGAGTTCCATGAATGTTTTAAGTATTGGGTGAAAGGCCTATATCTGTAAAACATTAAATGCTTGATTTTGGGTTAGAGGCCCACAAATTGGTAAGAATTTGGTTTAAACATTTATCATTTATGAAATTATATTTCATATTCATTTAATTTTGGTTTAGTATTAAATGATAAGTCCATGTGATTCAAAACATTCAAATGGGATGTCAAGATGGATTCTTCGACAAAGAAACACCCATAAGTGAACTTGAATATTGAAATCACAAAAGGATCCCTAATCCAGGTCATTGAAAGGTTGGACGACCAATGACTAATGAAGATTAGATTGCAAGTTGGTTTATAGTTCTGTTTCTTGAACTAGATGGACTGGATGTCAGAAATCATTTGCATAGATACTTATTGGATCTTGTATCGGATTTACCATGAGAACACTTTAAGAGACTAAAGTCATGTCATAGGTAGTTCTCATTAATGGTGATTAGAACCTTTCCTCAGAACATGAGCGATTATGTCTGCTCGTTTGAGAATTAGTTCGCTTTGATGCTAGCTAAATATCGCACCGTAAAAGGAGGCTATAAAAGCAGTTATTGGGCGTACTATGAATCAAAGTGAGTGTTCATAGATTGAAAGAACGGATTGTCCTCCTATCTTTGATAGTATATGGTGTTGTTGTGTAACAAGGCCTCTTGGAGAGTTAGATACTGTGAAAATGCATGGCCGTGCTCAGAATGGTTAAGGCTTAACCTTCTGTAAAAGTTTAACAGTTGAGCTATGTAATCCGAGAAACACTTCTGGACCTAATAAGGATGGCTTGGATCTTACCTTATTTTCAGCAAGTAACACTAAGCGACAAAGGAATGTGAACGCACACTTGTCTAAATGACAAGTGGTGGATGAAGGAAATATGTCCTTCAACCAAGGTGCATTTAGTCTAATACCAAGATTCAGATTAATTGCGAACAATTAGTTCAGTGAGATCAAGTGATCAGAACAGCTAGCTGGAGCAATGCTTCCGATCAGTGAGTTCTAATGAATATTAAGCTCACAACTTACTCTTGACTGAACCTACAAGGTCACACCAATGACACGTAACAGATCACCGGATTAAATGAATCGGAAATTCATTTAATAGCTTTTCAGGAATTAGTTTGGAAAACATAAATATACGATATGACGTTGGATCGGAATCGTATATCGTATTGCGTATATTAGGCGAAACGAATAATCTTATAGTTCGACATTGGATCGTCAAGTACTATACGATAAATAATTTCCGTAAGGCATTGGACGCAAATACGAGAAGGCAACGCTGCCAACCCAACGAGCCAAGGCGCGCAAGGCTCACTAGGCGCAGCAGCGAGCCAGCGCGCACAAGGCTCACTAGGCGCAGCAGCGAGCCAGCGCGCACAAGGGCCATGCCTCGGCTGGGCGCGCGCGCATGTGAGGAGCAGCAACAGCAGCGCACACAGCGCGGCCCAAGGCCCAACGCCTGTGTGGTGGGCGCGTATGGGCTTGCATGTGCTGTCCGGTTCTTGCCTTTGTGGCTTGGCCGGTTAGTATTATAACATAAGGGTTATAATATTATTCAATACAAGTTGTTTTCCTAACCTAATATAATTTAGTCGACACACATCAAACCCTAAGGATGAGAGAGAAACCCTAATTCTCTCTCAACCTCCATGGATGTGTTCTTCCCAAAAGCAAAAACTCTTGAGTGATTGTCTAAGCTACGATTATCAAGACGGATCTGATCGTGTCGGTGAACCAAGTAGAGGAACGACAAGTGGAGTTCTAAGTTCGTGTTCGTTGACAGATTACTAGGGAAAATACGCTTCAAATGTAAGTTTGCTTAATCTGTGCTTTATACATGTTTCCTGGCTTTGGGGATTGTTTCCGCACATGTTATTATGTTTAACTGTATTCCCCTACAGTGGATAGGTTGACTAAGTCGGCAGTGTTCATACCAATGAAAGAAACCTGGAAAATGGAACAACTTGCCAAAGCTTACATCAAACATGTAGTGAGATTACATAGAGTTCCTAAGGATATCGTATCAGATAGAGATTCTAGGTTCCTTTCGAATTTCTGGAAAAGTGTGTAGAAGAACTTTGGTACGACATTGAAAATGAGTACAGCGTTCCACCCAGCCCCAGATGGACAAACCGAAAGTACTATTCAAACCTTAGAAGATATGCTAAGAGCTTGTGTGATTGATTTTCAAGGTGGATGGGAAGATAGCCTAGAACTAATTGAGTTTTCATACAACAATAGGTATCATGCCAGTATTGGAATGGCACCATTCGAAGCCTTATATGGGCGAAAATGCAGAAGTCCATTATGTTGGAGTGACATTAGTGTTACCGTCGTACTAGGTCCCCAAATGATAGAGGACACTATGAATCAGGTTAGGACTGTTCAATCCAAAATCCAAGCCGCGCAAGATCGCCAAAAGAGCTACGCAGACTTGAAGCTTAGGGATGAAGAGTTTCAAATAGGTGACAAGTTGTTGCTTAAGGTTTCACCAATGAAAGGTGTCATGAGATTTAGGAAGAAAGGAAAGCTGAGCCCAAAGTATATAGGCCCATATGATATCCTAGAACGGATAGGGAAGGTAGCGTATAGATTAGCCTTGCCCATGGACTTACATAGATTGTATAACGTGTTTCATGTATCTCAGTTGAGAAAGTATGTCGCGGACAAGTCTCATGTACTGCAACCGGAGACCATAGAGTTAGACCAAAGTTTGACATTTGAGGAAAGACCTGTCAAAATCCTTGATAGTAAAGTGCGTAGTACACTGACTAAGGATGTTAAGATTGTTAAAGTGTTGTGGTCTAACCAAGAATCTGAGGAAGCTACCTGGGAAGCCGAGGAGGAAATGAGAAAGAAATATCCCGAGCTTTTTCCCGAGGTTAGTTTAGTTACGGGGCCGTAACTCGTTTTCTTTAGGGGGTAGAGTGCGGTAGAATTTTGCACTTTTTACCTTATTTACCTAATTTGCCCCTTACGATATGCCTAAATTGTTGTTTCACTATTTATTGTCATGTTGAATTACTTAAAGAGTACAGCAACTAAAAACTTTTTTTTGAAGAAAACGCACTAAAGTCTCATAATAGTCTCAAGTCTAGTTTTAAATTTGTGATTTCCGTGCCCAAGTTTCGGGACGAAACTTCTTTTAAGGAGGGTAAACTGTAATACCTCGTATTTTTCAATAATTATAAATATATTTTATTATATTTATAAAGTATTTCGTTGTATTTATAAAGTATTTTTATAAATTAATTCCATTTCATGAGAAATAAATGAATTTTATTTTTAATTAATTTAATTATTAATTGATTTCAAAAACCGTATTTTTATTAAATAGATTCAACGAATTTATTTAATCGAGATTTGTTGGGTCGTATTTCGAAAACGAATTTAATTTAATTAAAGCCCAGTTAATTTCCCATGATCAAACCCAACAAAGCTTGCAAGGATTAAATTTAATTGAGCCCGAAAATAAGCCCAACTCAAACTACCAAAACCTAGCCCCTGTGGGAGAGAAAAACTATAAATAGACCCTCCCATCAAACCCTCACAAAATTTTCAGCACTCTCTCTCTCTCCTCTTTTTCTCTCTCCCTGTGACACCCCCTCCTCTCCTCTCTCGTCCGACCTCTTGCTTGCAGCCCAAGGCACGAGTGTGCCGTGTGTGTGTGCCCAGCCTCACGCGTCGCTGCTCTCTCCTTGCCTCGTCCCGCCCCCGCAGCGCAGCGCCCTCGCTGCTGCTGCTGTGTGTCGCGTGCCCCTCGTCCCGCCCCGCAGCCCCGCAGCGCAGAGCCTTGTGCTCGTTGCTGTTGATGTGTCGAGTGCCCCGCGCCAGGGCCCTCTCCTCTCTCGCCCTTGTTGCGTGCTTGCGTGCTGCGGTGCGTGTTGTTGTGTTGTTGCTCGACGCCCCACTCACACAACACATCAATTGTTGTGTGTGTGTGTGTGTTGTTGTTGATTGGTGATAATCAATTGTATACTTTTTAAACTTTAATTTCAGTTTTTAAATTATTTTAATTATTATGATTATTTAATAATTTGGGTTATTTAAATTGATTAGAACGGTTATGAACACCGTATTGGTTTATTGTCGTATTTAAATTAAAGAGATTGGTTTTGATGATTGAAATTATTATTTTCAGATTTAAAGAATTAATAAATTGTCAATTTTTGAAGTCAAAACATGGTTTTTATGATAACCTATTGCTAGGGTTTTAATTCTAATTGATTAAGCGATTGATTCACATATTTAAATTTTCAGATTGTTTATAAGCTTTAAAAAGTTGGTTTTTAATGGTTTTAAAGCTAAAAAGTCAATGTTTTTATGCGGGGGATTGAGTTGACTATTTGAGACTATTAAATTAACGATTAACGATTGATTTCTAATTAAACAAAGGGTTTTAGAATCTTAAATAGTTGCTGGAACTTTAGTAAACATGAATAATAATTTAGTTTCTCCTTTGTGTTTATAGGAGTTGATTTCTAGTGAGTCGTGATTCACACAGTGGCCCCCGTACTTAGGTATTCCGGGTACGTACAAGACTAGGGTGACCACCCATCCCTTGAGGACTTTGTGAAGTGTATTGAATGCGAATCATGTGAATTTATATGTTGAGAAGTCATGTTTGATATGTGGGCAAGCATGTGATTATTATTATTGAATCTATGTGAACGAGCATGTTATGAGTTGAATTATGCTTTATAGATTCTGTTGAACTATCATGTTATGGACTTTTTATAATCGTTGAATTATGTCAAGCATGTTGTTCAAGTTGGTTTTCATGTATGAGTATTGCACATGCAAGTTATTATTATTATGCTATAGGACAGGATGTCTAGCATATATTGAGCCTATTGAATATTGCCGGAGAGCAATATATACCAAGGGGTAGAATATGTTAGAGAGTCTATGTGAATTTAATTAAGGACAATTCGTGCTAAGGGCACACCCCGCTTGTTAATAGGCAATGTCGGGTTATCTCAAACAGTGTTTTTGAGAAGGAACAATGGGAGTAATTTCACTTGAGTCCTATGTTGATCACAAGTCCTAAAGAATTAAAATGAAGTGTCATTGTTGGATTATGTGTTGGTAATTGGTGAATTGTTTTGTGTTGAGTCTTGATTTGCCTTGATCATAACATACTAATTAACGTAAAGTGTAACCCGAAAGAGTTTCAAAACTCTTAGAACGTATATACCTTGAGTATGAACAATGGGGGGAGTCTTGCCGGAAAACTTGTACTCCTTGAATGATACAAGACGTTGTTTCATTCTTTCTTTTTATGCCATTGTGCATTGGAATTCCGTCGGTATGGCCCGACTGTCGATAGTAGCCCGACTTATTATTATTGGTGTATGGTTGGCTCCCATCAGGCCATCACCCTTTTCTTTCCTTTGAGGATACTTTATTTTGACCGTTCGAAGCTACTTCTTTATTAAACTGTGAGTCAAGAGTCGTGTCAAGTGTCGAGTCTTGTCTCCATGTTTACTTGTTTATTTAATGGCTTTTGCATGTGGATTATTAAATCATTCAGTGAAGCATGTTAGGATAGAATGTTATTCTAGCTTGTTCGTACTCAGCTTTCGCTGACTTCGTGCTTCATGTCTTCTGGTCATGACCTTTGCCTTAATGACCCTATGATGATCCATCATTGCATTTGCGTTATGGGGGAGTAGATTTTAATAAAGCAGGTTTGAAGAGATAACTTGCGGGAAAAGTTATCATGGGATTCGTGTTGAGAGTTTAACCTTCCGTATTTCATAAACTCTACTTTTATTTAGTCATGACTACTACTATTGCTACTATTTATAGTTAATTTAAATGGTTTAATACTTTGGTTTTGGACCTCAGTGGTTCCAACTTGTTTTAATAACCATTAACTATTTATTTAATATGTTTTGAAAGTTAGTTAATTTCGCTGCGTAATTCTGGTAAATAGCCTTAGCCGTTATCACGGTGGCGGTAATATCTTGGTAATTCCTATGTCTTAAGTTGGAAAATGTTTTATAAAAATCAAGGAATTATTAGGGTGTTACAATTAATTTCGATTAATTAATTGCAAATTCATGCGATTATTTAATTATATGTTTGCAGGATTTTTGGCAGTTTTGTCAATTTTGATCAAAGTCTTATGTTTTGATAGTGAATTCCGCATGTAAACGACAATTTATAATTTTGACAAAAGTAGTTTTTTCGGTCAAACCCAGAATTCCCAAATTCGAAACTAATGTTTGCGAATCTTGTTTATAAATCTTGAATTAATAATTGACATACTGCATAAGTTTAACATTTTTAAGGTTTAAATTCGTTGATTATGCAACCTAATTTGTAATTATGATTAATTTGTTGAAATATGAATAAATTAGATTTTGTTTTGTTTTTCATAATTAATTGATAATTTAATTGGGATCCTATGACTAAAAATCACCTAAAATTCGTTAAATCTTGGATCTTTAAAATTTATGAACTCTAATTTTAATCCCTAATTAATAAATTTTAGATTTTTCGCCTAAATTTATGAAATTAATATGATTTATTAGTTTGAAATAAATTTTTGAAAATTATAAAATTTTGATTTTATAAAGTCGTTCACAAACTTGCACGCACGAAGTTATGGAAATCTTAGTGTCACCCTAAGGGGTGTTGTAATGGTGCAGGCATGCGACGACCAGCAAGGGAGCTCATCGCCCATGTGGTACTGTTGCAGCGAGCAAGGCACAAGCGCACGCAAATAGGCTACGGCATGTGTTGTGTGTGCGGTGTGCGAGTGAAGCAGCGAGAAAGGCAAGGGCTAGGCGAGCTATACGCTGAGCAAGGGAGCTCACTTGCATGTTGCACCAAGAACCTCGCCCAGCCAGCACTGGCAATAAGCCAGGCGAGGCAAGCGCACATGCGCGTTGCAAGATGGCACGACCCAACAGCCATGGCCATGTGTGCACGCGGCCCATATGTTGTTGCCGTGCGTCATGGCAAGGCATGGGCCTTGCACCCATGGCCTTGCCTTGGCCATAACACATACGTGTAATGGCTTTGGGGCATTGAGCACGTTTGTGCATTTTGATTTTCCGTTGAGCGACGAATTTAATTAATTTTAACTTCGTGCTTATAATTTTTCTCAGAATTTATTAGTGTAATTATTATAATTATTTTTATACGGAGTACTAATTATTTAATTAAATTAAAACCTTGAATAAATTTTAATTAATTTATTTAATTATAAAAATCAAATAAAGGGATTTAAAATAATTATTATATGGGCTTTAAATTTTAATTAAATTTGTAGTTTCTATTGGACTTGGAAAGACATTTTATTTTTAAAATTAGTAAAGAATATAATTCATGATTTGAGTGGGAGCTTTTATTCATAAATGGTTGATTAGGTCCTTATTTTCTTAGGATTAACATACTTGATTAGAACTAACAAGGTCAGATAATTGGTAGATTCTTGAGCCTTAATTAGTTGTTGCAAATATTATGTGATGCATATTTTCTACTAACTTGCTAAGTTGGTTATTCATTGATAAAATGAATGGGTGAATGGTATATTGTAAAATATATTGTTTTGCAGTATGCGGAAAGTGGCTAGTATGGCCCACATAGGAAAGAAAATATGGTATGCGTACCATTAATTTTGAATGTAAAATATGGTCTAATGTACCATGATTTTATTTAAATATGGTATGCGTATCATCAATTTGTTGTAATTATTTTAATTATTGCAAATCCTATTTAATGAAAATGACGTCTCCCATGGTGAATTCAAGAATGGGGTTTTCAATCCATTTTCAAGACAAAATTTGAAATTGAAGCTTCAAGATGAAGTCGGGCCATACTATATCGCAATTAATCTTATACATGTTTAAGATATTTAATGCTTTAAATATGTCTTGATATTATGCATGAGATTGTGGCTTGATTATGTTGCATGATTAAGGATTTTAGTTCACTTAAAATCTAACCAGGATAGTAAAAGCCTTAAGTTCCGAACTTTAAAATTGAGTTAAAATGTGTCATTCAAAGTAACATTTACTTCTCACCTTACTTACAACTTTAAAGGGGTAAGGTACACATTAGTTGGGAATACAAGTTGATTTTGGTTGAACTCAACGATATAAGTAAGGAGTGCTTTTATGTCGTGGCAAATGGGATAGGTTTTCCTAATAATTTCTTAGAGATACCTATCAACCAAGAGTACTTTCTAGACTATTAGAAACATATTTGCTTACCTAAAATATTTTAGACTAAAGACAAGCCATAGCATGCTTAGTTCTTTAATTATTTCAAGGATCTTGGATTCATTTTATGCACACCTGACGGAACACATAAAACTTGAAATAAAGTGCTTAATAATTTGAATTATGCATGTTTGCTAGAATTTAAATCTATTAAGAGCATGAATGAATGGTTATTTAGTTGTTTATTCTTTTCAATTGTAGTTTTAATTATGAAAAACAACAACGGGATTAGGTTTTTAATTGTTTATTCTCTTGCATGATTATTAAACTTTTATTATGTTTGTATTTTGTGATTATGTATCAGAAAGTATGTTTAGACAATTTTGGACATTATCATTCATCACAAAATACAAACATAATAAAAGGATGCATGATTATTAAGTGGACATTGCTCTTATTTCTCGAACATGCTTACATTGATTATTAAACTTTTATTATGTTTGTATTTTGTGATGAACTGTGATTTGAAGAGAGCTTCGAGCGCTGAGAATCTTGTGATGACACCGGCCGATAGCTCGGAGAACCATGAGAGAGCCATATATCCCTTTGAGAGTGGCAGGGAAGAACCTACACCATGCTGCCTCATCTCCCGTTTGAACAGTCATTCGAGCCTTGTAGGCATCCATGTGATCCTTTGGGTCAGAGGTCCCGTCATATGGGTCGATGGAAGGCACCTTGACTTTGTCCGGGATTGGTGCTTCAATGATCTGTTTGCTAAAAGGACTTAGGAAACTGAGGTTGCCAAGCTGCACCATCGTCTCGAGGGGGGGTTGGTTCCCATCTCACATTCCAAGGAGGTTCCCTCTCTATTCGAGTGTGTCCATCCCCCCTTCTCCTAGATAAGATTGAGTTCTCTTATTGATCCTGTTCCCGAGAGGATCCCTGTCGAGATCGTGGAGGACCTACTGGGGTGAGGGAGTGTTGAGGTCGGCTAAGGGACCTTCTCGAACTTTCATGTTGAGAGGTAACAGAGACCCTCCCGGTTTCCTCATATCTCTCATCTCCCCTTCGAGAGTTGAAGATTTCCCAGGCGTCGAGCTCGCCTCTCCTGAGTCGTCGGACAATCACATTTCGAGCATCGTCTCGGCCACGCCTTTAGGGTGGCGGGGGGAGACTTCTCGATGTCTGGTGTCTTCTTGTGTGTCGAGGAGGACCCATTGGTGGTTCATGTTCTCTTTCGGGCCGAGGAGGGCCTCTCGTAGAGAGTGTGCTTATGAGGGGTTGGGGACGTGATCTTGTCTCCCGTTGGGCTAGGGGATCCATATGCGACCGAGGGTGCCCTCTAGGTTGAGATGGGCCTTCATTACCTTCCCGGAGGTTCAACACAGCGGCCCTGAGGCTACGCTCCAAGGTGTCGTTGAAATGCTCAGCCAATCTCCTTAGGTATTCTTGTGTGACGGGTGGAGGTCCCTCGACTTCTCCATGAGGTTGCGGGTCGCTGGCATGGATCGACTCGAGCATGTGTTCATGTCGAGAAGACAACACTGGACCTCGACGTAGCTCGTCGTCAACATGTCTGGATGCCGAGGACCTTCCTTGAGAGGGTGATTGGGTAGGTGAGGGATGTCGAAAAGGTGACGGTCGTCGAGCACGTCGGGTATTCACCATAGCTTTTTGTTTAGCGTTCCCCACAGACGGCGCCAAACTGTTTCTATATTTTGTGGATTAGCTTAATCGATGACGTGTTTGACTGTTATCTCCTTTTAGTCGACCACCTGTATTACTGTTAGGCGGTCCCTGGATATGTCAGAGGGATCTTCGTACAATACTTAAATTGGATAACTGATTGTTAAGTGAGAAGGACTAGAGAGAGAGATAGAGAGAATAAATGATTTGCCTTTTTAGGTAATGATCAAATAACCCTTTAAATGATTACAGCATAATATTTATATGACTAGACTTTAGCCCGTGCGATGCACGGTTTCTATTAAATTGTTACGTTAAATAAAACTCCTACATATATCAACTACTATATTTTATATATTAGATTAAATTGATATTTTTATTTTGGATTGAATTTTTTTTTAGATTTATTTTTTAATTATTATAGTATTTAATTTTGGATGAAATTGTATATAAGAAATATTAATAATTATTTAATAAAAATATTTACGTGGCACCTAATTATTTATCTATGTGGCATTCGACTTTTTAATTCAAAATAATTTTGAAGTCTTATTTTTCATTGGCTAAAATCATTAGATTTCCTACGTGGCGCTCTAATATTGGATTAATGTTTGATTTTGGATTGAATTTTATTTTAGATTAGTGTTTGATTTTGGATGAATTTTATTTTAGATTTATTTTTTTAATTATTAGAGCGTTTGATTTTGGATGAATTTTATTTTAGATTTATTTTTTTAATTATTAGAGCGTTTGATTTTGGATGGAATTGTATATATTAGTAATTAATTAATTAATTTAAATATCTACGTGGCACCTAATTAATTATCTACGTGGCACTCGATTTTTTTAATTCAAAAATAAATTAAAAATCTTATTTTTCATTGGCCGAAACCATTAGTAATCCTAGGTGGCGCTCTAATAGTTCGGCAAATATGCCTCCTTTATATGTGTATATTAGATTAAACTAGATTACGGGGGTAATTCTATAATTACGTCTACTTCTAATGAATAGATGTCCTCCTTGATTCCAATGACTCAAGGAAATTTTCGTCTTTTCGCATCGAGTTGGGCTGACCATGTATATGGGCCCAAACAGTATCGGAGCAAGGTTAGTATTAAAACAAAAAATAAAAAATAAATAAAAAAACAACAACATGGCAGACGATGATGTTACACCACCGCCTCAACCACCAAAAAGAATCAAACCCGATTCACCTTTTTTTCTCGGACCACAAGACAGACCGGGTGATTTAGTATCCCTACCCGACTTCATAATTACGATGATTGGGCTATGGATGTACAAACTGCTCTTGAAGCAACAAGAAGCAAATTTGAGTTTTTGAACGGTACTATCAACGTACCTACACCACCATGTACTCAGTCAGAGTGGACGGCTATCAATGAATGCTCGTTTCATAGATCACAAACACCATCGGCCCCGAGGTAAAATCTAATCTCTCAAAATTAAGCGTTTGTGGGATCATCTTAAGAAACGATTTGCACAAACTAATGGCCCTAGAATACAACAATTGAAATCATCTATTGCTAAGTGTGAACAAACCAAACATATGTCTGTTTCTACGTATTATGGCAAGTTACACACTTTATGGGAAGAACTGGACAATCATGAGCCTATTATTTCTTGTTCTTGTTGTTCTGCTTGTACTGCCGGAAGTACACATGAGACTCGCCGTTAACAATCAAAACTACATGAGTTCTTGATGGGACTATATTCAGAATTTTATGCTCCCTTGCGTACCAATATTCTGTCAATGACCCCTTTGCCCTCTCTTGATCGAGCCTATCAACTAGTAGTACAAGATGAAAGAGTCAGACTTGCCAAAGCTATCCCGGAGGACAAGCCGACTGACGTCGTGGGTTTCACATTCCGGGCTGCAGCGGGACCTAGCCGAGGCCGTGGCCGAGGTGACAGGGGGTTGGTGTGTAGCCATTGTAAGAAACCCGGACACGAAGCATCGGGTTGTTGGTCTCTATTTGCGTGTTCGCATTGCAAGAAACATGGGCACGACATGGCCAATTGCTATGAGCTTGTGGGTTATCCAGAAGGTGGGCAGTCGGAGAACACTGGCCAGGGAACGAAGACCGCCGCCGGAGGCCGTGGTCGTGGAGGAGTGCGGGCCAATGCTACTGTTGGAGCTAGTAAATGTCGTACTAGGAAACCAACTATATTCCTAAATAATATTCTAAGTATTATTTCCTTAAAAATAAAACAAGTTTGTTAAATTAATATAACAAGGGTGGGAGGATAAAAGTAGCTTAACATTGATCAATACACTCGTAACACTGGATATTCGTCATTTACTTTCTGTAATGCAAGTTTCAGTACAATATCTATCGTACAGGACAGCAAGCATGGTAAATTAAAATCTAATCTGTTTCAGTATTTTCAAGTCCATGAATTCTATGGAGACTGGCAGACAAAACAACTTGACTGTCACTTGACTTTTCTGCTGAGAGTAATTTATTGGCTTCTAAAATTGATTTCTGAACATCTTCAAGCTCTTGTTGCAATTTTTCTGATGGAAGGCCTCTTTGGTATTGCTGTCCAGACAATAGTTGGGATGCTCTCTTTACCGCAACTGCTCTTTCGCTTTCAAATATTGCTAATTTTATTGACAACACGTGCATATCTTCTTCAAGTATCATAAGCTCTTCTTCCCTGAAATAATCTTCAAAGATACACTGCTGGTATTCAACTATCTTGTCATCAATCTCGGGCTTCCCATTCTCTTTCATCTCCATAAGAATATCCTTTTCATTACTGACATTTCCAAGGGCAAGTTCCATTTCCTGCACCAATTTTGCAGACTCTTGCATCTCCAAATTTTTAATCCGTATTTGATTATCAAGTTTTTGGGCTTTCCTGTTCAAATCCTCAACTTGCTTCTTGATGACACCAAGATTCTCCTGGGATTGCTTGATCTCTTTATGCAGTTTTGTTTTCTCTTCTTCAGATTTGAGCAATTCAGTTGCCTTGCTGCAGATCAGAGCTGGAGCTTCAGTTCTCTCAATGTTATCAATGGCAAGGAGAACCCTTTGAGTTTCTTGTCTTTTATTTTCTTCCTCAAGTTTGGATTTTAGGCACCACAGGTTGTTCCTTATTTCCACTTCAGTTTCTTTGATCTCTCTTCTTTTCGCGTTGATTTCATCACTCTGACCCTGAAGACAGGCTAGATCTGCCTTATGTTGGTCCAAGGATGACATTGAGGCATTCACCCTTGCCTTTGCTCTATCTTCTCGCTGTTCAAAGTAAGCAATAGATGAAGTGATATTTGATAGAGAAACTTTAAGTGCTGCAAGCTTTTGAAACACAAGGGCACTTCTTTCTGATCCGAGAGGTTTAAGGGACTCAATCTTCTGTTGCTCAAACTGCATGATATCCTTTACCGCTTCAATCTCCCTAGAGACTGCATCCACTAGAAGTATTGTTTTCTCAATTGTCCCAAACTCACTGACAGTGTGGGTAGAACATGAAAGCCTTTCACGGGCTTTTTCCAGCTCCTTCCTCACGAGAACAAGTTCCTCTTCCGTCACTGTCTCAGAATGAGTTCTGACATCCTTAGTAACAACTATTCTATCTATATCATCCTGAGAATCACCAGGACATTGGAAGGAATTACCCTCGCTTCTAAACTCAAAAGCGCTCTTTTCCTCAACCACCATACTTGTAATGCACACAAGAGGATTTTCCAAGCTCTCATATTGATCCTGAACACTTGCTTCAAAAGGGTTCTTCTTAATGGTTGAACTTGGTTTACCAAGGAATTCATCGGACTCCAAGCCCATCTGAACTTTGTCTGTAAGTGGAGTTGGTGGGCACTGGCCAGAGGTATTCTGCTTGTTCCATTTGGACGGATCACCTTCTTCTAAGACTACTGTTTCAGCAGATAAAATTTGCTGGTCTAACTCCATGCTGGTGCTACTCTCAGAATAACATTCTCCTCCAACCTCAGCAATCTTTTCCGGGCACTCGAAATCTCCTCTCTCTGCACTATTGTTGTTCACGGCAGATAAAAGCATTCTTTTAAACTCATCTCTCTCTTGCATTGCTTTCTCATACAAACTCATCAGTTTCTCATTTTCATCATGCATTTCCGCAAGTTTAGGACTAGCACCAGATCCAGTATCTTGGTCTTCATTGGCATCACATTGATCATCTAAATTATTGGCTTTACTGGTCTCTGCAGCTGCCCTTTCATACAAATCTATCAACTTACTATTGTCCTCGAGAAGAACCTTGATCTTAGCTCTTAATTCATCATTCTCCTTTGCTAGTGTAATTGCCATTTCATGTGCTTCAGCTTCTCTTTGACTTGCTGCTCCAATGACATCAACCATAGCTTTGAGCTCCAGCTGGTCACTGTTGTTAATATCATTTGTCATAGTCAAAGGAGCGTCAATTTGCAGTTTCTCGCTTTCTTCTTTTGTATCTTTGGCAGATCTAATTTCCTCCAACTCTGCCTCCAGATCCTTGATGTGTCTGCAAGAAACGAAACTCTGGTCAGCCTGTCTGATCGGGGTCACAAGATTATAAAACAGAACTGAATTCTGTAAAATGCATTCATCAGAATTCTAGAACGTACGACATTTTCCACACTTGCAAATACCAGAAGGAAATATAATTTCTTGGGCTTAGTTCATTCCTCGTTAAGTTTCTTTAAGTCAATGATTATTGGGTATCAAACTATCAATGAATTAGAATCTTCTGGTAAGTAATATTACAAAGACCAAAGTAGTTTATGAGGACAACCACCTTTCCGTTTTCTCTTTCGCCTCCACATAAGACTCAAGTTTCTTCCGGAGAGAATCTATTTCTGCCTGGTTTTGAATGGCCTGTGGAAATATTGACGACCATCAGTTAACGAAGAAGCACAAAACTTTAAGAACACAGAAGTCAAAGAAAATCTGCATCAAACGACAGTTAAAGTTTATCGAAAAGGAGTTTCAGTGACCTGCATTCGAAGAAATTCATTCTCTTCTTTGATTATCGATTGCCAGGATGAAGCAGATTCCTGAATCAACAGATCCACAAGAGAGATGAAATTCAAAAATAAATATAGTTAAAAATTTAGAATTATCAACCGTACATACATTGTTAATCTCTTTTACATTTGTTTATGATAATATCCAAAATTCTACTATTATAGGTTAATATGCCATAGCTATACTCGGTATGGACGAAATCAAAATGGCTCTAAAAACCTCTTCGCTTCCTTTCCATGAAGTAGAAGATGGTCGCAGTGTTTAAAAAAGCGCGCTTAAGCCCTGAAGCTCGACGCTCTAGGGAAAAATGCTTAATTAGGTCTGAGCGAAGCTCTTGTGATTAAGCTCGCCGAAGCGCGCGAAGCGCAAAAGGCCCGCTTTTGGCGCTTCATTGAAATTCTTTTATTTTTTTTATTACTTTACGTTGAAAGCTTTTTTATATGTTGTTATTGTGCTTTGGACCACTCCATATTAATCCTTAACAGTATAAAGTAGACCAAGAGTCCAAAAGAAAAGGAAAAAGAAGAAAAGAAGAAGACAGCAGTCACAGCAGCCAACTCTAGCTTCTGGATAAACACTATGTTATACTCGCTCCGTATTTATTTAAGGACACACTTGCCTTTTCCGGCCGTATTTATTTAAGAGATACACTTGCCATTTTTAGTAACTTATCAACCCCACCATCTAATTAAATAATACATCTAATTTACCTATCCCACCTCCCACCCACCAAAATGACATGGTCCCCACTTGTTTAATTATTAAAATATCTATCCAACCCCACTTGCTTTATTATTTTATTTCATTCAATTATTCTTCTTAATACCCGTGCCCGGTCAAGTGTATCTCTTAAATAAATACGGAGGGAGTATGCTTTATTTTTGTTAAAGTAAAGAGTAATATATTTTTGGGAGCAAACCTGATGGTTATATATTTTTGTGGTTATTTTAGTAAGATATATATGCATAAGAGTAAAAAACCTTTAATTCTTAAAAAGTGCGCTTCACTTCGATGGAGCGCGCGCCTTGCGCTTGCGCTTTGCGCTTAAGCTCTAGGACTCATATCGCTTTAGTGCGCTTTGCGCTTTTTTATACACTGGATGGTCGTCCCGTTATCTCTTTTGGGTCAATTGGAAACAACCTCTCTGCAATTGCAGGTAAGGTTGCGTACACTCGACCCCCCCTTACCCCGCTTCTTGCGGGAGCCTCTTTGAAGCATGGGGTAATGATAATGATAATGATGAGCTATACTCAGAATAATGTCATTGCAGAAAACTACTGTTAAGAAACTGAACACTGTAAATGATGGACACAGAATTAAAAATGCTGAGAAGCAAAATAATGCTACAGCGCTATGAAGCCTATGATTACAGCTTTACAAGATACTCTTAAGTCTTAACATTTCAAAGGTTAGTTTGCTGAAGCATTTTTTCTAGGATGTTGGGTTAAATATTACTACCAAAAGGGACGAATGCTCAAGGATTTTACCACTCCAATTTGATATTGAATGTCTTTATACAAAAAAACTCAATATTTGCTCCCTAATTATATGCAGAAATATCCAGGTATAATAACATTCTTATCGTTTATCAATCTCTTTCAAATTATCACTATGCACATAACTCCAATATTGGACATGAGATGAATCAAGGCACAAACCGGTATTAATTACAGGTTGCCTACTGGAACAGATCACATGAGTATGACATCCTACCTTGTTAAAGTTGAGCTGGTCCAGATCTGTCAGCAAGCAAGGACTCTTTTTCTGTATAACATGAACACAGTTTGTAAGTGACGAGGAAGTACGCTGAACATAACAACAAAAATGTTAATGTAAGTCATTCAGGCACCTGAGCATTTGATGGTTCTGATTCATGCATAAGCTTCCAGTCAAGTGCTTCAAGTAACTGCACATTGTTTAGAAAACTGTGGTCAAGCCTGCTGGCCATTTACAAGCTGCTGAGTGCATAAATGAAAGTGATCAATTAGAAACCTTGTACTGCAATGTGTTTATCTGTTCGTTCATTCGCTCTCTTTCACCTTCCTCGCAGAAAGACTGTAATCTGTCAATGCAAACATACATATTAGCAGAAATACATACAGTGATTTCCTGGAACATACAAACAGGATTGCAATTATCATTGTTGGAAGTTGGAAATACTGGAGTACTAAAGAAGCTGGAAACCCACGTGGATCTCTTTTATGACTTAATACTCTTCATAGGCCACCACTTAAATTACATTACAAAGTTTAGTATCTTCTCAATTCATTATAGCTGTCTGGTGAGTCGGTGACTAAAACAAAAATGGACACAATATGCATAGTTTCAGAGAAGTAGCGATAAATTTGTAGCACTTGACGACATCACAAGTACATGGTGGCAGGATGTACATACCTTCTAATTTCTTCTTTCAAACGCAGATTTTCCATAGCAAATCTTGCCACCTCCTGATTCTTGTTAACTTGAGCACGCAAGACCTCTATCTCTTTCAAGTGTTCCTCTTTTTCCTTCAACAAGTGGGTCTCTGCAGAGATCTTTCCGGAGGCAACAGCTTCTAACCTCTTTATACCTGCTTCTCTGAATCCAAGCCTCATTTTCAGGCCTTGTATTTCATCTTGCCTTTGTTTTGCCTAATCAGCATAAAAGATCAAGCAAAACTCACCCATTAAGTACCATCATGACAACCAGCAAGTTACATCAAACTTTTGTGAAAACAAAAGAAATTTCATATCACAAGATTATGCCGGATATTTAAAGCACTTGGATGTAGTAGTGGCTAATCAAGAAAAAAAAGTTGCTACAAAATTGCAAATGGGAGCTTAGAGAGACGGAGAGACGGAGGATCCAACCACTTGATTGTCAGGCAGCAGACATAACGGATAGCATGCTAGCACGGTATACTCAATTAACAGTGTTTATTTTCCACAAACATAAAAGTCCGCAATGGAACTCATTTGTACTTAGATCTTAGGATATCAGAGGGATATATCAAATGTCTCACTATATGGTCCTTTACTTTTTGATTAATGTGCCTGTTGGGTTAAGGGGGTATAGGGATTAGCTTCTGTGTAATTCTAAGGATAGGCCCTCCCCCTCCCTGCTCCAGCAACGGCCTTGTTAGAAAAATCTGAATAATGACATGGCATGGTAGTATACAACACCCCCAAGAGGGACTGGCAAGATGGATTTTTGAACAGCTTCTTTCATAACATACCAGCTGCATAGCTGCCTGATTTTCAGCAGTAAGTGCTTGCAATGCCATGTCTTTGTCCTTTTCTCTCCTAAATGCCCCAACAAGAGCAACCTCGACTTCTTTTTTCTGAAGAAAAATGGAACTTGTTAAGAGAAAACTTGTAGCAAATATGTGTAGTTGTGTACAACATGTTCAATCAACAAAAACACAAACCTGGGACGGCCTTTTATTAGAGGCCAGGGGACTCAATGTACTATTAAGCCCTTCCCACTTAAAAGCTCCAGGGGATCCTAGCAAACCCAATGTCATGGCATCACTATCCTGATTTCCAGCTCCTCCGTCGTGTAAACTACGCAGATGAGACACTTCTTTCTGCACCATTAAAATCAGATGAGTACGGAACTACGGACAAGCGCACTCAACTTACAGGGCCATTCTTTAAACAGTACACAAATTTATTTGTTTTTTCTCTTATGTGTAATCGCACAGTACTACTCCAACAACAGCCTGACAGTATTATTACGAATTAAGATACTTATTAATAAAAAAAATAGCAATGGAACAAATCCAAGTGAAAATTTTTTGTTGATAGGACATTGCACTACTTATATGATCTCTGTCCATTTTTCTCATAAAGTCTTTTTTCCTTTTCTGTAAAACTCTTTGTCATTGTAAATTTTGGACTAAGGCTATGTTGTTGTTGTACAACTCTGTGCCATATAGTAGATATAAACAAAATACCTTCAGTTGCTGAATTTGCATTCTCATTGCAAGGACATCCCCAGAAGCATCTTCATTGACAATGGCCTGAAAGGTTGAACAAACACATGTAAATATGCAATTACTGAACATGAAGATTATGCAAAGGAGAACCAAATTTCTTCACAACATACATTGTTCTTTAAAAATTTTGCACGCTGAGCGAACTTTAGGGTGCTTAGAGTCTCCACTGAGCAGCTGGAAAAAGTCAAAAAGTTATATAAAAGAAAGCAGTATAAAGTATAGAAAAATCAACCACTCTATATGAAGGCGGCTGAAATACCATAGAGATTGAACAAAAATAAGTGGATGATTTGGAACACCAAAGTACACAAAGGATTTGTAATAGAGATTAATGTAAGTTATCTGAAGAGATCTTTTTACATAAACGATATACTAATTGAGGCTTAATTTGGTAGAAATGATCAAGTAGTACTCCCGCAAATTCCGATCCAGAGTATGCTCCTATCCACCAACTAAAAGCAACACTCCTGATAAATACACTTCCTTAACTCGTTTCTCTCTCTTTCAAAAGTTTGAAACTCGGGTAAAAGGAAACAGGAAATAGCTAAAATACTAGATAACGCACTAGCATGTATAGGACTTAAAACTGAACCCTTTATCGGGTTGAGATTCCTGATACATTAGAAGAAAAGATCACAGAAGTAGGAGTGGGATGCCAGAATCACTAACCAAATGGACGGACTAATATTAGCAATTATAGTGGTTTTTGCATTCCCTCCAAGTGAATCCTGGAAATAAAAATCCAAAGTGTAACTCAAGTCAGACTAGCAAGTAGAATTCCTTGGGAGCTTAAGAGACAAAAATTGTGACAGCAAATACCTGAAGCAAAAAAGTTAATTTCGAATCTCGATATGGCACATGATGAGATTTTCCATTGGATATGCCCACGAGGTTCATTATCACAAGTCTGAAACATTTTTAAAATAAAGGACAAAAATGGATGAAATTCTTTACAGTGACCTAATGCTATGAAACATCAAACATGTAATTGAAAGAAGGAAAAACAAACCCTAATGTTGACAGCGACTTATTGATGTTTGTGGCTTCTTTAAGACGGTCGCCTTCTGCACCAGAACTCTTTTGCCTGTAATGATAATTCCTTATTTGGCTAAGACTTGAAAAGATAGAAGTACAATATGAAAGCTGGAACAATAAAGGCACTCTTTCTATTTTCTTTCTCTTCGTTCTTATGTACTTAGATAGATTCGTTCTTTAAGTCTAGCACTAGCAGCAATTAGCAACTAATGATTTTACCTTTCGGAGCCAGCTAAATCTACAAGATTTAGTCTAGCGAAACGATGATGTGTTACACCTTGGGATTCCCACTGCAATATTCACCACCAGTATTAACAAATTCAGTTGTGCAAGTGTACAAATTTGCATCATAAAAGAGCTGTTTTTAGAAAATAGACCCTAGAAACTTAAAAGGAAAAAACTTACAGTACTCTCAATAACACAGGTAAATACACTGTGGGAACGACTACTTGCACGGTTCATGTTGGTGGAAGCCACCTTTCTATTTGCAGCACCCTGACAACCATCAGCATTCCTACATTAGGCACTTCTATGTTGAACTCATGAAAAACAATTTAGCATTGGAAACATCTACTAAGAATCTAAGATATGGGTCACCTCATGGACCGTAAAATTTGATTCCACTACAATAATCTTTACGCTGCACTAGTTCATTATGAAGTTCTGAAGATGGCAAGTCTAACATACATGAAATACAAGTAATAGTTTTAATATTTAAATACAATGAGTGTCATCACAAATGGCCAGCAGAATTATCACAAATTTTACTACTTGTCGTTTAGCATTGTAACTCATCCTAGAGGCTCCTAGTAAAAACGCAAACCTTGTCACAAAATTTAAGTACTGGATGTTTATTATTGCTTCTCATCCAAGAGGCTCCTAGTCCAGAGGCAAACACTAAGAGGGTAACAAATATTCAAAAGTTTAGATCAGTTCCTTAAATAACTAAGCTCTCTTGCCAAAACCTGACAACAAGTTTTAGTCTCTAAAGTGCTCAGTTGCGTACTTGCGTAGTCTAGTTCATCCAAGAGCGGAAGTTATGGAGCTTTGCAAACAAGTGAAGAACTAAAGATAATCTCTCATCACGCAACTTAGTTATGCATGCATAAACTAATCAGGTCTTTTGCTAGTATGAGTTTAGTTTGGTGGATCGTTACCTGAAGAAGTTGCTGCATAACTTCTCGAGCACTTGTAACCTCTAACTCAGTTAGATTTTCAACATGAATGCCTTTCTTCAAATCTTCTCTAATCTGAAAAACGGAAAGGAGCATATCTCTAATCTATGAAAAGCATCTACTGGACTATAAAACACGATGATCTATACACTGAGAATTATCAACCTGGAGACTATATACACTGACAAGCTCAACAAAGAGAAATAAATTATGACCTCAGAGCTACAATTCTCGTTATGGCTCTAGAATGAGCATTTATTCATGATCAGTACCTGTAAGTTGACAGAGGATGGGTTTAAAAGATCAAGGATCAGTTCATTGTAGATCTCCAAGAATGAGCATTTACAAGTGAACCGGAACTTTTCTTCTCTTCGAGCCTCTTTTTCCTGTGATATTACAATATTATTGCTCATGAGTTAATCACATTTGACTGACAACAAATAAAGAAACAATATAAAGAGTGATCTGGCTTCTTTAGCTACTACAAGGCCTGATCTATCTAAAGAGTGACGACAGCATGCACATCTCTGTACACTAAACCTAAGTGCGAGCAAACATTAAACAGACTAAGTTTGAGCCCAATGATAAACACTTGATTTTAATTTGTTGTAAGCTCTCGATCATTTGGATCAGATACATTGAATTTTTACAATATCTGACTCTAAAGTAAGTTCCTTATAGTTTCAGTCACCGCGAGTCAAACTTCAGTTTGATCTATTACGAAAGGGATGATACGTACGGAGTAATAACTAGTAAAAGTCCAATTTACTCGCAACCCTTTGTTCAGAAGAGAATACCTTTTGTATCCTGGAAAACAGGTGCTCAAACACTCTAGGCGTCATGCCACAATCAACACTACTTCGTCGAGTGCCACCTTCAATATCTCCCAACATTGTGTGTGTTTTCCCACTTCCAGTCTGTTAAAAGGACAAGAAAGTTAAAGAACCTTTAAGGAAAAAGACCCAGAACAGCACATAAACCATAACCTCAGTAAGTGAATAGAAACTCAAATCCAGAATATGGAACCACATAAGAGTACAACTATTTTTTACAAACAAAAGTCTTCAAATTGATCATCAAATACTCTTTTCAAACTCCCAAAGTGATAACTTTATGAAATGCGATTTAACTGGTCATCCAAGGTATTATAAAGCTAGAGCACTTACATGCATGAATAATACAGGATAGTATAAAAAGAAAACGAGTACACTAGGCGTAGTCAGACATAATTGCTTACTTGACCATAAGCAAACATGCAGCTATTGTACCCTGCCACACAGTTTTCAACCATAGGCACTCCAGCAACTTTAAAAAGGTTTTCCTGCTCAATCAGATGAATCGAATTCATCAGTAACATAAAATATTAGATGATAAAGTGAAAGTGATTAAAGTATACATTGTGAAAGAGGAACAAGACCTGTGTAACATTTTCATCTGCAACAACGTCAAAGGTGAAACGTGATTCAGGATGACCAGTCCACGTAATGCTCTGCGAACTTTCTTGCCTAACACACTTGTTGGAGCCTTGCAGTGATATCTCAGATGTGTTGAGAGGGCGAAGTCTAATAATAACCTAGTTGTTGAAGTTGTAACACCCACAATAAAATGTTATCCAATTTTAGAAGAGACGACACACTAGGCATGAATATATACTTCAATTTCTCTATTTTTATCCAAGTAATATTTCGAAACGAAGCAAGGTTTAATCATTACAACACTACAACCAGATATTTAGCATAGGAAAGCAGAAGAAAATCAAGAATTCAGATATCTTTTGTTCATACAAATAAATAAAATAATGAAGTTCCCCAACAAAATACCAAAACAATCAAGAAAGTTCAATTTGGGACTGAAGGCAACTGCTTGAGCGAGCTGATATTCAAGTACAACGTTAGCTAGACTGGAAGTGATCCTAAAGGGATTAAAACTTTTGTTCTAGTGAACAAAGTGACCACATATTTGTCTAAATGATGTTCTTCTAAAAATAACAAATCACCATTACGAAACACCACTTGATGAATAAAAAAAATCTCAACATTATTAAGTTTCAAAAGGATTATAGGCTACCCTTTGAACAAGAACATACCTCAACCGCCTCCTTTTTATTTCCTATTTATCTTATCAATCCGTTTCCGTTAAATGTGAAATAGGTCTGGGCAAGCTTATAACGAGGGGAGAGTTCGGTCCAGCCCAACAGAGGTTCCACACTAAAAGCAATTAGCAATAGCGGGAGCAACTCCTCACAGTCTACACTTGATTGAAGAATTCAATCCTCTTATAGTTTATCAACTCACTTAATCACAAACTCCAGAATCTAAACCCTAAGTCATAATAGCACATGCTTCAACTAACGATCATGCAAAACAGCAAAAGTTCACAGTTCACCAGAATCTAAAAAATTGTCTATTCAAAATCATGCTTGAGGAAGAATTTGTTGACAAAAATCGCGACCGAGCTCGATATGATCAGTGATAAAGCATCAACCATTAACAATAAACTAAATTACATTATCAACCTCATTTAATTCCACTTTTACTGAGCTCACTTAGCATCATAACTTCAAACCCTAATTTAATCATAACTAATCACATTCTTCCAAACATTCAACAAATCTGCAAATTCAAAAACCCTAGATTCTTTTAAAGAAACAAAAAAATCACACTTAAATTCCAATTAAAATCGGAAACAAAAAATACAAACCTGAACATTGTGGTCTTTCCAAAAAGAAGGATCCTCGGGCAAATCAAAGCTTCGAACTGCTAACGCATTATTAGCAGAATCGCGAAATTCTTCTCTGTCGTTGAAATTTCGAACAGTTGAGGACTGCAACAAGTTGTCGCGGGACATTGACTTAGCCATGCTCGGAGTTGCCCGAGCTGAATCGGGTGGGTCATGGAACCCGACCCGAGTCTTCACTGAACTCGGTGTCTTGGAGAAGAATGGCAGTTTGAACATCTCTGTAACGCTAACTTACTTACTTCAGTGTTATTACTTTGAAGAAGAAGAAGAAGAAATGAGAAATTAGGGTTTGTGAGTGAGGGAGGAGAGAGAATGGAAGGAATTGAAGGAAGCAAAAATGGCAGACAAATGTGAAAGGAAAAGGAAATGGAGGATCTGAATCTAACGGTCAGTTTTGTGATTTTTTCATTTTGAAAATTGGAGTTGGAAATTTTTGAATTGGGAGAGAGGATGGTTATGGTCTTATGGAGCCATTTTAAAAGGTAGAGAATGACACTAATGTCCTCAGTCTATTTTTGACATGTTGAGTGCCTCAATTCAATGAGTCAATGGGTACAAAAGTCAAAAGAATGAAAGATCTTGCATGCAAGCGGTTCAATAATAAATCGTGATACGTGAATAGTTTTATAAGGGTTGTTATAAATTGGTAGCCATTGAAATCTTTTGATCAAGATCGTAAATATTTATTATAGTATCAGTACTGTTGATTTAATTGAAAAAAAGTCTTTTGCAAAAGTAAAGGACCCAGGACCATTTGCATGGAAAATTTTCATAATTTCTTAGAAACTATCTACAATGGATTATCATGCTTCATTTCATGGTTGTCCACCATGATTATCAATTCTCAATATATTTTTTTACTTTATCAACATTCATCGCCTCATAAGTTATGACATATAATCATCAAATCATTAATTTGTAATTTATCACAAAATTATGATACTCCCTTCGTCCCTTAATACTCGCACCGCTTTTCTTTTCGGGTCGTCCCTTAATACTTGCACCGCTTCTATAAATGAAAATTTATATCAATATTATATTATTTCTCACACTTACTTACTAACCCCACTTTACACCCCTATTCCCTACAAAAAATCATTTAAAAATCCACACCCCCCACTCAACACTCTCCAACTCTTACTCATTTCCCACTAACTATATTAAAAAAATACCCCACTATCAACTAACACTCATTAAATTAATAAGTCAATTTAAATGTCTTAAACTCCGCACCGGTTTGACCGGTGCGAGTATTAAGGGACGGAGGGAGTAGCTTTTAAATTTTTTGGGTGAAAAACATATTATGATGATTTGGGTGCAAGAAAGATGACAATATCTGAATTTTAATACTTCATATTTCATTATTCTAGTTTGGTATTATCGGTTTGATTGTTGTGTTTTGTGGAGTATATGGATTTGAATATTTAATAATTGTTTTTTTTGTCCCTGGTGACAATTTTTTTAACAAAAAATCAATTTTCTTTGGTCAATTAAATGAATGGATAAGATTACTCCTTGAAATTGAAGGGTTAAGATTGATTATAAATTATAGTGGCTACCATTCTTTAGAGTTATTCCATTTATTTGACCTAAACTTTTGTTCAACTTATTTGACCTGAACTTATCTAAACTTATATGAACTTAGTGGAACTTATTAATAACAATAATACTAATAATAAATAATAATAATAATAATAATATTCGTTTTGGGGATGGTACTATTCGTTTTACTCTCTACGGTATTCAAAAACCTCAAGCTCCTGCTTCCGAGCTCTCTACTTCTGATGCGCCTCGAGAACAATATTTTTCTTTTGATGTTGCTCTTCTGGACACTATATGGTCTAAGCGGTTGCGTTCTGTGAAATCCATCCCTCCCAAATGTCGTTTGGGTTTTTCGCGAGTTTTGAAAGGGGCGCTTGATAAGGTGATTTGCAGACCAGATGACATCGCTTGTTGGGTTCAGTTGCTCGTGTTACCTCTTTGTGTCCTCAAGACTTTTTCTCCACGAAGTAATCGTGAGTGTTCCTCCGGTGTTAGGCGGCGGCAACAGGAGGAGTGTATCACCTCTGCTATTCGTTCTTGGGGTGTGCCTGGCGGTTCTGAGCAACTTGTCATAGACACATTGGCTAGCGTGTCTCCCTCTCTATTGGATGTTGACGATGACCATGATTTGGCGGAGCGTAATATTAAGCAATGCAAGAGAAAGATTTCTGACGGTCACTACACTGCTGCCGTTAGGGTTCTTTCTTCATCAGGTCTTGCCCCTTACGATGATGCTACTCTTGCAGATTTACAAGCAAAGCACCCTTCCGTTCCGGTCCCTACCTTACCGGATATCCCTGTTGATCATCACCGTTCTGCTTCCTCCGCTGTTGTTTTGGAGCAGATTATGGGCTTTCCGCGTGGTACTTTGTGCGGTAGAGATGGCTTGCGTGCTCAGCACCTTTTGGATTGCTTGGGTGGTGCTGCTGTAGCTGTTTCTGATGAGTTGGTGGATGCTATCACTCAGGTAGTTAATCTCTTTCTTGCTGGAAAGTGTCCCGCTGAGCTTGGAGGATACATTGCTAGTGCTCCTCTTACGCCATTGGTTAAGCCTGGTGGGGGTGTTCGGCCTATTGCTGTGGGTACTATTTGGAGGCGCCTTGTTTCTAAGGTCGGGGCTGCTTTGATTGGTCCGCGTTTAGGAAACTACTTTGGAGGTCTGCAGTTTGGAGTTGGGGTTCCAGCAGGTGGTGAGGCCATTCTCCATGCTGTCAATCGGTTGGTTGAGGCTCGTGGGGCCGATGTTGGCCTATCTATGTTATTGGTGGATTTTCAGAATGCTTTCAATTTAGTTGATCGATCGGCTTTGTTGCGTGAGGTTCGGCTCCATTGTCCTGCTCTTTCGCGTTGGGTTGAATTCTGCTACTCTTCTCCAGCGCGGCTGTATTATGGGGAGCATATCTTGTGGTCTTGTCAGGGTGTGCAGCAAGGGGATCCTCTTGGCCCTTTGCTTTTTTCTCTGGTTCTACATCCATTGGTGTGTCGAATCAGAGACTCATTTGATCTATCTCTTCAGGCTTGGTACTTGGACGATGGCACTATCGTTGGTGACACTTTGGTGGTTGGACAGGTCTTGGAGTTGATTTTGGAGGAGGGTCCTCGTTTAGGTCTCCATGTTAATGTTGAGAAGACGGAGGTTTTCTGGCCTTCGGAGGACCCTCGCAGTCGTCTAGAGGGTGTCTTTCCTGCGGATATTGCTCGTCCTACGCTTGGTGTTAAGTTGCTTGGTGGCCCAGTCAGTACGGATTCCTCTTTTTGTAAGGAGTTGGTTTCGCAGCGTGTGTCGAAGACTGTTGTGTTGATGGATGCTGTAGCCAAGCTTAATGATCCCCAGTGTGAGTTATTGCTACTTCGTGCGTGTACTGGAGTTTCTAAACTCTACTTTGCTATGCGCACTTGTCCGCCTCATCTGTTCGAAGCGGCCCAATTATCTTTTGATGTGGCTCTGCGGGCTTCTTTAGAGCGCATCGTGACTGCTTCGGGACCTGGGTTCGGTGACTGGCAATGGCGCCTTGCCACCTTGCCTTATTCTTATGGAGGATTGGGTGTTTATTCAGCTGGTGATGTTCGGCATTATGCTTTTCTTGCATCCCGTTTGCAGTCTTCTGGTTTGCAGGATTCGCTTCTTCGGCTTTCAGGTGTTGATGGTCCGGGACCGACCTTTGATGATGCCCTTGGTCTATTCAATAGGACCGTGGAGACCGACCTTATGCGTAGCCCTAGTGAGATCGCTGCCCCCACACTCATGAAGAAACTGGCAGACATATATTTCACGAAGGTTACTGCTGATGCGGAATCCGCCTATTCCTTATCTTCGCGTCTTGTTGCCCTATGGAAATCACAGCAGGGGGATCAGTCCTCGGCTTGGTTGCGGGCAGTCCCCATCTCGGGGTTAGGCCAGACTATGAACGGTAAGACTTATCGTTCGGTTCTTTGCTATCGGTTGGGTATTCCGTTGTTCTCTGATTCGACGCCGTGTTCTGCTTGCTCCCGGGTTTTCGACGGGGACATTTATGGGGATCATGCCGTGTCTTGTGCTGGGATTGTGGGTATCAAACATCGTCATAATGTTGTTCGTGATACCCTTTTGGATATTTGCTATCGGTCAGGGATTTCTGCTCGCAAGGAGGTTGATGTTGGGCTGACCAGTGAGAGTGATGGAGCTCTTCGTCCTGGAGATATATTGCTTTACTCATGGGATGGCGGTCTTGATGTGTGTGTTGACTTGACTGGGTCTTCCCCTATGACGCAATCTGGGTTGTCAGGCTTCATTCCTGGTCGGGTTGTGGCGGTTGTAGCGCAGCGGAAGCAGGATAAGTATGCGGCGTGTTGTAGGGCTTTGGGTTACGGTTTCTTACCTTTTTCCTTCTCTTCTTTTGGGGAATTAGAGAAAGGGGCTGTTTCTTTGCTGAAGCGGGTCCAGACGTACTCTAAGGCTCAGGACATTGGGGCGCGGGCAGCTGCCAACATTTTCAGCAGGATCGGGTTCGCCATAGCTAGAGGAGTGGGGGCCCAGATTGTATCTCGGCTCCCCTCCAACTTCTTGTAGTTCCCTTGATCTTTGTAGCTTGTTAAGCTTGTAACGTTTTGGTGTTTTCCTTATAATAATAATAATAATAATAATAATAATAATAATAATAATAATAATAAATTTTGAAAAAAGGGCCGATTATGGGCGATATTATGGGCGACTAGGGCAAGCAAGGTTTCCGGCATCGCTGTTGCTTTTTGGGCCGGCGACGGTACTTACGGCGGGTCCAGGTGCGGTGGTTTCAGGTCGGCTAGGGAAGGCAAGGTTGTGCGGTGGTTTCTGCACAATTCCAGCGGTGGTTAGAGGTGGATCGACGGCAGTTGCAAATAAACGACGGCAGTTTTGGGCAGTTTTCACGGCAGTTTAGGTTCGGTATCCAGGCCATTTATCGTCGGGGTCAGTTCCGAGAAGGTTACCGGCGAATTGGGGTTTCAGTGATCAGTTTTCACGGCAGTTTCCACGGCAGTTTTCACGGCAGTGATCATTGATCAGTTTTGTTCAGTTTCCAGGCCATTTCGTGGGTTCAGTTTCGAGAAGGTCTCCGGCGACTTGGGAGTTCGTGTTTCAGGCAGTTAGTGAACAGTTTTATTACCAGCAGTTGCAAGCGATATTGGTGTTTCTGGTGTTGGTGTTGGTCGTTGCTGGTTCGTTCGCGGGCTGGAGTTTTCGTAGTTATTGGCGTCGTTGCTGGTTGTTGGGGTTGGCGTCGTTGCTACTTGTAGGTGTGTGGTTGCAGGTTCGTGGGAGCATCATATCCCACGGTGCTGTTGTGGTTTTCATTTTGTTGTGGTTGCTTTGTCTTGCTCCTATTTTGTCCTCTTGTTGTGGTTATTTTTGGCTGCTGCTTTTCCTGGCTATTTTGACTTAGTGATTGGTTGTGCTCGGGCTACTCTAATGCCTTCTACTGTGGTGTTTCATTGCCCATTTGTGGGTCTTAATGGGTGTCAAGATGGCGGGGGAAATGGGCTTACTAGGAGCTCTTTGATCACTCATCTTCGTGATCGTCATTGTAGTGATGATGCCGCTAAAGCAGTAACACGACACTCTCTTACCACTGACTTGGCTATTTTCACTGAGGCTGAGTTGACCTTCGGTCGTATGGGGATTTGGCTTTGCGGGGATTGTTTAAAGACGCATGCTATCCGTTCTAAATGTCGTCATGGTGCAGGTTCTAATTTTGTGGCCCCGCCTGATAATGGGGATGGTGTTGTTCGGTTTGTGCTCTATGGTCTTTCTAAACCGCAACTCAATTCCTATGTACCTAGTCTTGTGGGTACTACGGTGCAAGAGCTTGATTGTGGTTTTTCCGTCACTCTTCTTGACAGATTGCTTTCTACACGTCTTTGCTCCGTGAAATCCATCCCTCCTAAATGTCGTTTGGGTTTTTCCTGGGTATTGAAAGACGCGCTTGATAAGGTGATTTGCAAGCCTGACGACATCTCTTGTTGGGTTAGTCTTCTCGTGTTGCCTCTGTGTATCCTTCGGACCTTTAGTCCGAGGAGTAATCGGGAGTGTTCTTCTACCGTCAGGCGGCAACGGCAGGAAGAGAGCATTGGTAATGCTATTCGTACTTGGAGTGAGTCGGGTGGTAGTATGTTGCTTTTGCGGGAAGCTTTGGCAGCTGGATCCCCTGCTTTGATGGATGTTGATGACGATCTTGAGTTGGCAGAGCGTAATATCAAGCAGTGTCGTAGGAAGATTTGTGATGGTCATTACACTGCTGCAGTTCGTGTTCTTTCCTCTTCTGGTGTTGCGCCTTATAATGAGGCCACTCTTGCGGATTTACAGTCCAAACACCCTTCTTCTCCAGCTCCATCCTTGCCTGATATTCATGTTGATCCCCATCATCTCATGGCTACTTCTGCTGTTGTTTTGGACCGGATTAGGAGTTTTCCTCGTGGCACATCTTGTGGGAGGGACGGTTTGCGAGCTCAGCACCTTATGGATTGTTTGAGTGGTGCTGCTGTGGCTGTTTTGGATGAGTTAGTAGACTCCATTTCTGCGGTGGTTAATCTCTTTTTAGCGGGAAAGTGCCCTATGGGTTTGGGTGAGTATGTTGCTAGTGCTCCCCTCACCCCTCTTGTCAAGCCCGGTGGTGGTATTCGTCCTATTGCTGTGGGTACTGTTTGGCGACGTCTGGTTTCGAAGGTTGGTGCTGTTATGATTGGTCCGTCTTTGGGAAGTTATTTTGATGGTCTACAGTTTGGTGTCGGGGTTTCTGCGGGTGGTGAGGCAATTCTTCATTCTGTGAACCGATTGATTGAGGATCGGGGTTCTGATGTGGGTCTTTCGATGTTATTGGTGGATTTTCAAAATGCCTTCAATTTAGTTGATCGTGCGGCCATGTTACGGGAAGTTCGCCTTCGATGTCCGGGCATTTCGCGGTGGGTTGAATTCTGCTACTCTACTCCAGCCAGATTGTATTATGGAGAGCACACGTTATGGTCGTCTCAGGGGGTGCAGCAGGGTGATCCCCTTGGTCCTCTGCTCTTTTCTTTGGTTTTACAACCCCTGGTTTGTAAAATCAGGGACGCTTTTGATGTATGTCTTCAGGCATGGTATTTGGATGACGGCACTATTATTGGTGATACCTTGGTGGTTGGGAAGGTGTTGCAGTTGATTATGGAGGACGGGTCTTGTCTCGGGTTACATCTTAACGTGGAGAAGACCGAGGTTTTCTGGCCTACAGAGGACCCTCGAAGCAGGCTTGTGGGAGTCTTTCCCCCTGATATTGCCCGTCCTTTGCATGGTGTTAAGTTGCTAGGTGGTCCCGCTAGTTCCAATCCAGCTTTTAGTGGTGAGCTTGTGATGCAGAGGGTGACCAAGACCATTGGGCTTATGGATAAGGTGGCTCAGCTTGATGATCCTCAGTGTGAGCTATTGTTACTTAGGGCATGTACATGAGTTTCTAAACTTTGCTTTGCGTACTTGTCCTCCTGGTATCTTTGAGGCGGCTCAGCGCACTTTCGATGAGGCTCTTCGTTCTTCCTTGGAGCGTATTGTTACTGCTTCGGGGCCTGGCTTTGGTGATTGGCAGTGGCGTCTTGCCACCTTAACTTTTTCCTTTGGAGGACTTGGTGTCTATTCCGCAGGTGATGTTTGTCATTATGCTTTTCTTGCTTCTCGTTTGCAGTCTTCTGGTTCGCTGACAAAGCTTCTACGGCATGCTGGTATTGTTGGTCCTGGTCGAGCATTTGAGGATGCATTGAGTCTATATAATAGAACGGTGGAGTATGACATCTTGAGTAACCCTAGTGAGGTCGCTGCCCCTAAACTCATGATGAAACTGGCAGATATATACTTCACAAAAGGTTACTGCATCTGCAGAATCCACCTTCTCTTTATCTTCTCGACAGTTGGCATTGTGGAAATCGCAGCAGGGAGATCACACCTCTGCTTGGCTTCGTGCGGTCCCCATATCAGGTTTGGGACAGACGATGAATGCTAAGGCTTACCGATGTGTGCTGTGTTACCGGCTAGGGGTTCCTTTGTTCTCTGTTACGGCGCCATGTTCTGCTTGTTCCAGGGTCTTTGCGGGAGACATCTTTGGTGATCATGCGGTGTCATGTGCTGGCATCGTGGGTATTAAACATCGGCATAATATGGTTCGGGATACCCTTGTTGATGTTTGTTATCGCTCTGGGATTTCGGCGCGGAAAGAGGTTGATGTTGGTCTATCTGGAGGGAACGATGGGGCACTCCGACCAGCAGACGTGTTGCTCTACTCTTGGGATCGGGGTTGTGACGTGTGTGTTGACTTGACGGGATCATCCCCTTTGACACAGTCTGGGTTGGCTGGATTTGTCCCGGGCCGGGTTGTGGCTGATGCGGCTATTCGGAAACGGGTCAAGTACGAAGCACGTTGCAGGGCCATTGGTTATGGCTTTCTTCCGTTCTCTTTCTCTTCTTTGGGGGAGCTGGATAAGGACGCTGTAGCGTTGTTGAAGCGGATTTAGAAGTTCTCTAGGACTCAGGACGTTGGGGCTCGTGCTGCTGCTCATATTTTCACCAGGATAGGCTTTGCTATAGCTAGAGGAGTGGGGGCCCAGATTGTGAAGGAAATAGTGCCCTTGGTCCAAGTATGCATATAATATTAAGTCTAATAAATGCGGTTCAGTATTAATTAACAAGTTAATAATTCAGTGAGATCAAGTGAGCTGAATGCCTAGCTAGAGGCCGCTTCAGTTCAAGTGGAATTAATGATATTAATCCACAGCTTACTCTTGACTGAACCCGTAGGGTCACACAAATAGCACGTAAACGGATCAAGTATTTAATGGCATTAAATACTCCATCTATGGATATTCGGAATCGACGGATCTTGGTTTCAGTGGGAGCTGAGATCGTCACAGGCAAGAAATGAATACTCCGGAAACGATGATATTTCCGGAAACGGAAATATGGATCGTATCGGAAATATAAATATTATCCAAGTCGTAGATGTTGCCGGAAACGGAAACATGGTACGTATCGGAAAATATTATCGGAAATGGAAATATTGCCGGAATCGGAAATATTGTCGGAAACGGAAATATTGTCAGAATCGGAAATATTATCGGAATCGGAAAATAATTCCGGAAACGGAAATATTAAATATTTGTTCGAAACGGAAATTAATTCCGGAATCGGAAATATTAAATGTTGTTCGTATCGGAAATGAATTCCGGAATCGGGAATTTAATCGGAAGCGTATCGTACGAATTTAACATCGGACGAGGCCCGCTAGACGAAGGCCCAGCACGAAGCCAGGCCATCGCCCAGCGAGCCGCACGCAGCAACGCATGCCTCGACCAGGCCCAGCGCAAGGCCATGCCCAGCCAAGGGCGCGCGCGCGCGCAGCACCGCACATGGGTTGTGCGCTTGTCGTGGGCCGCAAGGCCTGCGCGGGTGCACGGCTTGTACGATGCGTGTGCGGGAAATCCTAATCCTATTAAGATTCGTGCGAAGATTAAAATCCTAATCCTATTAGATTTGCTTTGTTATTTAGAGTCCTAATAAAGTTCTAATTAACAAATCCACATCCTAGTAGGATTACAATTCCTTTTCCATACCTCTATAAATAAGGGCCTAGGGTCATTATTTGGACACACGATTAAAGTATTCAAAGTGATTTTTGAGAGCAAAAATTCAGTCATATAATTGCCTACAATAGCCGAAAATTCTAAGTACCTTAAAGGCGATTCTAGTTGGTCAAGCTTAAGGCGGATCCGGACGTGCTGTGGACTATCTACGGAGGGACGACATTTGGAGTCCTAAAGACTTGTTCTTGTTCGGTTCGGGCGCAGCTAGGGAAGGCACGCAACAAAGTGTATGCATCTAAACTATGCTAAATGATTATGTGTAAATAATATGCTTTCCTGGCTTTATGGTTTTTCCGCATGATTTATGAATTGTCATATGTATCATAACCTAACAGTGGTATCACGAGCCTCTTATTATTTTCATAATCTAAATTGCATGAACATGGTTAAATATTACAAATTTGCAAGAATTAAAAGGGGTGATTAATTTTCGTAATTGTTAATTAATTGCAAATTGCGTTTATTTAATTATACGTACGCAGTTTTTCGGCAGTTTCTTCGTTACTCATCCAAATCGAGTGATTTTTGTGTCAATTCCGCATGTAAAAGGCATTCTAAAATTTTGACAAAAATAGTTTTTTTCGGCCGAACCCAGAATTCTCAAATTCGAAGCCTAACTATGACTTTTCGGAGGTTTTAGTTTTTCGAATGCAAAATTTCGTAAATTTAAGATGTTAAATTAAATATTTGCGATTCTTGTTGATAAATCTTGAATTTTTGATTGACCTACTGTATATGTTTAACAAGTTTGAATGCCTAGCCTTGTTAATTATGCAATCTAATTTGTAATTATGATTAATTTGTTGAAAATTGGAATAATTTAGAATTAATTTGATTTTCATAATTAGTTATAATTTAATTAGATACCTATGATAAAAAACCACCATAAAAATTGTAAATTTATGTTAAATTTTAAATTTTTATGACCTAGACTTGAATCCATGTTAATCGGAAATCAATTAAATAATAAATTTTCGATTTTTCGCCCTAAAATTATGAAATTAATATTATTTATTAATTTGTCATTAATTTTGAATATAAATTTTTAATTTTTATGCGACTCGCTCATATAACTTGCACGCACAAAGCAATGGACGCTACGTGTTACCCTTAAGGGGTGTTGTATAGTGCGGGCATGCGACGACGAGAAATGGAGCTCGTCGCCCATGCGGTACGAATGCAGCGAGCAAGGGCATGGTGCACGAGCACAAGGCAGCAGCCCTGCCTTGTGTCGTGGGCTGTGAGCAAAAGATGGGCGTGTGGGAAGGGGCGAGAGCAAGGCACGAGCAGTCGCGTGTGGGCAGCAAGCGTGCTGCGCCACAGCGCGCACTGCCTCGCGCAAGCATGCGGAGCCTCGCGCGCAGCGAGCGCAAGCTCGCGTGCCACGAGCGCTACGCACAGCGTCGATGCCTCGCGCGCAGCGAGCGCCAGCTCGCATACTGCTGCCTCGTGCGATGAGCGCAAGCTCGCGTGCGGGAAAGGCAAGCGTGCAGCGAGCGATGGCTCGCATGGATCGAGCGCTGGCAAGCGAGCGCAGCGAGCGATGGCTCGCGTGCATCGAGCGTTGGCGCGCGCAGCGAGCACCAGCTCGCGTGATGCCTTGCGATGGTGAGCAGCAGCGATGCGACGCAGCGCATGGGCTGCGCGCACATGGCCAGCGATGGCTGTGTGCGTGTGGCCCATGGGCGTGCGTTGCGTGGGATTGTTGCGTTGCGATTAGATCGTTTTGAAATTTTAATTTGAAATTTTCAGTTTACGTAATTTTAATTAAATTTTAAATTAATAATTTTTAATTTTGGATATTGTATTTATAATAAATTTTATTTATTCTAATTATTTTACTAAAATTAAAATCATGAATTAATTTAAATACGACTGAAATTAAATTAAACTTTTTGGATTCAATTATAAATTTATATGAGCTTTAAATTTTAATTAAATTTGTATGTTTCCGGTTAGAATAGAAATACATTTTTATGTTTAAAATTAGTAAAGCATATGAATTTATTGGTTTAAGTGGGAGCCATTTTTAGTCATAAACTCTTGATTAGGTCTAAACATCCTTAAGGTTAAAACAACTTGATTAGAATTAATAAGGACTGAATAATTTGTAGATTATTGGTGCCCTTGATTAATTGCTGCAAATGTTTATGTGATGCATAATGTGTTTTACTAACCAGCTATGTGGGTCATTCATGATAATGAATGGCTGAATGGTATATATTGTATATGTACTGTTTTGCAGGTCATGAAGTGACTAGTATGGCCCAAATAGGATAGAAAATATGGTCTGCGTACCATTAATTTGAATGTAATTGGTCTAAAGTACCAAAGTTGTTTTTCAATTCAAATATGGTCTGCGTACCATCAAATAGTTGTAATTGGTTTTAATTATAGCTTATCCTATTTGAAGAAAATGGTGCCTCCCACGGAGATTTTCAAGACGGACTTTGAAGTTAAAGCTTCAAGATGAAGTCGGGCCATACTAGATCACATTTATCTTATGCATGTTTTAAGTTATTTATTGCTTTTAAATATGTCTTAAAATGCATGAGATCAAAAGCTTGATTATGTTGCATGATTAAGGATTTTAGTTCACTTAAAATCTAACCAACATAGTAAGAGCCTTAAGTTCCAAACTTAAAAATTGAGTTAAAAGGTGCCATGCCAAAATATACACTTGCTTGGATATCCTTTAGATCAATCTAGTAATAGTTTTCGCTCAGCGAGGTGTTACTTATTGGTCCTAAAGGGGCAAGGTACACAAATAATTGTGAGTACATGTTAGTTTTGGTGAAGCTCAACGATATAAGTAAGGAGTCCTTTTATGTCGTGGCAAAATCGATAGGTTTTCCTAATAAGTTCTTAGACGTACCTATCAACCAAGAATAGTTTCTAGACTATTAGCAAAAGGCTTTTGCTTACCTAAGATGTTTTAGGACTAAGTCGACAAACTGTGCTTAGTTCTTCAATGATTTTAGGATCTTGGAATCATTTTATTCACACCTGCCGGAACACATAACTTGAATAAAATGCTTAATGAACATTGAATTATGCATGTATGCTAGAATTTAAGTTTATTAAGAGAAACTGTGAATGGTTATTTATTTGTTTATTCTTTTCAATTGTAGTTTTAAATATGGCAAACAAAAATTCATTCAACATTCGATCAATTCTCGAAAAGGAGAAGTTGAACGGGAAAAACTTCCTTGACTGGCAAAGGAACTTGCAAATAGTTGTTATGCAGGAAGAAAATGAGTATGTCCTAGAAGAGGCGATGCCCGAAGCCGCAGGCGACGGGGTCACTCAGGCAGCCCTCAATCGTTGGATTGATGCCAACAAGGATGTGAAATGTCTAATGCTCGCCACCATGAGTGCAGATCTGCAGAAAACGTTCATCAACTCAGATGCTTTCACAATCATCAGTGAGTTGAAGAACATGTTCCAAGATCTGGCTCGAGTCGAAAGATTCGAGACTCATAGGCAAATTCTTGAGACCAAGCTTAAGAAAGGCGAGCCCGTAAGTCCACATGTTCTCAAAATGATTGGACTCATTGAGAATATGAGTCGGCTGGATCATCAATTTTCTCAGGAAATGGCTATAGACACCATCCTCCATTCTCTTCATAGCGGGTATGATCAGTTCAAACTGAACTACATTATGAATAGTCTGGACAAAACGCTCACTGAGCTTCACGGTATGCTGAAGACCGCTGAAAAGACGCTCAAAAGTGATAAGCAGGATGTGCTTATGGTGCGTGGGGGCAAGTTCAAGAAATCTGGAAAGAAGAGGAATGCTAAGAAAGGTGGCAACAAGGCCAGCCCAACTAAGCAAACTGGCGCCAAATCTGTAAAGAGGAAGGTCAGTCAACCCACTTCTGAATCCGAATGCTTCTACTACAAGAAGAAGGGGCATTGGAAGAGAGATTGCTTGAAGCTAAAGGAAGATCAGAAGAACGGAACAGTCGTTCCATCTTCAGGTATTTTCGTTATAGACTGTATACTTGCTAATTCAACTTCTTGGGTATTAGATACAGGTTGTGGCTCACACTTATGTTCCAATCCACAGGGACTAAGAAGAAGTAGAAAGTTAAGCAAGGGTGAAGTCGACCTACGAGTGGGAAATGGAGCACGGATTGCTGCATTAGCTGTAGGAACTTATTATTTGTCGTTGCCCTCCGGGCTAGTTTTGGAACTGGAAGAGTGTTTCCATGTTCCAAGTCTTACTAAAAACATCATTTCAGTTTCTTTCTTAGATGCTAAGGGATTTTCCTTTTTAATAAAAGACAATAGTTATTCGTTTTATTTTAAAGAGATGTTTTATGGATCTGCTAGATTAGTCAATGGACTTTATTTATTAGATCACGACAAACAAGTATATAACATAAATACCAAAAAGGCCAAAAAGGATGATTCAGATCTCACCTATCTGTGGCATTGTCGATTAGGCCATATAAACTTGAAACGCTTAGAAAGACTTCAAAAGGAAGGAATTCTAGAACCATTTGACTTAGAGGATTATGGTAAATGCGAATCATGTTTACTTGGCAAAATGACAAAGCAACCTTTCTCTAAAGTTGGAGAAAGAGCAAATGAACTATTGGGTTTAATCCATACAGATGTATGTGGACCAATGAGTACAAATGCTAGAGGTGGTTTCAGCTACTTTATCACTTTCACTGATGACTTTAGTAGATATGGTTCTGTCTACCTAATGAAGCATAAGTCTGAATCCTTTGACAAATTCAAGGAATTTCAGAGTGAAGTAGAGAATCAATTAGGCAAGAAAATTAAGGCACTGCGGTCTGACAGAGGCGGTCAATATCTGAGCTATGAATTTGATGACCATCTGAAAGAATGTGGAATTCTATCAGAATTGACTCCTCCTGGAACACCACAATGGAACGGTGTGTCGGAACGGAGGAACAGAACCTTGCTAGACATGGTCAGGTCAATGATGGGTCAGGCTAAACTTCCATTAGAATTTTGGGGACATGCACTAAATACAGCTGCACTCACTATAAATAGAGCTCCGTCTAAAGCTGTCGAAAAGACTCCATATGAATTATGGTTTGGAAAGCCTCCAAATGTGTCTTTTCTTAAGATTTGGGGATGTGAAGTATACGTCAAACGATTAATTTCAGACAAACTTCATCCAAAATCTGACAAATGTATCCTTGTGGGCTATCCAAAGGAAACAAAGGGGTATTACTTCTACAATACATCTGAGAACAAGATGTTTGTTGCTCGAGATGGTGTCTTTTTGGAGAACGATCACATTTCCAAAATGACAAGTGGGAGAAAAGTAGACCTCGAAGAAATTCGAGTCGAACAACAAACTCTAGAGAATGCTCAAGATGACATTCAGGATGAAACTCAGAGATCTTTAGAAGAATCTGGTGAGAATCATGGTCAATCTAGAAATGTTACCCCGCGTAGATCGCAAAGATATAGATCTCAACCGGAAAGGTACTTAGGTATTTTGACGAACGAGAGCTATGACGTTCTATTACTTGAAAGTGATGAACCTGCGACTTACAAACAAGCTATGACGAGCCCCAGCTCCAAGCAATGGCAAGAAGCCATGCAATCTGAATTAGACTCCATGTCTGAAAACCAAGTATGGGATTTGGTCGATTTGCCAGATGGCTACCAAGCCATTGGAAGCAAATGAGTTTTCAAACTGAAAAAGGACAAGGATGGGAAACTTGAAGTTTTCAAGGCTAGATTGGTTGCAAAAGGTTACAGGCAAGTCCACGGCGTGGATTACGATGAAACCTTTTCACCAGTTGCAATGCTAAAGTCTATTCGGATAATGTTAGCAATCGCTGCATATTACGATTACGAAATATGGCAGATGGATGTCAAAACTGCTTTCTTAAACGACGTTTTAACAGAAACTGTGTTTATGACACAGCCTGAAGGTTTTGAGGATCCAAAGAATGCTAAAAAAGTATGCAAGCTAAAGAAGTTAATCTACGGATTGAAGCAGGCATCCAGGAGCTGGAATATACGTTTTGATGAAGCAGTCAGTGACTTTGGTTTCATCAAGAACGCAGACGAATCTTGTGTATACAAGAAGGTCAGTGGGAGAAAAATTTCTTTCCTAGTATTATATGTCGACGACATATTACTTATCGGAAATGACATTCCTATGTTGAACTCTGTCAAGATTTGGCTTGGGAAATGTTTTTCGATGAAAGATCTAGGAGAAGCACAATACATATTGGGCATCAAGATTTACAGAGATAGATCTAAAAAGATGATTGGACTTAGTCAAAGCACTTATATCAATAAGGTGCTTGATAGGTTCAAGATGGCAGACTCCAAGCGAGGCTACCTACCCATGTCTCATGGAATAACTCTAAGCAAGACTCAGTGCCCAAAAACACTTGATGAGCGTAGACGAATGAATGAGATTCCATATGCATCATTGATTGGTTCAATAATGTATGCTATGATATGTACACGCCCGGATGTTGCGTACGCACTCAGTGCTACGAGCAGATACCAGTCAGACCCAGGAGAGGCGCATTGGACTGCTGCCAAGAATATTCTGAAGTACCTGAAAAGGCACAAAGATGACTTCCTGGTCTATGGTGGAGATGATGAATTAATTGTTAAAGGCTATACGGACGCAAGTTTTCAAACCGACAAAGATGATTTCAGATCACAGTCTGGGTTTGTCTTCTGCCTCAACAGAGGTGCAGTAAGCTGGAAAAGTGCTAAGCAAAGCACCATTGCGGATTCTACAACTGAAGCGGAGTACATTGCTGCACATGAAGCAGCAAAGGAAGCTATATGGCTAAGGAAGTTCATAGGTGAACTTGGTGTAGTCCCCTCCATTAAAGGACCAATAGCCCTGTATTGTGATAATAACGGAGCTATTGCACAGGCAAAGGAGCCTAGACACCACCAGAGAGTCAAGCATGTACTTCGTAGATTTCACCTTCTACGAGAGTTCGTTGAAAGAAGTCGAGATAAAAAGATTGGAACTGATGACAACATATCAGATCCATTGACTAAACCTCTGCCGCAGGCGAAGCACAACTCGCACACTGCAGCTATGGGAATTAAGCATATTGGAGAATGGCTTTGATATCCCTGTTTAATGTTTTAAAGTTTTAGAGTTTAAATCTTTGTAAAACATTATTGGTTAATCATTCACAATAAATGAAAAGAATTCATTTTTCCATTTAATTTGTGGTTTATTAAATGATGAGTCCCTTCAATTTGACGATATATTCAAGATAGACTGTCAGGACCAGTCCTGTGACTAAGAAATGTCTATCAAGTGAACTTGAATGTCAAAGGTTGAAAATGGTCCCTAGTCGGAGTTTTCTATAAAATTGGACGCATAGAAAACGTTAGACGATTAGAATGCAAGATGACTAGTAGTTCTGTTTCTTGAACTATGTGGACATGGCAATGTCATAATCATTTGCATAGATACTTACTTTGGGAAGACTAGTATCGGACAAGACCTATGAAACTTTACTGTAAGAGATGAAAATCTGTCATAAGTAAATTTCATTAAAATTATTAGACACTAAATCCTCAATACCTGAGTGATTTGAGATTACTTGTTTGAGAACTGGTTGCTTTGACGTTGACCAACCGTCGCACCGTAAAAGGAGGCTATAAAGGCAACGCTCAGGTAATCACCTATCAAACGAAGTCTAATCTCAAGATCGCAAGATTGGGATTGTCCTCCCATAAATCGGGATGAGATGCTTAAAAGTTGTACAGGGCCACTCGGAGAGCTAGAAACTGTGAAATGCATGGCCGTGCTCGGATGAATCATAGGCTATGATTATCTGTTTATTTGATCAGTTGAACTCTGAAACCGAGGAACACCTCTGGACATAATAAGGATGACAACTCTTACCTTATGTTCAAGAGCAAGCATCGAGCGACAAAGGAATTAGGAAATGCACACTTGTCCCTAAGGACAAGTGGGAGACTGAAGGAAATAGTGCCCTTGGTCCAAGTATGCATATAATATTAAGTCTAATAAATGCGGTTCAGTATTAATTAACAAGTTAATAATTCGGTGAGATCAAGTGAGCTGAATGCCTAGCTAGAGGCCGCTTCAGTTCAAGTGGAATTAATGATATTAATCCACAGCTTACTCTTGACTGAACCCGTAGGGTCACACAAATAGTACGTAAACGGATCAAGTATTTAATGGCATTAAATACTCCATCTATGGATATTCGGAATCGACGGATCTTGGTTTCAGTGGGAGCTGAGATCGTCACAGGCAAGAAATGAATACTCCGGAAACGATGATATTTCCGGAAACGGAAATATGGATCGTATCGGAAATATAAATATTATCCAAGTCGTAGATGTTGCCGGAAACGGAAACATGGTACGTATCGGAAAATATTATCGGAAATGGAAATATTGCCGGAATCGGAAATATTGTCGGAAACGGAAATATTGTCAGAATCGGAAATATTATCGGAATCGGAAAATAATTCCGGAAACGGAAATATTAAATATTTGTTCGAAACGGAAATTAATTCCGGAATCGGAAATATTAAATGTTGTTCGTATCGGAAATGAATTCCGGAATCGGGAATTTAATCGGAAGCGTATCGTACGAATTTAGCATCGGACGAGGCCCGCTAGACGAAGGCCCAGCACGAAGCCAGGCCATCGCCCAGCGAGCCGCACGCAGCAACGCATGCCTCGACCAGGCCCATCGCAAGGCCAGGCCCATCCAAGGGCGCGCGCGCGCGCAGCACCGCACATGGGTTGTGCGCTTGTCGTGGGCCGCAAGGCCTGCACGGGTGCACGGCTTGTACGATGCGTGTGCGGGAAATCCTAATCCTATTAAGATTCGTGCGAAGATTAAAATCCTAATCCTATTAGATTTGCTTTGTTATTTAGAGTCCTAATAAAGTTCTAATTAACAAATCCACATCCTAGTAGGATTACAATTCCTTTTCCATACCTCTATAAATAAGGGCCTAGGGTCATTATTTGGACACACGATTAAAGTATTCAAAGTGATTTTTGAGAGCAAAAATTCAGTCATATAATTGCCTACAATAGCCGAAAATTCTAAGTACCTTAAAGGCGATTCTAGTTGGTCAAGCTTAAGGCGGATCCGGACGTGCTGTGGACTATCTACGGAGGGACGACATTTGGAGTCCTAAAGACTTGTTCTTGTTCGGTTCGGGCGCAGCTAGGGAAGGCACGCAACAAAGTGTATGCATCTAAACTATGCTAAATGATTATGTGTAAATAATATGCTTTCCTGGCTTTATGGTTTTTCCGCATGATTTATGAATTGTCATATGTATCATAACCTAACAGATTGTATCTCGGCTTCCCACTAACTATTTGTAAATTATTTGACTTTGTTAGCTTTTATAATAATAATAATAATAATAATAATAATAATAATAATAATAATAATAATAATAATAATAATAATAATAATAATAATAATAATAATAATAATAATAATAATAGCTAGAGGAGTGGGGGCCCAGATTGTATCTCGGCTGCCCACTAATTATTTGTAAAATATTTGACTTTGTTAGCATTTGATTTAATAATAATAATAAATAATAATAATAATAATAATAATAATAATAAATAATAATAATAATAATAATAATACGAAGTATTCCGTAGTTAATAATAAATAAATAAGTACTACTTATTAAATAATAAATAATACATAGTAAATAATACGGAGTACATAGTAAATAATACATAGTGAATCATAAATAAAAAATAAAAAATAAATTATTAATAATAAAAAATAATAAATAAATAATAAAATAATAATAAATAAATAATAATATTATTAATATTATTAATAACAAATAAATAAATAAATAACAATAAATAATAATATTAATAATAAATAATAATAATAATATAAATAATAATAAATTAATATAAATAATAATAATAACAAATAATAAGAATTAATAATTAAAATATATATATATATATAATAATAATAATAATAATAATAATAATAATAATAATAATAATAATATAATAATAATGAAACTTATTGCAACTTAATGGAATTTATCTGAACTTATTGAAATTTATTCAAACTTATCTGAACTAATTGGACCTGATACTTTTTTTTTTTAAGGTGAACAAAATGCACTAATTTAATGGTAACATTTGTAGAGATAATTTTTATTAATGGTAACATTTATAGAGTTTTAGTTAACTTTTTATATTACGAAATAATTTTGACGAGTAAACTTTTTAAAGGATTGTACGCTTATCTTTATACTTCCTCCGTTTTTTTGTTTTACCTGCTCCATTTTCCTTTTTTGAAAATTGTATATTACTTGCACTATTTCCTTTTAGGGTATGCATTTACTATGTTTGTTTGGTGTATTAACAAACCAAATATCCACTTTACCCTTATACGAAGTACATGTTTTATATTTACCACAGATACATGGACTAACATTTTCTACCTAATTTATTTGCTCATTATCACATGAGCCTTCTTGATATTTACTTCCTTTCCTTATTGTTTGTGTCATACCTAAGTGGTGCAATTAAAAAACGGATGAAATATACTACCTACGTTTCAAAATGATCTTTACACTATTCGTTTTAGTCTGTTTCATAATATTATTTACATTGTGCTTTTATTCTATTTTTAGACATAAATATTTATTATCTTACTCCTCTTACCCACAAAGGGCATATTTGATAACTGGTTTTTTGCTGGTTTTTCATTGGCTTTTGGCTTTTTAATGTCAAAAAGCCAAAATTATGTTTGACAACTAGCTTATTGGCTGAAAGAAAAGCCAGTTTTTTCCGCAAAAAATGAAAAGCAAGTGTTACTAGCTAGTTTTTTAGGTTGGCTTTCGGCTTCTCACTATCTTAATTACTTGTATATACATGTTTTTCAGTAAATATCTAATATTAATAATGCTATATAATTATATAAATAATTACTTAAATAACAAAATAATCCATAATGAATAATTTGTATTTAATATTTTATTAAATTAATAATTAATATTTAATACTCCCTCTGTTCCTTTTTATTCTTCCTATTTGAGGTTTGGGGTGAAATGTAAGAAAATAGAATCTTGTAATGATGGGTGTAAGAGTAATGATTGGGTGTAAGAGAAAATAATAAAGAAATGAATGAAAGTATAAAGAAATGAAAGAGAGAGAAGATATTTTAATAAAGTAATAAAACATCTTAAAAGTGGGGTTGGGTGGGTGAATGGGGAAATATGAATGAATTAAATAAGGGATGGTGGGAAAATTGATGGTAGAATATGAAAAGATTCTTAGGTATTGTGTGTAATTAAGTTGAAATATAAGGGTATTTTGGATAAAAAAAACATGTCCAAAAATAGAAACAGGAAGAACTTTTAGGAACGTCAAAAAAGAAAACAGGAAGAACTTTTAGGAAAGGAGGGAGTAGTTAATGATTAATAGTTAATTAATAATTAATCATTAATATTTAATTTTTAATATTTAGTTTTTAATAATTAATAATTAATAATTTAATAATCTATTAGATTAATAAATAAAAATTAATAATATTAAATACTCAATAATTTATAAATGGTAACAATAATACTCTAATTACTAACTTACTTTTAATTAATAATTTATGTACTCGTATTAGTTATTATGTACTCCCTCCATTCCTTTTTGTTGTTCCCATTTCCTTTTTTGGCGTTTCTTTTTGTTGTTCCCCTACTGAATCTTTACTATTTTTGGCCATAGTTTTTTTACCAATTTACCCTAAGATTCCCCACTATTTACCAAAAATACCCTAAGATTCTACCCTTTCCCACCCACTTTTACCCCACCCACCTTATTTAATTATTTAACCTAACCCTACCCCCCCTCCCTTTATTACCCGTCCCTTTCTCATTTCACTCTCTCACCTCTCATTCTGATTTCTCTCTCTCTCATTCTGATTTCTCTCTCTCACCTCTTCGGATCTCTCTCTCTCTCTTATTTCACTCTCTCTCTCTCTTATTTCACTCTCTCTCTCTCTTAAAATCCCTCCCCTGTTCTTGAGAAAACCCTAGGTTTTCCGCCTCTGATCTGGGTTTTCCTCTCCAAATCTCACAAATCTGAAACGTTTTCGCCGAAAAACTTTCATAAAAATTACTCGGATTCATTTTCCGATCAGATCCCCTCTATTTTTGTCCCCTTTTTGGTCCCTAATCGTCGCTGATCTTTGTTTTTCTGGTACTTTATGGGTTCTTCTTTGTCTAGAACTCGAGGTGATTCTGGGGTGGGAACTTCTGGTCAAAGAATCCCCGATTCCAACTGTGATTGGGGATCCAAGTGCAACTGTCCCAATAACGAGCATTCCTACTCCGCCGAATATAAAAACAATCTGTATTTGGCCCAAAAAGAAAATACGAGTACTCGAAACTATTTGGAAGAATGGTTTCGGAAGAGGGAAGTGGAGCCAGGAGAGGAGGTTGAGTCAAAATATGACGATCGGAAACCCACTCCCTCAGATCTGCGTTTTTTCGGTGAAGGAGATTCCGATGAGGTATTACTTTTGATTTTTTGCGATTTATTTAGGGTTATTGATGTCGGTTTTATTAAAATGGTTTGATGATTGTTTGCATGTCTAAAAAAGTGGGATTTGATAAATGTTGGATTTATTTGGAGTATTGTTCATTAAACTCGGATTATTTTTTGGATAAGTTGGTCTGATTTCCCATTGCATGTGTTAAAAATGCAGATCTGGTATTATTTCGAATTTTTTGGGAATTTTTTGGAGATCTGTTGGATTCATTCGGGCTTTTTATGTTATTCTTTGCTCTGTTTTCTCATTGCATGTTGTTAAAATTGAGTTCTGATTTTATTTTGTGCTCTGTTTTTTCATTGCATGTTGTTAAAATTGAGAGAATGATTTTATTTTGTGCTCTGTTTTTTCATTGCATGTTGTTAAAATTGAGTTCTGATTTTATTTGGAGCTATTTGGAAATTATTTGAAGAAAATCGGAATATTCATGTGTTTTGTTGATCTGTTTTCCCATTGCATGTGGTTAAAAATGGGATCTGGATGTATTTGGGATATTATTTCACATTTTTTGGGTAAAAATGGGATCTGGATGTATTCGGAAAATTAGTTGGATTTTAATGGAATTATTGTGTGATTTGCTCTCATTTATCTCATTGCATGTGGTAACCATGGTGATCTGAAATTATTTGGAACTTTATTTTGAGTTGTTTGATTAAATCTGATTTTAATTCATGGTCCCCTGTTATTTTATGATGGCACTAATCATGTTGTTTGTCCCCTATTGATTGCAAGGAACCAAGTGGGTCTGATTCATTTGATCTGGTGTATGTTGGAGAGTGTGAAAATGAGAATGGTGATGCTGTTGGGTCTCCAGGACAACTTTCATCTGGTTATCCCTCCTCAAAGAAAGGAGAAAAGGGAAAAAAATCGGCTTCAGCGTCTGATGATGCTTAGATAAGTCTGTCTCCTTTCTCCCTTTTTTCATTTTATTGAATGCTGGCTAGCTGTGGAGTCATAAGGTGGATGCCAACAACTGTGATCTGTTGTTGGCCAGGGGTGTTGTTGTTTGGATGATGATGTTGTGATTAGTTGTATGGATGTTGATGTTAGATAATGATGTTATGATATTGATATTGATAATGATGATTGGATGATGGTGTTTCCACATGGTTATGAAATTTTGTGGAATGTTGTCTGTGTGATGAACATGATTTGATGGCTTAATGTCCCCTGTTTTATGGTATGTTTTGTGTATGATAAATATGATGCTTTGGTGAGTATGAGATTTGATCAGTATAACTATGTTTTGGATTAGTAAAGGCATGAAATGAATATAATTTGGGGATAGGGTTTGAGTTATTTCAGTCCTCTCAGTGTGGCCTCGTGTTGAATGCTTAATGTCCAAGCATGTCCCTTTAGGATACAATAATGTCCCTTTATTTATTGTGATCGATGATGAGTCTTTTTTTTGCTGAGGAACAAGTCCAACTAACCACAAATGCTCGTGCTGCCATTAGTATCAGTAATGATATTTCTCGGGCGCTAAGTGTTTGTGGTTTGGAGTTGTTTTAATGATGCTTGGGGACATTCTGAGATCAATATTAGGAGGTTTGTGATCTTCAATGATGTGATTGTTGATATTCTGAGATCTTTGTTTTGATAATTGTCCTTTAACTTCTTTTGTCGAACGGAGTGAATGTCATTTCACACAATGGAATGTGAATATCAATCATTCCGTTCGGCAGAAGAATGTTAAAGATATGATAGTATTGAAACTACTTGATCAATGATGTGTGTCAATATGTCTGAGAAATGAAACCCTACATGTTAATGATCTGTTTAATGCTTCATGTCCCATGAATCAGTGGAGGTCTGTGATGAGTCTTTCATTTGATGAGGTTCAAACCCTATGTTTTGATCAGTTCATGGTGATCTGATGCATTGTTGATTGTTATTGTTATGCTTGATCTGTGATGAGTCTTTCATTTGCTGAGACTCAAACCCAATGTTCCAATAACACTTGTGCACCATTAGCATCATTGATGCTCTTCTGGAGCTAAGTATTAGGGGATAGGGTTTGTGTCAATGATGCTTGGGGACATTCTGAGATCTTATGTCAGGTTAGACAGGAGAGGCAATTCATGTCTTGCAAAACATGTATCATGTGTTTCTGATATTCAATGATGTTAGTGTTGATATTCTGTGATGTATGTGTTGATAACCTGAGATATTTGATTCTAAACATGTCCTTCACCACCAATTACCAAAGGGAATACAGATCATGTCACATCATTGATTGATCTAGTATCCCCTTTGGTGAATTGGTGGTGAGGTTGTAAATCATTTAGAAACAAATCTGTCAATGATGTAAAACAACTTAACTGAGATTCAATGATGTTGCCTTGTTCATTGCTTCCTTGTTTTTGCTGCTTTGTTCTTGTTTCCTTGTCCATTACATCTTTTGGCACATCGGCATCCAATTGGGAAGAATTTCCATCTGAAAATGATGTGATATGCATTCTTTCCATTTGGATGCCGATGTGTTTAGAGATGTGATGTGTTAAAGTTGTGTACTCATGCCTTGTGATCTGTGATGAGTCTTCATTTTATGAGTGTCACACCCTTTGTTTTTCAATCAAACTCATGCACCATTAGCATCCATGATGTTTTTCAGGAGCTAAGTTTAATTGGAAAGGGTTTGATTCAATGATTTTTGGGGACATTCTGAGATATTTATGATTCTTTGTTTATGTGAGGCATATTCCATGTGTTATCAATGATGAATTGATTGTTTTTGTCAAAATTACATCTTTTGACGCATCGGTTTCGAAATGGGAATAATTTCCATCTGAAAATGATGTGATATTATTATTTATTTCCATTTTGAAGCCGATGTGTTTAGAGTTGTGATATTGCAAATGCTGCCTTGTTCTTAATAACCCAATGCTGCCTTGTTTATAGTGTTGCCCATGCTGCCTTACCTCTTGTGCCTTGTACTTTTTCTGCCAATGCTGCCTTGTTTATTGCCTTGCCTTGATTACTCTATATTGATGTGAATAAGAATGAAGAAAAAAAACTTTACTAAACTTAAACATGAGATTCATTCATTGATGCTTCCAAAAGATATGCTTACAAAATGTTTTGCCTACATGTTATGCTTGCATTTAAGCTTACAAAAGTGACACATTGGTTTTACTTGTCAATTTAAAAACATGTCCCCAAAACACAAAAAGTTATCTAATTGTTTTCACTTTGCTTCACTGGTTTGCTTTCCATTCATCATAGAGTTGCATGCATTCATTAACTGCCCATATAGGTGCCTTGACTTGCTCTGGCAGTCTGCCTTCATCTTCTAAAATCTTCTTCTTGTTGTGTGGAAGTTGGTAATCATTGTTGCCTTTGTGTTTTAGAATCTCATTAGAAACAAACTGTAATGTCATCCACACATTAGACAATGTCTTAGGATGCAACTCATTAAAAGAATCATACACTGCTCCACTTAAGTCCTCCATGGTTTTAGGCATTTTCTTGTGCATAAGTGATTGTATTGACCTGAAAAATCCCAAGTCCAAGATGTTGCAATCTGGACTGTTTGCTGGCTGTTGAGTCAACACAAAAGTGAACCCATCTTGTTTGTAGTGTAGTTGCCATTCAGGATCACTTTGCAATATATGTGCCTTTGCATTATCTTGAATGATATATATGACCTTTTCCCCTTCATGTGGTGGCCACTTGGCCTTGATTGCTGGAAGTAGCTTGTTGATCATCATTGCCCTTGTCTCTATTTGATTTACAGACTTCACTGGCTTTGTTTCAATGGTCCCCTTGAGTCTGTTTTTTGATGTCCTCTTGGCTGCAATTGCATTTGTGAATGGAAATATGCCTATTTTACCATCAAATTCACATTCCCCATTTTCACCCCACCTTGGTCTGGCTACTGCTGCCATGAACATGAATTTTGGTATCTTGGTTCTTGAACTTGCACTTCTGTGTGGATAGGGTTCATTGTTTGCAAGATAAACTCTCTGGTTTTTTTGAGTCAAATAAAACCACTTCTCATCAATATGAATGAAGTCATACATGCTGTAATATGTTGGTTCTTGTGGTATAGTGTAGTCCATTATCAGTCTGATTGCCCACCTTATCCTTGCCATTTTGCATGCTTCTGAAATGCCTGGATGCAAGGGACTTGAGTGTGGCTTTATAATTTTCCTCTTGATGAGCCTCCAAACTGTTGTTGGTCCCAAATTCAGCATTCTTGCAAGATCTACGATGCATGTTCTGTCCCCCATGCCTATTTTTGCAATTGAGTCATAGGAGACTTGAACCTTTTTCCTTCCACATCTGTGATATTGGCTTTGCACAATATATGAATTCATTGCTGCCTTCTGTTTCTTTGCTTTGTCCCATATTTTGCCTATGGTTTTTCTGGTGTAATCATATTCTATGACTGCATCCCTTATTGCCCCATACAACAAAGTTTCTGAATCTGGAATCTTTCTATTGAGCAGGAACACCAATATTTCTAGCCTCAATTCATTATTTATTCTTGGAGTCCTTGGCTTGTGATGATCTGTTGTGTGTGTTGCTGTTTGATGATGATGAGGTGATGCATTTTCTGATGGTGGTGGAAAGTTCAAATCAAAAAGAAATGGTACCTCTTGAAAGTTGGTAGTTTGCTGTTGCCCTTCCCCTTCTACTTCTGGTACTTGCTGTACATATTCAGTGCTGTTTGGTACATCTTCATTAAATCCAATGTCCCCAAATTCAGCAGCAGTATTTTGAGAAGCTTGTACCAAGTCAGCAGCATCATCACCTTCCTCCGAGTCAGAATCGGAGTTAATGCCGTCGCCTTCATCATCAGAAAAACCGAGGAAATCGTCTTCCTCTTGATCTGAAGCCATTAAGTCCCCTGTTTTTTAGCTATTTAATGCTGAGTTGAGGAATAAATTTTGGTGTGTGTTTGTATTTATTGAACTTGAGTTGGATCAGAATTTTGGTGTTTTGTGGGGAAAGTCAGCCTATTTATAAAGGCATATCACTTTTTCAACCCCTCAAAATTTTGGAGGGAAAAACAAAGTCAATGTGTAATTGTTTCTGAAAATTTGGTGGGATTTTTGGAGGGAAAAGTGGGAGTCAGAATTTTGGGCAAAATTTCCACCCAAAAATACGTGACTCATTGTACTGTGATTGGTCCATATTTTTTCATTTGGGTCCCCCAGCCCATGTGACAGAAATTGTAACTCAATTTATTGTTTACTTTAATAAATATCTACTTTTTCCCCAATTAATTTAATACTTTCTCTCTCTTTACTTTATTCTTTTTCTTACACACAATCATTATTCTTACACCCAATCATTACCCATATCCCAATATAACCCAAGATTCAGTTTTCTTAAAATACCCCCAACATTCCTTATGGGTACAACAAAAAGGAATGGAGGGAGTACTATTATGTACATAACATTTATTATTAAAAAAATGAATAAAAGCCATAACATGTCCTTAAATATTATTTTACATAGATACAATCATACAACCAACAACTGATTTTACCAATCATGTTTGTAAACAATCAATAGTCAAACAGCAAACAAAAGCAGCCAACTTAAACAAACAGTCAAACCAGCCAAGTAAAACAGCCGACAACCAACAATCAATTGCTAAACAGGGCCAAAATATACAATTTTCCACTCATTTCCTCTTACTTTATTAAGTTTTTTTTACACACGCCCACCTTTTTACATATCTATCTTACTTTATTCATATTTTATTATATCCACCCATATTTTTACACATTTTTCCTATTTTGTCTTAATAATTGTGCTAATAATAACCGTAAATATCATTTTAAAACGGATGTAATATATATTACTAGTGATTTTAAAGAGGTAAAATTTATTAATGGTAATTTCACTGGTACCATTGTATTAGTTATTGACTTTTACCAATGATACCACTTTTGTTTTCCTTACTATTGGTACTATTGTATTATAAACTTTTACCGACGATGACACTTTTTATTTTTGAGTTACCAACGGCATCACTTTACTTTGGCTTTCATTTGAAGTGTGACATCATTAACACAACGGTAATTTCAATTCTTAAATTGTGGTGAATCTATCATAAACATTGAATCTAATTAGCAAAAGTTGTAGTTTCATTTTCTTCAAATTTTGTTACTACCTTTCCTCAAGAGAATCAACGTTCATCCCACCACCTTTGATCGTTTTTTGGCCGCCAATAATAATATTAATCAATATACAGCCAGACTGGTCATCTTGTTGACAGAAGACCCATTGACCGCAAATGTGGAGTAAAGCACCCACCGGAACCTCATATTAGCAAGTTTCTCAATTCTCACCTATAGTTTGGTTGCTCGCCCATCACCTGCATGAAAATGTCGGAGCTCGTTTCTTTTTCTCATTCGCATATGAAGTCAACAATTATACTTGAAGGATAAATTGAAAGTGTTATATAAGAGAGTTAGTTTATTTGAAGCTAGTGTTATAGTCATTTGCTATGAAGGTGGCCGATCTTAGAAACTCCGCTCTCCAACTCCAAGAGGTGGCCGAAGGATGTGATGTGATGTTCTGGCGTCAGTCAAAGGAGGGAACGTACACTGTTAAATCGGGCTATTGGCTTGCTAAGTAAGTGGCTGGCTGCATCTTTAATTGAGGAAGAGTTTGTGAAATAGGTATGGTTTGGCATTCTTCTTTGGAGCACACGTAACATGCACGTAGTCGTTGTGCACAATACGACAAAACGAGGGTTTCGTAGTCAATTGTTTGATTTGGCAATTTGTGTTATGGTCAATTATTTGACTCGGCAATTCTGTTGGCAATGTGTGTGTGGGGGTCAATTGTTTAAAACTTGAATGATTTTATTTAGGAAAAGTGGAGGTTAGAAAGTAAGTGTGAGTATTGTGTCTCACATAGTCACATTGCAAGGTTACGCAAAGAGATTCATTATCATTATCATTACCCCATTGCTTTAAAGAGGCTCCCGCAAGAAGCGGTGTAAGAGGGGGTCGGACGTACGCAATCTTACCCCTGCAATTGCATAGAGGTTGTTTTCAATTGACCCAAAAGCAATAACGGGACAACAACGGGACGACCATCTTCTATTTCATGGAAAGGAAGCGAAGAGGTATTAAGAGCCATTTTGATTTAGTCCATCACATCCCACAACCAAAAGAACAAATGAATCTTTGGCTCCATCGGAAACGCAAAGAGCTTCTAGTTTATAATTTAAGTGAGCTACGTACTCCTTCTATTGTCAATTGATTTTAGGATGGAACCTCACTTGGGTTATGTTAGTGGGCTTATGTTTCCTCCTTTGTTAATAGGCATAACATTACAAATGATCTTGACCCTTTTAATTTGCGACGTTACTTAAAAGTGAGTATGAAGTAGAATGATACTCCGTATTAAATAGGGTTACACAGTTCATCACAATCTAGAATATCATAACTAATATTACACCATCTTTTCCGTGAGCAGAAGCAAATTAAATAGCAAGCTTTATACACCTCATAGCCTCTTGGAATATCCAGATCCGGCACATTTCTTGCATAGTACCATCCCTACAAACACAAGATGGATACAAAGATGAGGATTTTTCATGACCACCCAGACAAAGGTAAGAGTATTGTCATATAATACACGTTAGACACACTTGGGCTCTAAATTGGGGATATGGGAGAGTTACTTAACAATACACACACAAAACACAGAATGCACAAAACATATACCAAATTTTTAAAATCTGCTTGCATGTGATTTTCACATTTCAAAACATAGACACATTTCAGATTGATTTGCTTGCTAGCTAGCTCCTGTTGATATCTTGATCATAACACAGTATACTTGAGCATGTATAACATAATTTTATCTTCTTTCCCTTTCTTATTACTTGTTTGCACTACAATTTCATAGTTTAAGGATGAGCTTGGCACTAGCATAAGGCTGCATACTTGGCAAACATGTCCGAAAAACTCCATTACAAATATCTACACTGGAATTTGTGGTAATGCTCCCACTATTCCCTAGTTCTATAGTGTTTGGGATAAATTATTACCCATAAACGTAGATTTATGCTCAGTATGCTAGCAAGGCAGGTTTACAAGATTGATGTTAGTTCTGACAATCATATTCTGTGTGGTTCAGCTCCAGAGGCTTATGTTCATTTGATGTATCAGAGTTCCCAAGAGGAATACCTACCTCAAAGGGTTCTAAATTCCACAACACAAACTATCTATGAAATCTGGCAAGCTAATACTCCGTATAGTTGTTGAGAATGTCATAAATATTTAAGCAAAGAACAAATTAGAAACATATATAATTAGTTGTTAAGGAGATGAGCTTTGTGAGTTGATGATCAGTCTGTTGGCTTGAGGTATTTAGCCTGCTGTAGATTGGGTAGTCGGTTTGCCAAACTACAGTTTTTCTTAGGTTGTATTGGTAATAAGATGTCAGAAATAAAGAAACTTTGTAGCTTAACACAAAGTATATACTAGTATATATAATTCAAGTGTTTGGCTGATATATAATTCAAGTGTTAAGAGTGTCAAGTGTCCCACATCAGTATGTATGTAAGACAAAATGAAGAGCAAAAGTAACATAGCCAGTGACATTTCATCACCGTATAAAAATCTAGAGCTGCATATTACTCATCTATACAAAGTAGTAACAAATGACAAATGTAAGTGAAGTTATGGCATTATGAATCAATACCTGCACCCTTGCAGACTTTGCAATCAATCTGTCCTTTTTCTGACTTCATCTTACCATCGTTGCAAAACACACATTTTGTACCCCCTATACAAGACAAGAGCCAAAGCTTTTTTCAAAAAAGTAAAAAATAATAACAGTCGGAAGACTTAATTGGCACAAAGGATCAATCAAGTTCTAACTGTACTAGCAACGTGCATACAACAGGTTTACATACAATTTACAAAGTATGAGCAAAGTGCAAAACCAATGCGCAAATCCTACAATCTTACACTAATCATGTATTCCTAATACTGTAGTTAGATCTTTAGCATAGTCAGACATAACTTATGCAAATATCTATTATAAAGTGTAGGGATTTGGGAACAAAGAAACAGCATACCATTTCCTGCACATCGCTCACACGGAACAGGATCCCCCTGCAAAAGCCTATAAGTTATTCACCCATCAACACCACAGAAAAATACCAGTCAGTATCAACTTAAACAATGCTGGGTGGTTGATTTTAACAACTTAAGCCAATCGTCGCATCAATCGTATGGTTGATAGAAAATCAAACTACAATACTACATTACCATAACAAAGGCTATTGTTCTTACATATGATTTCGTTACGAATTTACAAGTAATGTTGAATCATGCACCCTTAACCCTAATTAAAAAGGAAAAACAAAAGGTACCCTAATTATGAATTCTTAAAATTGAACTTATTCAACACACTTTAATGCCTAAAATATGTCTTAATTAAACTCATTCGAGGCTTAATGAATAATCCCAAACTTTTCAAAAAAAACCCATCCAAGTCGAAATGCAACGTAATTCACGATCTAATAAGAAATTCCTGCAACTATTAATTACAACTATATAAGCATTGAATATATTCAATTTCTAAGATAGTATAAAGTTCTAAATTCATGACAAAATCACGCGTGGATAAGTGAAATTAGTTTACCTTAAGGCCAAGGAACAGAGAGAGAGTAATGGCGACCAATACGCTAACGGTAACCAAGAAGGTTTGGGTATCAGGAGGTCTGTCAAAAAGAGCAAGCATGAAAATCGGAGGAATCACAAAATTTTGCCGGGAGAATTTGAAATTGCAATTTTGACAAGATTTATTGAGTTTGGGAATTCTGGATTTTTTGTTGGAAGAAGAGGAGATAGAAATAGGGAAGAACGATGAAGTGGAGGAGAGAGAATGAGAACGGAGACGATGGTTAAGATTGTAGCAGCAGTGGTTCAGTGACACCGCCATGGATAAGAATTTTTTTTTTTCCTTTTTCTTTTTTATGGCAGAAAGTCCTACTTTTTTGGAACCTACTTATGTTTCCGCTCTTCTCCATGTTTTACCCTTTAAAAATAAGGATTTTCTATTTCAAAAGCAGGGAACTTCTTTTTTTTTTTTTTAATTTCTAAAAACAAAAGTGTTTTATTTTTTTACGTGTAATACCGTATTGAATTAAGTCAGATCAATTGAATGAAGACGTAGAACCGACATTTAATGCGACACCACACAAATCTTCGTCTAACGAATCAATTTCTCATGCGAAATTAAATAATATTCTTTTCTTGTACACCAGAAATCCAGGATCCTCTAGGCTAAGAAATATTCTTTCTAAAAAGAGAAGAAAAATATCTTGTCTTATACTTCGTATTCGAAAAAGATTTGTTACAATATCACTATTCTCTACCTTTTCTAACGTAAAAGGAGAACTTATGTTGCACTAATGGGCTAAGCTGAAAGATTTTATTACAACATTAAGCACCAAAATCAACATAAGAACCCGCAAAAGGGATATACAACTTATGCTAAACAAAAGAGGTGCCAGGAACCAGCAAAAACCAACCTATATAAACATCCAAAAGCGCCAAGAAAACCTATCAATATTCTCTACCAAACATTCCGTATGAAAAATAATATTTTCTACCCCCGTCTTTTAATACTCGTCCCAGTTTGATCATAATCGGGGTTTAAATTTTTAATGTTTTTTTAGAAAGTAGGAATATAAGTGGGTCTTTGATTGGAGCGAGTACTAATATAATGATACGTGTTATTATAGTAACGGTGCCTGAGTCATCGCTTGAGTCACCCCCAAGTATTTCGCAGCGGATAGGGCTCGACCCTGTGACCTTCAAGTCACAAGGTAAGTTCCCTGTCAACTCCACCAACCTAAATTGGTGACAACATCCGTGTTTTGGTTGATGGTAGTAATTGTAATTCGTATGTTGAAACATTAAGGGATTAGGCTCTATTTTTTAGTTAAATTGAACTGAATTTAAATAATCAATAAATGATAAGTACGTAGTAATAATATAAATAATAATTAGAATCATAAATAATTAATTAAAAATAAAAAATAATAACTTATTATTATAATATAATAAATAACTCTTATAATAAATAAATATTAATAACTACAATTAATATAAAAAAATTATATTAATAATAATAATAAATAAATAATAATAACAATAATCTAAATTGAATTAAATTAAATTAAGTTAGATTAAATTGAGTTTAACTAAAATTAAACAAAAAAGAACATGACCTAAGTCCCGGATAGGGCTACATTAATGCCTAACATTGTATCCTTTGCTACTGCTCAAGTGCTTATGGTATCAATACCTCCACTTGAAGAAGCACCAGTACCCTGGAAATATGTTCATCTCGTGCAGTGAGACCAGTAGATCGAAGCCGTCAACCTGCCATCACCTAGCACAACGGCAGGAGAGGGAGAGGGAGAGGGATACCAATTACCAAACCCAACTAGTGAATTCTTAGGAATACCAATCTTTTACGAAGGCAGTCATCAAACATACTAACCAGCCCCGGTCCTTACCATCCCCCAACTCTCAAAAGTGTCTAGCCCGCTAAACTGAGTCGGGTCAACCCAAACTTCATCTTACCTTTCCAAAAAATTAAAAAAAAAGTCTTTATATCTGTACATACTAGAGATGAAATCAAGCGAATTACAGTACAATGCTCAAGACAGCTAGGGCTGAACTTTGGGCATCCACACATTACACATGCGAATGTGTAATTCAAGACAAACAGTATAAAAGTTGCCTGCTACTATTATTTGGAGTTGAACCACTCCAGAAATTACGTGTGCATAGGAGTAGGACTCCGGTCAACACAGTAGTACCATTACATAGAAAAGAAAAGGACTGTATAATCTTTACTCATTATGAAGCGTCAAGCCTGCACCTGACAAACTTCTTTTACAGGGGAAAAAACCAGATAAAATTAAAAACAAAAGACGGGGAGCTGAATAAATAACAAACAAGAAATTACCGGTCCACAACCCCCCAAAACTAGACATGCCTAAAACAAACAGAAGAGGTGGGCAAACGTAAAAAAAAATGGCAGGCACCCCAACTATACTGTGTATACATCCCTAATGCCAAAATCTCATTTATGTACTGTATTCTTAAACTTACAACTGAGGCTGGGTACCGAGGAAGAACACACATTACAGCCATTGAAACCAACTTCATAAGAGAAAATGGAAGACGTGAAGCTTGAAGAGGGTTGCGAACTTGTGGTCGACAAGAAAAATCAAATACCGGCATCAGAAAACGATCCTCCACATACACACTACAAGAAAGAATTATACAGCTAACAAAATCCATTTCTAAACCTTTGCCGCTACATCCGAGCACTATACTTGACCAAGGCATCCGATATGCTATGTGCTGGCTTGCTCTGCACCAATGAACTATGACGGCAACTTACAGCATTGGAGTCCCCCACAAGGATGGCAGAATCAGCCCCATGCAAAAGAGAATTTGTTCCTCAAATCACCCTAATTGTAGATTTTTACAGGCTTCTCAAATGTATGACGATTCTGCAATATTGAAGCAAAAATTATAATAATAATAATTATCAGAGACTTGCAACATCTGAAAGTGAGGAAAGTAACGATGTATGCTAAACACTTCAGCAGTTACATAATTGTGTTCATATATCACACTAAAATAATCCCCCCCCCCCCCCTCCTCCTCCACAGGTTTGTAAACATTGTTTGATTCCAGATCATTTTTCTTGTTAAAAATAGAGCCCAAGCCCCAATGTTTCAAAGTAACAATAGTCTGTGGCCTGTCAAGATTGATCATTCTATTGAACAAACTGGAGAGAGCCTTCATTGACAATGTTGCCAAATCAATCCACATTCAGTAATTGTTAGGCACGGATTATAATGCGACAAACCAGTATAAATAGAATTTTACCTGATTTGCTGTGTAAGTTCTTTTAGGTGCTGTGTCAGCATGTTCTAATCCAAGGTATTGTTCCCAAGCACCATAAACATCTCTTCTCTGAATGACAGACAGAAGGATAGATTCAATTAGAAAAATCAACTTAGGCAAAAATGCATAGCAAGCAGGTAATACTTGAACATAGAAAAGAGTGAATAAACAAGAACCTGAAAACGACTGGACACAACATCAGTGTCCTGGAGGTATTCTGGACGACCTAATGAAAGAAATGCAAACTTCCACTGGCCAAATAGAAGAAAGAATAAGATGTTTTCATCAGCAGCCGTAAAAACCAACTAACTTTACATTTACGCGTTCAACTTGAAACATATTACCATAAATTTCATCAAGTAAACATAAGAAATGAGCATACCTTGGAAAACTCTTCATCTGGAACCTGCAATTTCTTTTGTATTCTCACCTTGACCTCAGACAAAGTTTCTCCTTCATGGATCACCAAGAAAAATGGCTCACCGAAATTCTGTATTTGCTGTTAGGGAGAAAGCGATTAGGATGTATCAAAGATCCAAAATCAGCCAGAACCAAAAAATTCTATCCATCAATGGGACTAACAGAAACGGTTCAGGTTTTTTTTTTAATGACAGCATTGGTTACAAGTATAAGGTAGCTACCATTTGGTTTTGAGCTGTCTCCTTCGTGAAATGGTACACATGAATAAGTCGATCATGAGGACCCAGGTTCTTCTCTTCTTCAGGAATCTATAAAACAGAGTAATGAACAAAAAAGTATCAGAATTAAGAGATTTAGCACATTGAGAATCCTAGTGATGGTTGATCTCGACAGAACTCTGGGTATCCCCACTTACAGTAATGGTGGGTCATGTGTGGATCATGGAAGACCCCATGGTTGAAGCAAGGGAAAACGAGTCTGGTTTAAACCAACACTAAGACAGGAACAGGGGGGAAAGCAGGGGTAGATTTCGACCTCAATTTTTCAAGATGTATTGAGTTGCAACGTGAAGATATCACTACTTATTTATTGAGGGAATAAAATATCATTACTTGATTTAACATAGAAGGAAATTTCACGAAATTACCATTATGAAAATCCATACAATGATATCGTTACAATAAATAATGGTCAAAGTTGATAAGGTAGCCACAAACGTCAAGTGACCTAATATTTCGAATGGAAGAGTATTACAGAAAAACACTGACCTCTTCTGCTCGTAATGTCCAGTACTGATCATTTATATTCTCAATCTTTTCATTAGGTGGGAATATCTGCAATAAATAAATAAATAAACTAAAAATGAGGAAGGTCTTAGTTAGACGCATTCAGATTCAAATTTTGAGCATCTAAAATGATTTTTTTCCCCAAAACTTTAATGACAAGAAACTTATACGAAGTAGACAAGATCAAAGCAAGGAGTTGGAAGCAGCTGACGACAGCACTATTTGTCATGAACAAAGAGTCAATCAGATAACAAGATACGAGCTGCACCTTATAGATCTTGTGATAAAATACTTCAAGTAGCCTCAGCTCAGCATCAGGATGTGACAATTCCACCTACTCCAGGAAAGGCAAATGAATAAAATTAAAAGGATACCGCAATTCAACAAAGCTTACAGAAGGGTCAGAAATTCATGATAGCGCTCCTATAATAATTGCTTGTAACCCCAAGATTTATAATTGCACTATGAAAAGAAATATGATTTATAAAAAACAAGAATCTCAGTCACAACAACAAGAACTTGAGTCTGTAATAGAGAATGTGGAAAGGAGATGCACAATCACTAAAACAACAGTGATAAATGCACAATAAAACACAAAGTGCATACACTAATATAGTATTGCATCAGACCATGTCTGTACCTTTGTCTTCAAATCATTAAGAACATCTCCCACTGTACTCTGTTTAGGCAGTCTAATAGTGTGAATGGTTACCTGATTAAAAAAAAGGCACCAAAATAATCTTTAGAAAACACATCAAAGTAGGAGGGAAAAGAAAGTAAAAAAAAAAACCCAACAAACTCACTTCATCTTTTGTCGCATGATGGAAAGCGACTTTCAAAGTTTTTAAGCCTTGTAGTTCTGGCAAAGGTATGTCCAGAACTTCGTAGTACAGTATGTCAGAAGTCTGAAAAAAAAAAGTTATAGGATGTTGAAGAAATGAATATAAACTCATGACATAACCAGTAACTGTCATGGTTTAAAAGCTTAATAAATAAACCATTACCTGGTTGTAGTGGACCAGCATGTCTGACAAATGATCCACACCCCGATACTTTATAGGTTGGGGCTTCGGTTGCTGAGAATAGCAGTTGTGAGAAGTCAGCCTAATTTTGGATGGATCGTCCAAACCAAGCTGACGAGCTACTCTTTCCACCACATCATCATACGTATGAAGTCTTGACCTACCATTCATCAAAGAAAGTGAAAAAGGTAAGAATTATAAGAGCAGACAATACAATTCACACATTCAGCCTCCCTTAACCAAGCATACATAAATGGAGATGCGTTTGAGGGGAAGTGGTGAAGGAAGGAACTCACAACTCTAGACAAAAATCATCTTCCTTGGGTCTCTCCAATGATCTGAAATGAACAACCTATGAAAACGGACAAACAGGTAAGGTAGAGACACAGCCAGCAGAAATGTAAATTTTAACAGCACCCACAGGCAACAAAAAAAATACATATAGTCCAACTATCCTATGCAACATCAACAGCAATTCATCGTGAACCCTGCCTACCACTGGTGAAGTATAGAAAAGTCAAGACATAAGATGGGTACTGGAAGATCCAATCAAAATTTACAGGAAGGAATATAAGGAATTAAGGACTAAGGACAATGAAATGCAAGCAAATTTATCCATTGATTTTTTAAAGTAATACAAACAAAAATGAAGAGAAGTAGCGAGCACATGGAAGGGTGGGGACGAAGGGAAGGGTGAGATGCACTCCGTCTACCAGCGTAGCATAAATGCTAGAAGATTACCACTAAATGGGATCTGGATGATGAATCCTAAAAAGCTACGAAGGTCGAAGCCTGCTAAGAACCAATTCCTAAGTCAGCTTTAGATAGACAAACTAAGTGTACAAGTCTCATATGAGAAATTTTAAGGATACGCATATAAAAAAAATCATAATTGTTATACAACCGTCTAATACTTCATATAACATTTCAACTAGGTTTTTTATAGCTGCGCCATTTTTCATTTCATGATTAAACTTTGTAAAATTTGAAAGGAACTAATTTCTAAATCACAAAATTGAATTTTATTAATGATCAAAGGCATGAAATTTATAAATGATCAAAGGCGGGCATTGGAGCTTGGAAACGGTAAAAAATGGTGCAGCTAAACAATAGAGTAAGTATGAACTAAGAATATAGTGCAGGATGGCAGGATATAGACAACTGAAGGCCCGCGTTTGGGAAATATGATAACAGACAAAACAAATGTCTGTATATCACCACTTGTACACATTTCAGACTTGTGGAGAGATCATAATAGTTAACAACTGGAAAGTTATTTAACTTAATGTTTAAGAAGAAAACATACTTGCCGATTGTGCATATAGTCCAAGAACGATGGAACATCAGGATAGCGGCACTTTTCTGCACTTTCAGCTGAAAGGGATTTTTGGAAACAGACTATGTCCCCATCTTCAAGCTGGTAAGCAAAGATAAAGATGTAAAAAAAAGGGAAATGCATATCATAGAGTCAAAAGTAGAAGTTGAAAACGTTTCTGAAAGACATACCTGGCTACCACGAAATGTGAGTTTTCGGTCAATATGTTCACACATAACAGTTGGTTCAAACTTGATTTCCTGGAGAGCATCCACATGTCAGTAAAAAGATATACATAGAAACACCAGACACAAACTTCACAATTTAAAGTCATCCTTTTAAGTAAACACAGTGACACAGAGGGAAGAGGTGCAAACTAAGGCTCTGTTCTCTTCACCTTAAAAATCAGACCAGAAAAAGCAAAAGTGCAAAACGCACTCACAGAAAACATTCAGACCAGACCAGACCAGACCAGACCAGAACAGAAACTAGAAAAATCAGACTATTCAAGGTAAAGAGAACAAAGCCTAATGCATGTAAACTAGTATAAAAAAAATGTGCCTAAGCATCAGTAGAATACATAGTCTCCATCTGAAATAGAATGCTTAGTCCGTAACAGGAGAAGCTTCCCAAAAAACAGTTGTCAAAAACAAGGAGTCGATAAATGAATAACAACTTGCACAACTAACCTCATATAATTCAATTTCATCATCAGCAGCATAGCCAGCCAATTCCTTCAACTTTCCTAAAATTTCTCCTGGTTTACCAGTGGCCTTAACAAAAAGCCTCCCAACGTAACTGAAGTGATGAGAGGAAAAAAACATTACAGGCATAGCAAAAAAGGTTACATAGCGAAAGCAGGTTAAATCATGCAGTAAACACAATTCAACAGAAAATGATCACTGGAGATTAGTATACCGCATCTCTTCTTTCTCGGGATCATAATGCTTGAAGAATAACAGAATCTCATCCTTTGTCTTTTCTGGAGGTGGAATAGGTCGTAAATCCTGCACAGTAACATAGAAGCTCTAATCATTATAAGGAAAAAAAATGCCTCTGTTTAGTGCCGTAATTATGCTACTTTGGCCAAAAAAACTTACAATTCCCTTTTCTATACGAATAAGATTTTAATTGGCTCGGAAAGAGTAAAGCAGCAAACTTACTATACCAAGCTCTATTTCCAAGAATAGTTTAAGTTCTGCGTTATGAACTTTATTAGATACTTCCCTTAGCTGTCCAACCTACAACAAAAATAGAAGAAGTAATTAACCATGAGATTCACCAATTGAAAATGACAAAAACATGCTTTCAACGATATCTTCAATTCAACCACATACTTGATAACACAGAATAAACAACTAGACAGAATTTCACCAACAATCCTACGAAAAACAGTTAGGGAAAATAGTATCCCTTCATCGAACCATCGATTGACAAAACTCACGAGCAAACAGGGATCTTCAAATTTTTTAAAGATGCTGTCAAATTACTTGCCAAACGCATAGCATGAAGGTTGGAACTGAAAACATACAGATTGGGTTTCTTCCACAGGTGTCAACGGTCGATTTGGCCTATATGTATGATTTTGGCGCTTTGCCCACAGCCAAAACCGCTGAAATTGTACTGGGATTCCGAATTCTTTAGCAACCTCCTCCTGCACAAACGAAAAGTCATAAAGCATATGAATCAGTAAAATTACAGAACATTTACTTGCCAAATCAGACAATAAATAAATAAAACTAATCGGATTGGTGGGGCAATTCAGTGTTGAGCAACAAATGTACTGTGCTTACTAAAGCAGCAACCTAATAGATGACATGGATAACCCTATGACCTAAAAGGTGGCATAAGGAATCAAGGACTAAGTAAAGACTAGTCTTACAAAAGATGCAAATAGAAGACTCCTAAAATAATTTCAGTAGCAACACTGTCAAAAGTGTTGGGTATATACTTTTGACAGGTAACTTGTCAAAAAGGGTATAGGAGTAATAAATCTCTATTTTAAACAACTGAAGAAAGATCAATTTCATGAATTATTTACGATAGAGAACTCTTGTTCGCAAAAGATTATCGCACTCCAAAAACTATAATTTAAGTTAATCCTTCTATCCTATTGCTGAAAATAATCAGTCTCATGACCAGTGGCTACACTCTTTCAAGGATAGTAGACAAGACCTAGCAGAGAAGAATGACCCAAACAAGTGGTTAAGCTCAGATAAAATGAAGTATATATAGAAGGAATACCTTGAAAATATTAAATGGCATCTGCTTCTGAATACGAAAAGATTTAACTTTGTCATGGTCTACAAGATCAAAATAGATATCCTTTCCTATTTGCTCAGTCAAGTCACCATCTCGTGCAACCTAGAAATAAAAAGGTACCATCAGAATATACGCTATCAGGGAAAGAGCACACATGCTTAGGATTACTTCCAGAAAAAAACTTAAAAACTTTAAACAGTGACCTTTATAATGGTATAAAGGTGTGCCTCTGCCTTCTCCTTCTTCTTATGCTCCTTCTCTTCTTGTTCTCTCTTCAAGCGTTCCTGAATACAACGAAAACATATTAACTCTTTAAACTCGCATCTTAAAATACAACATAAAATTAGCACCACAAAAAATCTCACTCTAAGATGTTCTGCAATGTCCTTCTCATCCACATTACACATAATCTTATCTTTGTCACTTTCACGTATATAAACAAGCATATACGCATTTGAATATTTTGTGAACTTGAATGGAGTGTTGTTGAAACCAGGATTTGTCTGCGGCAACTGTACGGGTATAAAACATTGTCAGGTGAGTCGATTCACACAATAAAGATCAATTATCGCACAAGCCCAATTAAATATACCTCCTCTTCTCCACCATACTGCTCCTCCAAAGCTCTCTTCAAATCTTCCTTCGTAACTCGTTCATCATCAAACTTGTACCTGGTAAGCATCATGAAGGGTAGTATCAAAATTCATGGAGACAAAAGAGAGCAGCAACCGTTGCATTCAACATCAGTGTCTATTTGAAGATACATACACAAGCAAAATGACATTAAAACTACTGCCCTTAGGCTATCATTTACAGTTTTACTGTCGGTTATGCAAAATCAAAAATAGAGACATATATCATGAGAAAATAGAGGTTGATTAATGAGTACATAATTGGCTACAGCATGAGGACTGCAGGCCGAGGGGGAGGGGGTAACTTCTAGGTTTTATAATTGCAAAATCTTAAAGAATCAGAATTAGAGTAAAAGATGGATTTAATGACTATCAATCCCAATAAGAGTGATTATCTGCATAAACTGAATTGTTTGGGAAGAAAACAGTTTATATAACCTATTGTGCATAATTTATTAGTCCTCTTTTCTTCCAGGTGTGGTGGGCTGTTAGGCAGTGATGATGGTAGGGGACCGGAGTTGAGGAGAAGGGAAGAGGGAAATGGGCAATGGGTAACCAAGTAATCGGAGGGGAGGTGGGGCTTGATGCAGAGGATTTATGGGGAACTCCAGTACGGAAAGTGGGGAAAGAGAATTCAAAACATGTCAACCAAACAGCCATTAAGGGAAATGGGAGTATCAATAACCTATTGCTTTCTTGATTCCCTAACCAAACACCCCCTAAACTTGGTCTCTCCTTAATGACATATGTCATGCTAATATCCAGCATCCCCAGAAAACTACCACTCCGGCTATTCAAGTCACAACTTCCTATTTCCTTCCTCTATTTTCTCCTTATTCGGACAATTTTAGGCTTATAGTGACAGCCTGACAGAGCAACAAAAAAGATTTGAAATTAGTTAAATTACTTGTTTTCATATTATTTTTGTAATATGAATGATAAAATCTCAAGATTCATGCATCACTGTAGTTCTGAACTACAAAGTACTTGAATAAAAGAAATCCCCCTCTCCAGAAACGATCTAACATGACTCCAAGAATGATTAACCAATACAGCTCGCAATATTGGACTGTCCATATCAATCCGAAATAGTCGAAATCTTACTCTAAACATATGCATGAAAACTTTGATAGATAGCAAATGGAGAAACCCCAGAAATTGGGATAAAATAACTACCAGAAATATAAATACAACCAGAGTATACACTATACAGCATATCCTCTCATGTGCAGTTCTTTACATACTAATGTAAACCAATTGTATAACAGCAGAAAAAGGTCAAATGCATACCACTGATCGGAAAGAGTAGGCCTTATGAAGGCATAATAATGTCCACCATGCACCCCACCACTGTGGACCAAAACACTGCAAAAATTATATTTGCACATATTAGAAGATCATCTTCACTTCTAGCAAAAGAACAGTATAACCCATAACCAAATGAGCACAAGGTTTCAACATAGTTATAACTAGCAATACAAATATTTATATGCCAAAATCCAAAGATCCATAACATGAAAGCTCGAGAAGTTAAAGGCCAGATTGTAAAACCCAGATACAACTATAGAGAGGCCCAATAACTTCTCTCACAAACGCACACAGAATATATATGGATATATTTATCCAATGCATGAAGCAGCATATAAAAATGGAGGTATCAATAATCTATCGCTTTCTTGATTCCATTTGTCAATGCAGTAGAAATGGGGGCATACTACCTAGACCCGTCAAAAATCGACCCGACCTGAAACACGCTAAATAACCAACCCGAAATGCTGGGTCTTGAACAAAATTCTATGACCCAAAACCTGGTTTTGTCCAAACACAAAACATAATGGGTCAAAACCCGACCAAGCCCGACCGATTAAAAATCTTATATTCATAGTAATAAATGAAATTATGATTATATTTTAGAACAATGAATACTCCCTCCGTATTTATTTAAGAGATACACTTGGTCGGGCACGTGTATTAAGAAAAAGGATTGAATGAAGTAAAGTAATAAAACAAGTGTGGTTGAGTAGATATTTTAATAAGAAAAACAAGTGGGGACCATATCATTTTAGGTAGTGGGGGTGGAGGGTAGATAGATTATTTAATTAGATGGTGGGGTTGATAAGTTACTAAAAATGGCAAGTGTATCTCTTAAATAAATACGGCCGGAAAAGGCAAGTGTATCCCTTAAATAAATACAGAGGGAGTATTTTATTGTTACGATTGTTAGGTGTAATATGATTTTGGATTGACTTATACACCATTTTATGGTGGAATTTGACTACATATAAGCTTGTGTACGATACTTTGGTAAATTGTACGCGCTTTTTGTATATTTTAGTGAGGATGTAATTATTCTTATTGTACTAACCCGAAAGTAATTTATTTCAATCTGATCCGACCCATATGACAGATCTATACTACCTGATCCAATCCTAACATACGAAAAGCTATCCATTCACAATGCTGCAATAAACTCTAACGTACAATACAGCTCCACAATTTTAACCAAGAAGCTCACAGAAAGACGGTATTAAATGCATAGGCATACGCAAACCTGTGGAGTGTGTAAAGGTTACGGACACTTCTATCAGCATCAGGAGATAAATATTTCCCATCCTCACGATCCAGATCAAGCTCAAGAGGGAATTCATAGCGGTCATTTATCTATGAGAGACAAAGAAGAAAGCCCGTAAGTTTGCATATTTAAATTACAAAATCCTCTTCAACAATTGTAGTTCAGAACTTTAGATATTAGTTAAATAAGAACGCATAAAATTCAACGAACCAACTAATGTGTAAGGTGGTAAAAATGCACAAATTCAACTGCTAATATTTCTACCACTATATCCTAACACCTCGCTACTGAACTTCTTAAATTAGTCGGTAAAATATGGTAAAGCAACAATGTAAAATTAGGGATGACTTGGATGTATTGTACAGGTGTACAGCAACATATGCATTACAGGATAGAGTGGGAAAGGCAAATAAAAACTCTGCTATGTTAAGAAAAGATAGAGCGCAAAACAGTACTATAATACATACCACAACCTATTAACCCAACAAACGTAGAGAGTGAGAGAATGATAATGGTAGCATTAAGAGTAAACCAGCCATGCACACAAAAATAAAAAGACAGTGAATTGTCCTGTTATAAGCACATAGGGACTGCATGAGATATTAGCAGAAGGTCAAAGACACAACATATTCAACAAGTTTGAATATCAACCAAGTGTGCAACTAAAGCACTACATTCTCCCTTTTCCTCTCTATTGTTGCACGTGATCCTAAATCACTGACATGTTATGATGATAAAAACACTTCACGGTATGATAAAGCATGTGTAAAAAATGCATCAAAATCAAAGTGATACAACATGAGGACGGAGATGACCAACCTTCACCATGGTATCACGCATAAAATCATATTCAAATCTTTTGAGCTGCAGTTGAAGAACTGGGGGAAAATCAATGAATAAGACACCCTTCCTAGCATCCTGGAATTGACAGAGTCAAACAATTAGAAAAAAATGACAAACAGAATCTTCAGAAAACCAAATTAAGTTTCAAAACAATTAGATTATATTGGAAGGGGGGGGGGGTCTTAGCCTATAAAAGATGCAAAATTGCAAATACAGAAGGAAAAAAAATGGTCGACCAAGTGAAAAAATAGATAACTATGGCTTTATTTCATGTGGTACACTCTACAAGATGGATGTATGAAGGGTTCTGAAATGGCATAATACTAACCTGTAAACCATTCTGTTCAGCATGATACTTGTTATCACCTTCCAGTCGTTCAACTTCTACATACTTATCAAAAGAAGCATAAACATCACGACAACCTTTGACATCAAGCTGAAGATCTACAAAAGTATACACAAGAAATTTAGATCACATAAAGACCCCAACTCAGACTACCTTGCCTACACAGAATAATCTATACGTAGTCTATAAAAAGAAAAACCATAGATCATTAGATGACATGTGTCACACTCATCGTTCATTCATAATTTTTATTTTATTTTTTTTCCAATTTTCCCTTTGGTTAGCTTGTTGTACGAATTATTTTACAGCTTCAACATCTCTTCCACTTCGTCTTCCTCATTCAACATCAATTCACCATTTAATTCATATATTCATTCAACCTCTTCCACTCTATCTCCCTCTTTAACACTCAATATTAATTCACCATCTAATTTATTTATTTTTTCAACTTTCAAATTGCACCTCTATATAAATCATATATTCCCACTAAAATCACAAACCACCAATAAAATTAGCACTTTAAAAGACACCTTAACAACCGCTATATAACTGCCCGTTCAAAGCTAGTTTAATCAAAAGAGCTTACCATAAAAGGACTCCTTTCTTGTAGATTTGTAATCAACATTTACACATTCAATATAGTTCATGTGATGCCCTTCAAACAATTGCTGAATAGTTCCCTCAACAACAGTACCCTGGAATGAAAAATTAATAAATCATAAACACTACAGAAGAGCAGCAAGAATGATCGTTCCATTCAAAACCCTACCTTCATTTTGTCTTCAAGCTTTTCACAAAGAACCCGATTCAACTCCTGGACATCATGCTGCATGAAAGAATCATAAGTATCCCATCCAAAAGATTTGGTCAATTCTTTCGTTGCAACACTGCTGTCACTGTATTGGAGCTTATAAAATAAACTCTGAAGAGCCAGAGGAATACTCGCAGATGGAATATCATTTTCAGTTGTAGGCATATGATACACAGCCTATATACCAAATGCAAACAGAGAGTTAGTTTTACCGGACAACAAAATTGCAAGTATAAACACACAAGCTGGGGCCGTAACTGACCTTTCTAAAGTAAGGAATGTGAAAAAGTGTCTGAAGCAGAGAATTCATGTAGCATGTAGCTCCCTGATTCTTAAGTCCAACATATCCTGTTTCTTTTTTCGAATCGTAGGACCAATAGTCAACAATCTTACGAACAGCAACCTCAGCCTCCACAAGAACAGTATCATTTACAAGATATCCTCTGCTGGGGTCATATAACTCACTTAATTGCATAAAAGACGTAAATCCCCAATCACTTTCGCGAGAATTAAACTGATGCTGCGTATCTGCAAATTCACACATAAGGGTGATTTAAAAGCAAAATAAAAATGTAAGAAAACACATTGACAATACTTTACTTTCAGCACTCATAACCGCCCACATGACACACTTCAAATGTTTTGGCTAGTCGATGTAGTCCATAAGGACCATGACAACCATTTAGTTGCAAGGGGGAAGAGTTCATGCATATACGGTATTCATCTTGAAACAACACTGCACACAACATATCTGACATAGCGCCCGAATCACAGAAGTGGTGTTACCATTCGTGTTAACACTACATACTCGCACCATAACTTTAACCTTCGATTGAGTTGCTATCATTATCCATCTCTAACAATGCCTTTGAAGTATTCAAGTTTGCAGCGCAATAAATCCTAACTTAAAGTTTAATATAAACAGAATCTCCAATTTACAAACTGAAATGCCATATCCAAAGCGACACCTCAATTTATTACAGCCAAATGCATAGAAGGAAAGAAAGAAGGTAGAACTTTTATCAATTATAAAAAACAATACCTTTTCTCACGGAATACTTGTTATGAATTTGATTGACCACAGCTAAGCTGAACTGTGCATACCTACTCCACCCGTAAGGCAAACTGGGAGAATCAGCTACATCGAGATACATAGAAAGGTAGTCCACATTGTTCCCTTTGGGAAAAATTAGTATTCGCCTGCATTAATGTTGTATAGTAAGTAACTCATTAACTCCTCACAATATATATGCCCATAACATACATATAAAGACACAGCTAATTAGTAGTACCATTTGAAACCACCAACGACAAACGCATCCGAATAATGCTTCTTGGCATTTAACCGGGTGAAATTCTCAATTCTCCATGTAAACCTGGATGATGGAGGGTCCTCCGCAGGTTGATTCTCAGGATTATTAGCAGGCTCAGCTTGCGCAACAACTAAAAATGTGAAACAAACGAATACAATTAGAATCCTTAGTAATGTGATTAACATACTTAGAAACTCAACCAGATCAAATCAACCCCAAACGAGATCAATCAGCAAGGGAAAAATAAAATAAACAACAATCACAAAAGAATCTAACCTTCCATAGGCTGGTGATTGTCAGCTGCTATATCAGAATGTGGGACAAGCATCTCATCATCTTCTTGCTGCAACAACGAAAATCATGAGAAAAAAATCCGATCCACGTTACATCAAACCCCTAATAAAAAACCCTAAGAACGAGTCCAAAGACGAAAAATAGCTAATCAAGAACAGTCCCATTAAAGTAACAAAACTCAAAAACAAGCATCGCAGAAAAGCCCTAGAACACAGATACGGAAATCAAGAATTTAGAAGGAAAGAACCATCCAACAACATTTGGTCTTTTGAATTAAACGCATTAGAAAACATCAATTGAGCAACAATTTCGCAAACAAAAGATTGAAAACGACGGAAATGAGGAGAAGGAGAAGTTTCCAGAAAGCGTACGTCGATGGGAGCCGGAGTCATTACAGTCATTGAGGTGAAGAGAGAGAAAGGTGATGAGAGAGAAGGAGGTGGAGCTTCCTTCGAGCGGAAAAATTACAGGCGGAGACAGGCGGAGTGAGGGCGGAGAGTACGGAAAGATGGGGTGGTTAAGGAGGGAGGGAGATAGGTAGAAAGGTGGGAAATTGGGCTTTGCAAAGGAAGTGCAAAATGAGGGAAGATCGCCAGAAGAAGGTGGTCGAGGTTAGAGGAGGAGAAGCAAAAGGGTCTTTTTGGTCTTTGGCTTGAAGTTGGGCGTTTTGGGTTTTTACAAACAAAATAAAATTGTTGATTAATCTAATCTAATATACATATATAAAGGAGGCATATTTGCTGAAATATTAGAGAGCCAGCTAGGATTACTAATGAGCGCCACCTAGGATTACTAATGGTTTCGGCTAATAAAAAATAAGATTTCTAATTTATTTTTGAATTAAAAAAATCGAGTGCCACATAGATAATTAATTAGGTGCCACGTAGATATTTAAATTAATTAATTAATTACTAATATATACAATTCCATCCAAAATCAAACGCTCTAATAATTAAAAAATAAATCTAAAATAAAATTCATCCAAAATCAAACACTAATCTAAAATAAAATTCAATCCAAAATCAAACATTAATCCAATATTAGAGCGCCGCGTATGAAATCTAATGGTTTCAGCCAATGAAAAATAAGACTTCAAAATTATTTTTGAATTAAAAATTCGAATTCCACGCAGATAATTAATTAGGTGCCACGTAGATATTTAAATTAATTAATTAATTACTAATATATACAATTCCATCCAAAATCAAACGCTCTAATAATTAAAAAATAAATCTAAAATAAAATTCATCCAAAATCAAACACTAATCTAAAATAAAATTCAATCCAAAATCAAACATTAATCCAATATTAGAGCGCCGCTTAAGAAATCTAATGGTTTCAGCCAATGAAAAATAAGACTTCAAAATTATTTTTGAATTAAAAATTCGAATGCCACGCATATAAATAATTAGGTGCCACGTAAATATTTTTATTAAAAAATTATTAATATTTCTTATATACAATTTCATCCAAAATCAAACACTATAATAATTAAAAAAATAAATCTAAAATGAACTTCAATCCAAAATAAAAAAAAAATCAATTAAATCTAATATATAAAATATAGCAGTTGATATATGTAGGAGTTTTATTTTAACGTAACAATTGAATAGAAACGTGCATCGCACGGGCTAAAGTCCAGTACTTACAATTATGGTCTACTTATTAATTTGGTCAATTCTACATTATTATGACAAATATCAATGGTTGTATCCCCTTCTATTTATAGGAGGAGACTCTCAACTCAAGCAACGTTTTTAGGCTTTTAATCTCGTTTCGCTAGCTGATTTTATAGTCCTCATTCGATAACATATCGAAGATAAATAAGTCTTAATTAATCTGGTCTCACAACAACAACAACAACAACAACAACAACAACAACAACAACAACAACAACAACAACAACAACAACAACAACAACAACAACAACAACAAAGCCTTAGTCCCAAAATGATTTGGGGTCGGCTAACATGAATTGTCGTAGGAGATCGTCATTGTCACCAATCAAACCAAAAAAGAGCAAGAAGTAATAAGAAAAACAAAGAAGAGAAAGTGGAATTAAAGAAAGTAAGATAAGAGAAAAATGTATATATATTATAGAAGAAATATTGTAAGAGATAATAAAAAATAAGTAAAGTTTAAAATAAATGAATAAGTAAAATAAGTATATTTCAAAATAGCATGTAAATTAAAAAAAAATTAAAAAATTTAAAAGAATTTTAAAAATAAAATAAAAATAAAAATAAGAATAAAAAATATAATGAAAATAGAAAGAAACAAAAAACATGAAAACTGTATAAATCAACTGAAGTCATCAATGCATATTCTCTCCCTCCACTCTGTCCTATCCAACGCCATATTTTCCTCAATCCCAAGAAAGCTCATATCGTGTTCAATCACCTTCCTCCAAGTTTTCTTAGGTCTTCCCCTGCCCCTTGCAATTCTATCACTATCGGGGCATCACTTGGTCTTCTGGTCACATGTCCAAACCATCTTAAACGATTTTCCATCATCTTAAACTCAATCGGTGCAACCCCTACTTTCTTCCTAATAATCTGGTCTCACAACAACTTTCACAAAAATACAAGTAATTTGGTTTTTTTTTGTTATTATATACGTTTATTTATTTTTATTAGTTATTATGTTTTTGTGGTATAAATGCAAGCAATTATCAAGCTTTCTTAGAAGTACTTATGGATAGAGAGAGAAAGCCTAGGGAGAGAAAAAAGAGTATATGAGATACTTGCGCGCCCCTGCCCCTTTCAGTTTACCTAACCATTTCCTCGTCTGCTCCGCCAACCACCTTTCTTCGCATCTGCTCCTTTTTGCAAAATTTCAACGAAATTACCTTATACATATGGTCATTATTACCCTATTATCTATTTAAGTCATCTTTAAATTAAGAATAATGGAGAAATTATTTTCTTCACTTTTCATTACCCTTGGACCTTAATCCAATGGAGGTGATTAACTCCTCTGGGTTGTGTATTGGTTTCAACAACCGTAATTACGATATAAATCAACTATATATATTATTAAAACTTCAAGGCAATCCATGTCATTTCGCCACGTGTCACGATGACTTGACAAGTGACACGGCGTCATCACACCATGTAACACGCACACATTATTGTTTATTTTGTCCTCACAAAAAAATGTTGTTATGCATGCATCCTCGAACTCATGACCTCTCATATGTTAATGCAAAGTTTTATCCATCACTCCAACAATATAACTTAAGACTCGAAAACCATTAACATAGAGTGAAAATTCATTCTTATATGTGTATAAAATTTAATGCCACATTTATGTTTATCTATGTATACAATTTAATTAATACCCAAATTTATGTATTTGAGTAACAATTTATGATAATAATTTATTTATTTCATTTTTACTCATTAAAAACATAAAACTATTAAAATAAAAGAGAAAATAACAGAAAAAAATATTGTATCGTTTTCTTTTAGCTAATCAAATGTGTTTTCTTCCTCCAAATTTATTTCGACTCAATGTACTATTGTAATTTAAAAAAATATAAGTTATAAGTAAAATCTATTACATTATACTAAGGTTTTACATAAATAATGTAAATTACTCAAAAAATTAGTTTACCAATTGTTAGTTAACCAATTTTATTCTTAAACTGTATATAATGTAAAATTCATATATAAAGAAATTTATAAGTGAATTTGAAATGAGTAAAAGAAACTCAAACTATATACATCACTCGGGGCATCGCACATGCCACTAACTAGTTGTATTTGGATTTTAATCATGATAAAGTGGCTTGCCTCTTTCTCTCTACCAATCTGGAGCTCGTTTCTTCTTTGGTGGATGCATGTCCAATTTTTTGGATTACACGAAGCTCTTCATTATTGTAGGGGCTAATTTTTGGCCAGATTCAAAAAATGTTTCAAAATGTTGAATTTTTGTAGGTTTTAACAAATTCTTTAGGCAAAATGCTAAAAACACCAAACTCGAATTAGAATGTCAAAAATCATGTATGCACCAAGTGACTTGATTTTTACAACCCAACCCTCAATGGGATGCACTTATAGTTCATGATTGATGACACTCCGATTTCGGACATTTGAAATCTTAGGATTTTGGATGCGCCTACGACTTTGAATATTGTATACTGAAGGAGTCTCCACCAAACAATTTATAGTCTGTTTGGAAAGAATATACGATTGCGGATAAAGGCATTAGGACTTGAAACCGGCAGAGATCATAGGTCGGGAACGAAACTCTTTTTCGGATCAATGAAGGGTGTATGTAAACTCAATGCAAGAATCATTTTCGGGCATTACTATTTATTTTATCATTAGTCTAGACTATTACTATTTCGTTTTCAGTTAATGGATTGTTTTAATTGGATTTTGGTTTGGGCCTAAATGGTTCCAACTTGTAGTAGAGGTCATTAACTATTTATTTATATTTTGAAAGTTAGTTATTTCCTCTGCGTAATTCTGGTACTAGCCTTAACCGTTATCACCGTGGCAGTAATGCTTTAGTAATTCCTTTACTTAAGTTGGAAAATCGTTTTATAAAAGCAAGGAATTATTAGGTGTTACAATGTTGGTTTGCGTTCTGCAGCATCTGAAGGCTTCGTTTCATTTCGAATTCTTATCTTTTTTCACAATCTTAGTTAGTACGAAAGACGTATTGGTATTTAATTTCATACTTTTATGAACTCCAATGTAATCCTGAATATTTTTTTTGTTAGATATTATGCTTAGCAGTTACTATTTTTGGCAATAACTATAATTAGAAATTTCTGCTCTGGATGGCGTGTTCAGTCTGTCAAGGGTCATTCGTCGCTTAATGAGAGTGCGTTGTTGAAAAGTGGGTTATAACTTCATCATCGAACTTCCCGAAACGAGACTAGGGTCAAATGTAGGAGTTTACAATTAGCCCCCACTTTGACCGAGTCTGTTAAGACGATGATCAAAGTACTACCAGACGAGATGCGCCTGAGAATCTAGTCTTGGATGGACTATCTTCTGATGCGAGAGTCTCACAAGCCCGAGAGTGCTAACATTTGACTAAAGGGTCATGACTTGAAATTTCAACATTTATCCTCACAAGTCAGTGGAGATTTTTTGAATTGAATTATACCTTCTCATATAGTCATTGAAGGCGTTCAGATAACAAGAAATTTTTTTTTCCCGAAAATAGGATACTCTTCAAAACTTTGGCGGATGGCGGATTAGTGACTTGCGGAATTTTAAAATGGAACGGTAACGGAATGGCGGAAAACTTATTGATGACATTTTTTACCAAGAGGAATGAATAAACCTCTGCAACAGATGTGTGGAATTTTTACTAAAGAGGAATGATGAAACCCCTAACTTACCTGGAGGCGTCTTTTTGAAAGGAAGGATGAAACCTTAAACTTACTGAGAGGCGTCTTTTTGAAAGGAAGGATGAAACCTTAAAATTACCGAATGACATCTTTTTGAAAGGAATGATGAAACCTTAAACTTACTGAGGGCGTCTTTTTAAAGGAAGGATGAAACCTTGGAGCCGAGACATTTTTTTGAAAGAGAAATGATACACGAACTCTACGGACATGGAGGCATTTTTTGAAAGAGAAATCACTACTACATAAACGAGCTAATGCAACCCCTGAAAACCGTTGCAATAGGACCAAAAACCGTTGCTATATGCCTATTGCAACGGTTCATGAACCGTTGCAGTTGAGGCCGTTGCATTAGGCTTGATGTAACGGTTCTATTTAGCTAATGCAACGGTTCATTCCTATCCATGAAGACCGTTGCAATAGGATCCTAATGCAACAGTTCACATAGCTTATGCAAGGGTTCTTGGCATCTACAAGAACCGTTGCATTAGGCTATAATGCAACAACTCTATAGAGCTAATGCAACAATCATGTCGTATTTAGGAACCGTTGCAGTATGTCTTATGCAATGCTTAAAGGACCAAATGGGCAGATCAATAAATATTTGTGTTGGCAAAATAAAAAAATACAACAATTGATGATAAATATTTAATTTTTATTAAAACTATCAATAAATATGTACACTTTATCATCACATCGTTTATTGATGATTTATAAAATGAAGTTACTTGTACAACCTAAAAGACATAACAAAAGTTAAATAAACTCTAATTATGTAGCGTGTGTAGCACTATTTTATGAGACCCGCCACCAAAAAGGTTGAATTCCTATTATTGTCATACCTTCGTGTGTCATCAATTTGGTTCTTGAAGGACCTGTACATTCAAACATTTAAGAAATTATCAATGAACAAATTCAGACCAATTTTAGTAAATTAGATCATTGTAAACAAAGTAAATGTTATTTTAAATACGAAGTACTACATTATCTAAGCATGATTTTGGTCCACTATATTTTCCCTGAAAAATCAATTTTTTAGATCACATGGTATCTAATTAACCTCTAAGACAATAGAAAAACTTATAAGTAAACACATACAACTTACATAATGATAATTAATTGGATAAGCACGTTGAGCAATCAACATTTACCTTAATTACAACAAAATCAGTTTATCTCTAAAAAGTCAATCCCACCAACTGACAATCTGTGAAAGGTGGACACAGATGCACCGTGCACGTACCTGTTCCAAAACGAAAATCTTTAGAATATTAGAAAGTGACTAAATTAATTAATTTTACATTCTTAAGGTTACAAAAAATTAGAATATAACCACACATAACTTCAACAAAAATGGACTAAAACCATCAACAAAAATAGGTAATCAGTGGTACTAACGACGACAAGACTGGTGGAACGCGAAGTCGAAAACAACAATGACACAATGACAAGTTGATCATGCATTTAAGTCTGTGACAATGCATTCTATCCAGCATCTATTGCAGGCCAATATCCAGCAGTCACATACAACAACAACCTTCAGTTTTAGAATGTCACAACAGCCCTACCATCCCTTGCACAACCAGTCAACCACCAACCGCTACCATTTACCAACAAAGATAACAATCATTCTAAAATGGCCACTTATGACCCCAAAGCACTAAAAATTAACACATAGATTAAAGTCTATTATGTTGTTGTTACCATTTAAGTCTATAATTTTCACAAATTTTGTTCAGGTACATAAAAATATTATATAATGTCATGACCTCTAAAAAAAAACTAAAAATCCAGGCAACAAGCCAAGTGAGGGAGGTGATGTTTTACCCTTCACGTATAACTGAATGTTCTGATCACTCAACCCACAAGATTAAACTATCAGTTTTACATAGAATAACCGAAGCTCAAGAACCAATACAATAGCGTGCATTGGTGCATGTAATCATATATCTTGAAAGCTAATATTATTCACAAGTTATAGTAAGACAAAAGGAAATTAAAACATAATAATTAGATCGATAAACACAATAAGCGAGTTAGAAAACAAATGGTTTATTATTTTACAAAGTAAAGCTAGCACGACAAATGTAATGCAGTACAATAACTTAATATCCTAGAAAATCAAGCATGTAAGTACAAATCTTTACAAAATTTTTGTAATGTAATGGATTTAATTAAAAAATTATAGTAGTAAACTTAGTTTCCAACTATAAAAATTTACGAAGGTGTAACTCCAAAATCGAAACATAACCTAAGGGCGATACAAGTATAATTAAATCACAGACAACACCAGTAATAGCTACGTACTAATTTATTTTCGATAATTAAGTTCAGTAGTAAGTATAACCTTATATTAAATACTTCTTACTTAGTACTAAACAAGAGGCTATATATATGCAAAAACAAAGAGGTTTCGTTTTGAAAATTTTATATAACTTTAAGGATCTATGAACAAAAGCAAGGAGTTTGATTCTTTTAAATAAGACACACTAATATATTTTTTAAAAATATTTCTATCACCATAACAACTTCTAAAATATGTAAAGAGCTAGAAACATATAACTTTTGGTAATTAATCAATAAGAAAACGGCTAATTTATTTGATCAAAGAGTCATGAACCCCAATTTTGTTTCTAGTACTTTTATGGAATCATAGAAAAACAACAGAAAGCAAATATTACATTCAAACTCAAACGAGGTAGAAACATGTCTCACAAATCTCATTGCCTATAGGTTATCCAAAAAATCAAACCCAGAAAATCCATTCATTCATATTACTCAGTTAATATAGTCACAACAAAAATCATAAAAAATTAACAAATAAAATAAAGAGAAAGAATGGAGAAAACACATAGAAGCTAGAGTCATTAACATTGAAAACGTGAAAAAAAAATCAAGATCTGGCTACAAATTGAAAAATTAAACGGAGAAATCAATACCTCTACAATCGAGATGAAGAGATCAAGTAGCTCACACAGTCGTTTATTGGTCATCTCCCAAAACAGGGACCAAAAATAAAGAAAATCCCAACAAAAACCCTAATTTCACAATCAAAACATATACATTAATTATTAGGTCACTTGTCCCTAAAAATCAGCGAGAAGATCACAACAAAATAAAGTAAAAATTAACAGAATTAATCAAAGAATTACCATTGAAAAATTGATTGTTATCCTCTTGACATTCGATGAATTAACACCAAGGTTGGGCGGCGGCCAAAACAACTGGTAATTGCAAATTTGGAGGTGTGGGAGCTATTGAATCAATTGGGATAGATTGTGAGAAAAGTGATTGGAGGAACAAAAGATATAAAGAGGCTAAAGGGTGAAGGGTGAAGCTTGGAAGTGGTAAACCCTAAGAGAGAGAGTGTGAGTGGAGAGGGTTTTTTTTTTCTGATTTGGGGGCGGAAGTAACAAGGGTTGAAGAAAAGTTGGTGGTAATAGATTTAACACGTACAATCTATCTGATAGGATCTGAAATGTAATGCAACGGGTCAAAAACCCGTTACAATAGCTTCGTGGGTTGTTGCACTTGAATCCTAATGCAACGGTTTAATGTTAATTGTTGCAATAAGCCGTTGCATTAGTACATCCGTTGCAATAAACCGTTGGCTTATGTATGGCCGTTGCAAATAACCGTTGCATTATCCATGACTGTTGCAAACAACCGTTGCATTAACCAAAACCGTTGCAAACAATCGTTTTATTTGCTCGTTTATGTTGTAGTGAATGATACGCAAACTCTACAAATAACGAGGCATATTTTGAAAGAGAAATGATACACAAACTCTATATATAACTGAGATAATTTTTGAAAGAGAAACGATACACCAACTCTATAGATAACGGAGGCATTTTTTGAAAGAGAAATGATACATAAACACTACAGATAACAAAGGCATTTTTTGAAAGATAAATGATACGCAAACTCTACAAATACGGAAGTTGGAAACTGAAAAACGAGACGTCATACGGGAACTGGAAGGGGAACGGAAAATTGAAGCGGAAAAAAGCTGAAACCTAAACTGAAGACGGGCCGGGGGATGGAAACGGAAACTGAAACGGAATCTGGATACGGAAAAACTAAAAAGAAACTAAAAACCCAAGACTGCAAACTTACCGTTTTTATTATTTTTTAAAAACAGAATAATTTTATTTTTTTGAAAGATGCTAACTTTTCATGCAAAGGGGAAATGTTGTGGTTAACGGTTATTTGGAGAGTATAGTGGGCGATGTGGCCCGCTAATCTTTTGCTCAATAACCTATATGCGCTAGAAAATTCTAGCGCGCAGATTTATGAGCTAGAAATTTTCTAGCGCACAAAATTTTGCGCTAGAAATCTTAAAAACTGAGATTTTTCGCGAAGAGCTGCCATCTTTGTCGAGCTCTTTCTTCTTTCTCTCGCGATTCTATTCACGGATTTTGCTCGGTTTTGCTCAAATTTTCATGCTTTCTTCACGAATTTTGATCCCAAGTCATCCCTCATCACTCTCAGGTAAGTAATTTTGGATTTGCTTGAGTATTTTATTTTCTTAAACTAATCATGTTTTTGAAAAGGATTTTGTAAAATTGTAACTTGAAATTGAAAGATGATTATGGAAGATCACTTGAAGGGAATTTCAAGAGTAAAATCACTCCAAACATTATCTTTTTAGGTCATGTTACTTGTTCATGTGAGCAACATCCTTGGAATTTTGCAAGTATGTAAAAATTGAATGTAAGGAAAGGTATAAGATTAGATTGAGATTAGAGCCTCGGAAGCTAACCTAAGTCTTCTCGGTTGAAGCTTCTTTGCTTGAGCTCCAATTACAAACACTTGAACTTGAGATTAATACTTTATTTTTGAAGATTTGTACAAGTGAAATGTTGTATTTTTGTATGAGAGTGAGAGTGTATTTTGGCAGACTTTTGCTACTATTTTCTCTCTCAAAACTCCCTCTATTTTGGCTGAAAATAGGGGTATTTATAGGAAAAATTGGACAAGGCAATTGCACAGCAGGAGCGCTTGGCTAATGGGCTGCGCAGGGCGCTGGCCCTACACAGATTCCAACAACAAAAGCGTGGCTTGAGCTTTGTTGGGTGACTAGGCAAATTTGCATTAAATGCATTGTACTTTTGTCTTTCTTGGGGAAAAAGTTTGGAGACAATGATTAGCGTGTACATAACGAAATTTTTAGGGAAATGCGCTTTTTTGGAATCAGCTTTTCAAAAAAATTCGTGTGGGTCAGCGCCTGGGATGCTCGATTTTATTGGTCGACGCCCGAATTTTTTATTTTTGGTAAATAAAAAATATTATTACCAAAAGGAAGAAGAAAGAATAGGTAGTAGCCTTTACAAGCACAAAGCCAATAAAACAATTAAGCCTCAATCAGAAATCTAAATACTCAAATCTAATAAGAAAGAGCCAAGCTCATCATAGTTCTACTAGCCACTCTAATCTGTATTTCCCTAAACAGTTATAAAGGAGCTTTACAGTGCCGATTAATTGTAAATTTTATTATTCCTATTCAACCAGATGGAATATACACTTTTGATAAAGAACATCAACAACAATATATGTCTACTACCACCTCTTTGCTGCTAGCTCTTAATCACCCAACTCAACTCAACGGTAAAGGAGCTAGGGGCTCTTCTAAAGTGTAGAAGGTCCAGAACTTTATGCCACAACTAAGATGAGAAATTAATCAAAGAACAGATAGATGTTCCACTAGTTCAACACAACTACCACGGTGATGAAAAACATTAGAAGAAAAAACGTAACTCTTCAGAGCAGTAATCTGTCTAGAGTATGCAACCTTCTCCAGATGGAAATCCAAAGAATAAAGAGAATCTTTGAAGTTGCTTGATTATTAGATCACTCTTCTCCAAGGAACTTTATAGTGCATACCATACAACTTTTGATACATGAGTTTGATAGGAAAACACCTTGCTTCAGAACGGCAATCTACCCTCCAACACTCTCCACTAGGTCCATACATCCCAAGATCTTTTTAAGAGACCAAGACATACTTGAAGTGCATTGGAAACCTACAAGAGACCTTCCCTTCACATAATAATTGTCAACACATCTGACCTATAACTTATCCTTTTTATGTGTGATGGCCCAAAGAAGCTTAAAAACAACCACTTTGTTCCAAACCCAACCACCAGCTGATCTGGGTAAACACATGTTATCCCAGGACACCAAAGCTTTCTTGGAAGCATCCATATAACTTGTCAATAAGAAAATTCAAAAGTAGCTTGGAATCTCTTTAATGGCCTTCTTGGGGATAACAAAAATCTGGCACCAAAAAGACTGTAGACTTAGCAGAATAGTTTTGACCAGCTGAAGTCTTCCTACATAGAAAACATGTCTAGTTGTCCAACACTCCAACTCTTTACACTAAATGTAATGCTTTATATGATTTTGAGAGGAAACGTGCCTCGGAGATAAATCGTGGCATCCACTTCGTGATATTTTACTTGGATTTTGAAGTTGTACATGGAGTTGGATTTTGAACCAATGTCTGGAATTGGAACGTACTCGGGAATTGGGATTTTGGAAGATTGAACTGAATTTTGGACTTTTGGAACTTAGAATTAGGATTGGAATAAGTTCATTGTATATAGCTTGCAATTGGCGGTTCCGCTCGGAGTTGCTCCAACTTGAAGTTAATTTGGTGCTATCGTCACCGGCTCTAAGGGGAGACACAAATTAGGTGTCCACAATAGGCCTAAAGAGGAGCTCAAAAGATCCTGATTGGGATAGTACTTGTTGCGCATCACCCTACTCAAAAGGGAGTCATGCATGCCGAGAGATCAATCTCCATGCTTGTTGATCTAGCTTGAAGAGCCTCATTGAAGACACCTATATCCCAAAAGCCAAGCCCTGCTAACACTTGGGGAGAGCACATTGAGTCCTAACTTTGCCAATGAACTTTACGTTTCGAGTCCACCCCCTTCCCCCCACCAAAATGTGGTCATACATCATCAAACGTATTTCACCAATAAAACCAGTAGGGATTCTATAAACTCCCATGAGGTATGTTGGGATGACTTGTATTAGTGACTTGATCATTACTTCCTTACCAACCCTGTATAATAACTTTTCCTTCCACTACCCTTTTCATTTCTTCCAAATACGGTATTTTGAGGAGGAAAAAATCAACTTCTTCGACCTGCTGATAATAGTTGGAATACCAAGATACTTATCATGCTCTGTATCCAACCAATTTGCAATAACATTCCAAGGTTTTGTTCTATTCAACTTGTTTTCTTTGATTATATTACCTTTCCTAAAAACAAATAGTACTTATATTATCTCAAATTATCTGAACTTTATCTAAACTTAATTTATCTTAATATATTTTGTTCGAAATTAACTTATTTGTATATGAATTGTTTTTTACAAATTCAATTGTCCAAGCTTATTTGAAATTAAGTCAATACTTTGAAAATTAACATTGTTTTTGTAAGAAGTGAATAAAGTTGAGGAGAATAAGAAGTAAGTAATCATTTGAATAAATGTGAAAGATTTTAAAAAGTACTCTCTCTGCCTCTTTTTATTCTTTACGTTTGGTATTTTGAAAGCATTTTGAGATTCATCTAAATTTTTTTATTTAAACAAGGCAATATAATTACATTTATTTATAATGTTTTTACTTTTATCAAAATTCTCATATTGGGAAAATGAGGAAAATTTAATGTCCCAATGGAAAAGTGTGAAAGATTAAATGACCCAATGAATTTAATTGGTTAAAATAATCATACACAAATTTTGATAGAATATTAAAGCATTGATGTGATAATATAAAAGGAAGTGTAAAGAACATTTTAGGACACCCAAAAAGGAAAACGTAAAGAACAAGAAGATACGAAGGGTGTACTAAATTTGCGATGCTAATCAATTTATTTATTTTATAAAAACAATACAAATGTGAGATAAACCCACTATTGGGGTCTAAATTTTACAAAAAATCACCAATTGAGATAAACCCACTACGGTTAGATTTATGGTAGTTTAACTCACTTTTAACCCAAGGTTGACTATTCAAATTAATAAAATAAATCAATTTTTTTTAAGAGCTGTGAGTTAATACGTAGTAGTGTCAATTTGTCAATTTGTCAATTTTTTGGGTTTTTTTTTGAGATTATTTTGTTCGTCTTTAGATTTGAGTTATTGGGTACTTGTTAATTTTGTGATTTTTTGTGAGATTAATGATTGAAATTGGTTAATTTTGTGATTTTGTATGATATTAATGTTGCTAAACTTCATTATTTTGTGTTGATTTTGATTTGTTATGTTTGTTTGATTTTTTTTTGTTACTTTGTGATGTTTATACATTAATAACATAAGAGAAAACTTTTTGCATGATTTCTAAATTGATTGAAAGTAAAATGACGTTGGGCCATTGTTTCGAATGATGATGCTTTTTAAAGGGTGACGTGTTGTGGGAAATATGATACGTTGATACAAAGTAAGTATTTTTAGGCCGTGACTCGTATACTCATTTTCTGTTTTTTTAAAAAGTGGGTCGGAACGGGTTGGATTATGCTAAATGGGCCATGACTCGACCTGACTGAATATGACTTGTTTATGACCCTAACCGACCTATTTCATTTAAGTTTGGCCCCAACCTGCTGCGCCCTTGACACGATCCATTTTATAGGTCAATATTAAAACATTCACGAGAACGTTTTGGTTTTGTTGGGTTTTCTATGTTAAATTATGTGTATGTTGAAATAGTTTCTTAACATTTTTTTCTTATTAAATTATCGCTGAATTGTGAACATGGACGAACTCCATTAATAAAGGAAATAGAAATTAATGCGGTGTTGGTAGTTCCCGAAAATGTCTGTTCAAGAGGGGTAATTGGAGGAGTAAGAATAACAAATAATTAATTAGTTTTGTACTTTAGCAAAAACAAAATGTTATTATTATACATATTACTATTTCTAGTTAACTTTGGCTAGAAAAGAAAGATAAGGTCCCAATTATATTGATAAAAAAAAGTAAAAATAAAGTCCCAATTGGTGATTTTTTTTTTTAAACTTAGACCCAAATCAATCTGATATGTATTTCAAGATACATATTACTCCACTAAACGATAAAATAGGGATAAGACAAACATTAAAACATGTGCCATTTTTCAAATAACAGATGTCATTTTTCAAAAGCAGATGCCATTTTTCAAAAACCGATGCCATTTTCAAAAAAAATTGATTTTGTCCTTTTGTGTTTATATTTAGCTTATTTTATCGTTTAGTGGGGGTAATATAAATCTTGAAATACATATCAGATATTGATTTATATTTCCTCCAAATCAGTAGCTTAATTCATACAAATGTATTTGGCCGAACATTACTTTTCGAGAAATTCCTAAACAATCTACCAGATTAACGAGATACGTTAATCTGTGGGCTTAGCTGTAGTTTGTTGAAAAAATAAGGGCAATAATGTAATTCTGTCTGTAACGTTGTGAAGCTGACGTTAATTGACGTTAAATTTGATGGAGTAAACGGGCGTTAACGGGGTGTGAAAGTAACTGAACAGTAACAGTTTATTTTGGGCGGTTAAATCGAAATAAAGGCTGATTCCCAAATTTTCTACCCAAAATATATTCTCATTCTCTCCTAATAGCGTCTCTCTCCTCTGGTTTCTCTTTCAACAACCTTCAATTCCAGTTCAATTGCTTGGGCGATTAATGTATGCAATCCGGTAAGTCCTCAATTACTTGAATTTTGTATAGTAATTAGTTATTTAATTTTGATTATGTGATGAAAAAGTATGGAAAGTAGATGAATTGGTTAGGGAAAACAGGCGAATTGATTAGAACTTAGTTGTTGAATTGGTTAATTTCAAAATGATTTCTTGCCTTGTTTCATGTCAATTGTAGTTCAAATTCAGGGATAGCTGTCGAGTAATGTTGTGTAATTGTCAATAGTAAAGTGAAATGTGGATCGTGAACGGTTAGAAGTAAAAAATGTCACTAATCATGGTTAGTCCTATGTGGGTTGAATACTCGAATAGAATATAATGGGATTGGATTAGTCCCAAATTGTGATAGTAGTATTATGCTGATAGAATGTAAGTCGTTGAATGACATGTTTCCATTAATTAGGTAATACAGGGTGTTGATTTAAGGTGAAAGAATGGGCAGAAAGATAACTAGATCTGGAAAACGTGGGAAAGTGATTTTAAATTCTTAAGAAGGAGGTAATAGCGTAGTTGATAGCAGTTCGAGAAGTGAGCAAGATGACAGTGACGATGAGGATTTTAAGGCTGATGGCTATCAAGACTTAGTTGATGATGATGATGATGATGAGGTTGTACAGTTGGATGTTGGTAGTGGTGTGAAACGGAAGCGGGGGCGATCCAAGGTTTGTTTTTCCCGGTTGTAGTTTAAGTAATATAAGTATTAGCCAAATATGTTATTAATGAAATATTGATTTGGGCAGGGAACGGCAACCAAACCGGTGAAGACCAAAGAACCGATGACAACCGAAAAGAGAGGTGTCGTGGAGAAAGTCACTCTACACACACGAGTATTCACGGTGGGTTGATTTAAAACTATGTAGTTGAGTTGCTTTGTTATGGTGTATATAGATTTAAACCGAAAATATTGCTTAAGTTGATTGTGCAGGACAATAGTTTGACAAAGGGGGGTGAAGTGAAGGAAGCCCGGGGGGGTGTTGAAAGTCCTACATCGTGGAATTAAAGGACGGGTATGAATTCCCATTCATTGTAGTTGTTGTGTTATTAATTAAATGTGAAATGTCTGTTGTTTGTTGTAAATTTTGGATTATTTGTGTGAAATATGAATATTGTGCATTTGGGTGGTATTTGGTGAATGTATGTCGTAGACACATAGTGATTATAGAATTGGATGAATGTGATATCGAGTAGTTAATATATGGCTTAAGTAGTTTGGTACCTTTAGTAAAGATGTGCCTTTTGTAGTTGACTATAATTGAGTGAGTAATGGAGAACAGGTTTGTTTGTCTGTTGTTGTAATAGTACTATCTGAATGTATCTTTTTAATTTTTTAAAAAATATGATACAGATAGTTTGTATTTGTTAGCAGATAAATAATGAAATATGTTAAACCAGTAAGTAAATTTGTTTGTGATATAAGATATGAAAAAATGAGAATGAAAAATTTGTTTTTACAGACGGCAACCATAAACTGCAAAGTTGAAGCGTTTGGAAGAATATTACACAGGTTTGATAATCGTAGGAAGCAGTGGGTTTGTGAATTGGGATTCGAAGGCCTGTATCACTTGTGCGGGAAGAACTTACCCCGTAACTTTGTGTATTGGTTGATGACACGTGTGGACCCTGTAAATCAACTTTTTAGAGGGACGAATGGAGTAGATGTCCCAATGAACAAAAACCAGGTTAGGTGGATACTTGGTCTTCCAAATGGGGAGAAGGTAATCCCCACGAATGAAGGTGATGCTGATGAACAAATGAAAACCGCGGCCCAAAATGTACTGAGGTTATATGGGCGAACATGGCAGAGTGTAAACCCTAGGAAGCGGTCTGATATGATTTATACATATGCAATTCCGGTAAATCCAAAATTTCTTGAAAGATTGGAGGGTGATTGGGGGGAAAATGACGAGCAGGAGTTTAAGACGATGTTCTTGATAGCTACACTTGGGATGGTCCTATGTCCGACACAATGTATAAGATTAAGTACTGGTACGATATACGCGTGCACACTTGGAATGCATTCAAGGCAATATGATTGGTGCAAGCTAGTGTATGATTTCTTCATTGAAAGGGCCAAAGTGTTCTGTAGGGACTTCTACACATACGGGTGGACTAAAGGAGTAGGTGCTTGCACCATGTTTTTAGTGGTGAGTGTCCTATTAAAAGCACATTGTTAAATATTGATTTTGAATAATTTTGAAGTGTTTGTGTGAAATTAGATTTTGTATCTGGATCGACTCGATAGAATTCCCGTTCAGTGGGGCGTTTTCCCTAGGCTGAAGGCATGGGACATGAAGGAGATTCTTGAAGCTAAGAGAGCTGATTGAGAATCTGGAAAAAAAGGAGACTACGGTGTTCTAGGGGTAAGTAAATATTTTGCTTAATTATTGTTTTGTGGAAATTGTTTAATTTTAGTGCTGACTTGTATATATAGGTTCATATGGAAGATGAGTTTGCGACGGAATTAATGTATATATTAAAACTTAGTAAAATAAAGAAAATATTGACGGGGTATTTACCTTGCAAATAAAGTAAGGTTAATAAGTCTAAAACATTTAATCCAACGATGTTGACGGGGTTAAAAATATTTCAGTTGTGAATACTGTACCTAGAATAGTAATATTAATAAGAATTTGTGTATTTCTATGTTGTAGTGTGTTGTGGTTGCGTACGGGGAAACACAACACCCGAGGGCCACCAAGGACAGTCATGGTCCTGTTGAAGAGGTGATTTTTTGTCCATTTCACTTAAATATTGGGTTAAACAATTTTGTAATGAACAAATGTATCGTTTTTTTGTCAATTTTAGGTATATATTCCGGTAATGGACAATGAAATTTTGAGGTTAAAACCAAGAAAGAAAGGAAATAGTGAAAGGAATCCCATGAAGATGAGACAGATGGCTAAGGAGCGGGCAAAAAAAAAACAGTGTTGAGTTAGAACAGTTTGAACTCGATATGGATACTATGAATGAGGAGGCAAGGATAACACCTCCCCCACCCCGACCCGAATCTCTAAGTGAACGATGCCAACAGGTTACATCCTCCCCACCCCCACAACACAAGGTTACACCTCCCCTCCCTTCACCAAAGGTTCCCCCACCTCAACCAAAGGTTACTTCTCCACTTCGTCCCCCATCCTTACCCAAAGTAACTTCTCCACTACCTCCCCCATCCCCACCAAAGGTAACTTCTCCCCTTCCTCCCCCATCCCCACCAAAGGTAATTTCTCCCCTTCCTCCCCCATCCCCACCAAAGGTAACTTCTCCCCTTCCTCCCACATCCCTACCAAAGGTTACTTCTCCCCTTCCTCCCCCGTCCCCACCAAAGGTAACTTTTCCCCTTCCTCCCCCGTCCCCACCAAAGGTAACAACTCCCCTTCCTCCCCCATCCCCACCAAAGGTTACTTCTCCCCTTCCTCCCACATCCCCACCAAAGGTTACTTCTCCCCTTCCTCCCCCGTCCCCACCAAAGGTAACAGCTCCCCTTCCTCCCCCATCCCCACCAAAGGTTACTTCTCCACTCCCTCACCCATCCCCACCAAAAGTAACTTCTCCACTCCCTCACCCATCCCCACCACAGTTTACACTTCCTCGAAGTCCCCAACTTTGTGTTGATCCTATTGGAGGTGCAAACATGGAAGCGGTGGTTAGTGAATTAATGGCATCACCACTACCCGGGAGTTTGGATAGGGAGAGAGGCAAAGATATTGTTTGCGGTTTGTCAGTCGTTTCCCCAGGAGATGATATTGAGTGTGACAACAAGATGGATGGGCTCCTTGCTTCAAGCGCCCTACTTTTTCAGAGGTCTCGTCCGCGTCGTGGGAGGAAAAAGAGGGTTGCCCTAGCTGATAGAGGTCGTGGGTGGTTTACAAGTGAAATAAAAAAATTCAGCTATAACCTTGTTGAGTTTGTCAACCACAATGGTGGTTTACTTTCGGGTCGCGGTAATTTGAAAGGATTGAGGTATGTAAATTATGTTGTTGAGAAGATGAAAATGTGTCCAGTTTCATAGTTCGAATCAATGATTGTTTATGATTGTGTTTTAATAGCCTGAATGTGATGATTAAATGTGGAGATGGGAGCAATTGTAACATGCACCAGTGCAAAGCAGTGGCACAGCTGAATGGTTGTGTTCATAAGCAGGTAACTGGTGATGACATAGTTAATTCAATACAATATGTGACATGTTTAAAACAATCACATCAATTTCTTAATTCAATACAAAATATCTTAATTTTATAATTATGGATAATACAAATTTACAGTCATTTGAACTAAACATTTTTAGTTAAAGTTGGTTGATATATTATCAGTACTTATAAAATGTACTATCTGACATAAATATTTTCCCTAAAGTCACACACAGCAAATTTTAGGCTCTCGCGTAGCATATTAACACTATCTTCTGTGTACCATTTTTGTGTAGCATTTTTTGTTACAAATAACTTTGTTTTGAATTGCAGTATGTGGACACGGTTGCAAAACTCTACAATTCCATGTGGGCTGGCAAATATTTAGGGAGGAGTATGCGGTACATGTTGACCTCCGTGTTTTCGGTAATATGATTTTAACATTAACCATAACGTAAATACTTATTTGACATAATATATTGATTATTACATGAAATAAACAATTATGTCACATAATACGAGGTTTACAATTTCACATAATACAGGAAAAGGTAATGAAATTTGCTGCAGACTGCCGTGATGGTGTGCATAATTCCGCGGTAGATCGGAGTAGATTAGCAAATTGGATGTCAAAGGAGAGGGAAAAAATGAAGGTAGCATCCCATTTAGGAGAAGAAGATCAGCACACCGAAACCGGTACAGTTTTTTCCAGAATATCGGAGGTAAAATTGTTTTAATACTTATAATGTAAGTTAATATGTTGGAGTAGTTGTACTTTTATTTATAACGGTGTAAGGTTACGCTATGGAGTTGTTCATTCCAGTACTTGAAAACTCGGGACCCCATACAAACCATTGGTGGTGTCTTGTTGTATCTGCTGACCCACCAACCATATACGTGATTGACTCCTTGATTACCAATCCTGTGGAAGAGCGTAAAAATGAAATCGATGGACTGGTAATAACGAAATAGGAACGCATTCTACTTACTGACTTCATTAAACGTCCAACTTTGTGTTAATTGTGCTAATGCATTGTTTTGAATGTTTACAGCTTATTGGGGTTGACAAGCTCCTTTTCGGTGGTGAAGATGGAGATGGTTGGGGCGAGCTGCTTTCGTGGGAAAGGCGTCGAATGGATATAGACATCCAGAAAGACACGTGCGTATTAGTTTAATGTTTTAGTTGGGTTTTATTATTCATATGTTGTGTAGTTCTGAAGGTTTACATTTTTCCGCAGCCATAGTTGTGGTGTCCGGATGCTGCTAGCTATTAAGGACTTCGCTAAAGGATACGAGTCGCTCCGCATAACAGACTTGGAAGAAGCGCGACGGTTGTTGTTGACCCAGGATATTCTTTCCCCGTTCAATCTGGAGCGGGATCGTATAAAAGAGCTGGTGAACGGTGCCAACAGGAAAAAACTTTAACGTCATTTGTTGATTATGTTGTTATAATATTTATTCAGATTTGAGATTATACCAGAAAAGCCCGCATGGCTGGTTGTACATGGCAAGGCCCATAAGAACAAAAATCCAATTTTAGTATGCTTGTGTTGACCCAATGGGCCCAATGAACCCTTGTGTTGGACCATAATGAACCCCTTTGACCCATAATCACCAAATATGTATGTTAGCCCAATGTACTTATTCAATAAAGCACACTTCTGTAGTTGTGTTCAGATTGTCTGTCACATTGGAGCACACACAAACAAATATTCATTTATGATTTCATATTTCCCGGTCAGTTGATTTAAATATATATATATATATATATATATATATATATATATATATATATATATATATATATATATATATATATATATATATATATATATATCCGTTAAAAAATATAAACGACGACCTGACTATTATTCTTAATTACAAGTTAGAAACATGGAATGAGTATAAGACGTTAATTTTACTAGATAGGGTCATTTAGTTCGAATACGAACCGGGATGGCGTGGGGCGATGATCAATTGTAACCTAGTACAGTTAACCGCAGAAATTATTGGAATGTGGTGTAGGAGTTAATCACGTCTTATAATGATTTCCAAAGCCCAGTAATGTGGATCCATATTTGGCGGTTTTTGTATAAATATTGGTTACTTAAACCCGAAAAATCAGAATTCAATTTGTCCAAGAAACGGATCTCTAACTTCAAAATCCAAAGCCTAGTATGTAATACCCAATAAATCAATTACTTATTTTGTCCTTGTGTAAAACCCAAAAAATTAGATTATTTTGTCCAAATAACAAATGTTTAACTTGAAAATTCAAAGCCCAGTAAGTTCTTGATCCCAGAGACCAATAACTCAATAAGAGATGAAAATATAAGATCTGTTGGGTCGACCCGAACCCAACAGATCTGGGTCTTGTACATGCATCTGTGAATCCGACACTGAAAGTGACCGACCGGCCCAATTCACCCCGAACGAACCAGATAATAATTTTTATAAACTGACCCAACCAACCAGATAATAGTTCCCTATTTTTTGTATATGTGGAATATGTTTATTTTTAAAATTGGAAAAAAAATATCCAGGTAGATAGTATATATTATTTTATTAGATAAAAAAGTGGGTTTTGTAGACAATTATGAGATGTGATGATGTAATAGTTGTCAAATTCTGTGGAATTATTCGGGACATGACATGACTACACCATGCAACCATTCTGCACCACCATTCCAAATCTACAAAATAAATAGACTACTAGGGGCCAATATTTTATTCTTTTAATCCTGTATAATAAAATAAAAAAAATAAAATAAATAAATAAATATTGTATTTTCTACTCCTTTTGGAAATATAGTAACATTTTCCTATAAAATGCATCTCCGATACATTGTCCCTCAAACATTAAGAAATAGCTAAAAACCTAGATAAAAGCTTTCTCGTCATGGTTGATCCATTTAACCATGTCTTTTTGAGATTACCCTCCCCAATTTCCATTACATACAACGCTCCTCCTAACAGTGACGTACCTGAAGCAAATATCAACAATCTTAATTTTTATCTGAATGAATCTAAGGTGGAGATCTTTGATGCCATTACGGTTGACGTCATTCGTAATATAATAAGAAACGAAAATACGTCAATCGAAGAGTATAAGGAGATGAAATCACTAAATGATGATTTCCAAGTACGTCCTGCGCACCTCCCCAACGTGTCCGACCTTTTTGGGCTTAGTGAAGCCTTCAAGTTTTACATCCTGGGTGTTTTAGAAAAACTTGATGAAACAAACTCCAGCAAATACATTCCTGACCATGTATTGAACATGGTTGATCCGCGACCAGTAATCAATTGGGCAGGCCCATTATACTTGTTAGTTGGGCCTACTACGATCCGTATGGCATCGTACTCGGATGCAGTCCATGTCATGGAAATGCATCGTGATAATAGTATTAGCTTTTTCGAAATATTTCCATTAGACCATAATGTAAGGTCGCATGAGGTTTTCGTAAGGTGCGAGAATTATGCGCGGTGGCCTGGTTATTACCATGTACCAAATTGGTCAAGGTTTGTATGTTGGAACGTTAGGGGAATGGCAAGGGAATCTTTTATTGAAAATTTCCAGATTATGTACGCCTTACATCGACCAGTCGTAGTTGTTATACTCGAGTCGAGATTGTCTTTTGAAAACATTGAACTAATTGTTCAAAGATTACCTGCTAGGTATGCTTATTCCACATTTGGCCCAGTTGGTTTTGGTGGTGGGGTCGTAGTATTATGGATGGATGTATCTGTTAGCATTGTTATCGGATATCATAATAGGAGGGAGACTATGGTAGCGGAATTTGCTTTCGAAGTAACACTCGTATAGATTAATTTATACTTGAACACATTTGCGCATGAAAAGTAAACTTTATTTATGTTTTATTTTATTTTACAGGGCATTGCACCCAGACCATCGGCCAGGCGTAGATTATTCATAGGCGAGGATGCTGGAAGTTCATCCACAAACTCACGTGATAATCTAGATTAATAATAACGTAGATTAATATATGGTCGTCTGTTTAACCAAGTAATGGTTAGCTCTTTATAATGTATTGTATTTTTTATTTATATTTATGTATTTATGTTTAATTTTTTTCATAGGCTTAATTTTGCATAAATAAAAAAAAAGGTTCACAAATTACAACAAATTACATAACACACTAAAAGCAAACATAACGATAAACAGAGATAGCAAGATATCCTCCGTTGGTCATATGGTTGTTGACTTGACTTTGTTTACATCACCACATATCAAGTAGCATGCCAAAACCTTTCATGCCAAATCCTTTCGAAAATTATTTAATGACACGCACGTTAAAATAGGACCATACGACACGTTAAAATAGGACCATACGACACTATTGTAATAGGAACCATGGTTTTACCCATACTAGTTAACAAACTAGTCTTACTGAATAAAGGCATATAAAATCGAACCGTTGACAATATTCGCACTTTGAACAGTTTGTAAATGAGTTATTTTTTCCCCTTGATGCATAAATTCCATAGTGTTAGGCTGCACACACATTGCCTCGGCATAAGCAGCATACACCTTTTCCATTGTGTCTGTAACTTTAGCCTCAACCGAATAATCTATCGGTTTGTTATACACCGGACGGATTAAAAACCTCTTAACAAAAGTATTTACGTTCATTCCCTCGACCTGTAATGCGAAATATCGGGGATTAGCATAGAGTTAGCATAAAAATATATACATGTTACAGTGATGGAAAAAAAGTTTGTCCTTACGTGGCCATTGACAGAAAAAACTTCTCCGTTCTTAATGTTCAGCTCTTTAACAATGACTTTGATTTTTGGGAAACCTTTATGTCCTGCCCTAGTGATTGAGAATTCTTGGGCTGGATAACCAATGCGACGCGCGTAATCATTGGTTATTCTGATCATAGTTTCATCTGGGTGGAGTACGTATTTAACACCTGGATCGTCTTCTGACTCGCTCCTAACCAAGATTGTGACCATGCCTTCGCCTAGGACAGGCGGGGAAAAGGGCACTGGAGGGTATGGAAAATTTGGTGTTGGTGCTAATTTTAGACCCCAAGAATTAACTTTGGGTGACGGACTCGAACAAGTGGATGAGTTCGTGTCAGATGATGTGCTAAAGGGGTTTGACGTGGCTGAGAATGTCATGGAAGTGTATGTGGAGTTGTTTGAGGAAAATGAGACGTATGGCTCGACGGAGTCCGACGCGCCAGACGACGAGTATGCAGGCAAAACTAAAGGTGGGTTAGATGATAAACTATGACCATAAGAAACAGACATTCTCTATGATGATAAGTTGACAAATTGGGGGATGTTGGAAACAACAAAATGATTTTGACAAAGACACAAGAACAAGTGGAATTTCGTAGTAACAATAGTAGTTGTATTTATACTGTTGTTTCTAAAACCCTAGTAAAGGAATTGGATGTGTCACTAGTGGATTTCCCTTGTTGGGCGCCAATATAGATAACACTTAGAGCCATTTGGCGCCAAAATATCCTAATTACTTCATAATGCATGTGGCACACTAATTATGTAAGAAGGAATTACATTGAGTGGTTATGTAAGAAGGAATGACATTGAGTGATCGGTTAGTAATAAAAAAAACCTTAAATATAGGTGATGCGTGATAATATAACTAACAGTTTAATTTCATTATATTTAAACCGGAAATTACATGTAGATATATATTAAAATGTTTTGCGCCCATAAAATGTAAAATTAGTTGAACGACGCCATTTCCTAGGTCCGAACCAAGATGGCCAAACACAATATATATGGGTATACATTTATGTCGTTAGTTATTTATAAGCTGGTGTTTTAAAAAAATATTGGGATAAGATCAATTTTCTTATAATGGTCAGTTATTTCTTATCCACCGTGTTCATTGGATTATTTGCAAAAAATTGGTTTAGAATTTTATTCCTACCAAAGGGGAGATTAATAAATTTGGGTTATGCTTAATATTGGGCCGCATAATACTGTAGTTGATTGAGACTTATGTGGGAGAGATAATGTCAGGTAGCAATACCTTGATGGCCAAGTGTCCTCAATTCCTCATGAATAGTGTAAAATTTGGCGCCAAATGCTTTAAGATAAGTAGCAGAGTTGGCGCCAAATGCTTTAAGATAAGTAGCAGAGTTGGCGCCTAATGATACAGCGTTCTAGCATTTATTAAGTTCATTTTATAAGAAAATTAACATTCTTGTGCAAGATTTGGCCGTAAAAGTTCCAAATACACATTTATTATTAAGAAATTTTAACATCGCATAATCACCAAAGAATATCAAAAGTGTACTAGGATGGTCAATATCTAATCCACCCCTAAGTATGAGAGGAGCCCTACATCAATTGATTCTGGATCGGTGGCGTGTAAATTGGATCATATTTTCGTAGAATCGTAACATCCGAATCGGGAGCTTAACTATCACAAGATCGTAAGATAGATCTGAGTCGGGGGTTAAACAACACTAAGTATCATATATGAGTTAAGATCATGAGATACTACATCGATTACGATCTAACCTAAGTTCCGGATCATCGGTGTGTTTTATGGATCTTATGGACGTAGAATCGTACGATCCGATGCAGAAGTATAACATCGTAAGATCAAAATCGGGCGTTTACCAACCCCCAAGTATAAGATCTAATCCACCCCTAAGTATGAGAGGAGCCCTACATCGATTATGGATCGGTGGCGTGTAAGTTGGATCATATTGTCGTAGCATCGTAACATCCGAATCGGGAGCTTAACTATCACAAGATCGTAAGATAGATCTGAATCGGGGGTTAAACAACACTAAGTATCATATATGAGTTAAGATCATGAGATACCACATCGATTACGATCTAACCTAAGTTCCGGATCATCGGTGTGTTTTATGGATCTTATGGACGTAGAATCGTACGATCCGATGCAGAAGTATAACATTGTAAGATCAAAATCGGGCGTTTACCAACCCCTAAGTATAAGATCTAATCCACCCCTAAGTATGAGAGGAGCCCTACATCGATTGATTATGGATCGGTGGCGTGTAAATTGGATCATATTGTCGTAGAATCGTAACATCCGAATCGGGAGCTTAACTATCACAAGATCGTAAGATAGATCTGAGTCGGGGGTTAAACAACACCAAGTATCATATATGAGTTAAGATCATGAGATACTACATCGATTACGATCTAACCTAAGTTCCGGATCATCGGTGTGTTTTATGGATCTTATGGACGTAGAATCGTACGATCCGATGCAGAAGTATAACATCGTAAGATCAAAATCGGGCGTTTACCAACCCCCAAGTATAATATCTAATCCACCCCTAAGTATGAGAGGAGCCCTACATCGATTATGGATCGGTGGCGTGTAAGTTGGATCATATTGTCGTAGCATCGTAACATCCGAATCGGGAGCTTAACTATCACAAGATCGTAAGATAGATCTGAATCGGGGGTTAAACAACACTAAGTATCATATCTGAGTTAAGATCATGAGATACCACATCGATTACGATCTAACCTAAGTTCCGGATCATCGGTGTGTTTTATGGATCTTATGGACGTAGAATCGTACGATCCGATGCAGAAGTATAACATCGTAAGATCAAAATCGGGCGTTTACCAACCCCTAAGTATAAGATCTAATCCACCCCTAAGTATGAGAGGAGCCCTACATCGATTGATTATGGATCGGTGGCGTGTAAATTGGATCATATTGTCGTAGAATTGTAACATCCGAATCGGGAGCTTAACTATCACAAGATCGTAAAATAGATTTGAGTCGGGGGTTAAACAACACTAAGTATCATATATGAGTTAAGATCATGAGATACTACATCGATTACGATCTAACCTAAGTTCCGGATCATCGGTGTGTTTTATGGATCTTATGGACGTAGAATCGTACGATCCGATACAGAAGTATAACATCGTAAGATCAAAATCGGGCGTTTACCAACCCCCAAGTATAAGATCTAATCCACCCCTAAGTATGAGAGGAGCCCTACATCGATTATGGATCGGTGGCGTGTAAGTTGGATCATATTGTCGTAGCATCGTAACATCCGAATCGGGAGCTTAACTATCACAAGATCGTAAGATAGATCTGAATCGGGGGTTAAACAACACTAAGTATCATATATGAGTTAAGATCATGAGATACCACATCGATTACGATCTAACCTAAGTTCCGGATCATCGGTGTGTTTTATGGATCTTATGGACGTAGAATCGTACGATCCGATGCAGAAGTATAACATCGTAAGATCAAAATCGGGCGTTTACCAACCCCTAAGTATAAGATCTAATCCACCCCTAAGTATGAGAGGAGCCCTACATCGATTGATTATGGATCGGTGGCGTGTAAATTGGATCATATTGTCGTAGAATCGTAACATCCGAATCGGGAGCTTAACTATCACAAGATCGTAAGATAAATCTGAGTCGGGGGTTAAACAAAACTAAGTATCATATATGAGTTAAGATCATGAGATACTACATCGATTACGATCTAACCTAAGTTCCGGATCATCGGTGTGTTTTATGGATCTTATGGACGTAGAATCGTACGATCCGATGCAGAAGTATAACATCGTAAGATCAAAATCGGGCGTTTACCAAACCCCAAGTATAAGATCTAATCCACCCCTAAGTATGAGAGGAGCCCTACATCGATTATGGATCGGTGGCGTGTAAGTTGGATCATATTGTCGTAGCATCGTAACATCCGAATCGGGAGCTTAACTATCATAAGATCGTAAGATAGATCTGAATCGGGGGTTAAACAACACTAAGTATCATATCTGAGTTAAGATCATGAGATACCACATCGATTACGATCTAACCTAAGTTCCGGATCATCGGTGTGTTTTATGGATCTTATGGACGTAGAATCGTACGATCCGATGCAGAAGTATAACATCGTAAGATCAAAATCGGGCGTTTACCAACCCCCAAGTATAATATCTAATCCACCCCTAAGTATGAGAGGAGCCCTACATCGATTGATTATGGATCGGTGGCGTGTAAATTGGATCATATTGTCGTAGAATCGTAACATCCGAATCGGGAGCTTAACTATCACAAGATCGTAATATAGATCTGAGTCGGGGGTTAAACAACACTAAGTATCATATCTGAGTTAAGATCATGAGATACCACATCGATTACGATCTAACCTAAGTTCCGGATCATCGGTGTGTTTTATGGATCTAATAAAGATGTGTTAACTTAAAAAATATTCATGAATAATAGGGGCGTTGTGACACTATATTCTAATTGGACCTTATAATTGTTATATGCGTATCCAATTGTTCTAAATTAAAAATTAGTTTACAAAAAATTAGTTTACAATAACTAAATTAAAAATTAGATTACAATATCTACATTAAAGTTGGTTGTTTATAACTTTATATTATTAATGTACCGTGCAAAACATACCAACATCATAGTGCAACAGTGCAATGCAACTCGTTCCCAATTTGTTACTAAAATACAGATTGTTATTGTTTTTGATGGAACGCAAATACTAAAATTTATAGCAAAAAAAAAAAATATTAAAAAGAGTGACGTAGTGGACTGCAATACATTGAGCCGCACATCACTGGCTTTGAATAAGACATTTGTGGGAGTAGAGTTGTGCAACTGTTCATGTGTCAGTAATGATAACAATTCACAAAAATGTCTACTACACATGGTAAAAAAGGTCACATCAAAGGAAATGTTGCTTGCTTATCTTTATTATCTTTACCGAGAAAACATCTTATCTGTAAAAAAGGATGGCTTTGCATATTCCACTATGTAGAATGTGCAATTTAGAAACATGATTTTTTAGACATTTGAAATTTAAAATGGATAATTATTTTTTATAATACGAGTTTCCTTTATAATGCATACGGGATATATTGTAAATTATTAATATGGTATTACAATAAATTTTTCCCTTGTATGCATAATAATGCGTACATAATTCGACCATAAATAACGTGACATTACATAATTCGTAAATGATCTATACCGTAGGGGCATAGATTATCCTAATCAAATACTTAAAAAACACCATACACTGATACACCACATAATTCGTAACTAAGTAGGGAATTAGATCAACCATCCACAAGTAGATTTGGAATCCTAGACACTACCTCTACGGCTCTACCTCAACAACAAGGCTAACACAGCAAACATAATCCACGAGATCACCAACACTGTGGAAAGATTTTTCTCAGAACGGGCGCAATTCATTAACTCGATTCTCGTGTGACAAAGCTCGTTCTTTATCTCTTGCAACTCTTCTTCTGCACTTTCTTTCTTCATATGGAGCTTTTTAATTTTGTCCTCCAAGTAACGGTTCTTCATCTCCAACTCAGCTATCTCTATATCCTGCTCTAGAATCTTAACTTCAAGATCATTGTACATTGGAATTTTTTTAATACAACCTTCTTCCATTACCCACTCAAAAAATTTGCATGCACTTGGACCCTGAAATTCATCAACATAACAACACTTAAATTTATAAACAATTGCAAACAAGAGATTAGTCGAGTATTTGGAAACTCACAGGCCAATTCGGGCACCCAAAGAACTGCTTGCCAGCATTGACTCCATTTTTAGCGGTCCGAATAACGGCAACTTCCTTGCAATAGCAAACCAGATTCGTGGTTTGTTCCCCGGAACCGGCTGGCGATTTTTGAGAAAGTTTCGAACCACTAGCCATTTTGTGTTAATAAAGAACCCAAGTTTATGAACTAGTCTGTGGAGATTTGGTTAAAAGATTGATGTAAACTATGAAAGTAGTGTTAATATATACTTCATGTAGCATGTTCTCCAACGGTCGAAAACCTCTTCACATTTATTATTTAAATTTCAAATTTGATCCGATGGATTGATGAGCTAAGAAAATCAAATGTCCACTTTTTGCAATCAACTTTTAGTTTTGCTTAAAAATTGTATTCTGTTTGTTGAACCAACTCAGAAAACAACACACAAGGACCAGTTTAACAATTTACAATTCCCAAACACAACATTTGTATTCGCGTTCCGATTTAACAGTGCAATGTACGATGAGAAAGTCATTGTAAAACACTCTTAAAAAGGTTAACATAACACATGTTCGATAATACGCGCATCTTGTTTATAGTCAATTACACAAGCATAAATCTATATTTTCTTTCAGTGTAGTATACACTTAATCAATTAATAATTTGTATAATGATTCTTTTAAGGTCATTATGACAATATACTTATAGTATTCCTTACATTCTAAAAAGAGTTGTACCTCTCTAAATGTTGTAATTTTGGCGGCAAAGTTTTTGGGGAAATGGGCGGGAAAGGTGATCTTATTTGGCGCTAAACTAAGGCCCATGGGAGTATATAAACACTCCTGCAACACAACTAAGTATTTAATTGTGTGATTGTTTTCCACCCAATATTCTCAATAACCAATCTTTGACCAACCATGTCTCTATCCCATGGTAACACTTTGCCTACGTACTCCTCGTGTGACTCGTCGGAATCCAACAATCCTTTCTTTGCAATAGCATCCAATGGCTCTACCAACGCCTCAACCCCCTTTAGCACATCAAGCTCAAATGAACTCTATTCCAATTCTTCCAACTCTTCCACGTCGTCCTTTCGGGCTCTATATGGTGCACGTGAACCTGAATTTTTGTCCCTAAGATCATCACCAGGCCTTTTTTATCAATGTCAACCCATTCAATTTTCACCACCATCACTTCCCTTTGACATGGTGACTATTTTGGTTAGGAGCACGTCAGAACATGACCAAGGTGTTCAATATGTACTCCATCCAGATGAAACTATGATTCGTGTGTACAACGATTATGCAAATCGCATAGGTTACGCTGTCCACAATATATCTATCCGAAGGCGCATTACACACTTTCCGATAATGGAAAAAACCGTAAAAGAACTTAAAATTGAGAATGGGGAGGTGTTTACCGTCGTAGGCCTCGTATGTTATACATTCAATTATTCGTCCCCATTCTGTAGTCTCTTTTGTTATAAATTGGTTTGTATAGTAATTTTTGTGCTAACATTAATTAATTTGCAGGTGGAAGGCATGAACGTAAACACCTACTTAAAGAGGTTTATTGTGCGTCCCGTTTTTAATGAACCGATAGATTTCCCAGTCGAGGCTATGGTAACGGACAGACTAAAGAAGGTGTATGTGGATTACGTTGAGGCTATGGGTGCGCGCACCAAGGACGTTCAATTTATGCATCAAGGGAAAATGTTAACTGATTTGCACACTATTCACAGTGCGAACATCAAAAACAAGTCTATTTTGTATGCTTTTATCCATTAAAAGGTTTAAAAATATATGCCCTTAAGATGTGTCACAACTTTTGCCACATACATCTGTAATGTCACTTTATGGTCGATTATTACTGTTTCATGCAACTCGTGTAGTTATCAATAAAAGTGTGACGCTATAGTTCATTATATCCCATATTTGGGGGGCATCCAAACTACTTTATTGTGTGGTAAAAACTCAAAACTAAAAGTAAACACAACTGGATTTCTTTATTAATATGCGAATTTATAATTTTTATTAGGTGGTTATTTATTAGGTGGTTTTTGGATATATAGAACAAGTATTATGTTTCATTAAATTTGAAATACGTAGGAACAAGACTATTAGTTACTAATACGTGGTCTATAAAATCCATTTTGATACGAGTTATTAAAACTCGGTCTCTAAATTAATCTTGAGACGAAATTGTACATAGAGTGTATAGAGACGGGTGCATATAAATTGTGTGTGACTAATGATCAAAATAGAAATAAATAGTCTGATTATATGATATCTGAAACAAAAATTAAGGGGCTATATTGCTATAATGGTTATTTCGTACATCAACTAATACGAAAATTAGCCTGCTTGGCTGCTAGCCTTTCGCCTCTAAAATAAAAAACAATAAGATACATCTAACATTGTATACAAAAAGATGTGTGCAGATAATATAAAAATATGATTTGACATGTCATTGACACAAATGTCAACAATCTGAAAATTTGAAATACACACCTCATGATGGCTAATCTCCTACTTTGAGTGTACCTAGTGTCTAGGAAAGGGGAACAAATCTTATATGTTATTGAAAATTCTGCCTCCTTTCATAATGAGCTTGTAATGAAGTGGGGAAATCAAATCATACCGAAGAGGATACAATTTAACAAATGAATTTTTTATTGACATTAGAAATGTCTATCATCCTAGTCCAAGTTTAAATGGATCATAAATTCATGGAGAACCTTTTTATCATCCGCGTACAACGTTTTAATTGTTTATTGAGGTTGACTAAGTCCGACCTAAATCCGACCTATTGCCATAGATATACTAAAAGAGGAATATGAGAATATTACACATTTTTTGATGTTGATATTGTGCTATTTATACTAAAAGAGGATTATAGAATAGAAGTATTGTAAAAATTATAAATTATGCCATTTACATGGAAATGTTATTCATTTACCATTTACTATTGTTGTCCTTTTGCGCCATGGTCATTTCCATAACTAGCCACTAATCCTTGAGGAGAACAGAAGCAATGCAAAGCTAAATAGTAACTTCCATACTTTGCTGTAGCTATGTGCACAAAACGTTATTTGATGGGTCTATAAATGGGACTGACACAATCTTATTGTCAGATTGGAAGAAACTTCCAAACATTTTGTCAGTCAATAAAATAAAATGTTTTTTAAATAATGCGCCCTATTATAAGAGCTAGTGTAAATACAAGATTATAAAATTATAATATTATTAACAATGGAGTAAAATACAAGGTTTTTCAAAATTGTGTTTAGTTTAGTTCGTATGTTGATTAGTAAAAAAATGTGTTTGGTTTAGGTCGCATGTTGATTAGTAGAAAAATGTGTTTGGTTTAGGTCGTATGTTGATTAGTAGAAAAATGTGTTTGGTTTAGGTCGTATGTTGATTAGTAAAAAATTGTGTTTGGTTTAGGTCGTATGTTGATTATAATCAACATATCACGTTAAACCTATGTAATAGGTTATAATGGTTATTCCGGACATGAAATCAATGTGATTAATAATGATTATTTGATTCCGGACATCAAATCTTGACCAATTCAGGACGGGTTAAGGTATTATAGACAATAGTGTTTGGTTCAGGTCGGGCAAACGCGTTCACAAGCTATAAGCTATAACACTAGTTTTATACAAGACATAGCTAGATAAAAAATGAGCAAAGTTATAAAACGTTAAATATTATATTTCCGCGTGAATATACACGGATACACCATAAGTCCTAGGTGGCATTATCATATGTATAACAGTTAAATGAAAAAAAAAATGTTGCAATTGTTAACAATTGGACCCAAATCCACCCATGAAGGAATTAGACCAACGCCCATTCCTAACCGTGCCCGTTGAAATGTTGTTTAATGAATGTCCTTATTCGTAAGATGGGGATGAATCTTAGTGACTTAAATCTAACGAACCCTTTTATTTCCCCTTTTATGGGGATGAATTAGGTATATAATGATACGACTTAAGTCCCCTCCAATTAAATGTATCGACATGTTTTAGTCCACTTCAAGTATGTACTTATTCATATGATTTTATGAATTAATGGCAAAACAAAACTATTGGATTGTTTAGAATGAAATAGATTATGATTTTATGAATTTTGGTATTCATCTTCAAGAAATAATATTGGATTGTTTAGAATGAAATAGATTACGTATTTAGATTTGAAGATTTGGGTAAATGAAAAGTTTTGTAAAAATACGTCAATATTGGTCTCATTCTATAGAGAAAAATAAAATAAAGCCGTTGGTATAAATTTTGTAAGTTTTTACTTTGTATTTTTTCAGATATTACCGTATGAACTTTAGGTAACGTTAATAATAATTTGAAAAAGAAACACAAACACAATTACTCTTATATTCTTGATAGCCAAGTGGTCATTTTCACCACTATTTATGTAGCCAATAAACGTAGGGGAGTAGGAGTGTGTAAGGAAACAAGTCTAGAAGCCTAGGACTAAATAGTAACTTGCCTCATTTGCTGTAGCTTTGTGCCCAAAACGTTGTTTGATGGGTGTGTAAATGGGTCTGACACAAACTCATTGTAAGATTTTAAGAAACTTCCAACCATTTTTTAATCAAAAAACAGCTAAAGTGGATATAATTTTATTTTGGAATAGCACTTGAACAGTTGAACTCTTGAAGTAGATTATTAAATGTCGAGGGGGGGCATGATATGCAATGTGACTTTGTGACACTGCATAAGGAACTAGGGATTGTGACATTGAGTACTTGAGTAGTAACCAACGCTAACCTAGTTTTTTCATTTGCCGTTGACCCACACATCAAACGATAAGGTAACTAAACCATGATATAAGTAAGAATGTCAATGAGCCGATATGCTAGAGTACAACTCGTAAAGTCGTAAGCAAGCTCGGTCAAAGCTCGGTCAAAGCTCGTTTGATATTAGCTCGATTATTTAGGCTCAATATGTGTTTTTATGGATTTTAGGTTGTTAACATAATATTTCGATCTCGCTTGTTTATTAAGGGTCGTTTGGTAAAAGCTCGATTATCAATATCTCGACTCGGATCAAGGGTGAAGTTAAACAGGCTACTCGTGACCTAAGGTCGAAAAAATGAAATCACCGATTAGGCCATAAGAGCCCTAAGAGAGTTAACCCCATGAATTGGGGTATTAGTTTAACCAAAAATCACCGATTATGCCCTTACTTGTTAAATTCCAATAATTGGGACCTCCTTTTTCCCGGTCAAATGTAACCATTTTAGTTATAAAAGGGATAGGTCCACGAGTTAAGAAATAAATATATTATTTTTTATGTATTAAAAATACTAACTAATTCATGATCCCTGAGGTTAACGTGGGTTAGTTGCCGGATTCTTAACCTTTGGTCCCTATCCTTGATCGAGTAAATATAAGTGAGGTCCCAATCGTGATTTTTGACGAAACTAATATTTTATTTATCATTCCTTTACCCTATTTTGTACGGTAATTAAAACTGACAATCAATATTTGCTTTAATAATGAACTAAGTGAATTTTAATATTTCTCCAAGGATACAAATCTCAATTTATTCTCAATGATACAAATCTCAATATTCCTCTAATCAGATTTTGTCACAACTTACCAATTACTGTAATTGTTGTCCGATATGATATTGACGAAAATGTAACAGGTATTACCAAACATTTACTTCATTTTTTTAATACTCTAAGAAATTAACCTTTAGCCAACACATTGCCCTAAACCCTAAACCCTAATTAAATATGACGTGGCATATACATTTCTATCTACTGTTTTATCACCCATGCACATAGTTAGAGTACGTCCATATATGCAAATATAGTGGTCCATAACTCCATATGCATGCACTTTGATAAAAACAATAGTGTTCCATGTGCCTTTTGTTTTTTGGCAAAAAATGTCATGGCAAACATTCCATTTGTTCGTAACTCAATAACATCAAAATACATCAATCATTCATTGTGTAGACTTCAATGCAGAGAGTAATAGTGTATGGGCTTTTATAAAGGAAAATTGCCCAAACTGTAGGGACCATTTTGAGTAAAATATACTTCATCCGTCTTTTAATACTCGCAACGTGTTCATTCTCAACACGCATGCCAATGAACAATTCTAATTATTTATATCTTAAATTATCTTAATGCAAATAATATAATAAAATGATAAAATGATATTTCAACCCGTTTATAAATGGGTCAACCTGATAACACCCCAACCCAAACCAATTGCCAACTCTACATATATGGACTTAAATGAACAACCTTGAAATATTAATTGACATTAGAAATGTCTAGAAGTGTAAATGGATCATAAATTCATGGAGAATCTTTTTATCAAACGCGCCCATTATCGACCCGCAAAACCCGACCAAATTTGACCCAGGCCGACCACCTGAAAACCAGGTATAGTTGTATATACTGACTTGTTTAAACATAGTGGCAGTTTTGTGTATTTTCGGTTCGGGTGATATCATGGGTTGGTTATAATTGACATAGTTAAATCTTCTTTGACATAGTTAAATCTTCCGGACATGAAATATATGTGAATAAATTGTGTTTGGTTTAGGTCGTATGTTGATTAGTAAAAAATTGTGTTTGGTTTAGATCGTGTGTTGATTATAATCAACACATCACGTTAGAGTAAAGTAATAGGTTATAATGGTTATTCCGGACATGAAATCAATGTGATTAATAATGATTAATAATGATTATTTGATTCCGGACATGAAATCTACACCAAATCAGGACGGGTTAAGGCAATATAGACAATCGTGTTTGGTTCAGGTCGGGCAAACGCGTTCACAAGCCATAAGACCTAGGTGGCATTATCATATGTATAAAAGTTAAATGAAAAAAAAAATGTTGCAATTGTTAATTGTTGATAATTAATAAACAAAAATATTGATTACAAGTCAAACATATCACACAATCTCATAATATTATAACATAATTTCCCATAAATAATGATTATTAATGATTAATGTGACAGGTAATAATAGGGTACGTATTGTAATCCGTTTTTTATAGTAATGGACAATCCGGTTAGCCTTGTAGATGGATTGAGTTTATCGGGATAGTTTACGGGGGATTTTATCGAGTAAAATCACTCTCAAAATCACTTAATTTTGGACACGAATCCAACCAACTCCAAGTCTCCAAGTCCCATAATGTCCCAATTAGGCTATTACCAATTGTTGACCTATCGGACCCGACAAAATGACAATTTTACCCCAAAAATAACTTACCATGGAAGCTAATGATTTTCTCTCTATCTGCAAAAAAAAAGCACTATTATGAGCTGCATTTATGAGCACGTGTACCCAATACCCCACCCCCCTCCAAATTCCACTTTAAATTCAATCCTTTTTTCACTCATCTTTACTTCATCTTCTCTCCCTTTTTCACTCCTCTTCAAATTCAAACCGAAAAATTGTCCGGTAGAAACGCCGCCATGATTTCCTCCTCTGTTGGCGTAATTGGCCCGCCTAACCACCCAATCCCAACACCAAGTAACCAAGCTTTCACCCTAGGCTTCGACCTTAACTTTCCACCAACTATGGTTGTTCCACCCACCTACAACAACCAAATCACTCACCAAAACAACTTGCATGTCCCCGGTCATGGGTCTGCCACAGTACCACCGGTGTTTCAAGGCGGTCACACCGATTTGCCGCCGCTTCCTGAGTCCTTGTTGCCAACCATGCCACCATCGATCCTTCCGGCCATGCAAGCCGCCCTACCATCATCCCAGATCTCACCCTTGGCATCATACATGATTCCGGCGCCAAGGATGATCAAACTAAGGAGTCAGGAAGTGGGAGATAATGGCGTCTTCTACATGATTTTCCCCAATGATCTTTTTGGGCTTGTCTACGCTGAGTACAGTTCTCGTTTGGGGTGTTCCCCAAACAACATTCAAATTCTGAGACAAAATGGGGTGGTGGTTGAAGCGCACCGGACGGCGGGTGAGGTAAACATCCAAGACGGGGAGACACTACTGGTTCGAGGCCTCGTAAGTACAATTTCTTTTGACATTTAAACTTATGTTAAATAATTGTTTTTTTTTAATAAATCCCAACTCGTTTGCGTTAATTAATTACTTTAAGTTCACAATTATTTGTACATTTAAGTTTAATTAATTGTTTGCAAGTTATAAATTGCTTATATTATGTTTAATATGAATTTGGGCACAATTGTTTTAATGTGAATTTGGGCACAATTGTTTTAATGTGAATTTGGGCACAATTGTTTCTTGTGATTATTTAATTATATAAAAAGATAAATTGCTTAATTATAGATTGCGTTTAAATTATACTATAGGTAGTCATTGGTAGTGGTAGTTGACATTATGTTACTTTGTTGTTCATCTTTTATATAATTTAATCACGTGATCAAAAAAAATATTGGGTTTCAAACAAAGTTCAAACAATGGGTAGATAAAAGTTCAAACAAATAAAGTTTAAACAAAACGTAATATGGTTATAAATAAATGATTATAATTCTTTTAATCGAATGGGTATATAAAAACGTAATTAATATGTTCTAGTGTACATGCAAATTCAGGACTATATTTGATACTAGCTAAAGTGGGAAAAAGTCTTGACTAGATTTGCTATTAGATTAGTGGGAAAAAAGTCTTGCATTTAAAAGGCGTAAACACTACAACGTAATCATTTTATAGAGACGAGTAATTTCTTCTTTATGTAGTCCAAATCCGTCTCATAATGATGCTAACAGCTGGATTTGAGACGGAAATAGGGTGTCTATATAGAGGGTGTCTCAATAACAATTGAGACGAAATTCTTGCAAATCCATTACAAATTTGAGACGGAATTTTTGAAATTCCATATACAATTCCATCTAAAATGTATTTTATAGACGACATTTTAGTAATTCGTTTCAAGTTTTAGACGTTTATTGTATCCGTCTCATAATCCATCTCTAATTGATGCACAATTTTGTCGTGAAATATCAAACATGATCCCGATTTTGTTACAACTAAAATTTTGAGGATATTGAAATTTACAACTAAAATTTTTTGTTCATTAATGTCTTAAACTGCAATAAATTTAATAGATTCTAATACCACATAACTTGTAATATCAGTTGCAGGGTTTAAATGTCAACACGGACTTCTGTTTGTTTAGCATCCGACCCACTGTGGACCAGCAAATGGGGTGGACTGCAAGAGCACCTTTTGATGCGCTCCTGTCCGATGTTATAGCAGATTGGGCTATACATGTTGGAGTCGACCCAGCAGCCAGGATCATGATGAGGCGCAACTTCTCCGTGCTACAAAGTAATCACACAATAAGACAAGCAGGTGTTGAGAATGGTTGCACCTTGTATGCATGCATCGACCTAAACTAAAGAAGGGATCAAGGAGCGATGTGTAAATGGGTACGTAAGTTGAAGACTTATGCGCATTATGGTGTAGTGCGTGCCCATTTTTTTTGGCAATATAATGTGTAAATTGGAAATATAAAACACTTTAAGTTTACAAGTTATTGGACACGAGGTCCTTTTTGGCAAGTTGACAAGTTATTGGACACGAGGTCCATTCTGGGAATATAATGTTTAGGCTAGTGCCACTTTTGGGGCTGTGTGTTATGAAAACACTTGATTATGCCTTTTGATGATTGCCCATAATCTATGTTGTATTGAACAATATGATTGATCCTATAAGGAAAATGTAGTTTAAAAATATAAACTTATTGTTAACTTTTATTAGTGTTGGTGGATGATACAATGTAAACATCCAATTATCTTGATCGAGTTATCCCAACATTTATTTTTTTGATTCAACTTAGAAATTTGTAATTGGACAACTAAGAATCACCCTTGACAGTAAATGGACACTAAGAAATCGACATATTATGGACATATCTATAGGGGATTGAACATATTTGAGTAGATACTTTCAAACAGGGGACAATTAGTATTTCCGTGATTATTATTTCCTGTAAATAGTTTATCCACCTTTAACGTTAAATAAACCTTGTCCGCTATTTGGTGACAACTCATTAGTTTCTTTAAAAAGGGATCTTCAATCTTAATCCGGTATGGTTTAGGGGATAAAAGCTACATACATTTAAAAATGTTGATCTTAACAATCATATCCGAATTTGTCACAACTACTCCTATCATATTGCCGAATGTGCATTTACAAATGCAGATCTAAAACAAGCATAGCCGATCTTGTCGCAACTAATAGTTTAATAAATTTATGGACCCTATCATATTGCCGAAACGCATTCAAAAACGCGGTTTAGAGGTTTAAGATAAACCGAATAAACCAAAAACCACCGCAGTCCGTCAAACCCTAATCCCTAAACCCTAAACCCTAGACCATAAGCCCTAAAGCCAATGTATGACGTGGCATTACCATTTATAGCATTTCTTTATTCTCCCATGCACAAACGAGGAGTACGTCCATATATGCAACAAAAGTGGTCCAATTGCATGATTTTGCATAAAAACAAAAGTGGTCCATGTGGCATGATTTTCAAAAATAAAAAATGTGGTCCATGTGCCTTTATATGGAAATGTTTGTCTTGCCAATCATTCCATTTGTTCGTAAGTCAAGGTACATTAAAATATACTTGTGTAAACTTCAATGCAGAGAATGGGCTTTTATTAGGGGACATGGCCCTACTTGTAGGGTCCGTGTAATTGTTGGTGGAATTGAGTCACGAATCTCATTTATTCTCGTTGCTAACACCATTTTTGTAAGGAAATTAACATTTTTTATGTTGTTTAAGTTTGATCGAATCGTAGGGGGATTTTAAGTTAAAAAACAAAGACATAATTAGGATTTTGTGTATGATAAAAAAACAAACTAATTCATGATCCCTGAGGTGACCGTGGGTTATGTTGCCGGATTCTTAACTTTTGCTGCCAATTCTTGAGTAAAAATAAGTGAGAATAAGTGAGGTCCCAATACGTGATAGTGGTGGCTTTATTAACATAAGGGTATGATAGTATCTTTAGCTTTAATAACATACGTTCCATAAAGGGTGTTTTAACCAATTTATTAACATAAGGGTATTATAACCATTTTATTAACCTACAATTTTTAAATATATTTGCGTAACGGGTTCGCGTGAAGCTATATCGGGTTTATCGGGTCATGTCACTCGGGTTATTAGTCCTTTAAGGTAAAGACAATTCATTCTAAGGATCCACACACCATCAACTATGTAACACAATTGGGCCATAATTCAAGCCCGCCAATGACCCATTGAACCTATTAATTGCCTTTTATTATTTGATTCAGTACTTCGTATTTCCTTTTATTATTTTCAAGGGAATTGTACGTCCTATTAATTGTATGGTTGATTAACGTAATTAATCATAGTACCAATTAATTTTATTATAAAATAAAGTAAAAATTATCTTGAAAATAAAGTAAAAATTATCGAAGTTCACTCTAATCTAACAAAACTATGAATATATGCTTGACTTGTTCTGATTAAAAAAAAAAGGGTAACCAAATTTGATTGTATGCATAAAAAACGTAGATAATGATTCAAGAAAATGTAAAATAGGTAAGGCATTAAACAAGTGAAACACATCAGAAACACATCATGAACACCAAACAAATAAAAAGGAAAGGCATTAAAAAAGTGAAACAATTCTAGCCTCATAACATAAAAAGATGATGTGCAGATAGTGTATCTTGTCCATTGTGATTTGACATGTCATTGGCACAAAGGTCTAAACTGTCCAAATCTGAAGAAAAAAAAAATTATACATCTCATGATGGTTTATTTCCTAATAGACGTAAACTATTGTCTATGGAAGTGGAATAATCTTAAACTAGATTTTTAAATTATGGCTCCCATCATAATGAGAATGAAAAACTGTAAATCTAAGCATTGGGGAAACAAATCGGACAAAATAATAATGACCAAGGGATTATTATTTCGAAAACACAAGGTCATTTGGATATCTAGCAAAATAAACTCTAATGTAGTGATAAATTATTGGGGTTTTTTACTTTATATGTTAAACAACATAAGCATTTATAAATATAACCACTACGCTATCTATCGAATTTATCAGTAGCCACAAATTAATCCGTAGTAGCCGAGATATCTTAAACGGCCGTTTAACATAACCACTAGGATAACATAACCAGTAAAATACGTAAGTTATATAAAATCTATTAAAGATTTTAAAAGTGCACTTTTTTTTTGGTGTGAAAGAGGGAAACAAAAGCCCTAAAAAAAGCGAAAACAGAAGAAAACAAGACAAACTAAAAGTAAGTTATATAAAATCTATTATAGATTTTAAAATTAAACCAACATGTTTTGTATTATACATGAATAACGTACGTATATTTGTAATTATACTTAACTAACAAACTTATATTAGTATTTATACATGAATAACGTACTTATATATGTAATTTTTTTTTTTTGCTAGGCAAGCAAGATCGAATAATATTAAGTTCAAAACAGATTTACAACCTAAACTAACTCAAGGATGAAACAAACCAACTAGGTTGGACCATTCCATCAAAGAGCTAGAAACAGAAAGCTATCTTACAGAGTAGCAAACCACAAGCTATCTCTCCTAGATACATGTTTAGGTAAAACAACCAAAATTCGATCTCTAACATTTTGCTTAACTCTAGCTACCATATTCTGAACAGTTGGAAAGGAAGCATTCCAAAAACAACCATTCCTACTTGACCAAACAGCATACACTGCAGCAGCTAGCATTGCAAAGCTAACCTGCCTTCTAAACTTTGACATTCTGCCATGAGCAATACACCTCATGAGCTGCTTCAGATTACCAGTGGAATAAGTAATACCTAACCAAGCTTTGAGAGCACTAATGCATCTGCTGCTATAGGGACAAGCAAAGAACAGATGCTTATGATCTACTTATATATGTAATTATAGTTAACTTTAAATACTTATATTTGATTTATTTCAATGGATTTTTTATAGTTGTTGTACTCTTGATAGGCAAGTAGCCAATAAACGTAGGAGAGCAGCAGTGTGAAAGGAAACAAAGCTAGGAACCTAAGATTAAATAGTAACTTTCCTAGTTTGCTGTAGATATGTGCACAAAACTTTGTTTGATGAATGTGTAAATGAGTCTGACACTTTCTTTTAGTCGGACTTTAAGAACCTTCCAACTAATTTTTTAATCTAAAAACACCTAAAATGGAATTTATTTTATTGTATAACGGCACTTGAAGTAGATTATTAAATGTCGAGGGGAGGGCATGGTGAACAACTCGTGAGCAAGCTCCGTCAAAACTCGTTCATTGTGTAATAACTTGGTGTTCAGCTTCCTTAATCTTGCGAACAACTCGTTCATTCTCGTACGTATTCGTTTACAAGTTCGTTTAAAATACCGCGAACAACGCGTTCTCGTTCGTTCAAGATCGTTTATGTTAATTTCCATTGAAATATAGACTAACAGTAAATATAATTAAATATTAACAAACAATATATTAATGATACTTATCACACAATTATGGTAAAATGAAGGGTTATAAATCAACTATATACTAGTATATTCTAAAATTTAACAAACAACTAATTTTTTCTGGTCAAATTTATCCATCTTAGTTAAAAAAAAGATATAAGTTAAAAAACAAATAAATTAGGATTTTATGTATGGAAAAAAACAAACTAATTCATGATCTATTGATCCCTGATGTGACCGTGGGTTATGTTGCCGGATTCTAAACGGTTGGTCCCAATTCGTGAGTAAAAGTAAGTGAGAATAAGTGAGGTCCCAATACGTGATAGTAGCTTTATTAATATAAGGGTATGATAGTAGCGTTAGCTTTAATAACATACGTTCCGTAAGGGTATTTTAACCAATTTATTGACAGAAGGGTATTTTAACTAATTTAGTAACCTACATTATTTAAATATAATTGCGTAACGGGTTCGCGTGAAGCTATATCGGGTTTATCGGGTCATGTCACTCGGGTTCTTAGTCCTTTAAGGCAAAGACAGTTCATTTTGAGGATCCACACACCATCAACTATGTTACACAATTGGGACATAATTCAAGCCCGCCACTGACCCATACTACCCAACGACCCATTCATAATCATTACCCAATACCCATAAAATACCCATTTACCCCCATTTGCAATGCTTCCCCTGTAAGCTAACTAAAACCCCTCTTTTTTCTATCTGCAACACGAAATGTACTATTTATTGGGTCATTAATTACGACCACGTGTACCCAACCGCCCAAAATGATTCTACCCATTTAATCCCTTTATTTCTCACTCCCTTATCACTCCACTCTCTCTCATACTTTTCTAAATTTTCTTCATTTTGCCAAAAAACTAAAATGGTCGGTCGAAGCTCCGCCTTGCATTCCTCCGCGATGGGTGTAATCGGCCCACAAAACCAACAACACCAACAGATGGGTAATCAAAATGGAAGCCTAGTGTTAGGGTTTGACCTTAACTTCCCCCCGACTATGGTTGTTCCGCCGGCCATTAACCACCAATTCACTAACCAAACCACTTTGCATGTGGGCGATCAAGGGTCTCTAACTCTCCCCCCACTGTTTCATGGTGGTTCCACCGACTTGCCACCGCTCCCGGACTCCTTGGTGTCACCCTTACCACAATCCTTCCTCCCACAGACACTACACTCCACTACTCTGCCATCTATGCCACTAGCTATGCCGTCGTCCCTCACAGCAACTCTGATCTCACTTGGTCCTTCATACATGCTTCCGGCACCAAGGATGATCAAGCTTATTAGTGAGGACGTCGGAGATGCTGGAGTATGTTACATGCTATTCCCCAATGATCGCTTTGGATTGGTTTACGCGGAGTACAGTGCACGCTTGGGCTGTTCCCCAAACAACATTGCAATACTCAGAGGAAATGGGGTGGTGATTCAAGCTGAGCTGACGGCGGGGGAGGTGAACATCCAAGATGGCGAGACTTTGCTAGTTCGAGGACTTGTAAGGCTTCAATATTTTTAATTAATATCAATTGCATTTTTTTGTTAAAATTTGACATTGTTATAGTTATCGTTGAATTGCCTTAATGAATATCATATTTTAACTTTATTTTTTACAAACCAAAATTTTGTGAATCACGTTTTTGGATTATGTGTGAATCGTTTTTGGATTTCATGTCTAGGAAAGTCACGAAATGTTAGATCCAATTGATTTTATTTTAAAAATGAATTTGTTTAGATTATTACAAATGTTGGTTTGTTTAATTTGCACTATATGTTAAATTTTGCTTATTTGGTTTTGTATTATTGGTTATTCTTTATAAGGGACTTAGTAATAATTAATTTATTAATTAAATTCTTTTTGGATATTGGTAATTAATTGTTGGCTAATCGTAATTGGTTATTTAATTGGTTTTGTTTACGAATACGGGCTATTGGATTTAATTATAGAAATGAATAAAAAAAAATGGTTATTGGTAATAGTGAATATATTAAATTGACGTTTGGATCAGTCAATGGTCCTATAAAAACTTAGATTATACAAATCAAGAGTTTTTGCTTGAAGTCAATGGTCGAAATTTGTAACTAGTCATGTCGATTTGAAGCTAATTTTTTATTATATTGAAGACGGAGATCGAAACTGATGTTAATTTATATACTATGTGAGTTTCATTTAGTGGTGGATTACAAGCAAAATCATGTGTTGTTTTGATAAAAAGAAAATTCATGTGTGATTGGAATAACGTGAATAATATTATTTATAAGTCGGCGTATTAATAAAGTATAAAAATATTTTATTGTGTTCATTCACATTAGCGAAAATGGATAATTATTTGGATTAATAAAAAAAACTTGTAATCTCAGTTGCAGGATTTGAGCGTCAACACACACACGTGTTGTTTTTACATCCAACTGATGGTGGACCGGCCAATGAATTGGACGGCGAAAGCAGCCTATGATGCGCCTCTTTGGAAAGTTATACGCGATTGGGCTGCCCACCTGGGGTTCGAGGCAGAGGCAGGCATGGTCACGATGAGGCACGACTGCAAGAAACTTCCAATAACTCGCACACTTAGAGAGTCAAATATTAAGAACGGGAGCACCTTGTACGCATGCATAAAACTTTAAGATCAAGGTAGGCGCAAAGAATCAAGGAAGTAGCGATGTCTCAATGGGTACGTAAGTTATAGACTTATGCGCGTTGCAATGTTATGCGTGCCCATTTTTTTTGGAAATATTTTGTATAAAGTTGAATTATGGCTTACAAGTGAAGTTAGCAAGTATTTGGACATGGGGTCCTTTTTTGTAAAAAAAACATTTACGTTTCTAAGCGTGTAGGGAGTTCTACTTTTGGGGTTTACAAAACTTGATTTAGCCTTATGAATATTGCCCGAATATATGGTGTGTATTGAAAATTATCATTAACCTTATAGGGATAATGTATTATGGAAATATAAACTAAAAGTTTACTTTTAGTGGTGTTTGTGGATGCTACGAGTCTACAATTCAATAACTACAACTATCATATAAATATATCCAACAAATGTGTTTATGAATGAAGAACTTGGATTTTCTCAAGGATACAAATCTCAATATCTGATTTTGTCACAACTAACCAATTACAATAATTGTCTGTCCGAAATTATATTGGCGAACATGTAACATTCAGTACCAACCATTTACATACTTTTTTTAATACACTAACAAATTAACCTTTAGTCACCACAATGACCTAAACCCTAAACCCTAATTAACTATGACGTGTCATATTCATTTCTAGCTACTGTTTTATCACCCATGCACATAGTACGTCCATATAAGCAACTATAGTGGTCCATGTGCATGCATTTTGATAAAAACAAAAGTGGTCCATATGTCTATATTTGGAAATATTTGTCATGCCAATCATGCCATTTGTACTTAACTCAAGAACATTAAAATATATCAATCATTCATTGTGTAAACTACAATGCATCGAATAAATAAGTATATGCTTTCATAGGATGGGCAATGGCCCAAGTTGTCTTGTACGATATTGTACGAAATTGATACCGACCTGGATATGATTTGACCTGAATTGACCCGATACCCGAGCGACACGAACCGAAATAACCCGAACCAAAAATAACTGTAAAATTTAAATGAACCGATCCGAACCGAACACCAATTCGAGTTTATCAATTAGTTTTAAATTCAAGTTTTTTTTGCGTTTAGTATTATTTTAGGATGGTTTTTCAAAAGCTACGATAAAAAGGGTAGCCATTGTAGTTGTTTTCAATCTAAACCCTCAAAAATTCGTACACTAATCTTGTCCAGTCCATCCAATTGTTTGACTTTACCTGTGTTTAAAATATTAATTTCCTATTTTTAAGTCACAATATTAAAATAAAAAAGGTCTTCCTTATCTAATTGCTTAGAAACCGTTGTTAATCGACACATAAAAAAATTGTAGTCGCCATTAAGGATCTTAAGATCAAAAACCAAATTCACTGCAGGGGTATTTTTATTAAAAGTAAATTTGGTTCTATTATGACAGTTTTAATATTGTTACGAATTATATTTATATATGTTTCTACCCAACATTAACAACATAAAGTTTAATAAGTTGAAGGAAAATAAACTTGCATCTATATAAAATAGTCAATCTAATGAGAGGTCCTGATCTAATATTAGAAATTCAACGGTTCTGATCAATTTTTTTATTATTATTTTCTTTTTATTAATTTATACTCTTTTGTTTTGTGTATAGGATAAAAGGTTGACAACATTAGAATAGTTACCACCAAATCTAAATACAACAAAATGTAATCAAAACGCAAAACACGAATGATCTGGATCCAACTCGAACAACTCGAAAATCCAATTTAACCCAAAAAACCCGAACCAGATATAGGGTGGATGGAAAATAATATAATATTCCCGGATCCGCACCTGGTACAAACAATTATTAAATAGGGGATGCGAGAAATAAAACCATAAACACGATATATAAGGGTGAAAAATAATATAATATTCCTGGATCCACCACCTGTACAAAAATGTAATAAATAGGCCATAAACAACCCTAAACCCTCAAACCCTAAACCCTAACCCTAAGTATGACGTTGCATTATCATTTATTTTTTGTTAATTCACCCATGCACAAACTAGGAGTACGTGATGTCAAACAAAAGTGGTCCATGTGCATGGTATTGCATAAAAACAAAAATGGTCCATGTTCCTTATATTGGAGATATTTGTCATGCCAATCATTCCATTAGGAGTTAATTATATTAATGAGGGAAAGTGGTCCACATGGAGGTAAAGTGGTCCATGAGTATTTTTTTTTTTGGAATATTATGTCTAACCAATCATTCATTATGTTTACATTTGGGGCATAAAATTCCTGACTCAATCACCTACATTTAGTAAAAAAAAAACTAACATTCCTTGTGTGTACTTTTATGTACATCATATATTTTGTATTTCCGTGAAGTGGGCTTTAAAAAAGGAAAGGGCCCTAAACATGGGGCCTTTTGATGATATATATAAATGCCAAGTACTCATGGTCCACGTGCATTCGTTTTTTTCTGTCATAAAACGACCGTATGGGTTGGACCAGGTGTGGATATTGTTTTGCTGTGCGTGGTCTTAGATTTAATAAAATAATTAGTATAATAGTATGTTTAATGACTATCAATGGATAATATTTTTATCAGTGATCAATATTGTTACGATAATATGTCCTAATACGGGAAATATAACTTTATACTTGTAATAACCAAATAGACATACGAGGACTAACTAACTTGGTATATGAACACTATCGGTTGCATATTGTATCATTGATTTACACGTGAACAGTATAAATATTATTATATAGGTCAATAGATTATAAACACGCGGAAAAAAGGGATAGTAGTAGCTTTTATTAAAGGAATAGACTTAGTAGCTTTTGATGCCAAGTTGCCAACAATTTTTCGTAAACAAAATATAACAATCACACAACCCCCAACCACCACCATAAATCAACCTTTAACTCCCATTATGACAAGCAACTACTTTTCCTCCATTCACATGCTATAAATAAATAACACCCCCACTTCTTCAACTTACTCCCCTACTACCACCGCCCACACACCACACACACTCCTTACTTCTTAACCTAGTCTCGTGGATTGTTGCTTGAAATGACCGGCCCCTCAAGCTCGGATCCTAACTCGTTCAACGTTGTTGATTTACGAGTTCACTTCCCGGTACCACCAGAAAATAGGCTACTCACCATCAAGCTCAAGAGTGTGGACCATGCAGACCCTGGTGTGCAATATAATCTTCTAGCATCCGAAACCCTAGTGTGGATAAAGGAGGACTACTAGGCCCGACTTGGATACGGACCAGACGAGAGAGCAATTTGTTTGTATCGAGAATATGCGAAAAGCCTGGACGAGCAAAAATCCGCGGCAGCAAACAAGATCAATGACGGTGAGATAATATTTGTTCTTCCTTTGGTAAGTAAACGATGCCTATAGTTTCTTACATAATTTGCATGTATATTTCGCATGTATATTTCATTAATTAATTAAATAAAAAGAGTATTTTAAATAAAAAATATGCCAAAACTATATTATTTACATATCTAATACGAAGTACTAAATATTGTAAATTTATGAGTTAAAGATAAATCCTACTCCGTAGTTTCAAACCGTATGAGTGCACTATAACTGTGCACTATAACCGTATGAGTGCACTAAAACTGTGAAATTTACAAAATCGAATATAATTAATTGATGGGCCAAAAAAGGAGGAGGAAAAACTAAAAAACCATGGCCCCTTATGGCCCCTTAAACTGGGAGCATGATTGGGCTTTATAATGCAGTGATGGCCCAAAAAGGAGGAGGATAAAATAAAAAACTAATGGGTGAAAAAAAAAGAGAAGATGGGATTGGCCTAGTCAGAACATTTGACTTGGGCCGCATATTGACCAAGGACCCAAGTGAAATCAGACCCTACGGACTACGGACATATATTTTTTGTTGGGCTTTAGCTAATTAATTATGTAGAAATTTGGGTTTGCCCTAAATGGCCCCACTTGAAGATCCGCCCCACTCTACAAAAGCCCAATCACTGATTAAATTTGGGCTGGGTGGGGGTGGGCTTGCCCTAGATGGCCCCACTTGAAGATCCGCCTCACTCTACAAAAGCCCAATCACTGATTAGATTCGGGTACCCGTTTAACGAATATGGAGGCCCATGCCCCGACACGGTACCCGGGTTTTTACTGGGGCCGGGTACCCGGCCCATTTATTTCTAAAAAATCTGCAAATGACCAGCTTTAAATGAATCGGGTCGGCAGGTCAACGGGTCGGGTAATGCGGGTCGGGTATATTTGAACACCCCTACCAATCAGCCCGAAATGGAGCAAATTTTGTTATCTATATAATATTTACCAAAAGCCCCTTAAGCTTTGTATTAATGAAAAAATTGTACGCTTAGAAAATATTTTCATGCATAGTATATGTCCTTACTATGTCCTCAATATGTCTCTTTTATTTGCAGTATGATGATATAAATGCGGACAGTTCTAAGGTTAGATTCGACATTTTGCAAGAGGATATGTTTGGGTCGCGATTGTTTGCAATGCGCCACAGAGTGACAACAAAGATGCAAAATGTGTACCAGGAATGGGCTAACCACATTGGGGTTCCGGAGGGTAGGGTTATGTTGTTTAGCATTGATGAATTCGGAAACCGCATCCTGATTCCCCGTTCATTAACTATCGAAGCAGCACGTATCACCAACCACTCTGTTATTAAAGAAATGTCCTTATAATTATACGGTGTTGACATGTTTTCGGTTTTCGGAAGCAAGTAATATGTATTTTAAAGTATGCTTTATGTTTTCCTAATGTGTGTCGGATTGGTTTAAAGCAATGACCTTATAATTATGCGATGTTAACCTTTATCCATAACCATGTTTTCTAAATTATGCTATATGTTTTCCGTGCTTTGTGTTGGACGGTTTATGTGCTTGGTTGTTTGGTATCATTTATGAAATTTGGCCAAATACTTAACATTCATTCCTACAAATTTCATGGCCCAAATTTTAACGTTATATTTTGTTCCTTCAATTTCACGGCCCAAATTTTAGTATTGGGCGGGAAAATTTAAAGGCCCAAAATATTTTCCTAACAATTCTCAGTTACAAAGAGGATGTACAACCCCAAAACTAAGGCCTTCTTTCCATCACGAAATTGTCCAAATCAAATTCATAATTAATGCTATTGAAACTGTAGATTAGAGCAATTAGGAATGAATCAACAACATTTTGTCAACACTAAATGTAATCAATCATGAATCATAATGTTACACGTGAAAAACTAACTGTGACTTAGCACCATTCCATGTTATTGCGGCTTAATAGTACATCATCATTAGAAACCACAGATATAGTCGGCGTATTTGGTGTATTTCCAAGCACTTCATTAGATGGTTGTTTAAACTTGCTTGTAACCTGAAATAAGTCTACAGATTAGTACTAATATTGAATATACTTTTAATAATTTCATCCCATTACAAATATGTTGACGTACCTTTAATTTCCCCAAATTAGCTTCTGTTGAAGCCTTGAAGGTCCTTCTCCTCCATCATCAACCGAACCCAACACCTCCTTATTAAACACCTATATTATACATATGTTCAATTATACAAAGATTACGAAACAACCAATTATCTCCAACATGGTATGTATATTCAATTTTCAATTATTTCATATGTGAATAGGATCAAACTTTTAACACGTATAACTCAATACAGTGGTACAACTATAATAAATTATATACTAACCTTGGTAGTTTCCTTTTTCTTTGGCTTCCAATTATTATTCTCACCTATAGGTTTGTGTCTTAAAGTAATAGGCCTCCCCCGTTTCTTCTTGCTCCTACTCGCGGGATTCTTAATATTTCCCTCTGTCGTGTCCACTTCATCATCTTGTAATTGCATTGATTCCAATGGCAATAATATTTGATTTTTTTTCACATTCTTCACCCGTTCCCTAACCGCGATTTCAAGCACTTGCAATTCAGTCACAACAAACTGCATAGTCTGTTGATCAACACTTGCTTCCTCACAAATAGGCTCAAAGTCAAGCATCATCTTATCAAATCTTTTTGCAACTTCCGTCTTTGTCGGATCATAGGAACCAACCGTAACATGCATATGCTTCCTATACACATCCTTCCGCCATCGCCGAAGGATGTATTTATCAGGAATATCAACCACAGAGTTTGTTTCTAACACCCGAATAGAGTGCCTACACAGAATACCCCTAGTCTCAAACAACTTACAACCACATGATATTTCCATTGGTGCCGTAAAAAAGTTCACTACGTAGAATTTCTTGTATTTCGTCAATACCTCTTCATTTTTCCCTTTAACAATGATCCAAACACGGTCTTCCATCAAATATTCAAAGTGTGTATCCGAAAGCTGTTTCGCCACCTTCACAACACAATAGAGGAGCCTCTCACATTCTCTCTGCACATCTCTAAATTTGTTATCCGTGTAAATCTTCTGGAATACACTCTGAGTGTGGAATCCAGTTACCAGTTTACGGATATATTTTGCACAATTAGCATCCGCATCTTTCTCATCACTACACCTTTTATTCATAGCAGCACAATATTTTTTGGAAAATTCAAACAACTTTGTGCCTCTCTCCAAAAAACCATCAAAAAAGAATTTATTGACTCTACCCGCTGCGTTGTCTTCATGCCGGTCCAAAAAATATTGTTTAAATATGCAGGCACCCACATCTTCCTCTCCTTAAACATGTCACCCAGCCACTCCTTACTCTTAAGATGCTCTTCAACCTTAAATTCAACCAACATTTCAGCCCACCTACTCTCAAACTCCTCTATGGATAGGCTCTCGTAAACCACCTCTTTCATCACATCTTTTAACTCTGCATACCTAAACAATCCATAATTATACTCACCATTATACAAATACCTTCCTAACACATTATATTATAAGGACAACATTTATTCCTAAAAATTTGCTCTTGTATTATTGGACTATCTTACTTTTCAGTTATTTCTGTCTGACAAAATATTTTACAAACTTTGTTTTTCATTTTTTCTACTGTCTTACGATAGAAATATTACTATCTGCAAACATGTTTTACTAATACACAACTTTGTCATTCAGTACTATCTTTGACTAGTTAATATCTACCTGGTGAAGATAATTTGTTAACATATTTGTTTCATTATTTAGTGCTACCTTACGATATAGAACAATATTTACCTTAATTCAAGTATTTTCATTTTTCTATACCTCTACTAACCACGCCTCTGAATAAACAATTAAATTAACATTTTCAGGAGTTCGTATACTGTAAACATAATGACGTCAAAAATGAAGGTTAAACTTACCGAGTATGAGTGCCGAGCTTCATTGGAATTTTGTTCATTATGTGCCATAGACACCAACGATGTCGAGTTTCAGGCATTACTATTTCCAAGGGCCGTCTCATTGCCGGTGCCTGGTCAGTAATAATAGCAACAGGACATCTTCCCCCCATGCATATGCGCCACTGCCTAAACAACCATGTGAAGCTTTCAGAATCTTCATGGGACATAAGTGCACAACCAAGCAACAATGACTGGCCATGATGATTCACTCCGACAAAATTAGCAAAGCGGAGCTCATAAGAGTTAGTGAGGTATGTAGCATCAAAGCATACGACCTCCCCAAATTCATTAAAGGCAACACGACTCCTTGCATCAACCCATATAATGTCTTTTAAACGACCTTCCACATCAAGTCTGTGGGCATGGAAGAATTTACCGTTGTCCTTTTGCAACCCCTCAAAATAGGCCATCATGGCGTTCGCATCCCCACCTTCCATTTTCAGCTTTCGTTCTGTGTGTACTATGTGTGACATGTCTTTTTCAGTTAGGATCACATTTTCAATGCCACCGAAACGTTCAGCAAGATTAGCCCTTACCTGTGAGATCGGCGCACCCGAATCATAACTTGTTATTAAACCTCCCCTGAAATGTTCTGTTACAAGGGCCATTCTATACTCTTTCACTCCCCTCCATTTGCTGGGCGTTGGCTGGTGGTTAACATGTTCTAATACGACTTTTCTTACTTCCCAATCACCATCCGCGTTAACACTAGCTCTCAACATTGCAAGACACTCACACTTTTTTGACTTCCTTGTCCTCTTTGACGGTGGATCGGGTATTGCACTACTCCCCAACTCCATATTATTTGCTCTCTTCTTCGCCTCCCTCCTCTCTCTCATATCAGGGGGACCATAACACTCACACCTCCATGTGGCAGCTGTCAGTTGTTTGCTTTTATTCATCGTACCTTGTGGCCTACAAACACCAAATCCCTGCTGTTTACCATATCTCTTATAGTATTCCTCAACATGCGCCAAAGTCCCAAAAATTTTCCCTACAGTGGGGGGGGGGGGGGGGGGGGACAGGTTCCTCGTTTGTGGTTTTACAAAGGATACCTCCACTCTTCACATGCTCCGGAGTGAAACATATTCCATCTCCCTCTGTAATAGTCCTATTATTCCTCCGTAGAGGAGTCACATTATTGGAGGATTGTATTGACGAACCACCAATTAACGTGGTGGAACAACTCTGAGGGCTAAGACTAAATAAATTTACGTCTAGGTTGCTATTATGTGTATTACGGATTGGGGTGACAAAAGATGAATTTTGTTCTACGTTGACATTGTGTGTACTAAGGTTTGGGGTGACAAAGGAAAGATCAGAACTACCAACACAAGATCCAATTGGAGATTGAAGACCATAACTTTCAATAACACCCTTTCCACAATGCGATCCATGAATAACACCAGTATGCTCCTGTGAGGTTACAACAAGCTCACCCGAACCAAGAGGCTTTTGTAGAAGATCTTGTACATAATCATTATTATTTTTCACATACCTATCAACCTCGTTAACAACCTGAAATAAGTGAATTTTTCCAATTTTGGATCAATACAGTACCTATGCTTTACTGCCTCTTTATTCAGGAATTAATCACATCTATAACTCGAAAACAAAACATTTTTTAATCATGATTAAACAAAATTACAATCATTCTGACTATATTTTTTTATTAAAATAATTATATATAAGAATTATTCATTTTTTATATAACTGATAATGTAATCCAAAATTTAACCTTTCCTTTAATATTAACATAACACTAAAATTTCTGGAAAATAGTTTTATAATAACTATATTTTTTATTTTTCAGAATTTTATATAGTTTACCTATTATTAAGGATAATTAAAAAATTAATAAGGGTCCCTTTACTATTCATCATCTCTCCAACCCCACCCCCACACAGCTTTACAAAGTCAAGACAAATTTAATACGGGACCCTTTACAAAGAATATAAAAAAAAACACAATAACACATAATCACGGAAAAACCAACAAAAAACAAAACCAGCAAAAGTCAACAAACAAACCATAAACATCTAATTCTGGAAAAATATAACAAATTTACCTCTTCTGAAACAAGATCCGCCATTTTCATACCTTCCAGCTTCAAAATCCACTTCTAATTGGGAGAAAAATCAAACGGCGGCGGAAGAGATAAATTGCAGAGGGTTTTTGCTACAGGGAACAGGGAACCATTCTCTCTCATCTTTGATTTTTAAAAAATTTCATATTTCCCCATTTCAATTTTGGAATTGAAAGTTAAAATCTTTTGAAATTCAAATGGGACGGTTAATTAAACTCTGACAAACGACAATGAACAGCAACAAAACGGTAGTTAAATCCCTTCACTTCCGTCTATAAACGGCAGTCAACATCCTATCGTCATATCTCCTTTATTTTTTTCGATTTACCTAGCTTTCCCTCACTGTTTTCCATTTCATACCGAAAATACCCCCGGATTAACCGAGCTGGTTAATCGGGAAGATTGACTAGGAATTGCTCTTACTTTTCAGTTTTCACCTGCGGAGTAGAAAGTCAATCAAACTTGCCCTGTCCTGGTAAACAAGGAAACTGGAGTAATAAAGTTACAGATACCAATCGCAGACTCACAGTAGCATTAACAAAACATAGCACAAACCCTAGTTTCCTTCAGCCTCTTATTCATTCGAGTAAAAGACCGCCCCAGAACATCAAATTCAAACGGTTATCAGTTAATCAACAAATTAGGGTTTCTGCCAACCTAGCAATGGGGAAGAGATCGAAATCGAGAACGAAGTCGGAATACTCAGATGATGAAGAAAAAACCGTCAAAAAACCCCATAAATCTCGTCGTAAATCTTCGTTTGTGTTCAACGATAGTGATGATGAAGAGGCTAACGAAGATTTGAGTCTCAAAATTGTCGAAAAGGCGATGTCACGCGGCGCCAACGCCGCCAACGTGGGCGGAGACGTTATCGTAACCACCGAACTGGTAGCGTCGGATATTGTCGAAAAGAAGGAGAGGAAGGAGAAGAAGGAAAAAAAGGAGATAAAGAAGGAGAAAAGGAAGAAGAAGGTTAAGAAAGTCAAGACTGAAAGTCAAGTGGTCAGCTTTTTTTCATGCTCGCATTATTCATTTTTAAAATTTTGTATTAATAATTTACAGTTATTGCATTTTACACCATTTATGATTAGTGTATATGTATTTGAATATTCAAACTAGGAAATTGCTAAGCTGTTGTATCAATGTAAGTTAAAATTTTGATGAATTGCTAAACTGTTGTATCAGTGTAAGATGAAATCTTGATGTGTAAGCTATATTGCTATTGATTTGAAATGGCGACATTTTAGTTTTCAATGAGTTTTCGTAGAGTTACAATCTTTTTTATTTAATGGATTTTATTAAGGCTTTGCTCCATGTGGATGGACTCTGGGCAGCAGACAATTCATGTTATAAGCTAAGCTGAAGTTAAAAAATATGCGTAGAGTGTAGACCCTCGAGTTTAGAAATTAATCGTGGCCTTGTGATATAGGAGGCTTATTAAGGCGATGCAGATATTTCTTGTTTTGAAAGTTCCAGATCATGATATGTAAACAATGTATCGAGAAAGTGAAACTGGTTACATCTAGGAGATTTTGAAGTTTCTTCTGTGAATTCAGATTATGTTTTTTATGTGCTTTTTGATTGATTGCTTTATGGTTTTAGGTCACACTCACACCGCTGAAGGAAGAAGATAAAGTGGATACAACAGACGATGCAGAAGTCATTAAGTTATCCGGATCAGATGGTGTTGACAACTCCAACTCCAATAATGTTGTTTTACGAAGGCTTCTTGTGAGTGTGATTACTGGCCCTGAATGCCCATTTTCCGAAGTACATTTTACTGTAAAGGCTTAGTTTCGTATGTCTCTTTTTATCCCCTCAGCGTGGACCAAGATACTTTGACCCTCCAGATAAGAGCTGGGGAGCATGTTTTAATTGTGGGGAGGAAGGCCATTCAGCAGTTAATTGCACGTCGGCCAGGAGAAAGAAGCCTTGCTTCGTATGTGGTAGTCTTGAGCATGAGGTGAAACAATGCCAAAAGGTCTGTGGTTGGCTTTGAATAGGCCGTCTTTAACTATCAGTTTTTTTTATAAGCCAAGCGACTGATTTAATTTTCCTGATATTCATAAAAGCTGAAAAGTCTTGTTTACTGATGCGTTCTCTACTTAAGTAGTATATCTGATGTGCTTGGAATACCTAAATGTTAGAAATTAAGCATTACCTATAGCTGCTGTTTTTCTTTTGTGTTCCCTAAATGTTAGAAATCCCTTGCCAGGATGGTTTCAATAGTTCATTCTAGTCATCTGCAGGGTCTTGATGTAGTTTCTTTTCATTACAGAAGCTATTAAATAGGACTTGTGTAGTTGGTTGTACAAAAAGTTTAATATTTGGTTGATGCACTTCACTGGAGCTTGAAGGTTTTAGCAATTGAGTTCATTTGACATGAGAGGTTGTTTACATTTGTAGGCCTACTAAAGTCCAAGTTTACATCATTACATGTAACATGTCCAGCCTTTGTACTCTTTAGAATTTATATTGTTACAGCTTACTGTTAGCGGCTTGGAGAGGATGATTATGTTTCTGCACATGGTTAGTTGGAAGATTGGTTTATGACTGAGATAAACTACCTATGGTACCCAATAACTCCAAAACTCACATTTCCCAGGATTTAATCTTGCATGCATTGACAACTTACTTAAAATTGGTCCTTATTGAACCAGTTAAGGTCATAAAACTGTCTTGTATGCAGTAAGATAAACAACTTCCATTTTTGTACAAAATATGTTGACAAGCGCTTTGGTACTGTCTAGAACTGGACGGTTTTGATGTTTTCAAGTCAAATTTTGTAATATTTGTGTGCATTGATGCAGGGAAAGGATTGCTACATATGCAAGGGAGGGGGTCATCGTGCTAAAGATTGTCCACAAAAGTTTAAGCAATGTTCTCAGGCCTCAGATTTGTGTTTAAAATGTGGCGCTTCTGCCCATGCCATGTCCTCATGCAACAATGGTTACTTGCATGATGATCTCAAGGTACCTTTTTTCCCCCTTTTTCAGTTGAATTTCTGCAGTAAAAGGTGGCAAGGCTTTCTTATAAAGCAATGCTTTGTCTGGATTGGTTATAGATATAGGTATATATACATCCAAGTGGACCTGCTGTATCAAGAAGGCTTTGTGTCTCTTACTATGAGATTTGGGCTTTATGGAGGAGTTGCTTGTAAGGGATTTTGGGATATCTAATCTTAGCCTTCAGGACACCCTCAATCTGATCAACACCAGCACCATAATCAATTGCCTTGTTTTGAAAAATATAGAAATGCTGCAAACAAAATGTTTTTTTTGCAAAAAAAGGCAACTGACTTCTTGTAAGCGTCAAACTAGGACATGAATGTTGAAATTTGTGGGGACTAAAATTTGAAGAAACTTTGTTTCAGTTCGAAAATTGGGACCTAGATTTTTTTTTATTCCAGTTCACTCGATTTTCAAAGGAAACAATCTAGTTCAGGCGCTAATAACTTCTAATATTGCAATTCTAGTTTTTTCCATCCCATAATTGGGACATACTTTGTTGTTGGGTACTTTGTTTAATAGTTTATTATGTTAATTATTTTTTCTTTATTTTTTGAATAAACATTGAATAAATAAAACATATTTATTTATTTTTTTAAAAATTCTTAATTTACAAATTGAAGTACTATATACTTAAGTAAAGCTTTCGGGTTGTAATAGCTAAAGCTATCGGAAAAGCTGTATGATTGTTCACCAATCTCACGAGTGACTCTGAAATTGTTTGAAAATTATTGATTTGCAAATTGCAAGTAGAGAATTATTACTAATTTTACAAGCATGATTGCAATAGTTTTCAAGTGTTTAAAAATACTACTCTGTAATATAAAACAATAAGAAACGAGTCAAGTAAATGGGGTGAAATGAGGGAGACGTGAGTAATGTTTTTGGATGGAAATAATGTAGGGTGCCAAAGATGGTAAGGGTTGTAATTTTAGGCAATATTAGGACAAAGTAGTCGGTTTACATTCCCTTTCTCAAACCTCTAATTGCAAAAAGCTCCTAGGTGAGCTTAATCAGACATAGCTTTTCACCCCAAAACTCTTTTCCAAACCTCTCCTAACCAACATCCCTAACACAATAATTAGACGTTGGAATTTGGATTTATGTATGTAGGGATTTGGAGAAAGTATTACCATAAGTGACTTGAGAATGCACAGTATTTGCATACTGGGAATCTTATTTAATATGGAGTGCTCGTCTTTTAGATAGTATCTTTCTGTTTAATTTACCCCTTTTTTGGTCATAAATGCTACCAGGAAATTCGATGTTATGTTTGCAAGAGGTTTGGACATCTTTGCTGTGTGGACTACATTGATGCTCTGCTAAGTGAAGCTTCATGTTTCAAATGTGGTCAGTCAGGACATGATGGACAGGTGTTGTTCTTATTCCTTTAATCTGTGTCATGGTTTGTGAATTATTTTTGGCCTAACTGATGGATTGTGAAAGTGGAAGTAATGCTTTGTTTTGGGGCTCATGAACTCATTCAAAGTTATTTCAAATCATGCTATGCAATTTCTTCTGCGTCCTTGATCAGATATTTTGCTATTTTACCTTGGGTTCTAACAGTCATTCTCTATCTCTCTCTTTGAGACATTTTTTTTATAATTTTGAACTTTATGGTTGTTTGATGTTATGCTGACTATCCCTCTTTTAAACTAACTGCCAATCATTTCCTTGCATCTTATTTTTGTCACTTCTTCTTTTTCATAATGCTTATAGTTCCTTTCTTTCCAAAATTGAAGTTGTATTATTATTTACAAATCATGTCATACTCCAGTAAATTTTCAAATTAACCCCTATTTAACAATTAACACCCTTATCGTTAATTATTCCAAAGTATACGAAGTATATAATCATATATATTAACAGAAGGAAAGAGCAACCAAGTAAGTACTGGAAGGAAGTATTAGAAAAACACCTATTTACAAAAGGAGGATTACGGACAAGATAAACAAATCCTGGAATTTAATGGAACAGGGCAGTAAGTGATACAACTAAGAAAGCTCCAGCTAAAGAAACACTCCTGGTCTTATTTACAAAGTCAAGGAAAGACATGTTTGGTTTCAACTTACACGACTTTAACTTGAAAGCTTCAGGAGTTTTGATTTGCCTGATATTCTTACGTTGCCCTTTAGTCTTTTAGCTTACGTTGCCCTTTAGTCTTTTAGCTTACGTTGCCCTTTAGTCTTTTAGTTTGTTTTGAGATCTAGTGTGAATCTTAAGGAGTAACACTGAGTTTTTTCCCAGCTTTTTAAAAATGCTCTGTACGCTGAATTGGCATATCCTGCAAATTTGCAATGCAAATGTTGCTGCAGTGTTCATCATTGTTGGATTATATTGCATGCACATGGTTAAGTGTTGAGGCTGACTTATTTATGAGTTGGAAGAATGTCTTTCGTAGAGCTGCTTGTGGATTTGACAATATCTTCTGTGCAGGAATGCAGAGGATCACGGGGAGAGACATCTTCTGCAGGCACACCCACATCATGCTTTAAGTGCGGAGAAGAAGGGCACTTTGCTCGTGAATGCACAAATTCTTCCAAGGTACTTGTTTAGTTCCAACGTGCATTCAGTGACTTGCTTTGTTTTAAATTGCCTACTCCTGGATTTAGTTCAACTTTCTACCCCCTTTCAGCTCTGTTTTAATTATAGAATTGCCTGTTTGAATTTTATTACCTTGATTATTCTATTTCAAAGCATTTGGACATTAATGATAAGTTTTCTTTTCTCTTGTGCGGTTAATAGGCCAATAAAAGAACCCGCGATTTATCAACTCCAACCAAGAAATACACCAGAGACTACAACAAGGACAGCAAAGGATTTAAATCTGCTCCACAGGATTTCGGCAAAAATCATAAGAGATTGCAGTTTGACAATGGAAGTCCTAATTGGTCGAGTAAATCTAACCGAGGGAGGAGCGGCTGGATTACAGATCACCCTGGTGATTTCCCCCCTACAAATGACTCATATGGCTGGAGATCTCCTTCCACACCAAACAAGAAGCACAAGATATTTGGTTTGACTTCAGGTGGTCAGGGTTCAAACTCGCAGTCTTCAAAGAGACGAAGTAAGTTCAGTTCTGGCACTTCAAGTTCACAAGGGTATTCAAACCCTTATCAACATAGATTTTCCGCTTCAAGGTTTGGCAACTCCAGTACTGATGGGATGAGGAGAAACTACGATTGGTGGTAGCAATCAGTATTTTGACTATAAAAGCTCGGCTAATGTATCAGTGTTCTGTTTTTTTTTCTTTGCCAGCTTTTTTCTTTCAGTAGTTAGCAATGGGAGCCACATTTTGATAGTAAAACTACATTTTAGATTCAATATAACCCCGATTTCTGTCATTTTCCATATGGATTGAATTAGTTAATTTTGAAAATTTTATTACAGAGCATTTAATAGTGCATACACTTGATTTTTTTTGGATCCGCCACTAAATATTTCTCTTGCAAAACATCACAGGTTGTCTTTTCAATTAGCGCGAATAATGCTAAGAATGTTTTTCACTTGATTCATGTTAGATTTGTGGGTTCCCTACAACACTGCAAACATCACATCACAGGGGCTGTGCATTTCTTATCATAGTACAGTCACATGGACTCATTTACTTGTTAGCAAAGAACATGTAAAACAAACTATTGAGAACTTAGCTTTGGTGGAGACTCAATTTGATACCAAAGTTAAGACACTAACGGCCCGTTTGGTAGCCGGTAATAAATGGTAGAAATGGGAATAAAACTAAGTGTAATTTGGCAAGAAAATAGAATCATTATGTCCATGGTAATGAAATTTTGTCTCAAACTTGGTGTTTTTCTTCATAAATTTCCATTCCCGCCTAATACCACTCCCCAAATGGTAATGGAAATTTATAAAGAAAAAGAGATAAGTTTGGGTGAACTAGCATTACCATGGGAATGAATATTGTTTTTCCTTACAAATTTACATACAAATTCATTCCAATTGACACCAATTATAGCCGACTACCAAACGGGCCGTAAGAGCATTTTTAATGGTCAGCTAATATCATTTTAGCTTGGTATGCCACATCAATTTTTCAAGCAACAACATTTTCTAGCTACAACATGCTCCAATGGGTAACAAGTAACTTGATTTTTGTTTAACTTCTTTTCTAAAAAAAAATTATTTTATTATTGCGTTTACATAATTACATTCCTAATAATTAGGAAAAAAAGTTGTTTTTTTTTCCAAGCTAATTAGCTTGGTAGAGATAATTTGTTTTGTCTAGCTAATTTAACAAAATTGCTCAAATGGTTTAGCTACTTGCTTGAAAGTTTTGGAAATTGCAAGCAAGTCCCTAAATGCAACCATTTGAGTTGCTCTAAGAAGTGACAACGGAACTGAAATAGTGCATACACCTGGGATTTTGAGGATCTGCCCGAAGGAAAGAAAGACTTAGATTCTAAATGGGTGTACAGAGTAAAATCTGACAAAGATGGTAATGACTAATGTGGTTAGATTGAAAGCTATATTGGGTAGAGGAGACAAACAGTTGAAGGGAAAAGATTATAAACACACTTTTCCCCTGCGACAAATAGGCCGTTTGGATCGGATTCGGGTCGGGTCATTTCGGGTTGTTTTTCTTTCGGGTCGATTTCGGGTATGGGTTGGGTCCATTCGGTTTCGGGTAACTTCGGTGTTTATAATTGGGTCGGGCCTGGTCCGGGTCAAGATTTCTGGTCAATATCTGATAGGGTCATATCGGATCGGTCCGTATCAGATCGGTTCATATTGGATCTGGTTTTTCGGGTTATATCGGGTTTTTCGGGTTAGATCGAGTTTTTCGGGTTGTATCCTTGTATCAGATTTTTCAAGTTTTGATTAGGTTATTTCTCTTTAGATTTGGTGGTCACTATCATAATATTATCAAAGCTTTTTCCTATAACACAAAAGAGTATAAATTAATAAAAAGAAAATAATAATAATAAATAATAATAATAATATGAAAAGCCAAAATTACTTGTATTTAAAACTAATTGGTAATTTCGAGTTGCTCTTCGGTTCAGATCCGTTCGGGTTGATTTAAATGTTACAGTTATTTTTGGTTCGGGTTAGTTCGATTTCGGGTGAACATCAGTTCGTGTACTTCGGTCCTGGTCGTTCAGGTATCGGGTCATTTCAGGTCAAATCACTTTCGGGTCGGTTTCGGTTTCGGGTCGGTTCTATTTTGTTTTTGGTTTAATTTTCGGGTTGTCGTTTCAGATCAATTTTGGGTTACAGATCGGATCAACTAGGTCGATTTTTTGGGTCCGGGTCAGTTTTGCCAAGTTTACTTATGTGAGATCAAACCTGAGCCGAGCAGCAACACAACTTCCTCTCTGTCAAGTTAGGACTTGTTCCTTATGCCCAAGTCCAACTTCCAAGGGGGTGAAGAGAAATGGTCGTGTGTATAATTATTTATAGCCATGTATGCTAGTGTATGCTCTTACTGTACAGTTGTGCTTAGAATATTTCTTTTTGTCTTTTACAATAATGATCCTAGGTTGTATATATGATCATTAGCTGTCTTTGTCTTTTTCTTTTCTCTTGTAGGTAACCTACTCCTATATGTCATATGGTGATTGGAGAAGACAACGTATATCCTAACACTTATAAAGCCACAAACATTGAGTACTATTCCTGTAACAGTGGATTGTCTGTTTTGCCCTCCAACTCCGTCATGTTGTTTTCTCTTTTCCCTAGCAATAGTTTAATATATGATTTACCCTTTTGTTTTTTCCCCTGCTTCTTTCGTTGCCCACCTCATTCGGTTATCTTTTATTTTTTCCCGGTCTTTTTTCCTCTCCTTGCTGCTTTTTCTCTCCTCACTTTTCTATTTCTTTACCAACCTCTTCCTCCCCCCCCCTCCCCCCTAATTCTCCTACTACCCTGGTGCTTTATGTCTCCTTACTTTTCCTTTCAGTTAGCAAGGGTCACCGGAATGACGAAGTGAAATGCGAATCTCATTTTACGGTTTGTCTCACCCCAATCAAAACCACCGTCCTCACATTTTTCAGACTTAATATCTGCTCGATTTGCAGTCTTTTATCGAATTCCGATCCTTTCCCCCCTTATTTTGACCTAATATGAGGTTTTGTTGTTATTGCGGGGGGAGCTCCTGCTGTTCGTCGGAAAAAAGGGTTTGTAATACCCCGTATTTATGAACATATTTTATTAATAATAATTAGCTTTATTAGCTTTTAAAGCATCTTAATTTGAACTTTTATAATTTCTTTTTTATAAAATGAGTGAAGTATATTTCGTTTATATTTATTCTTTCGGTTATTTAAATTGATATTAAAATGTTTTGATTATAAATTATATTTCCTTAAATTTATCGAGGTATTAAATTATGATTTTAAAGTGAATTTAACATTTTTTTAAAGCAGAAATTATATTAAATTATATTATTTATTGATTTCAAAGTTATTACGATTTAAGTTTAATTAATTTCTAAAACTATAACAACTTATAAAATTATGATTTTGAAAACTTAGCTCGTGTTAGTTTTATACGAGCAATTATCTTTCTAAAACTTGTTATTAATTAGGTGGGCCAATTAAGCTTAGTCAAGCCCAAACTAATAAGCCATTCAAACCCATCAAAATGCATCCTAAATCAGAAATTCAAAACTCAAGAGAAAAAGGAAAATAAAAATCAACACCAACATCATCAACATCACGCATCATTCTTCACCATCATCACTAATCACCATGTTCATCATCATACATCCATGGAAGCTTCTTGCAATTTGCAAATTCACTACTTAGCTTCTTCTACGTGTAAACACCTAAATCAAACACCATCATCAAGCTCTCTCCACCATATGATGCACCACCCAAATCATCCAATCAAATTTGAAGCTTAATCTGATTTTCATCCAAATTCATCTATAAATAGAGCAAGGATTCAACCAAATCAATTCACAAATAAATTGCAAACTCATCCTCAAAATTTCAGCAAGTTTCAATTCAACAAAAATCGATTTAAAACTCCCTGCTTCTCGTGTTGCTCCGGTCTACCACCACCGCGGCTCTGCCGCCGCGTCAACCACCACCCCGCCACTTCGCCTCCTCTCCTCCTTCTTCCTCCTCCTCCCGCAGCCTTGTTCTCTCTTCCCTCCTCGCGTCTGCTTCTGTCTCTCCATCTCTCGCAACTCTCTCTTGTCTCCCTCCCTTCTTGCTTCGGTCCACCGGAAACCACCACCACCAAAAACCCGCGGCCACCTCCCTCCTTGCCACCTGCAAAACCGACGCCACCCCAGCCCAAGCTGCGCACCAACCTCACACATCCCTTTTCCCTTCTCCTTCCTCTCTTCTGCTTCTCCTTTCTCTGTAAACAAGGACAACTTTGATTTATTTTGAAACCAACTAATGAATCAGTAAACTCAAAAGTCATGTGACCCATTTGACCCAATTAAGAGTAAGTAGGCCCAATTTCAAATTGCTATTTTCTATTTTAATTCATATGCACTTCTCATATTTTTTTTATGTTAATATATTTATTTAAGTTAATTTAATTATTTTCACATTTTATTTTATTGAATATATTTTCTAATGTTGCAAAAAAATTTATTGATATTATTATTGACAACTTTATATTATTATGAGAATATGATATTTTATTACATTTATTTCTAAAATAATTAAAATGGAGTTTTTGTTATTACTTAAATTATTTAAAAGTCGTTGTTATTGAAATATAAATTCTAACGATGTTTTATTTATTCATTATTATTAATATTATTATTATTATTATTATTATTATTATTATTATTATTATATTACATTTTCCTATTTTTAAAGTAAATAAAATGGATTATTTGTTATTACTTTAATTATTTTTATTGTTATGGATTTTAAATATGATGAGGTATTATTTTTGTGACAAGTTTAACATGAATATTTGTTTTCAAACTAAAGTAATTAATGTCGTATTTTACAAAATAAGCATATTTCTATAATGTGAGTAACTATTTTAAAATAATTATATTAGGTAAGTTTATTTGTTTTAAAAGAGTTTTCTTATAACATTATAAAATGTTTTCTTAAAGTGAATTCTAAAGTTGGTGATTATTTAGAATCTAAGGGTAGTTCGATGATAGGTTTTATTATAATTGGTTCAAATAACTACTAACATCGTGATTAAATTCTTACATTACAAGATTCGTTTCTCGGGATTCAAGGCGAACGATCCATTAAAGTTAATGAGTAAGAATTACGTATTGCGGTATAAGGTAACATCTATTGCTAACACCCACAATCCCCTTCACAAATGCGTTTATGGAAATGATTTATGAATTTGAGAAATGCTGTATGATTTACAACCATGTTTATAAGATGATTCTTGTTTGGATTGTGGGATTCTCTTTTATTTCAATTATGATTTTTATGAGATTTGCGAAGCATGATTTATGATTATGAAATGTTATTCTGTCAACCCATGAATAAGAAACGAAACATGATAATGAAAAGTGAAAGACAAGGTTCTGGCAGTATTTGATCTGTTCTGTTCTGTTCTGATTCTGATTCTGATTATGGTCGTGCACGTACCCTCGTACCCCGCTACCCCATAATGGGTAACGTCTGTTTCTGTCTGATTATGATGGTACGATCTGGTGGGAGACGTCCTACATTCTGTTCATACTTGCCAGTAACCATGAATGAATGTTTTTAATAATATAATGGAAAACTATTATATTTTACCTTATTGTTTATCTTGAATTGCAAAAGATTTTATGAAATGATTTGCAAAAAGGTTTTACAATATTCTACTCTCCTTCTGTTTGCAAATAAAATGAATTGAAATGAATTTACGTTGTTAGGGTAGTTGTTACTGGGCCTCGGCTCATGATGTTGCTTTTGGTTTTAGGTACCGAAGAGGACAACGGGATGGATTAGTGTGAGGACGTATCACTTAAATCAAGGTTACTCAGTTTAATAAGTGAGCTTCACTAGTTAATTATGTACTAAAACACTAGCTTTAATTCTAAGAATTATTATGTTTTGTATTATGACAATTTAGTTAATATCACGAGTCTTTTATTTCATTAATCTTAGTTTAGATTAATATTGAATTATGCGCCTTGTATCTCTCAATAGAGAGGTACGGCATGTGACGCACCGACTAAATTAGGATTCCGCTGCTAATTATGGATTAATTAACTTAATAAAATTGATTAGAAGTCGGGGCGTTACAGGGTTTGTTTGATTTGAAAAAGTGATAGAGTACGATCTTTCCGATAACAATGGTGAGAATACTCAAAGATCAGAAGTTTTCTTTGTGTTTGTTTAACAGTTGTTGGACCATGCGCGCCAAGGCATAGAAAATGACCCGGTAAAAAATCTCGGTAAAAATCTCTGAAGCTTCAGGCACCTGAAGAGGGGAAGAACAAATTTTAATCAAGACCAGGCCTAAGAATTCAGTGAGCTTTCCCAAAAGACAACACTGTACATAGAACTTCTCTTAAGCACAACTAACATGTTTAAAGATGCAGTTACATCCAGTTTTATGAGTATTGTTGTTGGAAAGAGGGCTATTGTTCGCTTTGTATAAAACTAAATTATCAAACTATACTTTGCTTAAATTTGCAAGTATTTCACATTATCTCTTTTTGTCACACTTCATCTCGTAGTCTCATAGACTTAAATTTCAACAACAATCCACAACATCCAATTTGCACATAGGATTAAGTGAAACTATAAGGAAAGATGGGCTTAAATGCCTCTCAGACATCTAGGAACAAAAGAGGCAAGAAGCATATTCTGGAAAGGCCACTAATCCACGTCAAGTATACAGAATAATGAAGATAACCCAAAGTAAACTTATCAAAATGCAAATTGCATGATGATGATTTCAGCAATATCTTAGTAAATGTCTTATGATTACCAGTTTACCACACACTATCTTTGACAACATTCACAGCCTGTAACAAGACCACTGAAATTTGAGCTAAAAGGACAGTGAGGAATTAATCAAATGCTAACCACAACTATCCCTAAGTACTACCTACAAAAGACTCTATCAATTCATGCACTCTATATTCACTTGACCAGGAAAAATAAGCTTATATAGTGAAATGAATATATAGCTAGAAATCGTTGTCAGATTGGTCAAGAAAAGTAGAATTATAAGCACCTGCAAGCGATTAGCTCAGAAATAAAATTCTGCTTCATCATTGCTTCTGCATGTCATCACTTGTTGGCAAACCCATTTGTTTCCGCCTTTGATTAAACTGTAACATAATTCATCATTAGCTAGGCCATAGAACGGATCATCTATACCACAACCAATAACCACCATATCCAACAGTTAATGGGCATCTGATATTTGATGTGGCTGCAAATAAGTGAACCAAATAAATTCAAAAAACGCAACTGCATATATGCTGTAGCATCTCGAAACTAAAATAAATGGCTTACCGAGATTGGTCGTTGATGCCAAGATGAAATGAGAAATATTTCCATGGTGATCAGGACAAATGATCAGGCTGTTAGTTGGACCTGTTGTAAGAAGAAGGGTTGGATGCATTGTCCCGCAGAAGATGGCAATGTAGAAGGTGACACTGCAGATGGGTCAGTCAGGAAAAATTTAAAAAGAACGGATGCAAAAAAATGGTCTGACAGCAAAAACATAAAGTTAATACCCCTTCATTGTGGATTCAATTAACAACTGAAAGTAGGAAACAAAGGGTTGAGCTACACAATACTAATTGCTCAACTAATAGTTTGTAGTGCCCTAAAGGAAGTGAAGGCAACTACTGATAGTTGGTATATTTGTAGACCAAAAGGTCTACGGGTATTTCCTAGGAACACGAGCTTCTAAACTCTTCCATGTTCCTCTAGAAAAACCACATCCAAAAGACCGAAAGTTAACTTAATATTACAATAATATATTTGTAGGAAGAAAAATAGGCTTATACATAGCCACTTAGAACATGATTGCAAGTGATTTAGTGTTCATATGTAGCTTGCAATTCAGCATGTTGGACAAAAGGGAGGTAGAGTGAACTCATTCCTCTGCGCTGGTATCCTCTTCATTTGCAGTGTCCTCTGCCTTTTTTGCGGCCTCTACATTTCAAGGAGCATCCCAACATCCTCTGCATTAGCATTTTCTGCATTGTCATCCCCCGCGCCGTCATCCTCTTCGACCTCCTCCTCAATGACTACTTTCTTCAAGCACCATTGCAAGACAATACACTTGGACAGAGATTTTGTTGGTCCAACATGCTTGTTTTTGAGAAGTTCCTGCGCGGCCCTGAAGGTCCTAGCATCAGCCTGTAAGGAAGAGTGATGTAAGTAACTAAGTGTACAGAATGTGTATGAACTATGAAGGAAAAGGTTTGAATTCATTATGCATTGGTAAACTAATTGTAGTTATGGACTATGCATGAAATATATGACTTTTAAATATGCCTAAGCATTACAAAACAACACAAAGAGAACATGATCATGTATATTTAACACATTTAGAATAAGCTTAGCATGTTTGCATTATTTGATATAAAGGTAGTATGCTTTGACTATAATGCGTAGTAGCCTTTTTATTTTTCTATGTAGATGTTATAGGGAAGCAAGCGAATGAGTGTTGGAAGATATGGATCACTTCATAATAAAGGAAAAGAGTAAGTCAAGAGTTAGAAGCAAGTGAATGTGCAGATTGATGCGGGAAGAAGTGATGGTGTATTAAGTCTTGACTGTTGGTTTGAAGTAATCATATTAAGTCATGTTTTAAGTTATTAGTCATATTAAGTCCTGTCAATTATTTTAAGTTTCATATTGATATGTGTGTTTTATATAATGTTTTCACCCCCCGTCCCTTAGTACTTTTACGCGTTAAATGAGCTCTTAGGAGCCGTTTTTAGTACTAATCTGTGTATTTGAGTGTGCCTTAAGTTTCAAGACTACTTAGTGAGAAATTGGTCTTTTTAGACCCGTTTCATGATGATTTAGGCCACTACGCGTTCCCGAGGGAGTTTGGGACGACTATTGTCGACTTACGGGAGCCTTAGATGTTCACGATTGAGCCCCGGAAGTTAGACTCGGTGTTGCAGACGAAGAGTTTCCCGCCCGGTTGATCTCCCCTCGCCCACCGGGCGAGCAAGCAGAGGAACAGGCAGTCAGCTAGGCGCCCGACGGGCGGTGCTTCGCCCGGTGCCCACCGGGCGCCCATCAGAAGCAGCAGCAACAACTTTCGCCCTCCGCCCGACCGGGCGCGTGCAGATGCTATCAAAGAAGTCTCCCTGCGCCCGGCGGGCAGACCTGCGCCCGACGGGCGGGTTACGAGCTGGTCGCTCGACGGGCGGATGGCTGCCCGACCGGGCGACGACAACCCAGGGCCTTGTTTCTCGCGGTTTTGTTCCGGTTTTTCCTTATGTTTATGGGCAAACTATAAATACTAGGCTTAGTTATTTTAGTTGGACACCTTTTATTCTAGTATTGAACCCTTAGTTTATTTTCCTTAAGCTTAGTTTTCTCTCTAATTTCATGCAAAATACTTAGTTTAATTTTCAATAAAAATTCAAGCTTTCAATTTCCATTGTTCTTCAATTAGGTATTGCTTATTATTTTAATCCTTTGTCTTGCTTTAATCATGTTTCCAATCATGTTAATTGCCTTATTTATTGTTAATATGCTTGAGTAATCTATTTTCTAGGGTTTGGGGATCCATGAATAATATGAAGGGATATTGAATATTGTTGGCATTGTAATTAATTCCTATTGATTGGTTTATATCACTATACAATTAGATTTGCACAGGTTTAATTGTGATAGTTTGGCAATATCAAGTTAAGATTCGAGAGATGCAATTTGATGTTTAGGCTTGTGTCAATAGGTGGAATTAGGATTAATACGTAGCGAGAGCCCGTTAATTCTAAGTCTATGATTAGAATCGATTCGAGAGAGCATGTTAGTCTAATTAATTACTTTGTTGATTATCGTGATTGTTTATCGTCTTGGATTGTTATTTGTTGGTGAACTTATGCCCTAGATTCTTTAATATCTTGACTCTTAATTGTTTAATTATCGCCGTAGTCTTAGCAAACCATCAACCAAATTCTTGTTCCCAATAGTCTAGATTAATTGATTAATAGTAGAAAGAACGCCTGTTTCCCTGTGGATTCGATCCTGACTTCCCTTGCTACCTAGCTAGTGGACTTAGGTTTATTTTTGATAAGGTGATACGACTTTAGCCTGTCACATATAACCTTATTAAAGTTGAATGTTCATATGAAGTAATTTTAGTTTCACATAACAGGGGGTGTTTTCCAACAATCAGGATGCCACAATGTCTAATCATCACAATGGGTGAGATTGAATAGCTCACAGTGTGCATATGTATCTGTGCCATCTGAGACCTCGCAATTGAAAGTAACCCTGCATATAGTGCATATATTAGACTTAAAGACATTTGTTTTGGAATTGAAGGGGAAAGGGTGGATGAACACAATGTTAGTGTGCTGTGTATAATGTAAATGAATTCAAGTGATTCAGAGGCGACAAACCTAGGAGAGGACATAACGCCCTTCTTTGAACAATTAAGTTGAACACTTGAAGGTTTCGCCAAGTGGAACAGTGTTGGTCTTGCCACAGTTAGGGCATCCACGGTATGCATGCAATTTCTCAAGCCTTGCTTCAGGGATAACAACCTTTAACCAACGGTGCTCCTCTTGGAGAGTGTTGGTGTTCTGTTACAAGGAAGACTATGATGTTAAAATGCATGTACTTGGAATGCATAAGCAAAAGTGACACTACTTTGAGGAGGAGAGATAATAATGAGGTAAAGAACGTAAAAGAAGAATCGTGTGACTTGCCCGTTTGCGTTTGAGAGCATCCAGAGTGATGATGACCCTTCCAGTGGAGTGGTTCCTTACATCTAGGACCCTTGCTTGCCTATCAGCTAGGAGATCTTAGTGGCTAAGTGCCCTGTCAAAACAAAAACTTAAAATCCAATGATTCAGCGTATGATGTGTGGCCATGTGAAGTTAATGCAGACGGTAAAAGGGCATTACCATTCTGTAAGTGCAGTGGCCCTGAATCCCGTAGGATCATGAATGAAAACAATGGACATATTTGATGAGAGTGAGAAACCTATGTAGAAGAAACCAGACATGAATGGTTCACACAAACGGTAAAGGGATATTGACAGTTGTTTGTAAAAAGTACTACCGAAGTGGCTCTTAAGGAAGTGAAGCCGACCACAGTAAATTTCTCGGCCCAAGAGGAGAGAGGGTTGCATTCATCTTCAGCAAGATCATTCCAAACAGAAATGATCAATGGTAGTTCAGAGCTGCCAAACAGAAATGGGAAATATATTACTACCTATTTGTATGAGTGAAAGGTGACAATAAGACAGATGCATGGTCGTGGCAAAGAAACACGTGATCAGCAAGGACAATTTCTCGGACCAAGGCCTGATGATCTTGAGCGGTGACAATTGCCCGTGGTTCTTCCTCAACATACATAACCACTCCAAGAACATCTGAAGGCAACAACAAGACATTATCAGGTTAGAATTCATGTTAGTAAAGAGTAATTATATAATGTATGCCAAAGACCAAGATTATATGATGTAAGTCAAGTGAGGAATTTCTCATTACCATATCAGTCTTTAGGATCTCCAGCTCTTGGGACATTACCAATGCACAGGTAGTCGGGTAGCACAGGTCCTGCTTCAGCATTTACACGCTGGATGACGGTATGCCGACCAAAAGTCATTTGGTAGTCGAGCTCATCCTCAGTTCTCTTCCATTGCTCGTTTACAGGCCTGATGAATTAAAAAGTGATACCGCAAATGCACGGTGTCAGTTGTTAGCAGATACTTAGCTAATATGGGTCGATCCCACAGGGAGACAAGTTCTATTAGTTTTTGCCCAATTATACGAACTATTTCAATAAACGAAAGTTGAATTTGGTTTATAAACTAATGAGACTAAATCAATAATATAAAAGGGTAATTTATCAATGAATTAAAGGTCTGGGGCGTCTTTTCGGTTCACCATTCTTATACCAATCCAAGAACACAGATTAATTCGACAATGAATAAACTAAGCCGAGTAATTAAAGTAAATGTTAATCCTACGGCTGGGTCTTAACACTTTCAATCCAACATATGCAGTACGGTCACTAACATAATCAGAATTGCCAATTGTACCAAGCCTCTAAGAATACGATCTTTCAATTATAATTCCTATTAGCTAGATAGTAAATCCATGATAATGGCCAATTACATGAATCAACAATTAAACAATATCAATTGGAATTACTCAAGCAATAATCCATAAATTTACAAACTTTAATGCATAACGATCATGGTATAAACATGACTTCCCTTACTTAGCCCTAGAATATGACTACTCGCTCATAGTTAAACTAACAAGCATGAAATAAATAATAAGAACGAATTTCATAATCAAAGGACAAATTAATCTAAGGAACAAAAATAATAAGAATGAATTAAATCAAAAACAATTCTAGAATTACCTCTAGATTGATGAATTGAAATATTGAAAAGCTAGGGTTCAACAATGGAAGAGAGAAGAATAGAAAAATGACGTGAAAAAGAAAATCTAGGAAATTAAAACCTAAGGGAACATAAAAGCATAAGGGAAATAAATTAATTCCCTTGAGGTATTTAAATGCTTCCTAAATTCTAAACAAAAAAGGAAATAATAATAATTACATAAGTTACGATTTAATTGAACGATCACGAAGCGGACGCACATGATTCAGCGCGGACGTTGGGCGGAGAAACCAGCGGGCCCGCTTGTCGGTCGCTGTTTTTCGCGCCCAAGGAGAAGAGCCGGCCCATCGTTGTGGGCTGTGGGCGAATCGGATAGTCAAGCCACCTTGTTTATGTCATAACTCTTGTTCTACAATGCTTATAGGGACGTGTGACCTGCCGTTGGAAATCTCTTGAATCCTTCTTTCTATCCCAATCAAGATCGTCTCATTCCGACATGTAGAACTTGAGATATCATCAAAAGAGTGAACGCTTGTCCGTTCTGATGCTTAGAAAAATAGCGTTTAGCTAGACTCGGGACAAGTAACCAACGAGGCTAATAGGGCCCAATTTTGTGGAGTTAAAAGAATAAACAGACAAGGCTACAACATGGGTATGAAAGGCAGGAACTGATGTTTCTAAATTCGTCTGAAGCCTTCATAAGAGAATGGCCTCTGTCATACGCGGCATGCGTGAGTTGCAACTAATATACTAATGAATATTTAGCCAAAATCATACGATAACAAGTCACATCAATCACACAAACACATAGTAAGGTGACCTACAAGATAATTGGTTATCTATTCTTGACACGAGACCAACATCTTACCGCATACAATTCAATTGGTTCACACAATGCCAAGCAATTATCAACGTATAGCACAATCGACTGAATTTCAGAGTACTAAGTTCAAAAGAAGCTCAAGAGAGTCAAGTAAAGTTTGAACAAGGTTTGAAAGTCAAATACACAATGCAGAGTATAAATACATATGAATGCAAGTACAAATGCAACTAAATTGAACGATAACACTAGGAAAGCAGTACATTTTTTTTCGTTGCACGTAAACTCCCCCCCCCCTAATGGATGGTACAAAGCGTAAACACCTAAAAAAAGCGATAAAATTATACTAGAAATCATTAAAGATAGATATCCCTCCCCCAAGATAATCCAAACACAGTGCCCTCACTGTGAAAATAGCAACAAAATCATTCAAACAAGGGAGAGAGATGGAAATTGCTCACTCGTGATGAACCTCGTATACCGAGTATGACTCGATAGGACTGTCGACAGTAGAAGCGGTGTGGCCAGAAGCTTCAAACTGACAACGCAAAGAGCCAATCTCCATGCCCATTGCCTTAACCTTCTTGTCAAGGCCATCAAAGTTAGCCCTGATATCCTTGGAGAACCGAGTAAAGGAATCTAGGAGCGTTCAGAACGCTTCCATGGTGACTGGGGCAGAGTTCGGTGTTACAAGATCATGCACCCCAGGGGGGTATGAGGGCTCATGCTCCGAGGTAGTGGAATCATGTTTTCGGAGATCGACACTTGCTTGCATAGTGGTCGTTCTGTCGGTAATAGGGGTGAACAATAAAGCATTAGGCAAACCCAACCGCGTAGCGGGATTAGGGAGGAGTGCATAAGAGACCTTGCATGCACCCTCCGTTGCCCCTTTAATATACCACATATGTGTGCTAGTTCCAAATGCCGATAACAATTCGAATTTTTCCAACCTTTGATGAGTAAGGGAAGCCATATTTTTCAATGTTGCAAAAGAAGACAAGGGGACTCCGACATGCTCGGCAAAGATAGTGACAAAACTCACTATAGTGATGTTTTCCTTCTTCTTTTGGCGCTCTCGAATGAATGCATCAATGAGGAACTTCCCAAAGTCAAGTTGACCCATTTTATCTTTGTCACCATGCACAAACCACCATAGCATCTTGAAATCTTTAGTTGTGAGATTACCCAAATCTTTCCTTGCATAAAGCACCTGTGTGATGATCCGACGCCAAAGACGAATAGCCGGATTCACAAAGGAGAAGGCCTTTGAGAGACCAACTCTCCAATCATCCCGACCCGTCACCTCCTTCCAAAAGGCCTGTGAAAAGAATTGATAACCATTCTTGTCTTCGTCGAATGAATCGAACTCCGTAGGACCGATGGTCCCATCACATGGCCATCCAAAAATCTCATTGACCTCCGTCGAAGTCATAGTCCTTTCCACCCCATCAAGGTAAAAAGATATGTCACCTGTCTCCGAAACAACCTCAATAGAAGCAAGAAACTCAATCACCAATTCTGGATAAACCTCGGCTCTCAAATTGAGAACCTTGGACCATCCATATTTTCTTGCAAGACTTTGCAAGATATCATCTATCCCTATGGCTTTAGCATGCTCGGCCGAATAACGAAGAGTGGGCATGATGTTCCGATCATTATTGAATAAACTGCCGAAAATTCCTGCGAACATATAATCAAATAATCGCACGAATTTGCAATTAATTACATACACGAAATTAATCACCCCTTTAATTCATTGCATAAATTTAATCCATGTTAACTATAATTGATTATGGAATTAATTAGGGGCTCTTGATACCACTGTAGGGTTATGAATAATATCAACAATATAATTCATGCGGAAAAATCATAAAGCCAGGAATCCAAATTAATTGCCACATAGTCAATTAGCATAATTAGTATACATACAATGTGATGCGTGCCTTCCCTAGCTTCTCCCGAACCGAACAAGAACAAGTATTGGACTCAAAATGTCACCCCTCCGTAGATACGTAGATAGTCCACAGCACGTTCGGATCCGCCTTAGATTCAATCAACTAGAATATTCTCTAAGGTTTTATGTGCACTCGGGAAACTCACAATAGTGATAGACAAGTATTAAATTCTCTCTTGAATTTAATGTGTTAGAGTAGTATATTGAATTGCATTATAAATTGTGATCATGAACCACATATTTATAGAGTGGAAATAAAGGAGTTTCAATCCTACAAGGAATTGATTAACTAAATCCATTAGGATTCTAGTTAATTAATAACATTAGAATTCTAGGGACAATCAAACACTAAGTATTTCAGATTTACCCTAAACATCTAATTTTAGTAGATTTAGGAAAACACAAGTTTACTTGGCTCGCAAGCAACCGGCCGGCCAAGGCCTTGCACCGTGTGGCCTTAATCCCACGTCGCTGTTGTGCTTGGCGTCTAGCAATCAGCACGCGGCCCACGGCTAGGCGCTGCTGCCTTGCTCGGTCCATGCGCGCTTGGCATCCAGCAGCAGCACGCGGCCCATGCGATGGGCGATGTTGCCTTGCTCGGCCCAAGCCTTGCAGCTCCGCGGGGGCTTGCTTGGCGTTGGGCCTGGCGCTTGCGCTGGGCCTTGCGTCTCGCAAGCTCGTTCTTCGACCGTTCGCATGTCGTGCTTCCGATTCGTTTTCCGATTCCGGAATATATTTCCGATTCGAACAAATATTTACGTTTCCGATTCGTTTTCCGATTCCGGAATATATTTCCGATTCGAACAAATATTTACGTTTCCGTTAATATTTCCGATTCCGGAATTTATTTTCTTTTCCGACAATATTTTCAATTCCGGCAATATTTCCATTTCCGATAATATTTTCCGATACAAACCATGTTTCCGTTTCCGGCAACATCTACGAGTTGGATAATATTTATATTTCCGTCATGATCCATATTTCCGTTTCCGGCAATATCATCATTTCTAGAGCATTCTATATTTTGCCTTTTGACGATTTCAGCTCCCACTGGAACCGAGATCCGTCGTTTCCGAATGTTCATAAATGGAGTGTTTAATGAATAATATATTTACTTAAATACTTGATCCGTTCACGTACTATTTGTGTGACCCTACGGGTTCAGTCAAGAGTAAGTTGTGGATTAATATTATTAATTCCACTTGAACTGAATCGGCCTCTAGCTAGGCATTCATCTCACTTGATCTCACTGAATTTATTAAATTGTTTAATTAATACTGAACCGCATTTATTAGACTTAGCATTGAATGCATACTTGGACCAAGGGCATTATTTCCTTCACCAAGAAGTTGAATTAGCAAGTTTACAGTCTATAACGAAAACACCTGACTGTTCCATTCTTCTGATCTTCCTTTAGTTTCAAGCAATCTCTCTTCCAATTCCCCTTCTTCTTACAGTAGAAGCATTTGGACTCAGAAGTGGGTTGTCTTACTTTCTTCTTTGCAGAATTGGCGTTGTTTTGCTTAGGAGGGCTAGCCTTCTTGCCACCCTTCTTAGCATTCCTCTTCTTACCAGATTTCTTGGCTTTTCCCCCTCGCCCCATAAGCACATCTTTCTTATCATTCTTGAGCGTCTTTTCAGCGATTTTCAGCATACCGTGAAGCTCAGTAAGCGATTTGTCCAAACTATTCATGATGTAGTTCAGCTTGAACTGATCATACCCTCTATGAAGAGAGTGGAGGATGTTGTCTACAACCATTTCTTTGGAGAATTGCTGATCCAACCTACTCATATTCTCAATGAGTCCAATTATTTTAAGAACATGTGGACTTATGGGCTCGCCTTTCTTGAGCTTAGTCTCAAGAACTTCCCTATGGGTTTCGAATCTTTCGATTCTTGCCAGATCTTGGAACATGTTCTTTAACTCACTAATGATAGTGAAAGCATCTGAGTTGATTAACGTTTTCTGTAGATCTTCTCCCGTTGTAGCAAGCATTAGGCACTTCACATCTTTGTTGGCTTCAATCCAACGATTGTGGGCAGCCTGATTGACCCCTTCGCCACCGACTTCGGGCATCTCCTCATCCAGGACATACCCCTTCCCTTCCCGCATAAGAACTATTTGCAAGTTCCTTTGCCAGTCAAGGAAGTTTTTCCCGTTCAACTTCTCCTTTTCGAGAATTGATCGAATGTTGAATGAATTATTGTTTGCCATAGTAAAAACTACAATTGAAAAGAATAAACAAGTAACCATTCATACATGCTCTTAATAAAATTAAATTCAAGCAATCATGCATAATTCAAAGTTATTAAGAATTTTATTCGAGTTGATGTGTTTCGTTAGGTGTGAATAAAATGAATCCAAGATCCTCAAAACCATTAAAGAACTAAGCATGCTTTGGCTTGTCTTAATTCTAAAACATTTTAGGTAAGAAAATCCATTGCTAATAGTCTAGAAACTACTCTAGGTTGATAGGTACGTCTAAGTTCTTATTAGGAAAACCTATCCCATTTGCCACGACATAAAAGGACTCCTTACATATATCGTTGAGTTAAACCAAAATCAACTTGTACTCACAACTAATGTGTACCTTACCCCAATAAAATCAAGAAGTGACACCTCGCTTGTAATACCTCGTATTTTTCTATAATTATAAATATATTTTATTATAATTATAAAGTATTTTGTCGAATTTATAAAGTATTTTTATAAAATAAATTCCATTTAAGGAGAATTAAATGCATTTTATTTTAATTAGTTTAATTATTAATTAATTACGAAAATCGTATTTTTATTAAATAGATTCAACGAATTTATTTAATCGGGATTTGTTGGGTCGTATTTCGAAAACGAATTTATTTTAATTAAAGCCCAGTTAAATTCCCATGATCAAACCCAACAAAGCTTGCAAGGATTAAATTCAATTGAGCCCGGAAATAAGCCCAACTCAAACTACCAAAACCTAGCCCATGTGGGAGAGAAAAACTATAAATAGACCCTCTCATTAAACCCTCACAAAATTTTCAGCTCTCTCTTTCTCTCCTCTTTTTCCTCTCTCCTTGCGGCACCCACACACCCCTTCGACCGTCCTCTTGCTTGCAGCCCAAGGCACGAGTGTGCCCAGCCCCGTGCGCGCAACCCCTCGCCCTCGCCCTCGTCTTACCCCGTAGCCGCAGCGTAGCACTCGCGTGCCTGCTGCTGTGTGGTCTTGCGCTCCGCGTGCCCGCACCCACGCCTCGCCTTCGTAGCCCGCAGCGCTGAGCCTCGTGCTAGCTGCTGCTGCGCGTGTCACGTACCCCAGCGCCCAGCGCTCACTCCCTCTCGCCCCTTGTTGCGTCGCTACGCTGCTGTGCCAGCGTGCCTGCTTGCATGCGGCGCTGTTGCTTGTTGTTGTGGTTGTTGTTGCTCGACGCCCCACACACACAACACATCAATTATTGTGTGTGTGTGTGTGTGTGTGTTGTTGATTGGTAAAAATCAATTCTATACTTTTTAAACTTTAATTTTCAGTTTTTAAATTGTTTTAATTATTTTGATTATTTAATAATTTGGGTAATTTAAATTGATTAGAACGGTTATGAACACCGTATTGGTTTATTGTCGTATTTAAATTAAAGAGATTGGTTTTGATGATTGAAATTATTATTTTCAGATTTAATGAATTAATAAAGTGTCAATTTTTGAAGTCAAAACATGGTTTTTATGATAACGTATTATCAAGGTTTTAATTCCAATCGATTAAGCGATTGATTCACATAATTTAATGACGATTTAAATTATGGGAACCAACTTAAATTTTCAGATTGTTTATAAGCTTTAAAAAGTTGGTTTTTAATGGTTTTAAAGCTAAAAAGTCAATGTTTTTATGCTAGGACTTGAGTTGACTATTTGAGACTATTAAATTAACAATTAACGATTGATTTCTAATTAAACTAAGGGTTTTAGTTTCTTAAATAGTTTCTGAAAATTTAGTAAACATGGATAATAATTTAGTTTCTCCTTTGTGTTTATAGGAGTTGATTTCTAGTGAGTCGTGATTCGTACACTGGCCCCCGTACTTAGGTATTCCAGGTACGTACAAGACTAGGGTGACCACCCATCCCTTGAGGACTCTATGAAGTGCATTGAATGCGAATCATGTGAACTTATGTGTTGGGAATTCATGTTTGATATGTAGACAAGCATGTGATAATTATTATTGAATCTATGTGAACGAGCATTTTATGAATTGAATTATGCTTTATAGATTCTGTTGAACTATCATGTTATGGACTTTTATAATCATTGAATTATGTCAAGCATGTTGTTCAAGTTGGTTTGCATGTATGAGTATTGCGCATGCAAGTTATTATTATTATTATTATTATTATTATTATTATTATTATTATTATTATTATTATTATTATTATTATTATTATTATTATTATTATTATATTATTATTATTATTATTATTATTATTATTATTATTATTATTATTATTATTATTATTATTATTATTATTATTATTATTATTATTATTATTATTATTATTATTATTATTATTATTATTATTATTATTATTATTATTATTATTATTATTATTATTATTATTATTATTATTATTATTATTATTATTATTATTATTATTATTATTATTATTATTATTATTATTATTATTATTATTATTATTATTATTATTATTATTATTATTATTATTATTATTATTATTATTATTATTATTATTATTATTATTATTATTATTATTATTATTATTATTATTATTATTATTATTATGCTATAGTACGGGATGTCTAGCATATGTTGAGCCTACTGAATATTGCTGGAGAGAAATATATATTCTACCAAGGGGTAGAATATGTTAGAGAGGCTATGTGAATTGAACTAAGGACAATTCGTGCTAAGGGCACACCCCGCTTGTTAATAGGCAATGTCGGGTTATCTCAAACAGTGTTTTTGAGAAGGAACAATGGGAGTAATTTCACTTGAGTCTATGTTTGATCACAAGTCCTAAAGGATTAAAAATGAAGTGTTATTGTGGGATTGTTTAATTGTTTAATTGTTGGCATGTTATGTCTTGTGTAGAGTCTTGAGTCGCCTTGAACATAACATACTAATTAACGTAAAGTGTAACCCAAATGAGCTTCAAAACTCTTGGAACATATACACCTTGAGTATGAACAATGGGGGGAGTCTTGCCGGAAAACTTGTACTCCTTGAATGATACAATACGTTGTTTCATTCTTCTTTATGCCGTTGTGCATTGGAATTCTGTCGGTATGGCCCGACTGTCGGTAGTAGCCCGACTTATTATTATTTGGTGTATGGTTGGCTCCCATCACCCTTTTCTTTCCTTTTGAGGATACTTTACTTACCCGTTCGAAGCTACTTCTTATTAAACTGTGAGTCAAGAGTCGTGTCAAGTGTCGAGTCTTGTCTCCATGTTTACTTGTTTATTATATGGCTTTTGCATGTGGATTATTTATTCGTCGAGTGAAGCATGTTAGGATAGAATATTATTCTAGCTTGTCCGTACTCAACTTTTGCTGACTTCGTGCTTCATGTCTTCTGGTCATGGCCTTCTCCTTAATGACCCTATGATGATCCATCATTGCATTTGCGTTGTTGGGGAGTAGGTTTTAATAAAGCAGGTTTGTAGAGATAACTTGCGGGAGAAATTATCATGGGAATCGTGTTGAGAGTTAATCTTCCGTATTTTATAAACTCTATTTATAGTCATGACTACTACTATTGCTATTATGGTTTGAAACTTAGTTAATGGATTTTATAAACTATTTAATGTTGGTTTGGGCCTTGATGGTTCCAGTTTGTTTTAATGACCATTAACTATTTAATACGTTTTGAAATTAAGTTAGTTAAATTCCGCTGCGTAATTCTGGTAATAGCCTTAGCCGTTATCACGGTGGCGGTAATATCTTGGTAATTCCTGTGTTTTAAGTCGGAAAATGTTTTATAAAAAGCAAGGAATTATTAGGGTGTTCGCTTTGGCGGAAAAATATCATTAACTTGACATAAAGTTGTGAAAGTAAGTGTTAGTTTGGAATGACACCTTTTAACTCAATTTTAAACTTTGGAACTTAAGGCATTTACTATGTTGGTTAGATTTTAAGTGAACTAAAATCCTTAATTATGCAACATAAGCAAGCCATAATCTCATGCATAATATCAAGACATATTTAAAGCAATAAATATCTTAAAGCATGCATAAGATAAAATTTGTGATCTAGTATGGCCCGACTTCATCTTGAAGCTTCAATCTTCAAACTCCGTCTTGAAAATGGATTGGAAACTCCGTTCTTGAATTTCACCAAGGGAGGCGCCATTTTCACCAAATAGGATTTGCAATAATTAAACTAATTACAACAAATTGATGGTACGCTGACCATATTTAAATAAAAACCATGGTACTTTTGACCATATTTTACATTCAAATTTAATGGTACGCGGACCATAGTTTCTATCCTATTTGGGCCTTACTAGTCACTTTCCGCAACCTGCAAAACAATATATTCACAATATACTATTCACCCATTCATTTATCAATGAATGACCTACTTAGCAAGTTAGCAGAAAAATATGCATCACATAAATATTTGCAACAACTAATCAAGGTTCCAACAATCTACAAATTCTTCAACCTTATTAGTTCTAATCGAGTTGTTTTAATCTTAAAGGAATAAAGACCTAATCAAGAGTTTAATGACTAAAAGCCCCCACTAAAACCAAGATATATATGCTTTACTAATTTTAAACATAAAGTTGTATTTCCTAGTCCAACTGGAAACTTACAAATTTAATTTAAATTTAAAGCTCATATAAAATAATTTTAAATTCCTTAAATATTTTTCAGTTGATTAAAATTAATTAATTATAATTTTATCACGGTTATAATTTTATTAAATAATTAGTATAAAATTAATTATAATAATTAACTTAAAAAAATTAAATTCCGAGGAAAAATTATAAGTACGAAATTAAAATAAATTAAAATAGTTACTCAACGAAAAATTAAAACGAAGACCATGCTTAATTGGTCAAATTAACTAGCTATGTTTTGCATAAATTTAAAATTTTACTATGTCAATATTAATAATTTGTATTTCATATTTTTTCAACCATACCTAACAAATACAAATAAAATTTATTTCATAAAAAATATTTCTCGTTTACAAATTATTGTTTACGAGTAATTAATAATACCCCGTAAACAAATTTAGTAATATAAAAGTTCAAGTCATTATTACAGAAACATACATGGATCAATTATAACAGTGAGATATACTGGCGAGGCTATCTAAAATATATACCATAGGGAGTAGCTCTTATGTTTCTTAAATTTAACTTATTTTCCTTAACCATAAGTTCTCTTCAACTTTTTCCCCAAAAAAGTGAAAAAAATGTTAAAATAACAATATCTATATGTTTTGCACAAGGTAAATCCATGCTTAATTAGTCAAATTAACTAATTATGTTTTGCACAAATTTAAAATTTTACTATGTCGTTAGTAATAATTTTTATTTCATATTTTGTCAACCATACCTAACAAATAGAAATAAAATTAATTTCATTAAAAATATTTCTCACTTATAAATTATTGTTTACGAGTAATTAATAATACCCCGTAAATAAATTTAGTAATTTTCATGCGTTGCACGGGTTCTGAACTAGTTTCATATAAAGTTTAAGTGTTTATTACAGAAACCTATATGGATTAATTATGACAGCGAGATACACTGGAGATGCTATCGAAAATGTACCAAATACCCATAAGATTGAATTTAATGTTAATTTTAATGGATACAATACTACTTTGCACAACTACCAAGACGTCACTCGAAGTGCTAGAGGACTCTCTTCTAGTAGGGATGAAGAAATGGTTAAGAACTCGATTTATACGATACTTGATACTGTTATAGGAGACCCTCTACCTCAAATTTATACTATTCACGTTACCGGGAACTTTCATGGGTTTGAATTAGATCTTGTTTTGTTGGCGGTAAAGATTGACAATTATTTGTATGCGGTTCAGGCGTACGGTAAGTGGCGTGAAACTAAAAATCCTAAAGTATATGTTGTTAGTGCAACTGTATTCCTAGCCGGTTTTAGTGGTTCATACTCGGATCTTTACGATGGTTTAGCGGATGCTAAAATAGGTTTTGGATTTGTTGCCTTTAGTCGGGCATGTATTGGATAGCAACGAAACAAAGATGTTAAGGAAAACTTTATGTGCGTAGTTGCCAACATATACGAACCTGTCCGATATCCAGTACTAGAAATAGCGTTCATGTACCAGATGAGAAAAGTGATATATGAATATGAAAGAAAGTTCGTGAACTTCACCCCTTATGCTCGCTATTTAACAATGTTTTGGTCTAGGTCCCGTACTGTGATTATAGTTATCGAAACTTTTTATATAGAAATTGGTGTGGAGGACAATATCTAAGAATGTTGGTGGTTAACGTGAAAGTGAGAGTGAAGGGATCACCAGTGACGATAGAGAATATGAGGTTGAGGCATTTGATATTTATGAAAAGCAATGGAATTTGAAACACAAAGCCAAATGGAAAATGTGTCTGGAATTATTGGATTACTGAACAAGAAGAAAAGTTAGATTAGATGAGACTAGTTACAGTCTAGTTATCTATCTTGTATACAAGAGATAAATTATTTAAACTCTTTGGAAAAAAAGTTAATTCAATTTGAATGTGAGGTTACTCCATTCTGTGTAGATGATAATTATTTGTTCTGTATCTAACAGAGCTACAATTTTAAAGCCATTTCACATTCATGTTTCTTCTAATGTTTGATTTCCCCCCCTTTGTATAGTATTACTTTGCCTGAGATTTTTTTAGATACAAGTTCACTCATGCAGTGAAAGAGGGAATGACCTTTGTATCATATGCTAGAATTGTTGTTTATTATTTGTATATGGATAATGCTGTTTAACTAGCACATGCTCCTCTCTTTTCAGGGATGACCAACAAACATCAACTTTACCTTTCAGGCAATATGTATGAAAGTCACTAACACCGGTATCTAGCATCTTGTATCTATTTCACAACTAGAGTAACTACACCCCTTAGAGATAGGGGTAACTGATGTTGGTGTTAAGCTTCTCTCTGCACTTTGGATACTTCGGATATCTACTGTGAACTTACGAGGGTTTTTGTTTCTAATCTGGAATTGAGTTACCTCCATGTAGGATTTATCGCTTTGTTGATTCTCATGTTGTGTATTCTTTAATCCTTCAAGTTGATGTTGTAACATGTGATGCTTCTCAAACGGAAACTCTAACCAATCTTGTTATCATGGTGTATGCACATATTTCTCTTATTTGGGAAGCCACTTTTTTTTCTGGCTCTTGTAGTCTTGTGTATATGAACTTGACCTTTGATATCTGTTACACGTCATATGAACCTTCAAGTGATAGACGGTTTTGATCCCAAACTGGCTGAAATGCAGCTGACCATGGGATAGCAATGAACTAGTGCTATTTCTATGCTCTAGTTGTTTGCCAATAATACGTATCCAATGCTATAATATACATATCTAATGCTATAATATCAATATAAAATTAGCTTGTTCCCTGCTAAGCATCATCAATACTAAGGACACTCTAGGTAGCAGAACAATAATTAACTTGTTCATAGTTTGAAGAATAAGACAAGTAGTTTGTGAAGGAAATATGTCCTTCACCCAAGGTGCATTAGTCCAATACCAAGGTTCAGATTAATTACGAACAATTAATTCAGTGAGATCAAGTGATCGGAACAGCTAGCTGGAGCAATGCTTCTGATCAGTGAGTTCTAATCTATATTAGGCTCACAGCTTACTCTTGACTGAACCTATAAGGTCACACCATTGGCATGTAACAGATCACCAGATTAAATGAATCGGAAGTTCATTTAATAGCTTTTCGGGAAATTAGTTCGGAAAACATAATTATACGATTTAACATTGGATCGTGAAATCGTATATCGTATTGCGTATATTCGTAAGCTAGGCGAGAAGAATAATCGTATCGTACGACATTGGATCGTCAAGTACGAAACGATAAATAAATTGTCGAAGGATAATTTAATCGCAATACGAAAGCAACCCACGAGCCGGAGCGCACAAGCGCAAAGGCCTTGGTTGTGTGTGGCGCGCGGATCAAAGGAGAGGGGAGCAGCAGCGGCACACGGCCCACGACCCAGCAGTGCACGCCTGCTACTTGCTTCGCGTGTGGGCTTGGCCGGCCAACTTGGTTGGCTTGCCCACCAAGTTGGTTGGCTTGCTTATTATGACTACTAGGTTATTCTAATAACCTTTGTGTAACACCCCGACAATTCTCTCTTTTCTAAAATAACCTTTTAATATAAAACATAGAGAATTATCAAGGCGTTATCGCCCGTGTGAAAACGTAACGGCTTATTCAGAATTTTGCAGCGGAAAACATAAAACTAACTTTAGGTTTATAAATAATCGATTACAGGTTTAGTCTCAAAAATCAACCAACGAAAATAAGGAAATATAAATAGTATGACAAGTTTAAAGTCCATTTAAACAAACCCAAGTCAACTTAGCAAATCAAAACTAAATACAAGCTCTCTATTCCCGATCCCAATGATGCAACATCTTCAAACCTGCAGATGGACAATGCTTATTGATCCTTAGAGACTGCTCACCAAAGATTGGGTCATCACAGGATCAATAAGGCATAGCCATGATCAACATGCACAAGCAAAAGCACGTAATCAGCAAAGCTGAGTACTACATACTAAATCAATAATAATCCTAACATGATTCTATTAAACGAACAACCTAACATGGTACTCAATAAAACATAAGCAAGGATAATCAAGATATATTGACTTGAAAACTATATTTGACTGAACTAGACCTTTGTATCATTAACATTATTTTAATTGAAATAGTCAATGGACTGAGTTGTCTACTAGAAACTTCTTCTTCTTCACTAAGGAAGACGAGGTACGGGCGCGACTCCGTAAACCCCAATGACCTGCGATATCGAGGGACTTTTGAATAAAATAGAACCGGTGATCAATCCGGCCCCAGAAAAAGCCATAGGCGACCCATGACCCCAACTCCTGATTGTCCGACACTTTAGACGTGCACAGTCTAAAGCTATTGCTACTCATGTTCACTTTACATGACTTAACTTTTAATACTTGGTTATGACTCATCAAACATAAATATTATATTCAACAAGTAAACGCAACTTCTTTTATCTTTGAATTAAACAAGTGATCACAGAGACGTCACACAAGACTTATTCCAATTAATTCAACCTTTCCTTTAATACTGATAAACCCCTCTATATGGGTATAAGGTTTCAACTTACTAAACAAGGTCCTCGGCCCTTATAAAGTAGTGAAAAGCTAAAAGGGAACACTGAACAATCGATCTGAATCAACATATATGATAATTTAATGTTCCCAACCAACATGTTCGCATCAATCATCCATACCAACATGCTATAATTCTCATAACGAAATATATATGCTTAACATGTCCATCCAACAATATTAAACATGCACTTTCAACATAATCTAGTTCATCAACAATTTCAACATAACCAAGTTCCTTAATCATTTCAACATAACGAAGTTCATGAATCATTTCAACATGGTTTCCACAAATCACACTCATTCCAAGCACACAGGTATGTACGTACCTTGTGTAAACAAACTGATAGGCCACTTTAACGAATTCAAAAATCGCCCACAAAGAATTCTCCGCCTAAAAACAACCAATAAAATTCCCCAATCAATATCCAACAATTTACAGCAGTACTAAAGTATTCTAAATACATCCTAAACATATTTTGAACCATCCCAAATATCGAAACTTAACTAAATAACCTCCAAGCATAATAACTATTAAACTAATGATCCCAAAACGTTCTAAACTCCAATAAAACATCCCTTTTAAAATTTCCAGCAATATAGAATAATTTCAAACGTCCACAAAACATAATCAAACGTTCTTAAAATCATAAAAATAATAGCTTTAATAATATATAATCATTCTATTATGATTTTGGAATATTAAAACCTTAAAAATCCATGCTTTAATAATTAAAAAATCTTATTTCAATTCAATTATGTAATCTGAAAATTAAATTATTAATTAAGCATAATATATAATCTGAAAATCTAATTTAATCATAAAAACTTATAATTTCATTCAATAAACATGAATTGAATTAATAAAACTTCATTAAAACCCTAACTTAAACGTAGTTAATAAATCTGAAAATAATTAAATTAATTTCAACAACATATAATCTGAAAATAATTAAATTAATTTCAACAACATATAATCTGAAATTTCATAACTTAATCATAAAAATCATAAATTTAATTCAATTCAAGGAACATAAATTAAATTAATAAACTTAATTAAAACATTTAAATAACTTAGGGTTTAAGAAAATCAACCAAACTAAAGAGGAGAGGAGAGGCTGGGCGGTGGTGCACGGCGCGGCAGCAAGGGAGGTGGTCGCGGAGAACGGGCGACGCGGCTGGAGGTGGTGACTGCGGTGGGCGCACTTGGTTGTTGCGGGTGGTTGCAAGCAACGAAAGAGGAAGGAGAGAATTGGTGTGTGCAGTGCAGCAGCGGCGCTGCAGGTGGCGGCGCAGCGTGGAGGGAACGACGAAGGTGGTTGTGCGACTGGTGGTGGGTACGGTGGCGGGCTGCGGTGGTTGCTATGGTTGCTGCGAGAAACCGAAACAAGTAAGGCAAGAAAACGAAGGGGAAGGAGAACGAACGAGTGAGAGAATGAGATGTTACCGTGCGGCGACGGAGAGGGACTACGGCGGAGGAACAGGCGGCGGTCAGGCAGGGTGGTGGCGGCTGGGCAACAAGCAAGCAATGGAGGTTGAGGGTTGAGTTTTCCTTTTTACGTGAAAGAGAGGAAGGAAGGGGTTTTGGGTGAGGTTGGTTTCACGTGAATTAGAAAAGAGGGGTATGGGTTTTTTTTTTGTTTTTTTTTTTATTTTTTATTTTGGGCTTTTCCCATGTGGGCTAGGATTAAGATTTGGATTTTAGTGTTTGAGTCAAAACCGAATAGAATTGTTTTTTTTTTTTCGAATTCAACGAGTTTTCCTAATTCAAATTATTTTCAACATAAAATTCTAAAATAAATCTTGATTGCGCAAACCGTTAAAATATTTGGAATATATTTAAAAGAATTTAAATATACATTAAATATATAAATATAATAAAGTTCAAAAATCGTTAAATATTTAGAACATACTTAAGATAAAATGAATATACGTTAATTATATATTCATTACTTAAAATTCATAAATTCTATTTAAATATAAATAATATACGTTAAAATATATTAATAAAAATTATAAATTTACGGGGGATTACAATCTACCCCTCTTAAAAGAAGTTTCGTCCCGAAACTTGACACGAAATTTCCAACATTTTCCCCAAAAGCTTTTAACTTATTCTTACTAGAGAAGTATTTGTGCCACCTAGGTGCACTATTTTGCCAACTCAAAGCTGTTTGTGTTACTCATGGACACCTTTTCTTTTGCGGAGAATCTATTTGCTTTGCATCAACTTCTAAAGGTTGCTAAAAAATAAGCATAAAATTCATAAAAATACCATAAAATAAGTAAAAAGCGCGAATTTCTATCGCATTCTACCCCCCTTAAAGAAAACGAGTTACGCCCTCGTAACTCACCTTAGGGAATAGCTAACCAAAATTCTCTTTCGACGAATTCTATTCTCAAAATTTCTATTTTACTAAAACTACTAACTTTAAACTTTTCACAACAGACGACGAAACAAAAGGACAAGTCGCCACGAATTAAATAATGCTTAACTTGCGCAGAGTTAATAGAAAAGTACCAGAATCTATATCGGCAGATCGTTCATCCTCATTCTGATTCATCATGTACAACTTTCCTGGAGCCTTATTCGGGTTGTTGTTATCATTTGCAGGCTTATTATAGTTCTCTTGGTTGTTTTGTGCCCCTCCAGGCTTTGAATTTTGACCTCCAGACTGGTTATACCTCACTTGGTTTCCACCTCCATTACTATTTTGTTCCTTTCTGTGCTTAGTGAAGCACTCATACTCCCTATGTCCCCTTTTTTGACAATAGTTGCAGGTCACTAATTCTCCTTTGCAGTTCTTACCAGGGTGATTGTTACTGCACATCTTGCAATGATGCACTCTCTCAGATGGGTTCGAGTTGTTGTGGTGCCCCTGATTGTTTCCTCCTTGGAAATTTCCATTTCCATTCCCATTTCCGTTTCTATTCCTTTTAAAGTTTTCTTGGTTACCCCCAGCATTAAAATCTTTTCTCTTTTCCCCAATTACCACAGTTTTCTTTTCCCTTCTAGACTGTAGCCCATAAATATGAGCAGCTCTCCCATACACTATGTCTAAGGAAGTAAAGGTTTCTCCACCTAATCCCAATTGAATTTCATCAGTCAGCCCTTGCTCAAACCTTTGAGCCTTTAGCTCCTCAGTAGCTACCACCTCAGGTGCAAACCTCGATAAAGCTATAAACTTGCTATAGTATTCAGCAATAGTCATATTCCCCATCCTCAGGTTGATAAACTCCTGCGCTTTCTGCTTTCTCATAAAAGGAGGATAAAACTTCCCCCTTAAGGCAACTATGAATGAATCCCAATTGAATCCCTCAACAGCATTTAGTCTATTTCCATTTTCTTTCCACCACAAATCGGCTTCATCTTTTAGATATAGGACAGCTTGACTTACTCTCATACTCCCAGGGCAACTCACAGCCTCAAATAGTTTCTCAAACTCCCTAATCCAGTTTTCCAGGAAGGTAGGGTCTGCTTGTCCCTTGAAATACGGTGGCTTAACCTTAGAAAGTCTTTCAAACATTTCCCCTGCAGAATCGGGGTGCTCAGTTCTCTCCTGGGTTAGCTTTTCCGCCAAGAGGCGAATCGCAGCAGCTAGATCATTGTTGTTGGCCATTCTAGAACGCGACCTGCAATTAGTATACTCTACTTTAGGTTTGAAACATCACCTATACATTATCCCATACAATTTAATACTTGAATTGGCCATAAAGATCGCCTCAACCAACAATGTTCACATTAATACACATCATTTACGAAGGCACGACAATCGTTTACAAATGTGCAACGATCGTCTACAAGATGCAATAATCATTAAAAAAAAAATACTCATCCTCAATAGTTCACGAAAGACATTCACACTGCACGTAAGGCATAACATTTTGAATTATATTGGTCATGAGGGTCTAGATTGGCCCTCACTTCCTTTATGTACTCATCATTTAATATTATTGTGGCAATTAAATTGATTCACAATTCACATTGAGTATGCAAACAATTAATCCATGACGTACTACCTAGAGGTTGGAGTATTATGGAATCCTCAAAATAGAATAAAGAACACTTCCTTGAAAACTTTAACTTTTATTGCTAACTCCATAGAGGTTTATTACATCCTTGAAAATAATAAAGAACATTTCAAACTTCAATAAACTTAAACCTTAAACAGTTGTAGCTTTGCTACTTATTCTTTAAAACATAAAAGAGCTAATTAACTATTTATGACTTCAAAATATTTGTGGCCTCTTGCCTATCCATTGCTCCTGAGACTTGCGGAGTGAAATTTAGATCTCAAGATCATCAAATTCTTCCTCAGGGTCTTCATCTTCTTCCATATCTTCATCTTGATTAGGCTCATTTGCCGTCTGTTCACTTTCGAGCTCTACATCTGAATCACTAGAAATTTCAATGGTTGGCTCATGGGCCACTAGGTTAGGATTCTCTGCCTCAACACCTACATTCTCATTCTCCACAGTTACATCATTTTCCTCTAGGTCATTATTTACACTTATTCCCATAGGTTCTTCTGTAACTGAATCCCCAACATGACTCCCTACGATTTTACCGTCTCTAAATCCACTTTCTGCTGCTTCAATAATGGTGGTCAGAATTTCTGAATCATATTTCCATCTACCATCCCAAGTTCCATACTTAACCAAGTTTGGAGTTCCATTATCAGAATGCATGTCTTTAAACTTTTCCTTGAGTTCTAGGTACGGAAATTTGTTAGGTAAGCAATTAATGATAGTGGCTGCTATGATATCCTTTCTCATTAAGATAGGTTGCCCTTGAACCTTAGCATAATATTCACATCCAAACACAATTTTCTTCACATAAATATCTGGGGTTTCTATATCAAGTTTCTCGAAGGATCCTATATTGGTATACTTGGAAAGAAACATTTTATTCCTGAAATAAACAATTCAAGGTCTCACTAACGATTTTCCAGCCAAATCATAAACAAAGTTCAATAATGCAATAAGTTTGGTGGAAGCAAACAATTCTTTATGCACATTTAAATGTAACATTAAACAATTAGCATACGCACGTACATAACAATCAATTTCTTATGCTAGCATTGACTAGCTACTAATGCACATATAATTCTATCTTATATGCCCTTCTTATACTACCCATCTCTCATAAACTAAAGCATTGAAATAGTTTAAATAACAAATTAAAAGGACGATAATATAATAAAATTATAACATAGAATAAAAATATAAAATAAATAAAGTAAAATAAATTAAGGAAATGCGTAGCGAATAAATTCGAAAATAAAGTTATTAATTCGAAGAAGATTTATATATATATATTTTTTTAAATAACGAATTCTAACTCTTGAAACAATTTAAAAAAAATTGAACTTCTAAAAAAAAAATTGTACTCCTTTTTTTGAATAATAATTAATAAGAAAAAGAATAAAAATTTCGAAAGTCAATTTAATTCGAATAAATAATTTGATTTCGAACTTAAATAAGAAATATTATATACTTTCAAACAAGATAAAAGGAGATCTGCCCCCCCCAAAAAAAAAAGTACCAATTTTTGAACACTATAATACGTAGAATCTCTATTTTTAAGAAATTTATTTTAAATAACTAGATAGTTAGGCGCCTAAAAATTTATTAAAGTAAAACCTTAGCTCTGATACCACTTTGTAACACCCCGACAATTCTCTCTTTTCTAAAATAACCTTTTAATATAAAACATAGAGAATTATCAAGGCGTTATCGCCCGTGTGAAAACGTAACGGCTTATTCAGAATTTTGCAGCGGAAAACATAAAACTAACTTTAGGTTTATAAATAATCGATTACAGGTTTAGTCTCAAAAATCAACCAACGAAAATAAGGAAATATAAATAGTATGACAAGTTTAAAGTCCATTTAAACAAACCCAAGTCAACTTAGCAAATCAAAACTAAATACAAGCTCTCTATTCCCGATCCCAATGATGCAACATCTTCAAACCTGCAGATGGACAATGCTTATTGATCCTTAGAGACTGCTCACCAAAGATTGGGTCATCACAGGATCAATAAGGCATAGCCATGATCAACATGCACAAGCAAAAGCACGTAATCAGCAAAGCTGAGTACTACATACTAAATCAATAATAATCCTAACATGATTCTATTAAACGAACAACCTAACATGGTACTCAATAAAACATAAGCAAGGATAATCAAGATATATTGACTTGAAAACTATATTTGACTGAACTAGACCTTTGTATCATTAACATTATTTTAATTGAAATAGTCAATGGACTGAGTTGTCTACTAGAAACTTCTTCTTCTTCACTAAGGAAGACGAGGTACGGGCGCGACTCCGTAAACCCCAATGACCTGCGATATCGAGGGACTTTTGAATAAAATAGAACCGGTGATCAATCCGGCCCCAGAAAAAGCCATAGGCGACCCATGACCCCAACTCCTGATTGTCCGACACTTTAGACGTGCACAGTCTAAAGCTATTGCTACTCATGTTCACTTTACATGACTTAACTTTTAATACTTGGTTATGACTCATCAAACATAAATATTATATTCAACAAGTAAACGCAACTTCTTTTATCTTTGAATTAAACAAGTGATCACAGAGACGTCACACAAGACTTATTCCAATTAATTCAACCTTTCCTTTAATACTGATAAACCCCTCTATATGGGTATAAGGTTTCAACTTACTAAACAAGGTCCTCGGCCCTTATAAAGTAGTGAAAAGCTAAAAGGGAACACTGAACAATCGATCTGAATCAACATATATGATAATTTAATGTTCCCAACCAACATGTTCGCATCAATCATCCATACCAACATGCTATAATTCTCATAACGAAATATATATGCTTAACATGTCCATCCAACAATATTAAACATGCACTTTCAACATAATCTAGTTCATCAACAATTTCAACATAACCAAGTTCCTTAATCATTTCAACATAACGAAGTTCATGAATCATTTCAACATGGTTTCCACAAATCACACTCATTCCAAGCACACAGGTATGTACGTACCTTGTGTAAACAAACTGATAGGCCACTTTAACGAATTCAAAAATCGCCCACAAAGAATTCTCCGCCTAAAAACAACCAATAAAATTCCCCAATCAATATCCAACAATTTACAGCAGTACTAAAGTATTCTAAATACATCCTAAACATATTTTGAACCATCCCAAATATCGAAACTTAACTAAATAACCTCCAAGCATAATAACTATTAAACTAATGATCCCAAAACGTTCTAAACTCCAATAAAACATCCCTTTTAAAATTTCCAGCAATATAGAATAATTTCAAACGTCCACAAAACATAATCAAACGTTCTTAAAATCATAAAAATAATAGCTTTAATAATATATAATCATTCTATTATGATTTTGGAATATTAAAACCTTAAAAATCCATGCTTTAATAATTAAAAAATCTTATTTCAATTCAATTATGTAATCTGAAAATTAAATTATTAATTAAGCATAATATATAATCTGAAAATCTAATTTAATCATAAAAACTTATAATTTCATTCAATAAACATGAATTGAATTAATAAAACTTCATTAAAACCCTAACTTAAACGTAGTTAATAAATCTGAAAATAATTAAATTAATTTCAACAACATATAATCTGAAAATAATTAAATTAATTTCAACAACATATAATCTGAAATTTCATAACTTAATCATAAAAATCATAAATTTAATTCAATTCAAGGAACATAAATTAAATTAATAAACTTAATTAAAACATTTAAATAACTTAGGGTTTAAGAAAATCAACCAAACTAAAGAGGAGAGGAGAGGCTGGGCGGTGGTGCACGGCGCGGCAGCAAGGGAGGTGGTCGCGGAGAACGGGCGACGCGGCTGGAGGTGGTGACTGCGGTGGGCGCACTTGGTTGTTGCGGGTGGTTGCAAGCAACGAAAGAGGAAGGAGAGAATTGGTGTGTGCAGTGCAGCAGCGGCGCTGCAGGTGGCGGCGCAGCGTGGAGGGAACGACGAAGGTGGTTGTGCGACTGGTGGTGGGTACGGTGGCGGGCTGCGGTGGTTGCTATGGTTGCTGCGAGAAACCGAAACAAGTAAGGCAAGAAAACGAAGGGGAAGGAGAACGAACGAGTGAGAGAATGAGATGTTACCGTGCGGCGACGGAGAGGGACTACGGCGGAGGAACAGGCGGCGGTCAGGCAGGGTGGTGGCGGCTGGGCAACAAGCAAGCAATGGAGGTTGAGGGTTGAGTTTTCCTTTTTACGTGAAAGAGAGGAAGGAAGGGGTTTTGGGTGAGGTTGGTTTCACGTGAATTAGAAAAGAGGGGTATGGGTTTTTTTTTTGTTTTTTTTTTTATTTTTTATTTTGGGCTTTTCCCATGTGGGCTAGGATTAAGATTTGGATTTTAGTGTTTGAGTCAAAACCGAATAGAATTGTTTTTTTTTTTCGAATTCAACGAGTTTTCCTAATTCAAATTATTTTCAACATAAAATTCTAAAATAAATCTTGATTGCGCAAACCGTTAAAATATTTGGAATATATTTAAAAGAATTTAAATATACATTAAATATATAAATATAATAAAGTTCAAAAATCGTTAAATATTTAGAACATACTTAAGATAAAATGAATATACGTTAATTATATATTCATTACTTAAAATTCATAAATTCTATTTAAATATAAATAATATACGTTAAAATATATTAATAAAAATTATAAATTTACGGGGGATTACACTTTGTACACTTTTCTAACACACACAATTCAGTTTACACATCAAACCCTAAGGAGGAGAGAGAAACCCTAATTCTCTCTTAGCCTCCATGGATGTGTTCTTCCCAAAAGCACAAACTCTTGAGTGACGTCTAAGCTACGAATCTCAAGACGGATCTGAACGTGTCGGTGAACCAAATAAAGGAACGACAATTGGATTTCTTTGTTCGTGTTCGTGAATCAATAAACTTGGGAAACACGCTTCGAATGTAAGTTTGCTTAATCTGTGCTTTATACATGTTCCCTGGCTTTGGGGATTGTTCCGCACATGTTAATATGTATTTAACTGTATTCCCCTACAGTGGTATCAGAGCCTTATGTATTAAAGAATTTTTTAGCATGATTATATGTTTTTGTATGCTGTCGAATTTTTCTATATTTTTCGTAATTTTTTCGAATGTTTCTGGACTATTGGATAGATCGCACAAAGTAGTTCTGAATTCGAAAATTGTCGAAATTTCGATTTTTCTGACCCTAATGTGATTGAAAACGATTTTCTAAGATCAACTCATGTGAACGAAATTGCAAAAACAGGCCTCGAAGTATGAGTTTTCGGGCGTTTTTGTTAATTAACGAATTAAAATTAACAATTTCGGAAACATTAATTGGTCGACCTAAACTACCCGGAATTGATTGAAATTTTTTCCTAATGTTGTTGGGTATATTTTAAAATTATGGTAAAATTTTCAGCCATAAATGTTAAGTATAAACCCTAATTTAACTTTCCCAAAATTCGTAAATTTTAGATCGCTAATTGATTTTTTAAATAATTTAGATCTGGAAATTTGGTTAATTGGGATAGGGAATATAATTTCATATAAAGTGGCATTTTTAAAAAAAATTATTGGATTAATATTTTGATTAGATTTGTTAATTTTAATCAACGCTTAAACCAAATTGATAAAAATATGAATTTTGAATGTTTAAAACGATTTAAAATTTGAGATTCAATTATCAAATTGTTCAAATTTTTTGTTGACATTGTTCGTTCGTTAAAATTTGAATATTGTTAGCCTAGATTTAATAAATTTTGAAAATTTGGATTGTTGTAAAATTAATTAAATCGTAAACTTGTTATTTTTCGAAAATAAAAACGATTAATTTTGTGAAAAATAACTAATGCAAATATTTTTCGTGATTTTTTTTTAATTAGTTGGTTCGTATGGCACGAACGAAAGGCACGAACAAGGGGTGTGCGGTGCGTGTGGCTCGTCATAGCCCATGCGCGCTGCCTCCCCGCAGCACAGGCGCAGCAACGCGGGCAGCAGCAAGCGAGCTGTGTGCCGCGCGCGCTTGCCGAGTGAGCAAGCAAGGCAGGCAGGCCTTGGCTTGCGAGCTGCGAGCAAGCAAGGGGCAAGGCTGCCTTGCCTTTCGCGCAGCGACGAGCAGCACAACGACGAGCAGCGAGCCACAAGCAGCGCAAGGCTGCGGTAGTGTGTGCGATGGGCTTGCGGGGCATGGGCGACGAGCTCGTGGCCTCGTAGGCCACACGGCACATGGCAGTCCTGGGCTGGGCGCAAGCCTAGCCCGCATTGCACAATTTTGGCAATTTTCGTTCATTGGGATTTAAATTTAATATTTGCATCAAAAATGGCTAACAGGATAATTAATTAATTATTTTATTTAACTTGGTCCGGGCCGTGAGTTTAATTTAATATTTAAATATTTAATTATCCGGACTAATTATTGGTTTGAGTGGGAGCCGCTTAATGAAATTAGAATGAAATAATTATTTTAATTATTTTCGTAGGTCGCTTTATTTTAATTAAATTAAATTTTAAATAGAATAAATTCTAAGGATTAAGAATTTTGAAAGCGTTTTATGCGAACGTGAATTTTAAATAATTCACATAAATACTTGCATATTTAATTGGGATATTCGTTTTAGGATACGAATGGATGAATGCATAGAATATATATTTTATGTAATGCAGGTACTCCAAGTGACTAGTATGGCCAATCTAGGATAGTTAAATACGGTCTGCGAACCGTTTTATCTTTGAATGTAAAGTTTTAAATATGGTCTGTGTACCATTGAAATTTTGATGTAATTTTATTTTTTCAAGTATTTCTAAGTTTAGAACTTTAAGTTAGCATTGAATGAAGATTCAAGATGATGCCAAGCTAACAAGATGGTGAAGAAGATTGGATGCTTCAAGACAAGAGTTTTGGGCCATATTAGTTCACCAATTTTATTTATGCACTATATATTGTGAATGGATGAATATATTATGCGTGAATGTTGTTTTTATGCTCTATTAGATTTAGTTCACTAAATAATCAAACCAACATAGAAACAACTAGGTCCAAAGTAATATTGAGTTTAAAATTGCCTTCCAAATCAAACACTTACAAAAATCTAAGGATCTAAGGTAGTAGGTTTCCGCCAAAGCGAGGTGCTATTTTAGTTGACTTAGGTGGTAAGGCATCCCAAAGGAGCACGTTGATTGTGGTTGCAACTCAAACAACAATGGCATATGTAACATCCTAATAATTCCTTGCTTTTATAAAACCATTTTCCAACTTAAAATAAAGGAATTACTAAAGTATTACCGCCACCGTGATAACGGTTAAGGCTATTACCAGAATTACGCAGCGGAAATTAATGTCAACTAACTTTTAAACCAACATAAATAATAATTATTGAGGCCTCCTACAAGTTGGAACCATAACGGCCCAAAACCAAAGTATTAAAAATCCATAAACTCCAAAACATAATTAAAGTACAATTTGAAATAGTTTCAAAGCACAAAAGAATCAACTCTCTCAACCATCCCAAGCTACATGATTTCGATCGTACTTTGATCTACCAACCTAATAATTAATCTACTCCCCAACAATGCAAGTGCAAATGATGGATCATCATAGGGTCATTAAGGCAAAGTCCATGACCAAAAGACACAAAGCACGTAATCAGCAAAAGCTGAGTACTTACAAGGCTAGAGTGAAATAAAACTATAAACATCCATCACTCGCTAAAGTACTAATCAACATGGAAAAGCCATTTAATAAATAACAAGTAAATCATGAATACAAGACTCGACTCTTGACTCACAATTTAATTAGAAAAAGCTTCGAACGGGCCAAAAGAATATTCCACAAAGGAAGGGTGTTGGGAGCCCACCAAACATCATAATAATAATATAATGAAAATCGGACCATACCAAGTGTCGGGCCATACCGACGGAATTCCAGCGCATAAATTAAATGAAACAACGTCTTGTATCATTAGTAGGAGATCAAGCTTTTCGGCAAGTTTCCCCCCATTGTTCATACTCAAGGTATATACGTTCCAAGAGTTTTGAAGCTTGTTCTGGTTGCACTTTACGTTTATTAATATTTTATAAACATACATACATACAATTAATAAACAACAACCAAAATAATCTCATTTTAATCCTTTAGGACTTGTGATCAATAAATCAAGACGTATTGAAATTACTACCAAGTTCCTTCTCACAAAAGGTGAGATTCCACATCATGCCCATTAACATAAGGGTTGTGCCCTTGCACGACAAAATCCTATTTCATTTCATATAAAATATTCCCAACTGAACCCTACATGTGCGGTGGCTTACGTGAGCTAACCCTTCACATGTTGTAAAATAAATAGTACAACGAGGTATGAATAATTGGCTCAAAAGTATGCTAGACATCCCGTACAATAGTATAACAATAAATAATCCATCCCTTGCATGTGAAACAAACCATACATGCATAAATATTGAACAACATGATTGACAATGAAATCCATACTCCCAATAGTCCCAACATGCTTGTTCAATCAATGAATCAATAATTCCCATAATAATAATTCACATGATCGTTCACCAAAACAAATATGAATCCACCAAGTTCACATAATATAATTCACATCAATAACAATCATGTAACGTCCCTTGAAAAATAATGTGGTCGCCCTAGACTTGTACGTACCTTGAATATCTAAGCGTAGGGGCCACTTTCCAAATACGATCACTCACTTAGAAATCACCTCCTATCATCAAAATAATGAAACCTTAATTATTTCCATGTTCATTAAATTTCCAGCAACTTTATAAAATATAAAACCTTGATAATAATTAGAAATTAATCGTTCTTTAATAAATTAATCGTCTCAATTTGCAAAACCAATCCCTAGTATGAAAACATACTTTTTCCATCCTTAAAACTGAACATTCATGCTTTAGTAATTAAAATAAATCTGAAAATTCATGCTTTAGTAATTAAAATACGCCTCATGAATTAAAACATATAAATCCTCATAATACGGTGTTCATAACCGATTCCTAGCATTTTAATTATTCAAAACAAAAATAATAATGTAATTTAAAATACGGAATTGAAATAGAATAGGTAAGGAAGAAGAGAATTATGCCAACCAGGCCTATAGCACGGAACAACCACGAATTAATTGTGATTGGGCGAAAGAATTGAACGAACGAATCAAAACACGAGCACACACACACACGCTCGTGTATGTGCGCGCGCGGCAAAGGGCGACGAGCAGGGCAGCAACGCTGCGGGACGAGGGACGAGGGGCGCGAGGTTAGCGCGTAGCAAGAGGGACGAGGGCTGGCGATGGGCGCGCAAGAGAGACGAGAGCGAGAGGGACGAGGGCTGGCGCGCAGCAAGACACGCAGCAACAACAGAGGCACAACAGCAGCGCAGGGCACGACGAGTGCACGCTGCGAGCAAGTGGGAGTGGGCGAGGGATGTGCGGGCAACGAGGGCACAAGGCACGGCACACAGGGCACGCGAGTGCTCGTGTGTGGGTGTGCGGGTGAGGGTGAGCCGGCACAAGAGAGGAGAGAGAGGAGAGAGAGGAAGAGTGTGCGGCAAGAAAAAGAAAGAGGCTTTAATGAAAAATAAGGGGATCATTTAATGAGGAGAGTCCTATTTATAGGCTCTCAAATCCCTAGTGGGCTAGGCTTAGGAACTTGACATTGGGCTTAGCAATTAAATGATTGGGATAGCTTTAGAGTTAGAATTAAATTCTTTTGATTGGGCTTGATTAATAAAACGAGTTGGACTTTTATTTAAAAACCCAAACCTTTAAAATTACTTGCGACCCATTAAATTTCCCGACTCGAAAATTAAATTCGTTTCATAGTTAATTAAAATAATAAATATTCTAATTAATTAAAATACGTTTAAATATCAATTAAATGCGAAATAAATTCTAAAAATCATAAAATGCTTTATAAATATAATAAAATATATTTATAATTATTATAAAAATACGAGGTATTACAACATATGTTGTGGCAATGGGATAAATTATGGCATTAATTTATTAACCAAGAGTAATTTGGAGAGTACTAGCAATAGGTTTTGCTTACCTAGAATATTAAAAGACTTAAGACATGCCAAAGCTGCTTAAGGATTTAGGACTTTTAGGGTCTTGGAATCGTTTATTCATTTTTGGACCATGTTTTGCTTTTGCATGAATGAAATGTTTAATAGCTTTAATGATTGGGCGAATGCTTTTATTTCAAGTTATTAAAGTATGATAAATGTTTTCTTTGCTAGTTCATTCTGTAGAATCGTAAATCTTCAACCTTATTGCGTTCGGACAATAGAACTGCGATATTTCCTCGATCGATTGGTAACTAATTTTGATAGCAATTCTCAAAGAAAAGGAAGTGAGAGCGTATCTTGAATGCTATTTTCTTTTAGTGATCTTCATGGTTGTTTTCAAACTAAAATTTGAATGGTAGACCAATTGGACCTCATATATTCAAAATACTGGGTAGTTTTGGAATAATGAAGTATTGAGTTAAAGACTCATGTATAACCAATGGTTAACAACCAATTTTCTTTTGATTCGATAAATGAACTAGACTCATTGGATGTTGTCATTCAAGGTGAATAAAAGAAAGTGACTTTGTAAGCATAACAAAGTAAGAAGATCAAGCAAAGAGTAAAATATTTTGGACTATAAGAAAACTTGCTAGAAAGGATAGGAAACGGGAACAAAAGAAATGAACTCAAGATTCAATTTCTACCTAAAAGTTTGCGTTAAAGAGAAACGACTTAGCAAATAAACTCCTATGGCATTAGATTACCGCTAGCTTGAGGTTCTAACTCTTGTTAAGAACTCAAATTCCAGGAGCTAAGTCTGGTTATTGACCTACAAGTGGGAAATGAAGCAAAGTTGTGCTACATTAAATGTAGGGTCCTCATGTTTGTTTTAAAGTCCTTCTATAGGCTGGAACTTAATGGTATTATGTTCCATTAATCATCATAAACAATTTCTGTTTGGACAACAGAAAGACTCACATTCAAAGTAAACAAAAACATTCGTTGAGTGTTTATTTGAAAGAAATGGTCATTTAAGGGTTGAGTCATATGATTGATTAATAAACAAACGAATCTCTTTACACTCAAACTTCAGAATGACAAGTGGGAGACTGAAGGAAATATGTCCTTCACCCAAGGTGCATTAGTCCAATACCAAGGTTCAGATTAATTACGAACAATTAATTAAGTGAGATCAAGTGATCGGAACAGCTAAGTGGAGCAATGCTTCCGATCAGTGAGTTCTAATCTATATTAGGCTCACAGCTTACTCTTGGCTGAACCTATAAGGTCACACCATTGGCATGTAACAGATCACCGGATTAAATGAATCGGAAATTCATTTATATCTTTTCAGGAAAGTAGTTCGGAAAACATAATTATACGATTTAACATTGGATCGTGAAATCGTATATCGTATTGCGTATATTCGTAAGCTAGGCAAGAACAATAATCGTATCGTACGACATTGGATCGTCAAGTACGAAACGATAAATAAATTGTCGAAGGATAATTTAATCTCAACACGAAAGCAACCCACGAGCCGGAGCGCACAAGCGCAAGGCCCATGGGCGCAATGTGCATGACAATGCAGCGCCGACCCAAAGGCCTTGGCTGTGTGGCGCGCGCGGATCAAAGGAGAGGGGAGCAGCAGCAGCACGCGGCCCACGGCCCAGCAGTGCGCGCCTGCTGCTTGCTTCGCGTGTGGGCTTGGCCGGCCAACTTGGTTGGCTTGCCCACCAAGTTGGTTGGCTTGCTTATTATGACTACTAGGTTATTCTAATAACCTTAGTACACTTTTCTAACACACACAATTCAATTTACACATCAAACCCTAAGGAGGAGAGAGAAACCCTAGTTCTCTCTTAGCCTCCATGGATGTGTTCTTCCCAAAAGCACAAACTCTTGAGTGACGTCTAACCTATGAATCTCAAGACGGATCTGAACGTGCCGGTGAACCAAATAGAAGAACGATAATAGTTCGTGTTCGTGAATCAATAAACTTGGGAAAACACGCTTCGAATGTAAGTTTTCTTAATCTGTGCTTTATACATGTTTCCTGGCTTTGGGGATTGTTCCGCACATGTTAATATGTATTTAACTGTATTCCCCTACAGTTTGTTAGAGAGAAAACTATATACATTGAGAGAGAGAGAGAGAGAGAGAGAGAGAGAGAGAGAGAGAGAGAGAGAGAGAGAGAGAGAGAGAGAGAGAGAGAGAGATTTATGTTGAATATTGATGAGTGTTTTTATATCTTTTAGATCGTTAGTGGGAGAGAATCAAGCTAGCCTCTTGAGTCTTGAATGCTTGAGTATCCATTACAATTTTCTGTAATTTCCAGCTTGTTAATCAAGTTACCTTCTTCTTCCTTAATTTTTGGTGTCTAATCTACGTCAATTCTTAGTATTCCCTCACCTAGGCATGCTATTTTGATTACACTTTCTCCTTAATCATGAATATCTTCTCTAATTTTTTTTTCATCCGTTGACACATATTGTCTGTCTTTCTTGAATCTATTAAACAACTCTCTATTCTTTTTGTGTTTTGAATTGCATGGGTGCCCTAGAACATATGTATCTTATATACAAGATGTTGTTGTTGAAGCAATTTCCTGTATTGGTGCAAGTTTGTGACACTTAAATCCCAACAACACAAAAGTCAGCAATGCCTGATTGGAAATCTTTGGCAAGGCATTTCTCTACCTTAAATTTGTATCAATTTATGATTTTTCCATAGCTCACATCAGCATGATGCCTTCCCCGAAGGAACTTGACTTTAAGAATACACACACATGTAAAATATTAAAAGGTATTCTTGAACTCTTTTCATACTAAAATGTGTCGGAAGGTGAAATGGCATATTTTTATTATATTGTTAAGGTTTATTTATGTTAGATTAGAAATGAGGATGAGGATGAGGATGAGGATGAGAGATCTTAAGCCAAAACCAAGGAATCTAAGAGGAAACTCTACCGGAATTGAAGGAAGGGTCAAGATCTGAAAGTCAGTATAAAGGTTGTTCTAAAGCTAAAAGGAGGCTCTGCTAAGGCAAGTGGTAGGTGTTCATGAGACCCGCAGTATAGCCTGCGCTATACTATAATATGAAATCTACTTTTATATTTCTTTCACCACCCTAAAAGTTTGTTCGCATAATCTGTTTTATTAATCACGCCTAATAATATAATATCTGGACAAATCTGATTATAGCTAAGCACCTTAAATCAATCTAAATCACTATTTTGACGTTGTTTAGTTAATTATCTATGCATTAAAACCAACTCATATTAGTAATGTAGAATAACTCATGTCCCTTTCGTCCTCACATTGAACTAGTAAGGACCGTCGCATGGGCTAATATTGGGCACTCCCCGTATTAGTAAACGTCCCCCGAACTCTCAATCTCTACTCCGTTGGATGTACGTTGAGCGATATCCGCACAGGGATCACAAGGGAACCTATGGCCGTTGTGAGTCAAATATGTTTACACTCCAGGCATATCACGATAATCTGGTTTTGTCAGTTTTCTTCAATGTTGTTGTAAAACTAAATGGCGAATCCTAAAGACTAGTAAAAAGAGGCTAATGCCCGCAGTTAGTCCTTGTTTTACTTAATATGATTGCCACATCCGGAGGGGAAATTCGTTCGAGCCACTTTCTTCGGAAAGGTACGCTCATCATGTTTTTCCACCCCCTTATGGGAGGAGACTCCGCTGGGGACAATATTGAAGTAATTTATGCAAAAACTGCGTCAGTGAGGAAGCAGTATAGCAAATATCGAACGTTACGCCACAATTATTTCCTTATTAAGTTGGGACGACCTGAAGTATTCAATGTGAAGAATGATCGTGACAGAACCGCATACCTAATCTTGGCTTCCTTGGCATGTTTCATCTCGGAAGTTGGGAATAAGGACACCTATCAGCCCGGGGGTGCACGCGCTTCGGATGTTGTCCACTCAGCACGTTCGCAATGTAGCACATCCACCAAAATCAAACTGTTTATCTCCTAGGTCCATTCACGGTATATGCCATTCCAGCACGTACCAGATAAACTTTGATAAAATTCGCCATGAACCTGGCTACTCTGACAAGGGCCTATTGGGGAATTGGCGATAGGTTTGGTACACTTTTGACACCCAGCCTATCATACTTTAGAGACTAACATAAAACTAAATGCGTATCCGTATCTGAAGCCATGTTTTTTGTTAGTTTCGTGTAGAAAACTTATGTGCTATGTGAAACCAACCAACCAGACGCATAATTTAGGGCCAACAACATTGTCAAAATCAATCAAAATGCTTAAAAAACGTCGAGAAATGAATAAAGGCTACAAATCGTAAAATCGGAGTTATATACTCCGCATTCCTGGAACACGCGCCAGAAATAAGCAGCGCACTCCAGGACAGCGCTACACTATTCCAGCGCCCATCAACAGAGTGCGAGAAAATTGTAACGCTCACTGCACAGAAATAACAAAAGAAATATCCGTCAGGAGCCAGAAATTAGCAGCGCCTGGCTACAAGCGCTATAAAATAAAAGTGCTAAATACAGCAGCGCTATAAATTTCAAGTGCTTATTTGTCTTATTTCGTGCAATCAAGTCAGCAAATTAGAAGTCTAAAAAATAAAGTTGGATATTCTGTGAATAATTCAAAAGACTAAAATACGCATCTTCCTTAGAGAATTACGTAAGTCTGGCTGGAAAATACCCATATTAAAACGCGCATATTCAAAATTGCACCGGAGGTATTTTTCACGGAATTAAGATCAATCAAGTACAATCACGGAAAACTAACCCAAACTAGCATTTACGTATCAGTCCCAAAGGCTAGTACGCACAAGTTACATCCTTTGGTGCCGGAACATTGAATATTTGAGTGCACGGACGCTCAAACAAAGGGGCTTAGATCAGTAAAATAAAGCTACCGGAAAGTCTGTTGACCAAAACAATAACAAAACCGACTGCACAAATAAACCACAAAAGGACTTGCAAGCGCTGGAAATATCCATCGCACAACAAGGCCGCGCCAGAAAATTCTCGTGCTGCTCACCCCAGCGCTAGAATATTCTGGCGCCCACCAGTTTAGTTCCTGTCAAACAACTTCTATTTATGCACGACTAAAAAACGGTTCGTAAGTAGTTGTTAATCCTCTAATGACACTAATGTCCGTCATAATACCGCTCATGCTAAATTAATCTTTGACGTTCACTAAAAGCAAAAGTTTCTAAACAAAGAAAATAGTTTATTTTCTAAAATCAGTTAATAAAATGGATTTATACCAAATTGCTCGTTATAATCTCTTAATAATATTTGAGGCAAAGGACGAGTCAAGTCGGGTAAAAAACCCTAGCTGAGTCTGTAACAATTTATGTGAGTCTTCCCTTGAGTCCATCATTCACCTAGTCTAAACCAATGTATAAAAAGGCTCAAGGTGCAACAAGGCGATTTAGAGTTCCCAACGCCTTAGGCGCGCCTCGATGCGCCTCATTGAAGTGAGGCGCCCTAATAAAAAGTAAAAAAAAGGTGAAAAAATGGTGTGTGCCTTGGTAGGTGCGCTTTTTTTGCGCCTCAAAGTGCGCCTTTTTGCGCCTTAGGTGCGCCTCATCGAAATCTCCTCGCCTAGACAACAAAAGGCGCTGGCTCCAATCGCCTTGCGTCTCTAAGGCTCGCCTTTTTATACATTGGTCTAAACTAAAATTGTTTCCTAAGAGTCTAAACCAAGTTAAAGCTTACCTTTAGAGTCATCGTTCACCTTGAATTACCTTTTATAGAGTCTTCACACATGTAGAATCCTTCCTCATTGTCTCTTCCTCCAACCGAAGGTGGTTAGGTTTGAATATCTAGCATTTGGGACATGTCTTGACGAAATGGTAACAATCTGTTTCCATGGAGGTCTAGTAATAGACTGAGCGCGATATTTAGAGTCCTTCCCCTAGAGTACACTTACACCTAGAATAGTTCCCTTAATCCTCATCCCGTAACTTAAAGTGCAACCCGTATAGCCAAAAGTAAAAACACTAAAACGGTCATAAAAAGAGTTTTATTAAGAACTGTGAGGCCCGCAACTTATCAATCCGTAGGTCTAACCTTAATCCAATATCCAGAGTCAGTTTCAGCCCAAAAAAATTAGCAGATTGAAAGTTATAGCTGCTACAGTCCAGCAGTTTTGTCAAAATCCGTTTTTGTGTTTTGAGTCGAACCCATGTCCAACCTTTGACTCTGAGTTGTCCGAAATAGTGTGCTAACATATTCCAAATAATTAGTACGTTCGTTATAGATGGCATTCACCATCTAAAAGGACTATTAAGTCATTCCAAACCTCGAAATTAACTAATTAACACTCTTAATATATAAGCGATTATTACTTTCCGTTCAAATCATCTAGATCATAAAAATATAGACCATGAGAGCACTATAACTCTCACTTGACTAATAGATACAGAATTATTTCCCAAAATGAAAATTTGACATTTACTCAATTTGTCATTTTAATCAAATCTTAAGACGATCATGACAATCTAATTTCTAATCGTCCAGATTTTAGAGCAACCTATTTCTCGCGTCTAATATTTAATCAAGAACTAGGTGATCATATCCAACTTTACAAAATCAACTCTACTTTCTTTCTAGTTTTCAAAAACAATTCATTAATTCTTCTCTAAGGGTCCTAACTAATTCAGAATAATTCAAGGAATGGTCGCTCGGCAACATAAACTCTAATCATTCAGGAAAGTCTGCATCAAATCCACACCCTTTTAACATCCAGTCCAAACATGAGTGGCATTCAAGAGCAGATCCGTCTAATAAAGATTACTCTTGTAGAGCTTAATTCTTGCCTCATCACCTTAGAAGTAAAACACAAGCAAGTTCGTCAATTTGAACACGGCCCAAGTGATCATCTCGATTGCCTAATCCACCGAATAGGTTACAACCCTTCGGAGCACCCTACTCCTGAGACAGTTGACCACCAAAGAATAAAGGAACTAACCTCTTTAATGAGACATAGTTCCCTCTTCGAAAAACCGAAGACAGTTAATGAATTTGCTTGTCAACCGAAAAGGGTTAAAAGATGGATTAGAGACAGAAGATTCACTCCAGTAGGCGAGTCGTACAAAAAAATGCTTGCTAAACTCACAAATCGAGGAATACTGTGTCCGATAAGTCCCACCCCGGACCCTCGTATTAAAGGCAAGTATTGGGACCCTAACTCATATTGTGAGTATCATCAAGGAAAAGGCCATCTTATCCACCAGTGTTGCACCTAAAGAATGAAATACAATATCTAATTGAGGACGGGGTATTGACCCTTCCCATGTAAGATATGAAGTTGAGAGCAGTATACTCCAATTAAGATTAAACATTCACCTTCAATGTTTAAAACTTAATTGACTTCTCATAGCATTCCTTTAGTACCAAACAACATTTGGGACAACTATGGCATACTTACCCTCTACCATATCGAACATTCCACCACCGGAATGTTCAGAATGACAGACTCATAAGAAAATCTCTCCTAGACAAGAAACACGAAGTTACAAACTAGATTGTTGGTTGCACTGAAGAATAAAGATTATCCAAAGCTCGAAGATGCAGACTCAAAGTTCGAAGAAGCTCATACTTAGAATCTAGCACTACAAACTAATTCTATGTCATTCTCCTTTCCATTCCGTTCCTAAAATATAATAAGAGGCTAAATTGCTATCAGGTCTTCTTATCATGTACTTTTATCCAAAATCAATAAAATTTCTCTAGTACATCCTTGATTGTCTTACCACAGCGGTTTTAAAAGCAATGAACAAACAAAAAGGAAAATTATTCGATACACGAAACAAATGGCAAAACTTATTCTGCACTTTGCATAAAAGAGTTCGCAATTAGTCACTCACCTGGGCCGAACATAGCCCATTAACTTCAAAAAAAAAAGATCCATCTCAGGACCAACAGCTAGGGGGCTCACTCAATCCACCTTCACAATTTCTAAAAGATATAATTCACCAACACAAGAGGCTACTCGCAACCTTTAAAAATGTACTTTCCCTTGCCAAGAAACAATGAACCCCTTTATTGTTACCCATGTTGAGCCTCGTCTGAAGAAGCCTTTTTATTCAACTTGCACTAATCCGAACCAAGGGATGGGAACGCGCCGTGACAATAAAATGGACAAGAAAAATTAACTAATCGAGTTAAAAGGACTACACATCAAGGACCATTCAAGAATACTTTGAAGTAGCCGGTCAAGTCAAAAGTTCTTTAACTAAAATGTGAAGAATAAACAGCGATGAAGTTATACCAAGACCAAACAAGGTTAAACACTAATTCCAGTTGTCAATTTAACTAAGGGTATAATGGGGAATTTTGAACCTTAACCATTTTTTCCACCCGAAGCTTAACCACGTTACAACCCCGGAAAAGCCCTCCTTGAGGTAAAGTAATAAACATATACCTTTCTTAAATCGCAAAAGAAAAGAGAAATCCTCACTCGGGAATACGTGAAAACCGAGCACCAATTCCTCGGTAGTAAGAAGCTAATCAACTTTTCAAATTATAGCGCGGGCAAGCTGCGCGCTGGATTTTTCCAACGCTTGCGCTTAAGTGTTCGGAATTTTTCCTGCACTTTTACAGAAAAATCCGAACACTTGGGGGGTACATCCGTGCACAATCAGATTTTTTTATGCAATTTCGCGCAAATCAAGGTGAATTTATGATAAATAAATAAAAATGACTCAGAATCAAAAACCAGAACTACGTAAGTCCTGATTCCAACTTGGATTCGTATGCAACCCCTAAAGGCGCAACCACTTTAGTCCAAATTCATTATGGACGTCTATTCTGAACAAAACAAACTCAGCCCACTCCAGATAAAAGTGACCAAAACATGGATCCATAACATTCAACTCAAGTCATTATGTGCAAAAGTGCAAAAAGTCTTATTAATTAGGCATACCCCCCTATTATCAACCTAATTACTTTGCCAAAAAATAGAAGCAACTCGCCTCTTTAGGCACAACTTCCCAAAAGGAAGCATTAACTTCCTTAAATAACTTTTCTCCTGTCATTCGAATATATAAATAATTTCCTTAAATAAAAGACGCATCTACGTCTTCTTAAACACGACCAAAAAACTAAGTAAGACAATCAAGCATTCTTTATGAACAACAAAGGGTAGCACTTACTATCCTTACCATCCCTTGACATCTCTTCCTGCAAGAATGTATTTCACCTTCTAGAACTTTGAGCATCTAAAACTTCATCCTAAATCGAGCAACTGATAAGTAATTTGCAAGTACTACAACCAACTACGGGTTTGCACAGGTCTAAACCCGGACCGGACCGGACCGGAACCGGTTGGACCGGTAGACCAGAATTTTTAATTTTCTTGGACCGAGGACCGGACCGGAATCATACGGTCCGGTCTGGTTCAAAACCGGATTTTTCAGGTCCGGTCCAGGTCTGGACCGGTTTGGACCTGTTTTATAATTTCTTTTGGCATTTGCGAGTATAATTGTCAACTTTTGCCCATTTTTTGACAATTTTTAATTTGTATGATGTACAACCTGGAATATAAATTAATCTTTTAGTCACTAACTAATTTCAAATAAAAGTATATCCGAAAGTTAGTCTTATAAATTTAAAAGTTGAATATATTAATTAGTGAAAATTGAATAGCGCATGCAAAAGAAAATAATGAAACTAAACAAGAAAAGTGAAAAGAAATAACTTCAACATCTGCATATTAACAATGCACCATCAATATCATTTCATAAATACCAAACGAAAAAACGAGTAGTACTCGATGAATAACACATCTTGGTTTTAATAAGAAGTAGTACGTACTTTTTACATAAATAGGAACAAGGGGGATGAAAGAACAACTTTATTTATTTTTGTAATGCCAAGAAAGTTTTGCATACATGCATTAGAGTATTAGCATATGTTAAATTTTAGACTATAATATATTATTTTCATAAATGAACCGGGTCACCGGTCCGTACCGCAATTTTCCGGGTTTTACCCGGACCGGACTGGAAAACCGGAATTGTTGTTTTCCAAAGACCGAGGACCGGACCGGAATCCTTCGGTCCTGTCCGGTCCGGTCCAATTCTGGTCCGGTTTCGGTCCAATTCTGGTCCGGTTTCGGTCCAAATTCCGGTCCGGACCGGACCATGCACACCCCTACAACCGACAGACCAAGTGAAAGCTTCCGAATCAGATACAATAAAAAGAGACGGTTGACATCAGATTTATACCGAACAATTCGACCGCACTGTCATACGATCTCATCGTCAAATGACTTCCTTGAAAATTAATATTCTCAATATGCATTTAAATATGGACTCTGATTCTTCTTCTCTATTTTCAAATGTTTTCCAAAAAAAAAAAAAAAAGTTGGATATGAACTCTATCTTAGTCAGTCTGTTCATTTCCTTGTTAAATAATCAAGTCTGGACGCACCTTCCCATAATTCAAAAGAAGCAAAACCTTAGCTCTGCTTTATACTGGGGGCTAATTTGGCCAACATGTCCATTCTTCTCCTTAACATCTGATCGAACATACAAGACTTCTCCATTGCGAGTAATTTGGAACCAAATCTACAATCTTTAACTGATATCTTTCTACAGACTTAAAACCATTAAATCTGCAACAAACACGTTGTTGACCCTAAACCTAAATTATGCATGCTGTCATTTTATGTATGTTTCTTCAAGTACAGGTTGAAGCCTCACTCTAACTAAAAAGAGTTACCCGAGCCTTGGTCCGGGCAGACTTCAACTTATTGACAACCTTTTCATGGCTCTGTCGCCTAATACGACATATAGAAAGTGTAACACCCCGACAATTCTCTCTTTTCTAAAGTAAATTTTTAACATAAAACGTAGAGAATTATCAAGGCATTATCGCCCGTGTGAAAACGTAACGGCTTATTCAGTATTTTGCAGCGGAAAACATAAAACTAACTTTTGAGTTTATAAATAATAGATTACATATTAAATTCGAAAACCAATCAACGGAAATAAGGAAATATAAATAGTACGACAAGTTTCAAGTCCAAATTAACAAACTAAGTCACTTAGCAAACAAAACTAAATACAAGCTCTCTAATCCCGATCCCAATGATGCATCATCTTCAAACCTGTAGATGGCAACACTTATTGATCCTTAGAGACTGCTCACCAAAATGGGTCATCACAGGATCAATAAGGCATAGCCATGATCAACACACACAAACAAAGCACGTAATCAGCAAAGCTGAGTACTACATACTAAATCAATAATAATCCTAACATGATTCTATTAAACGATCAATCCTAACATGATACTAATAAAACATAAATAAGGGCAGGCAAAACATATTAATTTGAAGATCACACTTGACTAGACTAGGCTAGACTGGACTAGAACTTTTATAACAATAATATTATTTTAATTGAAATAGACAATGGACCGAGTTTTCCTGCTAGAAACTTCTTCACTAAGGAAGACGAGGTACGGGCGCGACTCCGTAAACCCCAATGACCTGCGATATCGAGGGACTTTTAAATAAAATAGACACGGTGATCAATCCGGTCCGAGAAAAGGCCATGGGCTACCACCATGAACCCCAACTCCTGTTTGTCCGTCACTTCAGACGTGCACAGTCTAAAGCTATTGCTATTCAGTTTCACTTTACATGATTTACATATTAAAACTCTGTTATGACTCAACAATCACATAAGTCATACAATCAACAATTGTTCACAATTATTTTTATCTTGGAATTAAGTAAAGTGATCACAAAGGTATCAATCAAGACTAATTCCAATTAAATTCAACCTTTCCTTTAATACTGATCAACCCCTCTATATGGGTATAAGGTTTCAACTTACTAAACAAGGTCCCCGACCCTTATAAAGTAGTGAAAAGCTAAAAGGGAACAATGAACAATCGATCTGAATTAATATATATAATAATCTAATGTTCCCAACCAACATGTTCGCTTCAATCATCTACTAACATGTTATAATTCTCATAACGAAATATATATGCTTAACATGTCCATCCAACAATATTAAACATGCACTTTCAACATAACCAAGTTCATCAACAATTTCAACATAATTTCAACAAATAACACACATTCCAAGCACACAGGTATGTACGTACCATGTGTAAGGAAATTGATAGGCTACTATAACAATCTCAAAAGTCGCCTAAAGAGAATTCTCCGCCTAAAACAACCAACAAATAATCCCAATCAATTTCTAATCATTGGCAACCATAATAAAGCATTCTAAATGCATCCTAAACATATTTTGAACCATCCCCAATATCGAAACTTAACTAAATAACCTCCAAGCATATTAACTATTAAACTAATGATCCCAAAACGTTCTAAACTCCAATAAAACATCCCTTTTAAAATTTCCAGCAATATAAAATAATTTCAAACGTCCACAAAACATAATCAACGTTCTTAAAATCATAAAAATAATAGCTTTAATAATATATAATCATTCTATTATGATTTTAGAATGTTAAAACCTTAAAAATCCATGCTTTAATAATTAAATTCCTTATTTCAATTCACTTACATAATCTGAAAATTAAATTTATTATTAAAACATAGTATATAATCTGAAAATATAATTTAATCATAATAACTTATAATTTACATTCAATAATCATGAATTAAATCACTAAACTAATTAAAACCCTAACTTATATATTAATCAACCAAAAACTGAAAATAATTAATTTATAACATCAACACCAAATCTGAAAATTATAATTTAACTATAAAGATTAATAATTTAATTCAAGAAACATAAATTGAAATTAGTAAACTTAATTAAAACATTTAAATAACTTAGGGTTTAAGAAATAACCAAAAGGAGAGAAAGAGGAGGAGGCTGGCCGGCGGTGGACTTTGCGGCAGCGAGCACGAAGGTTGCAGAGTGGTGGCGCGGCGGCTGGGCGCGCGACGCGGTGGTGGCTGGTTCGAGAGTAGGCAAAACGCAAGGAGTTAGGAGGAGAAAATAAATGAGAAATAAGAAAACAAGGGGGGGATAATACCGATTAGAGTAGGAGCAGGGAAGCGGTGCCGGTGCAGGCGGACGGTGCAGCACGGTGGCGCACGGCAGTGCTGACGGTGGTGTCGGCTGCGAACGAGCAGCGAGTGAGGAGGAGAAAAGAAACAAACAGAGAAGAATAAGGGCGAAGGAGAAGAGAACGAAGAAGAAGGTCGAAGCAGAGGGACAACAAGCTTACCGGCGGCGAGGGGCGGTCCGGTGGCTGGGCAACAACGAGTACGACGGCGAAGAGAGAGAGAGTGGAGTTCTTTGAGGGTTGAAACTTACGAGAGTTTGAAGGAGGGTTTGGTTTCCTTTGTTTCACGTGAATTAGAGTAAGGGGAGGGTTGAGCTTTGGGTTTTAATGTTGGGCTTTATCTATTTGGGCTTTTCCATAATTGGGCTAGGATTAGGATTAGGATTTGGGTTTGAGTGTTTTTCCGAATTGTTTTTCCGAATTCAACATGTTATCCTAATTCAAATTCTTTTCAACATAAAGTTCTAAAATTATTTTTGATTGCACAAACCGTTAAAATATTTAGAATATATTTAAATAAATTTAAATAAACATTAAATATATAAATATAATAAAGTTCAAAAATCGTTAAATATTTAGAACGTACTTAAAATAAAATAAATATACGTTAATTTTATATTTATTACTAAAATTCATAAATTCTATTTAAATATAAATAATATACGTGAAAATATATTAATAAAATTTATAAATTTACGTGGGATTACAGTCTACCCCTCTTAAAAGAACGAAATTTCCCACATTTCCCCCAAAAGCTTTTAACTTATTCTTACTAGAAAAGTACTTGTGCCACCTATGTGCACTCTTTTGCCAACTCAAAGCTGTTTGTGTTACTCATGAACACCTTTTCTTATGCGGAGAATCTATTTGCTTTGCATCAACTTGTAAAATTTACTAAAATAAGCATAAAAGTGCATAAAAGTGTCATAAAATAGGTAAAAAGCGCGAATTTCTATCGCATTCTACCCCCCTTAAAGAAAACGAGTTACGCCCTCGTAACTCACCTCAGGGAATAACTAACCAAAATTCTCTTTCAACGAATATTATCCTCAAAATTCCTATTTCACTAAAACTACTAACTTTAGACTTTTCACAACAGATTACGGAACAAAAGAACAGGTCACCCACGAACTAAATAATGCTTAACTTGCGCAGCGTTAATAGAAAAAGTACCAGAATCTATATCGGCAGATCGTTCATCCTCATTCTGATTCATCATGTACAATTTTCCTGGAGCCTTATTCGGGCTGTTGTTATCATTTGCAGGCTTATTATAGTTCTCTTGATTGTTTTGTGCCCCTCCAGGCTTTGAATTTTGACCTCCAGACTGGTTAAACCTCACTTGGTTTCCACCTCCCTTACTATTTTGTTCCTTTCTGTGCTTAGTGAAGCACTCATACTCCTTATGCCCCCTTTTCTGACAATAGTTGCAGGTCACTAACTCTCCTTTGCAATTCTTACCAGGGTGATTGTTACTGCACCTCTTGCAATGATGCACTCTCTTAGATTGGTTCGAGTTGTTGTGGTGCCCCTGATTGTTTCCTCCTTGGAAATTTCCATCTCCATTTCCGTTCCTATTCCTTTTAGAGTTCTCTTGGTTTCCCCCAGTATTAAAATCTTTCCTCTTTTCCCCAATTACCACAGTTTTCTTGTCCCTTCTAGACTGCAGACCATAAATATGAGCAGCTCTCCCATACACTATGTCTAAGGATGTAAAAGTTTCCCCACCTAATCCCAGTTGAATTTCATCAGTCAGCCCTTGCTCGAACCTTTGAGCTTTCAGCTCCTCCGTAGCTACAACCTCAGGTGCAAACCTCGATAAAGCTATAAACTTGCTATAGTATTCCGCAATAGTCATATTTCCCATCCTAAGGTTGATGAACTCCTGCGCTTTCTGCTTTCTCATAAAAGGAGGATAAAACTTTCCCCTCAAGGCAACAATAAATGAATCCCAATTGAACCCCTCAGCAGCACTTAGTCTAGTTCCATTTTCTTTCCACCACAGATCGGCCTCATTTTTTCGATATAGGACAGCTTGACTTACTCTCATACTCCCAGGGCAACCCACAGCCTCAAATAGTTTCTCAAATTCTCTAATCCAGTTTTCCAGGAAGGTTGGATCTGCTTGCCCCTTAAAATACGGTGGCTTGACCTTAGAAAGTCTTTCAAACATTTCCCCTACAGAATCAGGGCGCTCAGTTCTCTCCTGGGTTAGCTTTTCCGCCAAGAGGCGAATCGCAGCAGCTAGATCATTGTTGTTGGCCATTCTAGAACGCGGCCTGCAATTAGTATACTCTACTTTAGGTTTGAAACCTCACTTAATCATTATCCCATACAATTCAATATTTGAATTGACCATAAAGATCGCCTCAACCAACAATGTTCACATTAATACACATCATTTACGAAAACACGACAATCGTTTACGAAGGTGCAACGATCGCCTACAAGATGCAATAATCATTGAAAAATAATTATCCTCAATAGTTCACGAAAGACATTCACACGCTGCACATAAGGCATAACATTTTGAATCATATTGGTCAAGAGGGTCTAAATTGGCCCTCACTTCCTTTATGTACTCAAATCATTTAATATTTTTGTGGCAATTAAATTGACCCACAATTCACATTGAGTATGCAAACAATAAAGAATTAACCCATGACGTACTACCTAGAGGTTGGGGTATTATGGAATCCTCAAAATAGAATAAAGAACAATTCCTTGAAAACTTTAACTTTTATTGCTAACTCCATAGAGGTTTATTACATCCTTGAAAATAATAAAGAACATTTCAAACTTCAATAAAAATTTAACCTTAAACTGTTGTAGCTTTGCTACTTATTCTTTAAAACATAAAAGAGCTAATAAACTATTTATGACTTCAAAATATTTGTGGCCTCTTGCCTATCCATTGCTCCTGAAGCTTTCGGAGTGAACTTTAGATCTCAAGATCATCGAACTCTTCTTCAAGGTCTTCATCGGGGTCTTCCTCAAGGTTTGCATCTTCTCCCATGTCTTCATCTTGATTAGGCTCACTTGCCATCTCCTGTTCACTTTCGAGGTCTGCATCTGAATCACTAGAAATCTCAATTGTTGGCTCATGGGCCGCTAGGTTAGGATTCTCTTCCTTAACACCTACATTCTCATTCTCCACAGCTACATCATTTTCCTCCAGGTCATTATTTACACTTACTCCCATAGGTTCTTCTGTAACTGCATCTCCAACATGACTCCCTACGATTTTACCGTCTCTAAACCCACTTTCTGCCGCCTCAATAATGGTGGTCAGAATTTCTGAGTCATATTTCCATCTACCATCCCAAGTCCCATACTTAGCCAAGTTTGGAGTTCCATTATCAGAATGCATATCTTTAAACTTTTCCTTGAGTTCTAGGTATGGAAATTTGTTAGGTAAGCAATTAATGATAGTGGTTGCTATGGTATCCTTTCTCATTAAGATAGGTTTCCCTTGAACTTTAGCATAATATTCACATCCAAACACAATTTTCTTCACGTAAATATCAGGGGTTTCTATATCAAGTTTCTCGAAGGTTCCAATATTGGTGTACTTGGAAAGAAACATTTTATTCCTGAAATAAACAATTCCGGGTCTCACTAACGATTTCCGACCAAGTCATAAACAAAGTTCAATAATTCAATAAGTTTAGTGGAAGCAAACAATTCTTAATTTATACACATTTAAATGTAACATTAAACAATTAGCACACGCACGAACATAACAATCAATTTCTTATGCTAGCATTGACAAGCTACTAATGCACATATAATTCTATCTTATATTCCCTTCTTATACTACCCATCTCTCATAAACTAAAGCATTGGAATCATTTAAATAACAAAGTAAAAGGACGATAATATAATAAAATTATAACATAGAATAATAACATAAATAAAAATATAAAATAAATTAAGTAAAATAAATTAAGAAAATGCGTAGCGATAAATTCGAAAATAAAGTTATTAATTCGAAAAAGATTTATATTTCCTAAATAACGAATTCTAACTCTTGAAACAACTAAAAAAAAAAATTTGAACTTCTTTAAGAAAAAAAATGTACTCATTTTTTTTTTTGAATAATAAATAATAAGAAAAATAAAAATGTCGAAAGTATCACTTTAACTTGAATAATAATTTGATTTCGAACTTCCATAAGAAATATTATATACTTTCAAACAAGATAAAAGGAAATCGGCCCCCAAAAAAAAAGTACCAATTTTTGAACACTATAATACGTAGAAGCTCGATTTTTAAGAAATTTATTTTAAACAACTATATAGTTAGGCGCCTAAAAATTTATTAAAGTAAAACCATAGCTTCTAGATACCACTTTGTAATATCCCGACAATTCTCTCTTTTCTAAAGTAACTTTTTAACATAAAACGTAGAGAATTATCAAGGCATTATCGCCCGTGTGAAAACGTAACGGCTTATTCAGAATTTTGCAGCGAAAAACATAAAACTAACTTTTGGGTTTATAAATAATAGATTACATATTAAATCCGAAAACCAATCAACGGAAATAAGGAAATATAAATAGTACGACAACTTTCAAGTCCAAATTAACAAACTAAGTCACTTAGCAAACAAAACTAAATACAAGCTCTCTAATCCCGATCCCAATGATGCATCATCTTCAAACCTGTAGATGGCAACGCTTATTGATCCTTAGAGACTGCTCACCAAAATGGGTCATCACAGGATCAATAAGGCATATCCATGATCAACACACACAAACAAAGCACGTAATCAGCAAAGCTGAGTACTACATAATAAATCAATAATAATCCTAACATGATTCTATTAAACGATCAATCCAACATGATACTAATAAAACATAAATAATGGCAGGCAAAACATATTAATTCGAAGATCACACTTGACTAGACTAGGCTAGACTGGACTAGAACTTTTATAACAATAATATTATTTTAATTGAAATAGACAATGGACCGAGTTTTCCTGCTAGAAACTTCTTCACTAAGGAAGACGAGGTACGGGCGCGACTCCGTAAACCCCAATGACCTGCGATATCGAGGGACTTTTAAATAAAATAGACACGGTGATCAATCCGGTCCAAGAAAAGGCCATGGGCTACCACCATGAACCCCAACTCCTATTTGTCCGTCACTTCAGACGTGCACAGTCTAAAGCTATTGCTATTCAGTTCCACTTTACATGATTTACATATTAAAACTCTGTTATGACTCAACAATCACATAAGTCATACAATCAACAATTGTTCACAATTATTTTTATCTTGGAATTAAGTAAAGTGATCACAAAGGTATCAATCAAGACTAATTCTAATTAAATTCAACCTTTCCTTTAATACTGATCAACCCCTCTATATGGGTATAAGGTTTTAACTTACTAAACAAGGTCCCCGACCCTTATAAAGTAGTGAAAAGATAAAAGAGAACAATGAACAATCGATCTGAATTAATATATATAATAATCTAATGTTCCCAACCAACATGTTCGCATCAATCATCTACTAACATGTTATAATTCTCATAACGAAATATGTATGCTTAACATGTCCATCCAACAATATTAAACATGCACTTTCAACATAACCAAGTTCATCAACAATTTCAACATAATTTCAACAAATAACACACATTCCAAGCACACAGGTATGTACGTACCTTGTGTAAGCAAATTGATAGGCTACTATAACAATCTCAAACGTCGCCTAAAGAGAATTCTCCCCCTAAAACGACCAACAAATAATGCCAATCAATTTCTAATCATTGGCAACCATAATAAAGCATTCTAAATGCATCCTAAACATATTTTGAACCATCCCCAATATTGAAAATTAACTAAATAACCTCCAAGCATAATAACTATTAAACTAATGACCCCAAAACGTTCTAAACTCCAATAAAACATCCCTTTTAAAATTTCCAGCAATATAAAATAATTTCAAACGTCCACAAAACATAATCAACGTTCTTAAAATCATAAAAATAATAGCTTTAATAATATATAATCATTCTATTAAGATTTTAGAATGTTAAAACCTTAAAAATCCATGCTTTAATAATTAAATTCCTTATTTCAATTCACTTACATAATCTGAAAATTAAATTTATTATTAAAACATAGTATATAATCTGAAAATATAATTTAATCATAATAACTTATAATTTACATTCAATAATCATGAATTAAATCACTAAACTAATTAAAACCCTAACTTATATATTAATCAACCAAAAACTGAAAATAATTAATTTATAACATCAACACCAAATCTGAAAATTATAATTTAACTATAAAGATTAATAATTTAATTCAAGAAACATAAATTGAAATTAGTAAACTTAATTAAAACATTTAAATAACTTAGGGTTTAAGAAATAACCAAAAGGAGAGAAAGAGGAGGAGGCTGGCCGGCGGTGGACTTTGCGGCAGCGAGCACGAAGGTTGCAGAGTGGTGGCGCGGCGGCTGGGTGCGCGACGCGGTGGTGGCTGGTTCGAGGGTAGGCAAAACGCAAGGAGTTAGGAGGAGAAAATAAATGAGAAATAAGAAAACAAGGGGGAGATAATACCGATTAGAGTAGGAGCAGGGAAGCGGCGTCGGTGCAGGCGGACGGTGCAGCGCGGTGGCGCAAGGCAGTGCTGATGGTGGTGTCGGCTGCGAACGAGCAGCGAGTGAGGAGGAGCAAAGAAAAAAACAGAGAAGAATAAGGGCGAAGGAGAAGAGAACGAAGAAGAAGGTCGAAGCAGAGGGACAACAAGCTTACCGGCGGCGAGCGGCGGTCCGGTGGCTGGGCAACAACGAGTACGACGGCGAAAAGCGAGAGAGGAGTTCTTTGAGGGTTGAAACTTACGTGAGTTTGAAGGAGGGTTTGGTTTCCTTTGTTTCACGTGAATTAGAATAAGGGGAGGGTTGAGCTTTGGGTTTTAATGTTGGGCTTTTTTTATTTGGGCTTTTCCAAAATTGGGCTAGGATTAGGATTAGGATTTGGGTTTGAGTGTTTTTCCGAATTGTTTTTCCGAAATCAACATGTTATCCTAATTCAAATTCTTTTCAACATAAAATTCTAAAATTATTTTTGATTGCACAAACCGTTAAAATATTTAGAATATATTTAAATAAAATTAAATATACATTAAATATATAAATATAATAAAGTTCAAAAATCGTTAAATATTTAGAACGTACTTAAAATAAAATAAATATACGTTAATTATATATTTATTACTAAAATTCATAAATTCTATTTAAATATAAATAAAATACGTTAAAATATATTAATAAAATTTATAAATTTACTGGGGATTACACAAAGAAAAACGAGAAGTAGAAAGTTACTACTCGTTCCTTGGACATACCTTGCATTAAACAAGTATGTTTCCACCTATTCATGAACTTGATAGCCAGACGTATTATGTACGTCTTGGACATCACAAACATGAAAACCATATGTCAAGCATAATAGCACAAAGCTAATCTCGTAGCTATGCTTGGGGGCTTGAAGAAAGCACCTCAAAACTGCTCTGAGTGTCGATTTTATCGCAAATTCTCGATGATAATGCTACACATATGTCATAGAGAGACAATCCTAGTGTTCAGTTGCATAAAATGAACCTTAGTTTGCTAATCCCTTATCTAAACTCTAAGCAAGGTTAACTACTTAGAACTTGAAAGTGTCTCCAAGCTAATATGGCAATAAAACATCGCGAGTTTTTGAGAACTCCGGTCATCCAGCTGCATCGAACATGCAGGATAATCACTCTGCACATATCCTTTCGTACAGTTCAATCGTTGCTGCAAAAGACTCTGAAAAGCCATAAGAAAATTTCTACCACAAGAGAAGAAAGCAAAGGTAAACACTCGGGGGCTGAAACCCCGAATTCCTCTATAAAAAAGGGGGCCCCCGCGGCAAGTCCTTTCCGCAAACCCCAAGTACCCATGAGGCATAGCCCTCATGACTTTGTATTTTACAGACGCTCTTCGCATCTACAATATTGAACAAAAGATAAAAACGAATAGTTAAAATCTCGCATAAAACGAGACGATACAAAGTAAGAAAATCCTTACACTTACTTGAGTAGAACTCGTAGTCCCGAACATCTCCTGCAACACCAACAGGTTAAGCTGCCTCTTCAGTTGCCTCGCAGCACCCCTAGCAAGTAACGATGGGATATCTATAGTTCTCCCTCCTCGACCAAGAAATGACAAAAGGCAAACACTCAAAGGCCCACAACTGCAAATAGACAACAGTAAATAAGGCTCGAAAGAACAATCTACAGATTAGCATTCCTAAAAGTAGAGAGGCATCGTATCTCAAACCAGAAAATAGCATGTACTATTTCTAAGTTCCAAGTATTAAAATGCATAACAAGTTTGTCTTACTTGGCGGAGTCAAACAATTTTGTTCCTTGAGTACGAACATGCTAATAAGTTCAAATAGGTAGCAAAACAAGTACATGCAAAAGTGATCAAAATAACTCCAAGGTGAAAAGTCATGCATAGACCATGTAAACCGCAAGCAACAAGCCAAGAACACCTACATTGTGTCACGACATCAATTCATAGGCGCACTTGGGGGATAATTTTGAGCAAGCTCAAAATTACCCAAAATCAACAAACTTGTGAAAATCAACATGATAGACACTTATACATGTTATAAACATCGCATGCAAGCAAACAATTGCAAGAAATTGGTGCAAAATCAAGAACCCCAAAATCAATTTGAGTATAAACTTTTATACGAATTTTACTCAAAATTAAACCAAAGACTCAAGCATAATCTGAATTACTTACATATTAGTGATCCAATGACTTGGGAATGAATTTGGTGAAGACATCGGCAAAATCCGAGAAAAATGGGCAGCAAGAGTTAAGAGAAAATGCGAAATCACGAAGAACAACAACGAAGAAATGACTGACGAGATCCCAAAACCTATATTTCCATTTTTAGTAACTACCATTTATAGTAGCTTCCATGCTTAAACAGCTAACAGAAATAGTAACCGTATAAGACGAATATTCAAAAGATAAAGGTTGCGCTCCAACCGATATCCTTAAAAGAGATAAAACCGTGAATGAGATATAAGATTCGGAATAAAATTGGATAAGTCTGGAAAAGTGGAAGTAAAACACCAGTGCTAGATATTTCTAGCGCTAGGCACACATGCACCACTAATATTCCAGCGCACCAAAGCCAGCGCCAGGAAGTTCTGGCGCTACAGTTTGGTTCTCACCTAATCACAACAAATATAACATGAATAACATCTGGCACCTATCTATCTAGCGCCAGGAAATAATAAACGCTCCTGATCAGAGCGCTATAATATTCTGGCGTTGCTGGTTGTTTCACAAAACGCTCAATCTCTTATAACGTCATTCTTATTCGGTCGGTTACACCTCAATCCTTATATAAATGGCAAATAAACTGTCGTTGTTGACCCTATATAAAGAATGCACGCGCTGGAAAATTTAAGGGCAATAAATGCACACGCCAGAAAATTCTGGAGCATAATTATCTCAATCAGAAAACTGTTGGGCCACCTTGCCCTTCGTATACCGCAAATAACCGTCAGCTTTACTATATTTTCTTCCCGCATGAAGAGTAACGGTTTTTCAAATTATTATTTCCTACAATAATAAGTTATTCTGTTGGCCCACCAACAGGCAACGGCATTTCGGGAAATAACCGTGCCCCAATTTAGGTGACGGTTTTCTAAAAAATAATCCCATGAAATTATCAAGTTAGAAGTCCAGATCTTCTTCCCATTAGAGGTCCGATCCTCATTCTCAAAGTTAGAAGTCTAGATCTTCTTCCCATTAGAGGTCTCGGTCCTCATTCTCAAGTTAGAAGTCCATATCTTCTTCCCATTAGAGGTCCCGATCCTCATCCTAAGTTAGAAGTCCCGATCTTCTTCCCGTTTAGAGGTCCCGGTCCTCGTCCCAAGTTAGAAGTCCATATCTTCTTTCCATTAGAGGTCCCGATCCTCATCCCAAGTTAGAAGTGTTAGGTTATGATAAATATGAATAAACATAAATCATGCGGAAAAACCATAAAGCCAGGAAACATATTATTTACACATAATCATTTAGCATAATTCAGATGCATACACTTTGTAGCGTGCCCTCCCTAGCTGCGCCCGAACCGAACAAGAACAATTCTTTAGGACTCCAAGTGTCGTCCCTCCGTAGATAGTCCACAGCACGTCCGGATCCGCCTTAAGATTGACCAACTAGAATCGCCCTTAAGGTACTATATATTTTCGGCTAATAGGGCAAGAATATGGCTGGTTTTTCTACTTAAAAATCTTAGCTCTTTTTTTATTGTTTGAATATTTGAAATCCTCTATGTAAATATGTGACCCTAGGCACCTATTTATAGAGTTTATGGAAAGGAATTATAATCCTATTAGGATACTAATTTATTTAATTAGAATCTTATTAAAACTCTATTAAACAAATTCTATCTTTATTAGGATTAGGATTTAATCATAGAACAAATTCTAATAGCCTTAGGATTTGTATTGCACACAACCGCACACGAGCACGAGCACGAGCACAGCCCGCGCAAGCCTCGCGGCCCACGCGAGCTGCTCTTGCTCGCAGCCCATGTCGCAGCCCACGACTGCTCCGCGCGCGCCACAGGCCTTGGCTGGGCCTGGCCTTGCGCAAGGCCTGGTCGAGGCTTGGCGTGTTGCGTTTGGCTTGCTGGGCGACGGCCTGGCTTCGTGCTGGGCCTTCGTCTAGCGAGCCTCGTCCGATGCTAATTCGTACGATACGCTTCCGATTAAATCCCCGATTCGGGAATTCATTTCCAATACGAACAATATTTAATATTTCCGATTCCGGAATTAATTTCCGTTTCGAACAAATATTTAATATTTCCGTTTCCGGAATTATTTTCCGATTTCGATAATATTTCCGATTCTTACAATATTTCCGTTTCCGGCAATATTTCCGATTCCGGCAATATTTCCATTTCCAATAATATTTTCCGATACGTACCATGTTTCTGTTTCCGGCAACATCTACGACTTGGATAATATTTATATTTCCGATACGATCCATATTTCCGTTTCCGGCAATATCATCGTTTCCGGAGTATTCATTTCTTGCCTTTGACGATCTTAGCTCCCACTGAAACCAAGATCCGTCGATTCCGAATATCCATAGATGGAGTATTTAATGCCATTAAATACTTGATCCGTTTACGTACTATTTGTGTGACCCTACGGGTTCAGTCAAGAGTAAGCTGTGGATTAATATAATTAATTCCACTTGAACTGAAGCGGCCTCTAGCTAGGCATTCATCTCACTTGATCTCACTGAATTATTAACTTGTTAATTAATACTGAACCGCATTTATTAGACTTAACATTATATGCATACTTGGACCAAGGACATTATTTCCTTCAGTCTCCCACTTGTCCTTAGGGACAAGTGTGCATTTCCTAATTCCTTTGTCGCTTGATGCTTGCTCTTGAACATAAGGTAAGAGTTGTCATCCTTATTATGTCCAGAGGTGTTTCTCGGTTTCAGAGTTCAACTGATCAAATAAACAGATAATCATAACCTATGATTCATCCGAGCACGGCCATGCATTTTACAGTTTCTAGCTTTCCGAGTGGCCTTGTACAACTTTTAAGCATCTCATCCCGATTTATGGGAGGACAATCCCAATCTTGCGATCTTGAGATTAGACTTCGTTTGATAGGTGATTACCTGAGCGTTGCCTTTATAGCCTCCTTTTACGGTGCGACGGTTGGTCAACGTCAAAGTAACCAGTTCTCAAACAAGTAATCTCAAATCACTCAGGTATTGAGGATTTAGTGTCTAATAATTTTAATGAAATTTACTTATGACAGATTTTCATCTCTTACATTAAAGTTTCATAGGTCTGTCCGATACTAGTCTTCCCAAAGTAAGTATTTGTGCAAATGATTACGACATTTTCCATGTCCACATAGTTCAAGAAACAGAACTATTAGTCATCTTGCATTCTAGTCGTCTAACGTTTTCTATGCGTCCATCTTTATAGAAAACTCCGACCAGGGACCATTTTCAACTTTTGACATTCAAGTTCACTTGATAGACATTTCTTAGTCACAGGACTGGTCCTGACAGTCTATCTTGAATATTTCGTCAAATTGAAGGGACTCATCATTTAATAAAACCACAAATTAAATGGAAAAATGAACTCTATTCATTTATTGTGAATGATTAACCAATAATGTTTTACAAAGTATTTAAAAATTAATCAAGGACATCAAAGTCATTCTCCAATATGCTTGATTCCCAAAGCTACAGTGTGCGAGTTGTGCTTCGCCTGCGGCAGAGGTTTAGTCAATGGATCTGATATGTTGTCATCAGTTCCAATCTTTCTTATCTCGACTTCTTTTCTTTCAACGAACTCTCGTAGAAGGTGAAATCTACGAAGTACATGCTTGACTCTTTGGTGGTGTCTAGGCTCCTTTGCCTGTGCAATAGCTCCGTTATTATCACAATACAGGGCTATTGGTCCTTTAATGGAGGGGACTACACCAAGTTCACCTATGAACTTCCTTAGCCATATAGCTTCCTTTGCTGCTTCATGTGCAGCAATGTACTCCGCTTCAGTTGTAGAATCCGCAATGGTGCTTTGCTTAGCACTTTTCCAGCTTACTGCACCTCCGTTGAGGCAGAAGACAAACCCAGACTGTGATATGAAATCATCTTTGTCGGTTTGGAAACTTGCGTCCGTATAGCCTTTAACAATTAATTCATCATCTCCACCATAGACCAGGAAGTCATCTTTGTGCCTTTTCAGGTATTTCAGAATATTATTGGCAGCAGTCCAATGTGCCTCTCCTGGGTCTGACTGGTATCTACTCGTAGCACTGAGTGCGTACGCAACATCCGGGCGTGTACATATCATAGCATACATTATTGAACCAATCAATGATGCATACGGAATCCCATTCATTCGTCTACGCTCATCAAGTGTTTTTGGGCACTGAGTCTTGCTTAGAGTCATTCCATGAGACATGGGTAGGTAGCCTCGCTTGGAGTCTGCCATCTTGAACCTATCAAGCACCTTATTGATATAAGTGCTTTGACTAAGTCCAATCATCCTTTTAGATCTATCTCTGTAAATCTTGATGCCCAATATGTATTGTGCTTCTCCTAGATCCTTCATCGAAAAACATTTCCCAAGCCAAATCTTGACAGAGTTCAACATAGGAATGTCATTTCCGATAAGTAATATGTCGTCGTCATATAATACTAGAAAAGCAATTTTGCTCCCACTGACCTTCTTGTCTACACAAGATTCGTCTGCATTCTTGATGAAACCAAAGTCACTGACTGCTTCATCAAAACGTATATTCCAGCTCCTGGATGCCTGCTTCAATCCGTAGATTGATTTCTTTAGCTTGCATACCTTTTTAGCATTCTTTGGATCCTCAAAACCCTCAGGCTGTGTCATAAACACAGTTTCTGTTAAAACGCCGTTTAAGAAAGCGGTTTTGACATCCATCTGCCATATTTCGTAATCGTAATATGCAGCGATTGCTAACATTATCCGAATAGACTTTAGCATTGCAACTAGTGAAAAGGTTTCATCGTAATCCACACCGTGGACTTGCCTGTAACCTTTTGCAACCAATCTAGCTTTGAAAACTTCAAGTTTTCCATCCTTGTCCTTTTTCAGTTTGAAACCCATTTGCTTCCAATGGCTTGGTAGTCATCTGGCAAATCGACCAAATCCCAAACTTGGTTTTCAGACATGGAGTCTAATTCAGATTGCATGGCTTCTTGCCATTGCTTGGAGCTAGGGCTCGTCATAGCTTGTTTGTAAGTAGCAGGTTCATCACTTTCAAGTAATAGAACATCATAGCTCTCGTTCGTCAAAATACCTAAGTACCTTTCCGGTTGAGATCTATATCTCTGCGACCTACGCGGGGTTACATCTCTAGATTGTCCATGATTCTCACCAGAAACTTCTAAAGATCTCTGAGTTTCATCCAGAATGTCATCTTGAGCATTCTCTAGAGTTTGTTGTTTGACTCGAATTTCTTTGAGGTCTACTTTTCTCCCACTTGTCATTTTGGAAATGTGATCCTTTTCCAAAAAGATACCATCTCGAGCAACAAACACCTTGTTCTCAGATGTATTGTAGAAGTAATACCCCTTTGTTTCCTTTGGATAGCCCACAAGGATACATTTGTCAGATTTTGGATGAAGTTTGTCTGAAATTAATCGTTTGACGTATACTTCACATCCCCGAATCTTAAGAAAAGACACTTTTGGAGGCTTTCCAAACCATAACTCATATGGAGTGTTTTCAACAACTTTAGATGGAGCTCTATTTATAGTGAGTGCGGCTGTATTTAGTGCATGTCCCCAAAATTCTATTGGAAGTTCGGCCTGACCCATCATTGATCTAACCATGTCTAGCAAGGTTCTGTTCCTCCGTTCCGACACACCGTTCCATTGTGGTGTTCCAGGAGGAGTCAATTCTGATAGAATTCCACATTCTTTCAGATGGTCATCAAATTCATAGCTCAGATATTCACCGCCTCTATCAGACTGCAGTGCCTTAATCTTCTTGCCTAATTGATTCTCTACTTCACTCTGAAATTCCTTGAATTTGTCAAAGGATTCAGACTTATGCTTCATTAGGTAGACATAACCATATCTACTGAAGTCATCAGTGAAAGTGATAAAGTAGCCGAAACCACCCCTAGCATGTGTACTCATTGGTCCACATACATCTGTATGGATTAAACCCAATAGTTCAGTTTCTCTTTCTCCGACTTTAGAGAAAGTTTGCTTTGTCATTTTGCCAAGTAAACATGATTCGCACTTACCATAATCCTCTAAGTCAAATGGTTCTAGAATTCCTTCCTTTTGAAGTCTTTCCATGCGTTTCAAGTTAATATGGCCTAATCGACAATGCCACAGATAGGTGAGATCTGAATCATCCTTTTTGGCCTTTTTGGTATTTATGTTATAAACTTGTTTGTCGTGATCTAATAAATAAAGTCCATTGACTAATCTAGCAGATCCATAAAACATCTCTTTAAAATAAAACGAACAACTATTGTCTTTTATTAAAAAGGAAAATCCCTTAGCATCTAAGCAAGAAACAAAAATGATGTTTTTAGTAAGACTTGGAACATGGAAACACTCTTCCAGTTCCAAAACTAGCCCAGAGGGCAACGACAAATAATAAGTTCCTACAGCTAATGCAACAATCCGTGCTTCATTTCCCACTAGTAGGTCGACTTCACCCTTGCTTAACTTTCTACTTCTTCTTAGTCCCTATGAGTTGGAACATAAGTGTGAGCCACAACCTGTATCTAATACCCAAGAAGTTGAATTAGCAAGTATACAGTCTATAACAAAAATACCTGAAGATGGAACGACTGTTCCGTTCTTCTGATCTTCCTTTAGCTTCAAGCAATCTCTCTTCCAATGCCCCTTCTTCTTGCAATAGAAGCATTCGAATTCAGAAGTGGGTTGACTGACCTTCCTCTTTTCAGACTTGGCGCCAGTTTGCTTAGTTGGGCTGGCCTTTTTGCCACCTTTCTTAGCATTCCTCTTCTTTCCAGATTTCTTGAACTTGCCCCCACGCACCATAAGCACATCTTGCTTATCACTTTTGAGCGTCTTTTCAGCGGTCTTCAGCATACCGTGAAGCTCAGTGAGCGTTTTGTCCAGACTATTCATACTGTAGTTCAGCTTGAACTGATCATACCCGTTATGAAGAGAATGGAGGATGGTGTCTACAGCCATTTCCTGAGAGAATTGCTGATCCAGCCGACTCATATTCTCAATGAGTCCAATCATTTTGACAACATGTGGACTTACGGGCTCGCCCTTCTTAAGCTTGGTCTCAAGAATTTGCCTATGAGTCACGAATCTTTCGACCCGAGCCAGATCTTGGAACATGTTCTTTAACTCACTGTGATCGTGAAAGCATCTGAGTTGATGAACGTTTTCTGTAGATCTGCACTCATGGTTGCAAGCATTAGACATTTCACATCCTTGTTGGCATCAATCCAACGATTGAGGTCTGCCTGAGTGACCCCTTCGCCTGCGGCTTCGGGCATCGCCTCTTCCAGGACATACTCATTTTCTTCCTGCATAAGAACTATTTGCAAGTTCCTTTGCCAGTCAAGGAAGTGTTTCCCGTTCAACTTCTCCTTTTCGAGAATTGATCGAATGTTGAATAAATTGTTGTTTGCCATAATAAAACTACAATTGAAAAAGAATAAACAAATAAATAATCATTCACAGTTTCTCTTAATAAACTTAAATTCTAGCATACATGCATAATTCAATGTTCATTATGCATTTTATTCAAGTTATGTGTTCCGGCAGGTGTGAATAAAATGATTCCAAGATCCTAAAATCCATTGAAGAATTAAGCACATTATGTATTTAGACTCAATTCTAAAATCTTTTAGGTAAGCAAAAGCCTTTTGCTAATAGTCTAGAAACTACTCTTGGTTGATAGGTACGTCTAAGAACTTATTAGGTAAACCTATCGATTTTGCCACGACATAAAAGGACTCCTTACTTATATCGTTGAGTTTCACCAAAACTAACATGTACTCACAATTACTTGTGTACCTTACCCCTTTAGTATCGATAAGTAACACCTCGCTATGGCGGAAAACTATTACTAAGATCGATGTAAAGGATATCCAAGTAAGTGTTATTTTGGCATGGCACCTTTTAACTCAATTTTTAGGTTTGGAACTTAAGGCTCTTACTATGTTGGTTAGATTTTAAGTGAACTAAAATCCTTAATCATGCAACATAATCAAGCTTCGATCTCATGCATATTTAAGACATAATTAAAAGCAATAAATAATTTAAAGCATGCATAAGATAAATGTGATCTAGTATGGCCCGACTTCATCTTGAAGCTTCAACTTCAAAGTCCGTCTTACAAATGGATTGGAAACTTCGTCTTGAATTTCACCGTGGGAGGCGCCATTTTCTTCAAATAGGATAAGCTATAATTAAACTAATTACAACTATTTGATGGTACGCAGACCATATTTGAATTGAAAAACAAATTTGGTGTTTTAGACCAATTACATTCAAATTAATGGTACGCAGACCATATTTTCTATCCTATTTGGGCCATACTAGTCACTTCATAACCTGCAAAACAGTACATATACAATATATACCATTCACCCATTCATTATCATGAATGGCCCACATAATTGGTTAGTAAAAACACATTGTATGCATCACATAAATATTTGCAGCAATTAATCAAGGGCATCAATAATCTACCAATTATTCAGTCCTTATTAATTCTAATCAAGTTGTTTAACCTTAAAGGATTTGTAGACCTAATCAAGAGTTTATGACTAAAGGCTCCCACTTAAACCAATAACTTTATATGTTTTACTAATTTTAAACATAAAAATGTATTTCTAGTCTAACCGAAAACATACAAGTTTAATTAAAATTTAAAGCTCATATAAAATTATAATCGAATCCATTAATTTAATTTATTTCAGTTGAATTAAACAAATTTAAATTAATTCAAGGTTTAATTTTAGTAAAATAATTAGTATAAATTAAAATTTATAATAATTATAATAATCAAAATTAAATCCCGAGAAAACAATTTAAATTATTAATTTTAACGTTAATTAAAATTATTTCCGAACTGAAAAATTCAAATTAAAATTAAAACGAACAAATCGGGTCAAGACAAGGCCATGGGCTTGCGCCCATACCTTGTCAAGTCCAACAAGAAACAAACCCCTTGTCACTCGATTGATCGTACCGCAAAGCCCAAGCAACAACGCTTGATGGACAAGCCAGCCAACGCTGCCCGCGTGCACGTTGTGCTGCGCTTGTCGCTGCCTTGGCTACTGCCTTGGCGTGCTGCTGGGCAAGGCAACGCACGTTGTGGCGCAGCATCCATCGCTGCCCACGCGTGCTTGCCTCGCCTGCTGCACTTGCTTGCCCATCGCCCCATCGCCTCATGCGCGTAGCACACAGCCCCTAGGCAGGCATTGCCTTGTGCATGCCACGCTCGTTGCTCGCTGCATTCGTACCGCATGGGCGACGAGCTCCCTTGCTCGTCGTCGCATGCCCGCACTATACAACACCCCTTAAGGGTAACACGTAGCTTCCTTTGCTTTGTGCGTGCAACTTTTATGAGCGAATTATATGAAAATTAAAATTTTTAATTTAAAATTAACGACAAATTAATAATCATATTAATTTCATAATTTTAGGGCAAAAAATCGAAAATTTATTAATCAATTAATTTCCGATTAACATGGATTCAAATCTAGGTCATAAAAATTAAAAATTTAACATAAATTAACAATTTTTATGGTGGATTTTAATCATGGATACCTAATTAAATTATTAATTAATTATGAAAAACAAATCAATTCTAAATTATTCAAATTTCAACAAATTAATCATAATTACAAATTAGGTTGTATAATTAACAAGTCTAGGCATTCATAATTGTTAAACATATACTGTAGGTCAATCAAAAACTCAAGATTTATCAACAAGAATCGCAAATACTTAATTTAACATCTTAAATTTACAAACTTTTGCGTTCGAAAAACTAAAACCTCCGAAAAGTCATAGTTAGGCTTCGAATTTGGGAATTCTGGATTCGGCCGAAAAATACTAGTTTTGTCAAAATTTTAGAATGCCTTTTACATGCGGAATTGACACAAAAAACACTCGATTTGGATGAGTAACGAAGAAACTGCCGAAAAACTGCGTACATATAATTAAATAAACGCAATTTACAATTAATTACGAAAATTAATCACCCCTTTAATTCTTTGCAAATTTGTAAAAATTTTAACCATGTTCATGCAATTTAGATTATGAAAATAATAAGAGGCTCGTGATACCACTGTTAGGTTATGATACATATGAATAAACATAAATCATGCGGAAAAACCATAAAGCCAGGAAACATATTATTTACACATAATCATTTAGCATAATTCAGATGCATACACTTTGTAGCGTGCCCTCCCTAGCTGCGCCCGAACCGAACAAGAACAAGTCTTTAGGACTCCAAGTGTCGTCCCTCCGTAGATAGTCCACAGCACGTCCGGATCCGCCTTAAGATTGACCAACTAGAATCGCCCTTAAGGTACTATATATTTTCGGCTAATAGGGCAAGAATATGGCTGATTTTTCTACTTAAAAATCTTAGCTCTTTTTTTATTGTTTGAATACTTGAAATCCTCTATGTAAATATGTGACCCTAGGCACCTATTTATAGAGTTTATGGAAAGGAATTATAATCCTATTAGGATACTAATTTATTTAATTAGAATCTTATTAAAACTCTATTAAACAAATTCTATCTTTATTAGGATTAGGATTTAATCATAGAACAAATTCTAATAGCCTTAGGATTTGTATTGCACACAACCGCACACGAGCACGAGCACGAGCACAGCCCGCGCAAGCCTCGCGGCCCACGCGAGCTGCTCTTGCTCGCAGCCCATGTCGCAGCCCACGACTGCTCCGCGCGCGCCACAGGCCTTGGCTGGGCCTGGCCTTGCGCTGGGCCTGGTCGAGGCTTGGCGTGTTGTGCTTGGCTTGTTGGGCGACGGCCTGGCTTCGTGCTGGGCCTTCGTCTAGCGAGCCTCGTCCGATGCTAATTCGTACGATACGCTTCCGATTAAATCCCCGATTCCGGAATTCATTTCCGATACGAACAATATTTAATATTTCCGATTCCGGAATTAATTTCCGTTTCGAACAAATATTTAATATTTCCGTTTCCGGAATTATTTTCCGATTTCGATAATATTTCCGATTCTGACAATATTTCCGTTTCCGGCAATATTTCCAATTCCAGCAATATTTCCATTTCCAATAATATTTTCCGATACGTACCATGTTTCTGTTTCCGGCAACATCTACGACTTGGATAATATTTATATTTCAGATACGATCCATATTTCCGTTTCCGGCAATATCATCGTTTCCGGAGTATTCATTTCTTGCCTTTGACGATCTTAGCTCCCACTGAAACCAAGATCCGTCGATTCCGAATATCCATAGATGGAGTATTTAATGCCATTAAATACTTGATCCGTTTACGTACTATTTGTGTGACCCTACGGGTTCAGTCAAGAGTAAGCTGTGGATTAATATAATTAATTCCACTTGAACTGAAGCGGCCTCTAGCTAGGCATTCAGCTCACTTGATCTCACTGAATTATTAACTTGTTAATTAATACTGAACCGCATTTATTAGACTTAACATTATATGCATACTTGGACCAAGGGCATTATTTCCTTCAAGAAGTCCAGATCTTCTTCCCATTAGAGGTCCCGATCCTCATCCTAAGTTAGAAGTCTCGATCTTCTTCCCATTTAGAGGTCCCGGTCCTCGTCCCAAGTTAGAAGTCCAGATCTTCTTCCCATTAGAGGTCCCGATCCTCGTCCCAAGTTAGAAATCCTGGTTTTATTCCCATTAGAGGTCCCGATCCTTTTCTCAAGTTAGAAGTCTAGATCTTCTTCCCATTAGAGGTCCTGATCCTCGTCTCAAGTTAGAGTCCGGATCTTCTTCCCATTAGAGGTCTCGTACCTCGTCCCAAGTTAGAAATCCATATATTCTTCCCATTAGAGGTCCTGATCCTCGTCTCAAGTTAGAAGTCCCGATCTTCTCCCCATTAGAGGTCCCGATCCTCAGAAGTCCCAATCTTCTTCCCATTAGAGGTCCCGATATTCTCCCCATTTGAGTTCCCGATCCTCATAAGTCCCGATCCTCAGAGATCCCAATCTTCTCCCCATTAGAGGCCCTGATCCTCAGAAATCCCGATCTTCTCCCCATTAGAGGTCCCGATCCTAGTTTCTAGTTTAAAGTTTACCCATTACTCGTCCTTGTTTCAGGTTTATCTCTTCCTTACTAGAAAAGGTCTTTTTATCTTTTTTTCCCGTATTCCGTCATCCAAAGTCAAAATTAAGTATTCCGTTTTCGAAAAACTCCCTTCATCTTTTGAACGTCTTCATGATGGTAAGTTGTAGACGCCTACATTTGTCCCTAGGCCCGAAGCGGTGTGTTCGATGATGAAACTATATATAACTCACTTGTCTACCTTTGTCCCTAGGCCCGGCTTTGGGAATTCGGGTAAAAGAGAACTAGATGTTCAAGAATTGATTACTTAATTAGAATCAGTCACCCAACTATGATCAATCTCAGTAACCCACAGTTGAATTTTGATGTGATTTTCAGTTTGGCAAAATATCAAACATCTGGTGTGCAGAGCTGAGTGGAAGCTCTAACAATGTCGGATCATAGAGATTCAAGCAGCAACTGCTCTTGTCTCTGATACCAATGTTACAGGAAGGCAACCTTCCTGTAATTCTGGCCTTTCTATCAGAGTTCTTGACAAACTCTTAATAGTTTCTTTGAGAGAATGGAAAGAATAAGAGATGAGAGGAAGATCTTTTTATTAAATTTCTGAATGAATGATACAATCTTATGGAATGTTTATTTATACAACTAACTAGTTAGAATTTTACAACTAAGCTAACATTCAATAGAAAGAAGGAGTAATAAAATTCAATTAGGAATTAAAATTCTGTTATAAATGAGTTTTCCCACCAAAACCAGTTACTTACAAAAGTCAAGGTCAACTGTAAAAACTCCCTTAACATGTTACCACCACGTGTTCAACCTTTGAATATGGATATATAAGATATAGTAGCGCCAACGATGGATTAGTTTGATGTAAGAGGTGAAAAATGACTATTATTCTCTATACTAGAGATCCATTAAGTGTTGGCTACTCCCTTTGTCTCTTTTTGTTTTTTACGTATTCCATTTTGGGCATTTCAAAATGTTTTTTACATAAGAGAATCTTTCCTTTTTTAAATGTATTACTTCCTCCATTTTTTTATTATTGCACCATGTACATTGGGCAGAAGAATTAAGGAAGGAGGTAAAAGGTGAAAGATTGACAAAAATAACCATGTGATTAAGTACAAGCTTTTATGTAAAGGACAAGTGGGGTTTGGTCCCCACCACCCATATAAGAATAGAAATGTCATTTCATGTAGGTAAATTTACTAAAAAAGGAAATGGTGCAATTAATATACAACTTCCGAAAAAGGAAAACGGTGCAATAATAAAAAAAAAAAAAAAAAAATGGAGGAAGTATTGTATTATCTTTTGTGCCACCTTTTATTTTTGATTGGTTAAATTTTTTCAAAACAATAAATTTTGTTTACAATTCCCCAATTATGTCGTTGGTTTATTTGACCAATTGACCTATAATTACATACACAGATACACTCATACACTCACACACTTAGAGCAAGATTAGCGCTAGTCTGAGCAATAGTCTGAGCAACAGTCTTATTGAGTATTAACCTAAGACCTCCCATTTAAGTGGAAGAGTATGACAAAAGTCTGAGCAAGAGTCTTGGAATTCCAAGACTCTACTTAATACTTTTAAACCGTAAATTCAATCTTAATTATGATTATTTTTTCTTTTTTATTTTATTGTTTTCTTAAGTTTGAGGAGTTTTGAATGAGTACGAGGGGTGAAGTGGAAAAATTAAGTAAGTCTGAAAGGGTCTCAACAAGAATATGAGAAATTAAAAATTAATAAAAATTAATAAAAAGATTATGTGGAAGTCTTAGCTTATACCAGCGCTAATCTTGCTCTTATCCTCTCTCTCCTCATATTCATCTTTTCCTCTCTTGTAAACATCGAAGAACAAGAACTCGCCCCCTCTCTCTCTTCAAAATCTGAGTTTTTCTTTAAGATTTTTTGAGAAATATTTGTAGTTTCCTGATCTAAACATCATCTCGATCAAAAGCCCTCAAACAATTTTGAGAAATTTCAACTTTCTCTCTCTACATTCAACTTCTCTCTCCTCTCGAATTATCAGATCTGGGTAACTTAATTTTGTTTTTCACAGTCTTACGAGATATTGTGGATTAGAGTATTTTTTGGCAGTACTTGAATAATCCATTTACGTTGGTTGTTTTTATACTTGGGGATGCAAGCAAGTCACAATGTTAATTCAGGAATCTGTGTGCTTTGTCCTAATTGGTTTATAAAAATAAATAAACAAATCTTATTGGTTGTTGTAATGTTAATTGGATTGAGGTATTTTTTGTTTTTTTTTTTAAATAAATAATAAAAGTTGTCTGCACTATATCCAAAGTGATATAATAAATGTCAGATTTTGGAGAAAATGAAAATAGGAATAATTATGGAATCCAAAGCATTTAAAAAGAAAAAAAAAAGAATCTTTATTATGCATTAAAACGTGTGAAAAAAAAGTAAAACGTCAAAAACAAAAAGAGACGGAGGGAGTATAATTTAACAAATGGGACCGGGGTAATCTAAACGAGGAACATGAAATTGGTGAAGGTTGTACCTAGTATTTTGGTTCTATGTCAAAGATTGGTCAAGACATTTAGACTTTGTGCTTTTATAATACTTCGTATTATTTTCTCATAATAAATATAAACTTGGCCTAATCATAATTGATTCAATATGTTCCTCAGGTATCAATTTACTGGGCAAGGGGAGACAGTGCATGCAGTTATCCTGGGGTCAGAAAACCGTTGTTGGATTTTGGCATTGATCTTTTCCTTGCAGCTATGTGATCCAGCCCCGTTTATCTTTTTGATGAAATAGATGCAGTACTAGATGTCTAGATCCTCAGTAGTCGGTACAGAACGGCAGCCCGGTTTTTTTTTTGTATTCTTGTTTTATGCCAAAAACTGACCTATTTTTATTTTGTTCCTATCAACAATATTTCTATGTGATTTTGGGTGGTTCTTTCCGGGCTTAATTTTGATCAGATGAGGATCCTTATTTTTTCTTTTGTTATAATGATCTTGATGGCTTCTGAAAGTTGTTGCTGACAGATTTATGGAGAGAGACGCACCATAAACACGTGAGTCGGGTCAGTGTCGTCTCTGAAGATGAGGCTACAGATCATTGAGCGATATCAGACTCCCAGTACTGATCATTGAGGGTAAATGACAGCATTTGGGTATAAATAAACAGTTTGATTCCGATAATCTTTAAACGGACACACTATTAGATAGGGTGCAAGCATTTCTCGAGGCTCTCTCTTCGTGTTCTTCTATGTGACAATCTCACAATAAACTTAATGAAAACCAGGGCGACTTCAATTTTCTACTTCTATGACTATGAGTAACCCAGATAGTCGGCAAATAAATAGATACAACATATACATTGCTGTGAATTAGCTGATGCAAGAGCAAGACCTATATCACAGAAACTTGGTTATGATCAATTCTAGGGCAGTTGTAGATGCAAGACCAAATTTGAATTTGAATTTGAAAAGACTGTCAGCAAGGATACAACCAAATACAGAATTCAATTCCGAAAACATCACTCTGAATCAGTATTTTGGAATGTCTGAAACTATCCACTTAAATACAAATGATAATCAACTAGAAAATACAAACATAAAATTAAAGTCTAACTCCATAGGCATACAGGTCCAAAGAAGTCAACGGTTACCACTAAACAAACTACCACAACCCCGTTTGCCACTTAACCGATATCTCGATCCAGTAGTTTTGTCCCCAAATCTCCTTAGAACCATCCGTATTAAACTCCACGCTGCCCTGCAAAACCTCAACACCAAAACCTGGCTGTGGAAGTAAGTTGTCATCAGCTGTTAAGTCTTACTTGGATTATTAGGGAAGACATTCTTGGAACACAAACCAGAGATTTTGACAGTGGCAATGAACTATCCTTTTTAAGGTTAACAGGATCATCTAAACTTCTCTCAAAAAGTGTACTCTGATAGTATTTCTTGTCATAGGAGTTTGAGTACTCATGGTTGCTATACCGAGCAACAAGACTTCCATAAAACTTGGTGGGTAAGTCCAAAGTGTTATCAAACCTTTTGACCAAAACCTTTACTTTTGCGTGTACTCCATCATAAATAATTGTGTAATGCACAGCTACATATCCATGATCCCCTCGAACAACAGAACATATGCGCTTGTCATACCATGAGTCAAGCAAACGGGTTACCCACGCAAATTGTCCTTCGATAAACAGATTACCCTCAACATCCTTGAGGCGAAAATAAATCCCAAAATCATCTAAGGCATCATAACCAAAACGATAGCGATACTTGATCTCGATCTTGTCAAAACATATCTGAGCGGAACTCTCATCTCTATTGAATATAGGACAACCTTCCACTCTAATATTGCCATACAGCTTAAAGGGAGGTTTCAAGTCATTGCTACCAATTCTAACTGAAAACACCTCCACTAGCGGCAATGGATCTTCGGACCAGCCATTGTCCTCTTGTTCTTCTTTCGACCTGGTAATAAAAAAAAACATTCCCTCATACATTAGTCCAACTTTTATACTGCATAAAAAACTAAACAAACAAACACAAGCCCCTAAAGATATCTAAAGCATGCTTGGAATTGAGAAAATCTGAAATATAAAGTAGTGAATTAACGACTCTACTGAAGCAAAAACTAACTGCATAACAAGTACTTTTGGCATAATAATAGCACTCCGCAACTACAAAAAGAACAACAAAGCCTTAGTCCCAAAATGAATAGCACTCCGCAACTCAAAAAATAAAATAAAAAACAGTGCAACACATAAACTGTGTGAATCCTGGCATATGCCACAAGTAGTTTAAAATCAAATCGGAATTTACAGGGAGCATACTAATCAGAGAGCATGTTCAGTAGAATGCAAGGCTTCCAGCCAAAACTCCCCGTTTCAACAAACTAGTCTCCTTTTACTCTCTCTCCTTTGGGGAAGGTAAGACTCAAAAGAGACTGCATGACGGACACGGTTAACTTAAGCTATGAATAGAATATGCTATAATAGTAAATTCAACTGTGAGATCCAAGTTATAGATAGCTGGAAGAGCATGGTCATAGGTAGGGGTGTGCAGAAATGGACCAGGACCTGAATCACTTCCGGAACCGGACCTGAATTGTCCGGACCGGTCCGAACCGGTGAATTTAGGAACACACACCAGACATAAAAAACACATTCCGGATTTAGGAAATGACCATACAAAAACCCGGAAAATCTTGTATTGTCCGGAAACCCAGATAGTTTTAAAAAACCCTTTTTTCACATGGGTTATACCAAAAGGTCCGAAATTAGGGAATTAGGGTTTGACTGTGTAAGCAAACAACCTCCCCCTCATTCTCTCTCCCTCCTCCCTCCTCCTTCGTTATCTCTCCTCAATTTTGGATCTCAACTCTACGACCATTCGACCACCAGTCCACCACCACCTCCGAGTCTCCCAACACATTTCCACCGAGCATCTCCTACACACCACGACCAACAAATCCTCTCTAAAAATGACACCTTCTAGGTATTCATCCTCTTTTTTTCGTAATTCAACTTTAGAAATTTTTAATTTAGGATATTAAATTTTGAAAGTTTATTAGGTGTATGTTAAGATGTTAATATTGTTGCCCTAATTTTTGTGTTTTAGGGGTTTTGCGGGGTTGGGTAAGTGGGGTTTGCACTTCCGATTTCGTGGTTGCCTTCGGATTTGTCAATTCTTTTGTAAATGATTTCAATGTTATTGATAGATCAATACGTATAATAAGAGGTTCTATTGTATAAAATTGTTTGCATTTTCATATCATACATTTATTTGATTGTGAACTGTATATTGGAATCTCAACTATACAACAATGCTTTGGGTGGCATTATTCTGTGGTTTCTTGAGTGTTTTGCCTTTTTTCTTCACATTGCCTCGTTAGATGAATTAATTGCTCTTTGTGGAAATAATTGAATATGTTTTGTGTTTTGTTCGAACATTATTTGGCGCAAATGTTAGAAATGTGTACACCTCCCCAAGCTAAGTAGTTTAGTTTAACTAAGAAGTAAATTCTTGTGCAAATTTGTGTCAAATATGGGATTTGAGTAGCTTAAAAAGTTAAAAGAAAATGGTTAGTTATTAGTTGTATTTTCCATGTTACTTGTTGTTGCACTGTGTGTATGATGCTTAATGTTCTTTGTTAAGTGTTGCCTTGTTTGTTTATTTAATACTCTATGGATCCCGACATGTTACTTGACATTGTTAATTAGATTGGCTCATATTAAAATAGTAGTAATCATACTATTTTTATTTAAATTTCTACGTTAGAGCTTGTATAATTAGCTTTATATATGTAAAGTCCTCCATTTTTGACTTTGCGGATAACTTATTTTTTTTGTGCAACAACATCACAAGTTAACATTTTAGAGAAGACCAACAAGAAACAACAGACTCTTACTCTTGTAATGTAAGATGCTTGATTATTTTTATAACATGTGTTTTGTATTTAATTTTTTATTTTACTTTGAATCCTCCCTTAGTCTCTTAAATTGCATTATTTGTATATGTTTTGTAGATAAAGAGCTCTCAATCCAAAATGCCGTGTCGTGTTTGTATATGTTTTGTAGATAACGAGCTCTCAATCCAAATTGCATTATTTGTATATGTTTTGTAGATAAAGAGCTCTCAATCCAAAATGCCGTGTTTGCCGGGACCATAAGGTCGTGTTTGTGGACTCAGTTGGTGTGATTTAATGGAAAGCAGAGGAAAAAAGAATGTGTATCATTTGGACAAACTGTTCTTTTGTTTGGACATGTCAAGTTCATTTTTTGGGATTTTAAGATTGTAATTGTTGTTTGTGGAACCATTGTGTTCTTAATTGATGTAATAGTATAATTAGTATTTATAATACTTCGTCCTTCCGTAGTGTTTTGCTAAAAAACACAACAGGCTTTTGATAAAAAAAAATGCAGCAGGCTTTTGATAAAAAAAATGCAGCAGGCTTTTGATAAAAAATGCAGCAGGCTATTCAAAATACAAAAACCGGACCAACAGGTCTAGAACCGGTTCAATCCAGTCCGGAATAATTCAGCACCGGTCTCCGGACACGAAAAAACTTGATTTCGGATCCGGTCCATTCCGGATCCGGACCCGGCCGGATTTGGACCGGTGCACAGTCCTCATAGGCATACGCTAACTGAAACACCCAATAGACAAATATGACATAAATCATCAAAATAAAAAGCAATCTAAGAATCCAAGAAAAGAGAGAGCCACCTACCAATCACTAACGGCAGAAGAGGGTTGTGGATTAGCAAGACTCTACAAAGAGAAAACAAACATCAATAGTAGGTGAGAACAAGAAACGAAATATCCCATTAAGAAATAAACAAAAACAAATAACATACCCGCTGCCTTTTAACCAGCTCTTCCATATCGCTCTCTTCTTTCTCATAGGTTGCACACCGTTTTAGGTCACTTTCCCTGTAACGTTGCTCATATGCATCAACCCATTTCACTCGCACTCGGATACGCCCATTTTCTCCCACAACATCCTTCTTAATCAGGCCACAATATATATATATTGAAATTCTAAGACACCCTCAGCAAGTCTGCTTCCATCATTATACTTGAAATCTACATGGATTTGAAGGGGGGAATTCGAATAAAATGGCACAGCCACCATAGATCTCGACAGCTCGATGAAAGTCCTAGATTTGACCCGTACACATTGATTATGGGGCATATTGAAAAGTATGCTTGAAATAGTAGTATTGTCTTCATAGGAGCTACTTCCAGGAAAATCGGTATATGCAGCAACAGTCCCATAAACATCAGCATCGGCGTCATCATTTACATATCCACTACTATCATAATCAGCAAAATCTTGAGAATATTCATCGGGATCATAGTCTATTGTGTCATAATCATCATGTTTGCTAAAAAATACCACATCCACAGTGGCTACCACCGCATAAGGGAAAGTGGCATAATGCAAAGTCGCAAATCCGGCGTCACCTACAACACGTTTGGCACCATGTTCTGTGTAAAAGGATTCTTTGTAATTGAAATTCAACTCTCCTTTGGTAATTACAATGTCATCTCGAGCCCTGTCCCTCAAGCACATATCCACAATAACATAATCATAGGGTATAATAACACAACCATCCTTAAGTCCAGTTAACGACAAATAACGACCGTAACTTGTTTCATTGGGCTTGATAAACTCGGGATTGTCATGATCTCGGTTGTAAAGAACAAGTACATGACCTAATCCATTAGTGACCTTAATCGAGCCATAAATTTCACAATCAAACAAGTTGCCTGTGAGGTCGGGAATGGGATGTACGCTAATTGAGAACACCTCGAGTAAGGGTGTGGCTAATACACCATAGTTAACCTCGTTGTCGCCACAACATTGATATCTCGAGAGGCCCTTCAAATCAATTTTTTTATTCTTCATATCTGAATATATTAGGGTAGAGAATAAAATTATGGTTGTGAATTTAATCAAAAGAAAGCAGATTTAAAGCATAGAAAAATACTATCTCAATGCAACAAGATTAAACCTGTATACTTCGTTATTCTCCATATCTGAATATATTATGAGAAAGGGGTAGGGTTGTTAATTTAAGCAAACAAAGCAGATTTAAAAACCTAAGCAAGAGGTAACCTTTATGTCATACAACAAAATTAAAACGATAGAAAATTAGAGCAAGCAGGAAGAACAACAGTCAAACAAGTAAAACTCCATTTTAATAGCCTTTATTGATAAAAAAAAAGTTGTAAAATTGTTCAAACTTTCAGTAAATATCTTACCCTTTATCGACAAAGATGTCAATTTCTATTTTCCAATCAAAAAGTTAAGCAATTTTTACCTAAACGCGACTCTTTCTCGTTTGCTCCAATTCTGGAAAAATTGGGAGAAATCCCGACCAATCTCGTCGGATAAATTTACTTCGCCGGTCGGAATCCTTAATAATCAGACTTGCTAACCAAACTTTACCTAAGCGCGACTCTATCTCGTTTGCTCAAATTCTGGAAAAATTGGGAGAAATTCCGGCTGATCTCGTCGAATAAATTTACTTCGCCGGCCCTTAATATTCAGGGTTTGTGTTTGATTGGAGAGGGAAAACTCGTAAATCATTCAAGAGAATGAACCATGAGGCTGTATAGCCAATGAGCCAATCTATTACATTATACTAAAACTGACACCAGGCGTGACACATGTAACTTCCTGATGCAAAATTTTCCCGCCAAAAAACTCTTTCCTAAAATAACATATGACTGGATGAATATACATACACCATACACTTTTGAATACGTATACCATTTCAAACTGGAGGGAAGAAACTGAAGAAGAAGAAGAAGAAGAAGAAGAGAGCAAAAATTGCTCAAATCCAAACTCGAAGAGAGAGAAAATGCGAAAACCTTGAAGAAAAGTGAGTGAAGAATCTAGAAGAAGAAGGTCGACGACAACTTGAAAGGTAAATTCCCATTTTTGTCATTAAAATCATGGCTAAACCCAGTATATCATGGCTAAACAAATATTATTACATTAGTATGAGCCAGCTTCTCTTAAAAAAAACAAGTGCTCAAGTTATCAGCCTAAACTTAATTAAGCCCATGTCTTACTACCTGACTTTCAAGCAAGAGCCTTCAAAGGATAATCAATAAGTCCACCCAACATGATCTAAAACTTTATTGCACTCAGTTTAAAGTAGCACCACCACCCTAAACATACACTTCTAAGTAAATTCACGAACTGCTAATCAAGAAGTCCACCTAATATTGCTAAAACTGTTATTGCATATCCCCAATCCCCACTTAGATACCGGATTAGTTCGTACCTCTAATTAATTTATTAATCTCCAACATGATACAACGTTTGATGTCATCAGGAAAATTGCAACAGAAACTGCCTTCTTAACTCGAGAAGTTGGACAGGTTACTTTGCTTATGACACAAATGATAGCAGCACTGAAAGTCGTTTCCATAGGAGATTACTTGAGACATCGAGTGAGGAGCGCGAGGTCAGGTCAGTTATCAAGTATGGTGATTTAGTGTAAAATTTCAGCAGCTTAGCGTTGGAGATCATTCTCTACAAATACAACTTCTCTGTTACTTTTTCTTTTGAAGGAATAATGTAGCCATGTGGGGAGTATTATACAATTTACCATCAACTGTAACTGCTAATTACTATTCCAAAGGAAGAAGAAAAAAGTAAGCTGCAAGCTAAACCAATATTAATGAAGCTTTTTTATAACTTCTGTTTGGGCTCCCAATTGATTCTCAATTGGGCCACTAAGTCCAAAGCCCAATGGCTCTAAACAAACAGCATCAAACTTACCAATGGCTAGTCAGCCATCCATCAAGGCCCAAGGCCCAAAAGCAATAAATGACCTATGGGCATTTATTATGCAAACACTATAAATATGCCGCCAAGGCTCACACCTCAAGGTACGTCCAATTTATCGCCTAAAGACTACTCTTCTAGAGAACTTCTCTCTAGAATCCGAGCATCGTTCTTACTTAGGCATCGGAGGGGCTTTCCTCGGAAACACCCCCGAGGCTAGTGACTTTGCTCTTGTGCAGGTGAATTCGGACTCTACTCATTCAAACAAGCAAGATCTTCAACACATACAAAAGGGCCTTCATTCGAAGCCCATTGTTTCCATCTTTACAACACCGGAACAATTTGGCGCCGTCTGTGGGGAAGAACACTTCAAAGCCTTTGAAAGACATCAATCACCTCTTTCCGCGAAAATGGTTAATGATGTTGTTAACAACAATGACGACGATATGATGGTGCGGTCAGATTCAGAATCTGACCAAGAGGAGCACCCTCAATCGATAGCGAGGTCACAGCCAAGCGGTCACAGCCAAGCAGAGCTACGACCGCCACAAACGCAGGACCTCCGATTCCAACTAGGGAAGAGCTCACTGCGGCCATGACCATCATGCAAAACTTCCTCTTCAATGAGAAGCAGCAAGGATTGGCAAAGGACCGCAGAGAAGAGAGGAGGACCAGGCGAAGGCTGAACGAGCCACCCAGTATAGAAGTGTCCAGACCCGAACGAGAACTCCTTCCCTTGACAGGTACACACTTGACATCGAGGTGGATGGAAAGCACGTGGGACACCCAAAAAAGGGCACAACAGCAACCAGATTGGTTTGCGAGACCATCGCCTACTCCAACAGCTCTCCAAAGCGAATCGACTACTCGTAACACTCGGATCCGAAGCTCGGTGCTCAGCAGGTTGAGGCCCTCGGTCCACTCAAGGTTAAGACCCTCGATCCATACGAGACTTGGGGTAGGTGAGTCAAGCAGATCTGGCGAACGACCCGAGGTCAGTAGCCGAGAAAGAAGAAGAGACAGGAGGCATGATCGAACCCCTAGCCCCCTTCGTACGCCCGAACGTTCTAATCACAGAACCTCGGCAAACGAAGGCATCAGGGCTAGACTCGGGAAAAGAATCATGACTCCCACGTCATCCCCTTTCTCGGACGAGCTGATCATGGAAGAAATACCGAAGGTAAGACTACCAGCGCACCTAACCTACAGCGGAATCACAGATCCGAGGGATCATGTCATCTCCTACGAGCAGCAAATGTTCTTGAGTCCCTACTCCGAAGCATGTTGGTGTAAATATTTCCCAACCACGCTAACCGGAGTGGCGGGAGAGTGGTTCAGATCGCTGCCGAAGGGATCGATCAAGAGCTGGAAAAAGCTGAAAAAGAGATTCTGCACACAGTTCGTGAGCAACAATCGCCCCGAGCGAACCACAGCAGAACTGACCTCAATCCAACAAGAAAGAGACGAAAGTCTAAGAGAATTCATGGCCAGATTCATGAAGGAATCAACAAACATACCAAACTTGCAGCCAGACGTGGCCATCTTCGCTTTGAAACACGCGCTCCAGGAAGGGAAGTTCCGTGACGAACTCTCAATGAAGAACCCCTCCAGAATAGCTGACGTGCTCCAAATGGCCGATGCGTTCATCAGAACCGAAGAGTTCAACAAGGCCGCTGCAAGATTGAAAGGATCGTCGGATCCGAGAGACACAAAGAATACCCAGAGCAAGCCCGAGGGCAGCTCAAGGAAGGGGAAGGAGAAAGTAGGAGCTAGAGAGATGAGCCCGAAGAAAGACGGGAGAAGGGGTGAACTTCAACCCAAATACACTAACTACACTCCACTAGCTCTGCCCCGAAAAGAGATCTTTAGCCTCAACAGAAATGATGAAAAGTGGAAACTACCGGGGAAGCTCAAGTCCAACCCAGCTCGGAGAAACAAGAACAAGTGGTGCGAGTTTCACGATGACTTCGGTCACCACACCGAAGAATGCAACTCGCTGAAAGACAACATTGAGGACCTCGTTCGCCGAGGCTACCTGAAACAGTACTTGTTAGACCGAAGGGAGGAAAAAGAAAAGGCCGCCAGTGGCAAACAACATGAGCAACCCCAGAAGAGGGTCTACGAAGCAACAGGACACAAGAAAAACGACATCCTGGTGGTGTTCGGGGGGCAGAAGTCTGGCCAGGCCAGCAAGAAGCACCTAAGAGCCCTCTCCCATCGGGTCAACTTCAGCGCGGTGGGAGACAACCAGCCACACCCCCCGAACATGACCTTCACTGCTGATGATTGTTTCGGAGTCCAGTACAAACATGACGATCCCCTAGTCATTTCCATGGACCTCAATAACCACAACGTACATCGGGTGTTAGTCGACGGAGGAAGTGCCGTCAATATCATCTTCAGAAACTGCTTCGAACAGCTGATTCTCGAAGAATCAGAGGAAGCACTGACGAAAGTCAGTTATCCTCTGATCGGATTCAACGGATCCGCAGCTATCCCCCGAGGAAAGATCACCCTGCCAGTCACGGTGGGTGAAGGCCAAGCAGCAAAAACCCTTCGGGACGAATTTTTGGTGATGGATTGCGATTCCGTATACAACGTAATCATGGGAAGAACCATGATCCACAAGATGCAAGCAGTCCCCTCCACATACCATCAGCTGATGATATACGTTTCGGACGCAGGGTTCGCCGAGCGAATGAGAGGCGATCAAGAGGTCGCAAGAAGAACCTGCCACACTGCCGTCCGAAAACCAAAGCTAGGGGACGGCCCCGACGAAGAAAAAGGAGCTACGGGAGAGGAAAGCGAGGCAAAAAGGAGAAAGGCAAGCACGAGCAGCCTATCTCCCGCAGAAGTTGATGCCCGCCCCGAAACCCTATCTCCCGAACCAGATCAAGAAATGGAGGATATCTTCCTCGAAGATAATTCAGACAGGAGCGTCCGAATAGGCAAGGGCCTAAGCTCGGGGCTCCGAATCGATTTGATCCGACTACTCAGGGATCACAAAGACATCTTTGCATGGTCAGCAGCGGATATGCCAGGGATAAATCCGAAGCTGATTTGTCACAAGCTGGACGTCAACGCTGAAGCTCGGCCAATCAAGCAAAAAAAGAGAAATTACTCCTCGGAGAAAAACAAAGCCATCGCCGAGGAGGTGAAAAAGTTGCAAGAGGCCGGATTCATCGAACCATGCATGTATCCGAAGTGGCTGGCCAACGTGGTGATGGTCAAAAAAGCGAACGGCTCATGGCGAATGTGCGTGGATTTCACAGATCTGAACCGAGCCTGCCCCAAAGACTGCTATCCCCTGCCAAGGATAGATCAATTGGTTGACTCCACCAGCGGCCATGCACTGCTCAGCTTCATGGATGCCTTTTCAGGCTACCACCAAGTATTCATGCACCCCGATGACAGGGCAAAGACAGCGTTCATCACAAGCGCAGGAGTGTTCAACTACAAAATGATGCCTTTCGGCTTGAAAAATGCCGGAGCCACCTACCAGAGGCTAGTTGATCACGTCTTCGCCGACCAGAAAGAGAGGAATGTGGAGGTCTATGTGGATGACTCCATCGTAAAAAGCATCAAGGAGGAAGACCATGTCAAAGACTTGGCAGAGACCTTCGGAAATCTGCGGAAATACAGCATGAAGCTGAACCCAAAAAAGTGCGTCTTCGGGGTGAAGTCAGGGAAGTTCCTCGGGTTCATGGTGAGCGAAAGAGGAATTGATGCGAACCCAGACAAAGTCCAAGCGGCATTGGATTTACCCGAGCCGAAGACCAAGAGAGATGTGCAGAGGCTAACCGGCAGGTTAGCCGCACTAACAAGGTTCATATCAAAAGCCTCGGACAAGGGAGCCCCCTTCTTCAAAGCACTGAAACCAAAGAACCTCCCCGGGGGAGAAGCAGAACCAGTCAAGAAAAAGGGGGTCCCGAGGAAAGTGGATCCCGAACTGATATGGGAACAGGAGCAAAAAGAAGCTTTTCAGCAACTCAGAGCCCACCTAGCTCAACTGCCGACACTGGCCAGACCAAAGGAGGGGGAAACCCTGTACCTATATGTCGCAGTTAGCCCTGGAACCGTCAGCGCAGTGCTTCTTCGAGAAGAAGAAAAGAAGCAACAGCCAATCTACTTCACCAGCCGAACACTCACAGGGGCCGAAACCCGGTACCCGCTCATCGAGAAAGTCGCATATGCAGTAGTGGTAGCTGCACGAAAACTGAGGCCATACTTCGACTCCCACCAGATCACAGTACTAACTGACCAACCGCTCGAGAAAGTACTCGACAAAATAGAGAGGTCAGGAATATTGGCTGCCTGGGCCTTCGAACTATCAGAGTTCGGCATCAAATATCAGCCGAGGACAGCAATCAAAGCACAAGCGTTGGCAGACTTCTTGGCCGAATGCTCATACCAAGAAATGCTGGATGACACGAAAAGCACTTGGGAGGTCTTCACTGACGGATCTTCCACAGTAAACGGCTCAGGAGCAGGAGTTGTACTAATTCCCCCGACGGGGAAAAGCATAGAGTATGCATTGAAGTTCGGCTTCAAAGCAACTAACAACGAGGCCGAATATGAGGCCGCAATCGCAGGGATAGAGCTTTGCTTATCCCTGGAAGCCGAGCATGTTCGCCTCAAAACTGATTCCCAGCTTGTAGCCAACCAGATCCGAGGGGAGTATGAGGCCAAATGGCCCAGCATGACAGCCTACTTAGCAAAAATTAAATCCTTAACGTCAAAGTTAAGATCCTTTGAAGTCATCCTCATCCCCCGAGGACAAAACACGCAAGCAGACGCGCTGTCAAAGCTCGCAAGCTCAACACTCATCGACCTAAACAGGTCGGTCCACGTGGAAGTTCACCAAGAGAGAAGCATCGACTTGCTACCCACCACAGTATGCAGTTTACGTACCGAATCCAGCTGGATGGACGCAGTAGTTGCATACAAAGAAAGGGGAGAACTCCCCGAAGATAAGCTGCAGGCAAGAAAGCTGAAAAGATTCAACAAATGGTTCATCATCAGCGCCGAAGGAGAGCTCATGAGGAAATCATTCTCTGCTCCGCTGCTAAAATGTGTGGGTCCAACAGACGCTGACTACATCCTAAGGGAAATCCACCTCGGGATATGCGGAAACCACATCGGAGGCAGGACATTGGCACATAAAGCCCTTCGGGCTGGGTACTGGTGGCCCACTATGGTTTCCGAGGCAAAGCAGATGGCAAGGAAATGCGAGAAATGCCAAAAGTTCGCACCAGCCATCCATCAACCAGCTCAAACCCTACAATCAACACTGTATCCCTTACCATTCGCACAGTGGGGGTTAGACATCATTGGTCCCTTCCCCTCAGCGACGAACCAGAAGAAGTGGTTGATTGTAGGAGTCGACTATTTTAGCAAATGGATCGAAGCCGAAGCTGTCTCCTCCATCACCGAACCTCAGGTCCGCAAGTTCATATGGCAGAACATCATCACAAGGTTCGGCATACCAAGACTGATGGTCTTCGACCACGGGAAACAGTTCGACAACACCCCGTTGCAAAAGTGGTGCCAACAGTTCGGCATACACCTAGCTTACTCGGCAGTCTGCCACCCACAAAGCAACGGGCAAGCCGAAGCTGCTAACAAACTCATCCTCAATGCACTCAAGAAAAGAGTCGAGGATGACAAAAACAAGTGGTTAGAAGAGCTACCCGGAACGCTATGGTCCCTTCGGACCACTGAGAAAGAAGCTACCGGGCAAACACCGTTCCACCTTGTATATGGATCCGAAGCTGTAATCCCTGTGGAAATCGGAACAGAAAGCCTGAGGATCCAGGCATACACAGGTATGATGGGCTCCAAGGAGAAAGCAACAACCAACTTCTGTCTGAAGCTCTCGATCTACTGGACGAAGCTCGGAACGATGCAAGGACACTCAACGCAGCCTATTTGCAGAGGGTCAACAAGCATTATAACCGAAGAGTCAACGCCAGACCCCTAAAAGTCGGTGATCTAGTGCTCAGAAACGCCGCCTCGGTTCAGAAAGGACGGATCCATGGCAAACTCTCAGCCACTTGGGAAGGACCATACATCATCCATTCCGAAAAAAGGCCAGGCACGTTTATGCTGAAACAGTTAGATGGAACAATTCTGAAGAACCATTGGAATACCGATGTTCTCAAGAAATATTTTGTATGATCTCTGTCTGTAAACCAAGTAAGTTGTTTAATGAGAAGAGGAAAGCCATTGGCACCATGTGTTTCATTAAACTTATCTCTATATTTATTGTCCCCTTATATATATATGCAGCCTCGGATCTGATCAATCCGAGACTAAAAACAGGTTGACTTTGCCCATTCCTTGATAAAATGCAAGGAATGACCAAATCATACACTTCAGGGAATCGTCCAGAATCCTCGGATTCGCGATAACCAAATAAAACTTGTTCGCCACAAACAGTCGCTCGAATCAAGTTATAAAACTCCGGCTCAGATCCACGGATCGCCGAAGGCATAACTAAGAGGCAGACTAGCGATCTCTTGCCCAGGTTTCCGAACCACAAGAGATCGGAAGAACAATCCAGACCTCTGAGCAGATCGACGGATTTGAAGAGTCTGGAAACTAAAGAGTCTCTTAGCAGATCTACGGATTTGAAGAACTCGCAAAACTAAAGAGTCTCTTAGCAGATCTACGGATTTGAAGAACTCGCAAAGTTAAAGAGTCTCTTAGCAGATCTACGGATTTGAAGAACTCACAAAGTTAAAGAGTCCCTTAGCAGATCTACGGATTTGAAGAGCTCGCAAAGATAAAAAGTCTCTTAACAAATCTACGGATTTAAAGAGCTCGCAAGATCAAAAGGTTTTCAGCAAGTCTAATTCAAAGAAAAGCTCGAAAGTACAAAATTGAAAAGCAACCAAGTAACTAACACTCATTTTTCATTCAATATTTGGGGGAAGTACAAATACATTGAAAACCTCAAAAATTGAAAACAAAATGAAACAGTTAAAATCGGCAGCCATCAACAGACAATACCGGCCTACCGAAGTACTAAGAAAGCAAAAAGAAACGAGTACAACGCAGCGCCGAGGGAAAAGGGGGAAAAGCAAGCACATATTCGGAAGTCCTCAACTGGAACCGACCGACTCTGAAGAAGACGACTGCCCGAATCCCTAACTCTTGGGAGTCTCAGGAGCGGCCCCTAGGGGAGCATCCTTCGAAGAACCCCCAGCAGTAGTATCACCCTCGGAAGTTGCCTTCTGGGCCCGAGCCTCTGCAAGAGCAGCTTGGCGTTCAGCTTCAGCTTCATCTCGATCAGCTTGGCATTCCACCAAGTGGTCCTCGGCCTGCATCCATAGGGGAACTTTCTCGTTCCAAGGGAAGTGAGGCATGTGCTTCGCAAACATGCGCCGAGCACCCAAGATGCCGTTCCAGTACTGCTCTCTACACTGATCAGCAGTGTAGAGGTCGACTCGCTCCTGCTCCAACTTCCGAATATAGTCATCCTTTTCCCGAAGCTTCAGCCGAAGGACAGGCACCTTATCAGCTTGCTGCTGGATCAGCTCCCGATGCTGGACAAAATGGCAAAGCCTCAACTCTGCCTCTTTATGCTCCTTATCGGCCGCTTCAAATTTAGACTTCATCTCCTGGAAGAGTCTATCTTTTTCCTCAAGTTCGCTAGCGAACTTAGCGGCCATATCCTTCTTTTCCTCAGCAAAGGAAGCGATCTTCTCAGCATCCTCTTCAACTCGGAAGATGAGCTGGCCAACCTCGGCCCCAATCTTCTCAGCAGACTCTCTAGCCTCGCGACTATACTGAAGGTATAGCTGCTTGACTTCCGTAAGCTCGGAGAGGAGTTGCCCAGCCTTCTGGTCCAAAATGGGAATATCACGAGCATAAGCCTCACGATATTTCCTCAATTGTTTCTCCTCAACCGAGCTACACTCGGAAGCGAACGAGGACCAGAAAACAGCCTGGGAACGAAAGAAAGATGAGCAAAAATAGGAAAAGCATAAAACAAAAACACAACTCAAAGAGAAAAATCTAGCAATTACCTCGTTCAGATAGTACTGGGCCATCATCGCCGGATTTCTCTCTTCAGCCCCAGGAACCCTCCACTGCGGGTTAGCACGAAGCAGATTCTCCCTAGCAGCTTCGGGGCCCACCAAGGATCCCACGTGAGCCAAGGGGTCCTCTCCCAAAATCGGAGCCCTGGCATACCGAGCCATCGCCTCCCTTACTTCTTCGGGGATCCTTTTTAGCGGAACATCCGAACAGGGATCAGCATGGATCAGCCTATCCAGGACCGAGGTAGAAGTAGAACCCAAAGTTGAGTGGCGCCTCTTCCTCGTCAGACCTTGCTCGGGCTGCTCCTCCTCTCCAGCAGAGGGAACCTCCTTCTGAACCTCGGGAACCGCAGCTTCGGGGCCCGAGAGATCTACCATCTCCTTGTCTGGACTCTTCTCTCTCTCGAAGGGAAGATCAGCAGACTCCTTCTTCTCCTCAGCTACCTCAGGGACATCCGAACCAGGAACAAAATCGGCTTCAATCGCCTCCATCACCTCGGTGATATCCTGGATTTCGATCCCCAAAGCAGCAGATGGCTTCAGAGGAGAGGGGATGATATCTTCCTCGATCAGCGGCTGGTCCACGGGCGGCGGTTCAGCAACCACCACACTCTTTAACTTCTGCCCTGGCAAGGGCATGAAGTGAAGAAGATTCTTAGGAGGAGGTATGACTTCCGAAACCGCTTCCTACACAGCAAGCGTTCAAAGATCAGTTTCGGAAAAAGGGAGAACGGGCTACAAAAAAAACTCCAAGTCAGAACAAATACCTTCTCCGAGGGCTGAGAAGCCTTTGCTTTCTTCGGATGCGTGGAAGGCCTCAAAAGAGTGCTACCCTTCCTTTTGCGTTGATCCTAAAAAGGGGAGACCAAGGGTCAACAAAATATAAAAGAAGTAGAAGGAAGAAATAGAGAAAAAAAGCGTGAAGTACCCGGTTCCTAGATAAAGAGATATCTATCCGAGCCGGAGATGAAACCGAAGGAACGGCACGCGGCACAGCGTCAGTCCCAGGACCCTAAAAAGATGGTCCAGGACCAAGACGTTAGCCGACGGCCAACCGAAAAGAAGAAGACAAACAGAAAATCGAGCCTATAAATGAACACTCACCGGGTCCGAAGTTGTCTTCAACACAGGAAGCACAACCTTCACAGGAACAGCTTCAACAGAGGAGGCAGAATCCCACGGATCAGCTCGAACTTCGGATATCCGAGCAACCCCCGAAGGAGACAACACGTAATCCTTCAGGCGAGGATTACGAGGGTTATCTTTTCCGAACTTGTACTCGGGAGCCGGGTCGTGAATAGTCTTCAAATCCAAAGAAATGCCCAACTTCTTAGGATCAATGCAGCTAAAGCCGTACTCTGCAAAAACAAAGCACAAAATATGTCAGCAAAACGAAGCAGGAAAGAGAAGGACAAACTCACTGAAAAAACGGTCTCAGCCGAAAGACACCTACCCCTGTCAAAAATCCTGCTGAGACCGGCAACAGCAAGAATGTCCTCCCGCAAAATGTAATTGAGATTCGGGAGCCAGCTAGACGGCAGTCGATAGTTATCCTCTTGAGCCAAGAACCACTGGAGGAGGTCCACATAGTGGCGATGATTCCGATCTGGAGCTGCCACACCCCTCATATCAGGATCAGGAGCCACGAACCACTTCGGAGGACGATAAAAGTTGGGATGCTTCGGATCCGTCGGCACACGAACGAGCAACCACTCCGTCTTCCAATTGTGGTCAGAGCTAAGGTAAGGGTACGCCGTGATGTAGTTCGGCTCCCCCCTCTTTCGGGACTTCTTGTTGACAATGGTCCACCAACCATACCCATCACCCTTGGAAGCATGGTTGAGAACCAGATCGTGAAGATCCCGAAAAATAGCGACAGAGCAAGGGAAATTGACGAAGTCACACACCCATCTAAATCCGATTATGTGCCTCATAGATTTGGGTGTGAGCTGGGCCAAACTAATGTTGTACGACACCAAAAGCTCGGATACGAACGGATCCAAAGGAAAGCGGAGACCATTCTCCAAATGATGAGTGTACACGGAAATGAACCCCCTCGGTGGATGAGTCACCCGAGGACGCTCTTGTTCAGGAAGCTCGCACCAGTACCCCAAGGCATGCTGAATTCCGTATAGCTCCTCGGCCTTCCGATGATAATTCCCCAACTTCGCTTCCACCAACCAGTCACCGCTGACCGATTTCTCCAACGGACCGTCGATCTTGGTGGTCTCGTGCAAAATTGAGGCATACCTGCCCTTCGGATCAGCTTCCGTCCAGTGAACTGGAAACTCGGGGTAACGACGACGAGCACCCGAAAAGCCAGCTCTCTCACCAGAGGTTGCGCGTTCAGACACGCCAGACCCACCAACTACATCGTCTTCGGAAGCATCCCAACCAATCGAACGCTTCTCCAACGGCCTCGCCGAAGGCCGACCCCTCGAAGTTTTCGGTAACCTCCCCGAAGGCACGTTCTCCCTCTCACTAGAGGAGCCAACGACGAACTTGCTTTTGCCCCTATTCTTTGCCATGGTCGCGAAATCTCGATCTAGGGTTTAGATTGAGGGGTAGAAGGAAGAACGAAGAAAAAAGGAGAACTCAGAAACAAATTACCTTTTTCCGAAGCGGAATTCGCCGATAAAACGAACAACACAAGTTCCCGAAGTCTAAAGTTGGCCGAATTTCGTAGATCTGAAGAAACAAATTGCACTGCGATCGCCGGAATTTAGAGAGAGAATGGGTTTGAAAGAAGGAGTAAAAAGTTCGAAAAGAGCAAAGCACCCAGTATTTATAGAAAAGAAAAGGGGCGCATCAACTTCCTCAACCCACGATCTCCACGACACAATACAACTCCCAACACTTGTCATCAATGCAAATCATCCCTTTTCAAAAAAGAGAGGGAACTTTCGGACTTCTGACAGCTGGAAACCCACCCATTTAATTCTAAATGGACCGGGTCTGGGGGGCATGTTGTTTGGGCTCCCAATTGATTCTCAATTGGGCCACTAAGTCCAAAGCCCAATGGCTCTAAACAAACAGCATCAAACTTACCAATGGCTAGTCAGCCATCCATCAAGGCCCAAGGCCCAAAAGCAATAAATGACCTATGGGCATTTATTATGCAAACACTATAAATAGGCCGCCAAGGCTCACACCTCAAGGTACGTCCAATTTATCGCCTAAAGACTACTCTTCTAGAGAACTTCTCTCTAGAATCCGAGCATCGTTCTTACTTAGGCATCGGAGGGGCTTTCCTCGGAAACACCCCCGAGGCTAGTGACTTTGCTCTTGTGCAGGTGAATTCGGACTCTACTCATTCAAACAAGCAAGATCTTCAACACATACAAAAGGGCCTTCATTCGAAGCCCATTGTTTCCATCTTTACAACACCGGAACAACTTCCAAAATATATGTCAACAAACAACATCAATTTTTTATTTCAGACCCGATTCAGCCGTAATTTCCCCTGTTTCTTTATCTAATCCAGCTTTATTTTGTTCTTTTTTTCACTTAATCAAGTAGAATTATGATAACTATCTAAACAAAACCCAGAATTTCTCCCCACTTTGTTCAGTTACTTCTACATAATACTCCGAATGGAGAATTTTGGGAAACAAATTAAACGAACAATCCAAACAAAACCAAAATTATCTGATAAATTCCAGGAGTACCCACTATATGATAATTAATCAGGATACTAAATTCAAACCCAAAATTATACAAAAACCAATAAAAATAGGAACATTGACATAGAAGAATCATTCAGGAAAAAAGAACAAAATTTTGAATTGAAATCAAAAATATACGGAGTAATACTATTTTCTAAAAAAAAAATCTGATAAGTCATACGATATTCAATTCATATTACAACCATAGTAATTATTTCAAAAAAAAAACAAGCCAACTAATTAAGAAATAAGAGAGAAAACATCTTAAAATAAATAACATGAACAAGGAATTAATGTCGAACTTACAGATTTAGATTAACCCTTCAATTTCGTAGAAACTTGACAAATTAACAAACTCCAATTTTATCAGCATCAATCATCTTTCTGTCTCGCTTTTCGTATGTAGAGAAAACTGATGAATTGAACTCTTATATTTTAGGATTGCGATTCAAGGGTGAATTGTGAGTTCGCGATTAAGGGTTTATGGAAAAAAATGGGAGATTGACGAAGGGGCTAGTGTCGGGTTTCTGCGAATTCCGTGTGTTTTGAAAGAATTGCGATGGTTTGTTGTCAAAACTTGTAATCCCGCGCTGTGCCTGTGACTATGCTATATCGCTACAAAAGTTATTGCGTGTTTATTGTACACCAACATAACTTAACTTTTTTTTTTTTTTTTTGTAACTTTAATCTAGTTTTGATTAACTTTTATATTAGTAAAAAAAATTGATAGATAAATATTTTGAAGGGTTAAAAGATTAATTTTATACATTATTAGTGATTTTGAAGAAATAAGTTTTACTAAAATGAAAAAAAATTATCACTTAAAAATAGATAACTTTTACATATATAAGCTTAACTTTTAAGCATTTTGAATTAACTTTTACTTCAGTGTACAATAAATTGTAAATAAGAATTTGTGATATCGCTATTACAGAACGCCACTTTTAATTTATTTACTTTTTTATTTGGTTGTATTAACGACACTTTTTTTTTTTTGGTGTTAGGACCCGCAAATATGATGGTGCAGGGGTGTGCACGGTGCTCTTGGTGCACCGTTCTGATTATGAACACTGCTTATATTTCTTCTCCTTCCTCCTTTTTTTTATTTGTTTTATTTTTCATTTTCTATATATATATAATATTTCTCCTATTGAATTCAATCATTTCTCATTTTAGAAACACATTTTAGAGAGAGAAAGATGAGAGGTTTTATTTTCTCTCTACAAAAGGGAGATTTTATGATAGAGAAAGTTCGAAATACATTTTCTCCTCCTCCTCTCTCTAACATGTGATTTTAATTGAATTTCGTTTATCGAAAACTAGCTAATTAAGCAAAATACTAGTTTAATTTCGCTACTTTTTGTATCTTTTTATCGATTCAAAGATATTGATGCTGCTGATGAATGTGCATCGGGTGATTAAGGTACACTTCCTTGTTCTTATTTCTATGTTCTTTTTAAATTCTAATGTTCTTTTTTATAACATATTATTTATGTGTCATCAGCATTGTTTGTTCTTCTATATCTTCACTAATTGTTCTTTTACATATTTACAGTGTTGTGTTGAGTTATTTTTGATAAATAAAATAACGGAATTAAAACAAGTACATCGTTCTGATTATGAACACTGCTTATATTTCTTCTCCTTCCTCCTTTTTTTTATTTGTTTTATTTTTCATTTTCTATATATATATAATATATATAGAAAATGAAAAATAAATTGTATTAGAAGTACAATAACTACTTTTAAAAGAACATACATATAATTCCTTCTTTGAAATATAATTTTCGTCCTTCCAAGTATCGTCGTTTTATTAAAAGAACAAAAAGACCTTTTAAAAGAACATTAATCTTAAAAATAATGTTGTTCTTTTTTCCAGACTTTGTGGTTCTTTTTCAATTACATTCTTTAAATAATATTGTTCTTTTGTTGTTCTTTTACTTTTGTTTATTGTTCTTTTCTTTTACTTTTGTTGTTCTTTCTCATATGTTGCTTTTTCCCCCTGTAGTTTTCTGTTTTGATTAATTTTGTTTTGTTCTTTTATTTTTAATGGTTTATGTTCTTTTTAGGTTTTTTGACATTTTTTTTTAAAATTTTCAAGTATTATTATCTTGTTCTATTTATCCTGCATTTTTCTCATGATGTTCTTTTTATAAAATTTTAAATGAGAACGAATATGTTCATTTCATATTTGTATCTTTTATCTGATTTGTTAATATTAGAGTTTTACTTGATATGTTCTTTTCAGGTTTTTGTTAATTTTTTTTTTCAGGTTTTTGTTAATGTTCTTTTATTTTACGTTATTATGTTCTTTTTGATTTTTTTTGTTTTTTTTTCTGTTGCACTTTTCACATGATGTTCTTTTTGAAAAATAGTTGTTCTTTTTATAATTTACCAGGAGAGAGAATATATTCTTTTCGTTTTTTACCTTTTCTTTGGTTTTTTAACATTAGTGTTCTTTTCAGGTTTTGGTTAATGTTCTTTTCGTTTACTCTATCATGTTCTTTCTGATTTTTTTTTTTTTTTGTTTTTCTGTTGCATATTTCACATGATGTTTTTTTGAAAAATAGTTGTTCTTTTTATAGTTTATCAGAAGAGAGAATATATTCTTTTCGTTTTTTACCTTTTCTTTGGTTTTTTAATATTAGTGTTCTTTTCAGGTTTTGGTTAATGTTCTTTTCGTTTACTCTATCATGTTCTTTCTGTTTAATTTATTATGTTCTTTTTCGTTTTTTTGCGTTTTGTTTTAATATTTTTTGCGTTTTATATTAGTGTTCTTTTTGGCTTTTTGTTAATGTTCTTTTAGTTTACTTGTTAATGTTCTTTTGTTTATGATTTATTTTCTCCGTTCGTTTTTTTTTGCGGTTTTTATTTTTTTGTTGCGTTTTATTGTTATTTATGTGCGTTTTTGGACAGGTGCACCAGGAGCACCATGCACACCCCTGCACAATCTGAGCGTTGTACCCGGTTCACCCTTAGGGCTAATCCGCATTCGGGGCGAGTTCTGGGTGGTTAGGTTACAGTCCCCTCCCAATTGTTGTTGCGGGGGATCGAACACGGGTTCTCCCTACCAAGTTCAGTCCCAATCACCACTGAACCAACAAGCAATTGGTATTAACGACACTTTTATTATGGGGTTTTTATTCGACGTCATATTTCGCTAAAAATGCCCTCATTTTAATGGCAAAAATGCGTTATTACCCTTATTAAAATTAACTCCCTCCCTCTCCTTCCCCTCTCACCTTAGCCCTTCACCCTCACCCTCCCTCTCCTGCCGTCAACCACCACCCTCACCCTTCACCCTCCCTCTCTTGCCGTCAACCACCATTCACGTCCAAGACCACCGCACACACCGTACTACACACCTCAAACACCATAAAATTGCAGGCGACGAGGAGGAGGAGGAGGAGGATAACGTACATTGAATTTATTTTTTAAACATCATATTCATATATAATTTGACAAATGCCATGAAATTTAAATAACGAAATCACCAATTAAATTATATAACTAGTGTGTGACTCGGGCAATGCCCCGGTTGTTACATTGAATAACTAATGTTTTAGATTTTTCTTGAGCTCAATATTTGACCAAAATACTTGTGTTAAGTTTGTCAACTACACATGCACGCTAAGTCATTTATCATGGCAAGTAAGTTTTCAATCATATCATCTTACAATTTGTATAATTTATTTTCTCGTGGAACTAAGTACGTCAAATTAATAAACACTAAATTAGATATATATGCAGCTATGTAAGACAATCCTATAGTTGATTCTTATGAGACTTATGACATCATGTTTCTTCATTGTTGTCATAATGTTTAATTTTTTTTCCTTTTCAAAATAACCCATATATAGAAATTGAAAAGTCACATAAAAATTTATTTGTTTTAGATTTCATGTGAACATTTATTTATAAATTAATGTGAAGAGATAAACCAAAATTGGTGGTTAGTTAAGATGGTAATGAGAATTATCATCCAAACTGGAGGTCCGGTGTTCGAACCTCATTGTATTGATTTTTGGTTGCCATTACATACTACATGGTGAGTGGATGATGTGGCGTGAGGAGAGTACTACGTGACACGTTAATTTTTCACAACGCCTTTTAATATATTAGTATAGATAGATTACAACGTAGTTCATAACTTATTTTTAACTCGACGATAAGAAAAAAAATGTGTTTTGAACTTATTTATATCATTTGATACAAATATATAAAGGCATAAAGGCATTATATACAAATATATAAAGGCAAAAATGTGTTTTGAACTTATTAAATAAACAAATATATGCTTAAAAATTAAAATTAAAAATATTTCATAAAGGCATTATATACAAAAAAATTATAAAGGCATTATTATTTTTTTAATCGACATTAATAAATAAACAAAAACTTATATAAATTTTATTTTTTTAATTATCTTAAAATTCCGAAATTAGAAACAAAATACAAAAAAAAATTAATTAATTTTTTTGGGCCGCTCAGAGATGGCGGCCCAAACCATGTACGGGCCGCTCAGAGATGGCGGCCGGAACCATGTTTCGGCCGCCATCTTTGGACGGCCCGTACATGGTTCGGGCCGCCATATGTGGGCGGCCCGTACATGGTTCGGGCAGCCATCTCTGGGCGCCCTAAAAAAATTCAAACCTCCGATGAATTTGCGTCCATCATGGCCGACGACTACGACGTTGAAGGATCGAAGTCGTCCATGATGCAGGTGAGGTGGTGGTGGTCAGCTCAAGCCGGTGAGGTGGTGGTGGTCATCTCAAGCAGGTGAGGTGGTGGTGGACAGCATGGAGCTCGAGCTAAGTGGCGGTCAGCAGGGTGCGGGTGGTGGTGGTCAGCAAGGAGCTCCTACGAACTGCCCCAGATACTCGCCGGAAAATTGGAGTGGGGTTGGCGAAATTTTTGAGGGGTTTTCCGGAAAATTACGAGTGAAAACTTGAGGTAAAAAGTGAAAGAAGTGGGGTTCTCTTTTATAAGGGTAATGTAACACCCCGATAATTCCCTTTTTCTTAAATAACCCTTTTATAAATATAACTATAGAGAATTACCAAAGTATTATCGCCCGTGTGAAAACGTAACAGCTTATTCAGAATTTTGCAGCGGAAAACATAAAAATAACTTTTAGGTTTATAAATAATCGATTATAGATTTAATCCCAAAAATCAATCAATGAAAAGAAAGAATGTAAATAGTTAAAGTCCAAATTAACAAAACCCAAATCACTTAGCAAGGCAAAATAAATACAAGCTCTCTAATCCCGATCTCAATGATGCATCATCTTCAAACCTGTAGATGGCAACGCTTATTGATCCTTAGAGACTGCTCACTGAAATGGGTCATCACAGGATCAATAAGGCATAGCCATGATCAACACACACAAACAAAGCACGTAATCAGCAAAGCTGAGTACTACATAATAAATCAATAATAATCCTAGCATGATTCTATTAAACGAACAATCCTATCATGATACTAATAAAACATAAGTAAGGGCAGACAAAACATGTTAATTCGACGACCACATTTGACTAAACTAGGCTAGACTGGACTAAACTTTTATAACAATCATATTATTTTAAATTGAAATAGTCAATGGACCGAGTTGTTTAGCTAGAAGCTTCACTAAGGAAGACGAGGTACGAGCGCGACTCCCTAAACTCAGTGACCTGCGATATCGAGGAACTTTTGAATAAAAATAGGACACGGTGATCAATCCGGTCCCAGAAAAGGCCATGGACTACCTGAAGGAAATAATGCCCTTGGCCCAACTATGCATATAATGATAAGTCTAATAAATGCGGTTCAGTATTAATTAACAAGTTAATAATTCAGTGAGATCAAGTGAGCTGAATGCCTAGCTAGAGGCCGCTTCAGTTCAAGTGGAATTAATGATATTAATCCACAGCTTACTCTTGACTGAACCCGTAGGGTCACACAAATAGTACGTAAACGGATCAAGTATTTAATGGCATTAAATACTCCATCTATGGATATTCGGAATCGACGGATCTTGGTTTCATTGGGAGCTAAGATCGTCAAAGGCAAGCAAGTGAATACTCCGGAAACGATGATATTGCCGGAAACGGAAATATGGATCATATCGGAAATATAAATATTATCCAAGTCGTAGATGTTGCCGGAAACGAAAACATGGTACGTATCGGAAAATATTATTGGAAATGGAAATATTGCCGGAATCGGAAACATTGCCGGAAACGTAAATATTGTCAGAATCGAAAATATTATCGAAATCGAAAAATAATTCCGGAAACGGAAATATTAAATATTTGTTCGAAACGGAAATTAATTCCGGAATCGGAAATATTAAATATTGTTCGTATCGGAAATAAATTCCGGAATCGAGAATTTAATCGGTAGCGTATCGTACGAATTAGCATCGGACGAGGCCTGCCAGACGAAGGCCCAACACGAAGCCGGGCCATCGCCCAGCAAGCCAAAGCGCAAAACACACGCCAAAGCCAAGGCCAGTGTAATAGCCCGCCCATAACAAGCTGCTTGCTTATCACACTTAGCCTATATTTAATCAACTGAACTCAAACCAGCAGCTTAAGCCTTAATATTACTTACCGATAATTACAAAACAATTAATAGTAATTCAAAGCAAAATAATAATAACGATTTACAATCAACCCAAAATATCAAGCTTCAATAAAGCTTAAATCACACCTTGAGCAACTTAGAACACGATCTTTAATTGTTTCCGCCATGACACATACAAACCTTGCATTAACCTCTACACATTCCTTTGCCTTTTACCTAGACATGATCATCCCAACCTGCAAAACAATTTAACCCTGCCCCCACCAGGACAGGTTCAGAGAACAAAGTCAGGGAACACGAGTACACACTGTCCAACCTAAAATATATTTGATAGGTGGCTCAAATAGTATTAGTTTTTGTTTCATGATCATTTTGGAAAACACTTCACTTATTCAAATCACATTACTTAGAAAAACATTGTTTGATAAAAGCATCATAATTCATTTGAAATTCATTTCACACTTTCACGAAGTCATTATCATTGAAATAATAGTTTAGAATACGAAATATCCACATATCATAATTTCCTCACATCACTTCCAAATTCACAATTCATCAAAAGTTAGTCCCATGACCTATCACTCATCTAATTATTTTCATATTCTTGATCACTTCCAATCATACTTCATCTGACATGTACTCATAATGACAGCCCATATATTTCTCCAAATGTAACCATTTTCAAACCATGAAATATGCCACAAAGTAAAAATCATAATATATACATTCTTAACTCAAAGTAACACTCATTGCCGTAACATTTCCAAGATTTGCTTCGCAATATTCTTACAGACATAATTCCAATACATAGGTTCATTATGTTCCAATATACACATGGTATCATTTCACTCACCAAACCAACATGGCTCTAATCGGTAGTATACACTCACCAATAACATATTAATTTATGGTCGGGGAAAGCGAATACGAATTATGATCATCATGACCGACTGACTCTAAACTATGGGGGTCGTCACCCTCCTACTAACCAATATTCTTGCAAGACTAATCAGGACGGCAGCTGCAAGTATCGATCTTTCCTACAAGACGGCAGCTACGAGAATTTAACTCGCCTGCAAGACGGCAGCTACGAGCATTTCACTCGCCTGCAAGACGGCAGCTACGAGCATTTCACTCGCCTGCAAGACGGCAGCTACGAGCATTTCACTCGCCTGCAAATAAGATGCTTATCACTAACGCATGTGAGAATCACGCCACACATACATAGCTAATTTCCCATACATAATTACTTTGATGCTAATCTATATAATTTCGTTCTCAAAACTTAAGTTTCATTCCCTCAATCATGTATCAGCTTCTTTCTCAATTCTACATATCTTGTCACAATCTCCTTTGATTCAATTAATTGAATTCATGAATTTTAGTTATACACATAAATGTTACCTTGAGTTAGACTCATTAGATATTTCTCTATTTACCATTCGTCAACTTATGAATAACCGAACTCCATATTAAGACAATTCTATGTTCAAGTTTAATGTAACTCCTAACCTAGCTTGCTAGTATATTATTTCACAACAACAAAAATACCATTACCTTCTAAACATTAATTATATTTGTAGTATGATTCAATGTTATAGTACTCAAACTGCAATAATTATTTAATCCTAATTATTAAGTTTAACTAGGTGAGCTTAGTGTGCCTGAAATGAGTCTTTATAAAACAATTAACAACTTTTCATTTATATTAAAACAATCTTTACTAAATCAAACCGATTTTATTATCTATAAGGGTAACTATTAATTTTTTATAGATTAACTAGTTTTAAAACACTTTAACTTAGTTCTAATTATATAAAAACATCAGTTCATTATTAAAATTCTTTTTAGAACTTGTAAAAGAATCCTTTGTTTTTGCAAGCTACTGTCGTTTAAAGAACTTAAAAAAAATTTGAAAACATCTTTAGCTTCCATCGTTCCAGCTCTGAAGTTCATTTAAAACGCCTTATTGTTGTTTAAAACTAGCTTACATTCCATATTCCACAATTTAAATAATAGCATGCGACTTTTATGGAAATCCCAAATAAAGGTGGGTTAATAGATATAATGGTAAACTCTTCTCGATATGATTCCTTAAAAACTCGTCCCTTAAACACTTTATGGACTCAAGTGAAATTGATGACTTTGCGAGTTTCATCTTTACTTAGATTAACCATTAACACCTTAGATTGTATTTAAATTTTTATTTATATGATTCTTAGCCTCATGGATTCATTTTCCTACTCCATGATCAATCATAACAATAATTCATTCACAAAATCAACTCTCAATAGGTTCAACTCCTAGAAAGCACATTCTTAGCTCAATCTCCACTCACAAGCATTTGCAAATTCAAGACAGTTACATTTCATCAGTCAATAAATGAAATCAATAATCATTTCATTAAATCAGTAGAAAATCAACAAGTTTCATAAGTTCATTTGCAAATCTCGATTCAAAACATACATTCATATAACGCGTAATATTGCTAATGATTTGTCATACTCCACACAAATTATAATTTAAAATACCGAAGATGGTTAGACAATGTGTACCTTTGATCACCAACACATAGACTCCAAGACTATAGATTTTGATCATCAATTCTCGCTTAACTCCATAATTCAACTCTCCTTAATCGTTCTCCAACCATTCACCTCATCAAATAAAGACACTAATCAATAAACTACTTATTCAAATCGAACTAGAACTTGATTGAATTGTATTAGTAATATTTGGTTAATTTTTCCAAATCTATTTCAGAACTAATCATAAGACTCAATTGATTTTCAACAAAATCAGATTGGATTTGTCAAGCGAATATTATTATTGAAATTATATAGCTCGATAATAACTCTTCAAATACTAATCCATCTATGTAATCAACTATAAAATCTTAATTGTATTATTATTTAGAAATTCTTTTTGAAACCAAACAATAACTTTGAAATTTCTCCATCACATAATCGTATGCTTAATCATCAATCAATTGAAATTATTTTCACATTCTCCAATAAACCAGTGAGAATTAAATTATCAAAGCTATTACAATTGAAATAGAGTTAAACCAGAAATAGATGAGAATTGAATTGGGATTGAGTTTATACCCTCAAGATGAATAACGAGGTGGGAAACAACAATTGACAATAAGATCAACAACAACAGAATGAGCAGCAACAACCCTCACGAGCCAAAAGAGTGGCAGCGCCGAGGCCTGATGAATCTTATTTGTATAGGGTATTTTAGGCGCTTTTAGGTTGCATTTCTAGGTATTCGTCTCATTTTAGTTGCATTTAGAGTCACATTTGCATAAGTTGTCGTTATTGTACTCTATTACGCCCCGTTTGTGTTTTCTTTAATATTTCAGGTGATTTTATGATCATTTGGATGCTTTCGTAGTGTTCATAGTTGATTTGGATGATGAACGGATGGGATGTTGACTTGAGGATCACTACATGTCTCTAGAAATAATCTTGAGTCAACAATGAAGCTAAACGTTATTTTTCTAAGCATCAAATCGGACAAGCGTTCACTCTTTTGATGATATCTCAAGTTCTACATATCGAAATGAGACGATTTTGATTGGGCTAGAAAGTAGACTTAAAGAGCTTTCCAACGATAGGTCACACGTCCCTAGGGGCATTGTAGAACGAGAGTTATGACATAAACAAAGGTGACACGAATGTGAGATACGCCCACGGCCCACAACGCTGCGCCCTCATCTCACAACGATGCGCCCACATCCCCCTAGCTGCGAGGTACCTGAGCGCGCTGCGCCCACATCACTCCCTCGCTAGCATTGCCAAGCGCCTGACCTGCTCACAACGATGTGCTGCGCCCACAGCGCACATTTTCTTCTTCGATGCGCCCACAGCCCAAGTGCTGCGCCCACAGCAACATCGTTGCGCCCACATCTCACTCACGCTTCACTAAGCGGTTGCTGGCCTGCTCACAGCGCATGGCTGCGCCCACAGTGCGCCCAAGTCGACGAATACCACATTGCGTACGTCTCTCTCGCCGTCGGGTTTTTCATCGCCACGTCATCACGCCATCGACCAATCATTGACGACTTCTACTTTATTTTCTTATATTTACTTTTTATTTTAGAAAATAGAAAACTATAAATACTTGAAGGGAATTATTTTTCCCCCATGCTTATTATTTTCCTTTACGTTTTCAATTCCCTTAGAACTCCTCTTTCACGTTCTTTTTCTCTTCTCCTTCATGAACCCTAGATTTTCTTCAAACTCCATTAATGTAACTCTTTGAGGTATTATCGAATTTTCTCTTTATTTTATTTATTGCTTTTAATTATGTTTTCATTCTTAGATTTGGTTTTCATTGTTTATTTCATGATTGAGTAGTTCGCTTTCTAGGGTTTGGGAATCCATGTTTATATTATGAATCCTTATTATTATTGTTGATGGTTTGATTATTCATTGATATTTCTAGTTGATTAGGTTTATATTGTTAATCTTTGCAATCTGATCAATTGTTTGATTAAATCATGCTAATAGGATTTAGAATCGAAAGATCAAATTTTAGAAGCTTACCTACAACTAGCAATTCTGATTATGTTAGCGACCGTACTGCATATGTTGAATTGAGAGCGTTAAGACCTGACCGTAGGATTAACTCGTGCTCTAGATACTCTGAATACTTGAATTGTTGATGATGTTTTGATTGATTTTGAACTATAAACATGGTGAACCATTGCCCTAGATCTTTTAATTTTTTTTCCTTTTTATTTTAGTTTAAACCTTGAATCCTAAATTTCGTGACATCGTTAGTTTCACCGTACTTTGAAAGCTAGATTTAAATAGCCATCTCTATGTGGATTCGACCCTACTTACCCTACTACATTGTTAGGAGGATTCGTTAGGATTTTATTTTTGACAGGTGTACGACAACCTATCAAGGCCCAAGATGACCGCGAGTTTAAGGGTAGAGAGAGAAAGCCAATGAGAGAAACGTGAGGAGAAGGTAAGGATAACAACACCAACAACAAGAGCAACACCATCACCAAGTTAGGCGGCACCAGCGACGGAGAGGGGCGGCCCAACCAACAACAGGAAAATAAAATCAAATGGGTGAGTTAGGGTTTGAAGTTCTAAAATTGAAATTAGTTAAATCATTAGATGGAAGAATAACAGTGAATTACCCATTGATGTCGGAGTATCGCTGACGACAACCTACGACCACCCTAGAAGGCGGCGGCGGATAGAAGAGAGAAACAGAGGAGAGAGATGCGAGCCACTACAACAATAACAACAAAACCAAGAATAACAACATATGCAGTATCAATGGAGCGGAGGTGTGGTAGAAGTGGCCGACGGTGCGGCGGCGATGAAGAGGGGAGAGGAGATCGGGTGAACTGAGGGAGAGGAGGGAGATGTGTGGAAGATGAGAGGGAAGTGAGTTCCTCAAATTATGTTTCTAGAAGATGGTTTTGAAAAAAAATATTGTTTATTGCAAATTGATGATTCACCAAGTAAAGGAATATAAACACTTGGCAAAAGAAAAAGAAAAAGAAACATGGCTCAATTAGCAATTACTTTTAAAATTAAATTCCAGATATTTTTGAGAAAATACAATTAAGACAATTTAATTAGATAAATATTGAATTAACTTATTTTAGAAAATATTCATTGGAGTTAAACCATTTAACAAAATAATACATTACTAATTCGATTTATTTTATTTAAAATTTTTCTTCTAAAACTATAAATCTCAATTTCATAGTGAATCATTGAAATGAAACAAATAATTAGAATAACATAATCTATAGGTGGAATATTTCCAAAATTTATCTTGAAAAGAAACTTCAAGTAATACATTTGAAGAATAGTTAAAACTAATAATAAGACTTTTAATTTTCACAGTAAGTTTAGTCCCAAAATCATAATCTCGAATTATTGTAAAACGAAACGTTTAAGAGAGGCATTAAGACAATATTTTTACTTATCAACAGATTAAAAAACTGCTCAAAATCTGGGCTATTACAATGTAGAAACTAATTTATCAAAGATCCAAATTCTTTTTAATCAAATAAATTTCCGTAAATGTATCTCGGCTAAATCTCGAAAATCAATTCGAAGGCTAGCTTTATTATAATATAGATGTAAATAAATAAATGAATAAATAAAATTCAAATTTATTCACCAATTAAATACAGATCTTAATCTCAAATTGGGTTTAGGAGAAATTCTAATGACACGTTTAAGACAAAAATTACTCTTAATATGATATTAAGAATGGCTTAAAATCAGGGTTGTTACAGCCAGGCCCAGCGCAAAGGCCAGGCCCAGCCAAGGCCTTGAGCGCGCGCGGATCAAAGGCAGCGGCGAGCTGGGCTGTGCGCTGTGCGTGGGCCGTAAGGCCTGCGTGCGGTGCATCGTGCCACTCGTGTGTGTTACTCGGAATCCTAAGGCTACCGGGATTCGAAATGTGATTAAATCTAATCCTAATAGATAAAGTTTATTTAATTAGAGTTCTAGTAGGATTATAATTACATAGATTTGTATTCTAATAGGATTATAATTCCTTTCCATAAACTCTATAAATAGGTGCCTAGGGTCACATATTTAGATCGAGAATTGAAGTATTCAAAGGTAAGATCTCGGAACAAAATCAGCCAAACACTTGTAGCCTTTTAGCCGAAAATTCCTAGTACCTTAAGGGCGATTCTAGTTGGTCAAGCTTAAGGCGGATCCGGACGTGCTGTGGACTATCTACGGAGGGACGACACTTGGAGTCCTATAGACTTGTTCTTGTTCGGTTCGGGCGCAGCTAGGGAGGGCACGCTACAAAGTGTATGCATCTGAATTATGCTAAATGATTATGTGTAAATAATATGTTTCCTGGCATTAAGGTTTTCAACATGATTTATGTTTTGTCATATGTATCATAACCTAACAGTGGTATCACGAGCCTCTTATTATTTTCATAATCTAAATTGCATGAACATGGTTAAATTTTACAAATATGCAAGGAATTAAAGGGGTGATTAGTTTTCGTAATTAATTGCAAATTGCGTTTATTTAATTATATGTACGCAGTTTTTCGGCAGAATATTAGTTACTCAACCAAATCGAGTGATTTTTGTGTCAATTTCGCATGTAAAAGGCATTCTAAAATTTTGACAAAACTAGTATTTTTCGGCCGAACCCAGAATTCCCAAATTCGAAGCCTAACTATGACTTTTCGGAGGTTTAAGTTTTTCGAATGCAAAAGTTTGTAAATTTAAGATGTTAAATTGAATATTTGCGATTCTTGTTGATAAATCTTGAGTTTTTGATTGACCTACAGTATATGTTTAACAATTATGAATGCCTAGACTTGTTAATTATACAACCTAATTTGTAATTATGATTAATTTGTTGAAATTCGAATAATTTAGAATTGATTTGTTTTTCATAATTAATTAATAATTTAATTAGGTATTCATGATTAAAATCGACCATAAAAATTGTTAATTTATGTTAAATTTTAATTTTTTATGACCTAGATTTGAATCCATGTTAATCGGAAATTAATTAATTAATAAATTTTCGATTTTTTGCCCTAAAATTATGAAATTAATATGATTTATTAATTTGTCGTTAATTTTAAATTAAAAATTTTAAATTTTTATGAAAACGCTCATAAATGTTGCACGCACAAAGCAAAGGAAGCTACGTGTTACCCTTAAGGGGTGTTGTATAGTGCGGGCATGCGACGACGAGCAAGGGAGCTCGTCGCCCATGCGGTACGAATGCAACGAGCAACAAGCAAGAGGCGCGCGCGCGAAGCAACGGAGTTGGGCGTGTGCGACTCAATTGGCGATGGGCGGAGGGCGTGGCGTGTGCCAGGCGAGCAGCCGCGTGTGGGCAGCAAGCGAGCTGTGCCACAACACGCGCTGCCTTGCCCAGCGAGCAAAGCAGTAGCGTCGTGCTATGCGGGCTGCGCGCAGCGTGGCCTGGCATGGCTGCGATGTGTGTGGCCTGCTCGTGCGCGCTTAGCGGTCAGTCGATGGGGCGCAGCTGCCTCATGACTCGATGGGACTTGGGTGCAAGCCCAAGTGCCTCGTCGTGTTACGATTAACGCGTTTTGAATTTAATTTGAGATTTACAGTTCGGAAATAATTTTAATTAATTTTAAAATTATTAATTTAAATTGTTTTCTCGGATTTTAATTTTGAATATTATAATTATTATAAATTTTATTTATACTAATTATTTTACTAAAATTAAACCTTGAATTAATTTAAATTCATTTAATTCAACTGAAAAATAAATTAAATAAAATGGATTCAATTATACATTTATATGAGCTTTAAATTTAATTAAATTTGTATGTTTCCGGTTAGACTAGAAATACATTATGTTTAAAATTAGTAAAGCATATGAATTTATTGGTTTAAGTGGGAGCAATTTTAGTCATAAACTCTTGATTAGGTCTACAAATCCTTTAAGGTTAAACAACTTGATTAGAATTAATAAGGACTGAATAATTGGTAGATTATTGGTGCCCTTGATTAATTGCTGCAAATATTTATGTGATGCATACAATGTGTTTTACTAACCAGCTATGTGGGCCATTCATGATAATGAATGGGTGAATGGTATATATTGTATATGTACTGTTTTGCAGGTTATGAAGTGACTAGTATGGCCCAAATAGGATAGAAAATATGGTCTGCGTACCATTAATTTGAATGTAATTGGTCTAATGCACCAAATTTGTTTTTCAATTCAAATATGGTCTGCGTACCATCAAATAGTTGTAATTAGTTTAATTATAGCTGATCCTGTTTGAAGAAAATGGCGCCTCCCACGGTGAAATTCAAGACGAAGTTTCCAATCCATTTTCAAGATGGACTTTGAAGTTGAAGCTTCAAGATGAAGTCGGGCCATACTAGATCACATTTATCTTATGCATGCTTTAAGTTATTTATTGCTTTTAAATATGTCTTAAATATGCATGAGATTGAAGCTTGATTATGTTGCATGATTAAGGATTTTAGTTCACTTAAAATCTAACCAACATAGTAAGAGCCTTAAGTTCCAAACTTAAAAATTGAGTTAAAAGGTGCCATGCCAAAATAACACTTACTTGGATAACCTTTACATCAATCTAGTAATAGATTACGCTCAGCGAGGTGTTACTTATTGATCCTAAAGGGGTAAGGTACACAAATAATTGTGAGTACATGTTAGTTTTGGTGAAACTCAATGATATAAGTAAGGAGTCCTTTTATGTCGTGGCAAAATCGATAGGTTTACCTAATAAGCTCTTAGACGTACCTATCAACCAAGAGTAGTTTCTAGACTACTAGCAAAAGGCTTTTGCTTACCTAAAAGATTTTAGAATTGAGTCTAAATACATAATGTGCTTAATTCTTCAATGGGTTTTAGGATCTTGGAATCATTTTATTCACACCTGCCGGAACACATAACTTGAATAAAATGCTTAATGAACATTAAATTATGCATGTTTGCTAGAATTTAAGTTTATCAAGAGAAACTGTGAATGATGATTTATTTGTTTATTCTTTTTCAATTGTAGTTTTAATTATGGCAAACAACAATTCATTCAACATTCGATCAATTCTCGAAAATGAGAAGTTGAACGGGAAAAACTTCCTTGACTGGCAAAGGAACTTGCAAATAGTTCTTATGCATGAAGAAAAGGAGTATGTCTTGGAAGAGGCGATGCCCGAAGCCGCAGGCGAAGGGGTCACTCAGACAGCCCTCAATCGTTGGATTGATGCCAACAAGGATATGAAATGTCTAATGCTTGCAACCATGAGTGCAGATCTACAGAAAACGTTCATCAACTCAGAGGCTTTCACGATCATCAGTGAGTTAAAGAACATGTTCCAAGATCTGGCTCGGGTCGAAAGATTCGAGACTCATAGGCAAATTCTTGAGACCAAGCTTAAGAAAGGCGAGCCCGTAAGTCCACATGTTGTCAAAATGATTGGACTCATTGAGAATATGAGTCGGCTGGATCAGCAATTCTCTCAGGAAATGGCTGTAGACACCATCCTCCATTCTCTTCATAACGGGTATGATCAGTTCAAACTGAACTACAGTATGAATAGTCTGGACAAAACGCTCACTGAGCTTCACGGTATGCTGAAGACCGCTGAAAAGACGCTCAAAAGTGATAAGCAAGATGTGCTTATGGGGCGTGGGGGCAAGTTCAAGAAATCTGGAAAGTAGAGAAATGCTAAGAAAGGTGGAAACAAGGCCAACCCAACTAAGCAAACTGGCGCCAAGTCTGAAAAGAGGAAGGTCAATCAACCCACTTCTGAATCCGAATGCTTCTATTGCAAGAAGAAGGGGCATTGGAAGAGAGATTGCTTGAAGCTAAAGGAAGATCAGAAGAACGGAACAGTCGTTCCATCTTCAGGTATTTTCGTTATAGACTGTATACTTGCTAATTCAACTTCTTGGGTATTAGATACAGGTTGTGGCTCACACTTATGTTCCAATCCACAGGGACTAAGAAGAAGTAGAAGGTTAAGCAAGGGTGAAGTCGACCTACGAGTGGGAAATGGAGCACGGATTGCTGCATTAGCTGTAGGAACTTATTATTTGTCGTTGCCCTCTGGGCTAGTATTGGAACTGGAAGAGTGTTTCCATGTTCCAAGTCTTACTAAAAACATCATTTCTGTTTCTTGCTTAGATGCTAAGGGATTTTCCTTTTTAATAAAAGACAATAGTTGTTCGTTTTATTTTAAAGAGATGTTTTATGGATCTGCTAGATTAGTCAATGGACTTTATTTATTAGATCACGACAAACAAGTTTATAACATAAATACCAAAAAGGCCAAAAGGGATGATTCAGATCTCACCTATCTGTGGCATTGTCGATTAGGCCATATTAACTTGAAACGCATGGAAAGACTTCAAAAGGAAGGAATTCTAGAACCATTTGACTTAGAGGATTATGGTAAGTGCGAATCATGTGTTCTTGGCAAAATGACAAAGCAACCTTTCTCTAAAGTTGGAGAAAAAGCAACTGAACTATTGGGTTTAATCCATACAGATGTATGTGGACCAATGAGTACAAATGCTAGGGGTGGTTTCAGCTACTTTATCACTTTCACTGATGACTTCAGTAGATATGGTTATGTCTACCTAATGACGCATAAGTCTGAATCCTTTGACAAATTCAAGGAATTTCAGAGTGAAGTAGAGAATCAATTAGGCAAGAAGATTAAGGCACTGCGGTCTGATAGAGGCGGTGAATATCTGAGCTATGAATTTGATGACCATCTGAAAGAATGTGGAATTCTATCAGAATTGACTCCTCCTAGAACACCACAATGGAACGGTGTGTCGGAACGGAGGAACAGAACCTTGCTAGACATGGTTAGATCAATGGTGGGTCAGGCCGAACTTCCAATAGAATTTTGGGTATATGCACTAAATACAGCTGCACTCACTATAAATAGAGCTCCGTCTAAAGCTGTCGAAAAGACTCCATATGAATTATGGTTTGGAAAGCCTCCAAATGTGTCTTTTCTTAAGATTTGGGGATGTGAAGTATACGTCAAACGATTAATTTCAGACAAACTTCATCCAAAATCTGACAAATGTATCCTTGTGGGCTATCCAAAGGAAACAAAGGGGTATTACTTCTACAATACATCTGAGAACAAGGTGTTTGTTGCTCGAGATGGTATCTTTTTGGAAAAGAATCACATTTCCAAAATGACAAGTGGGAGGAAAGTAGACCTCGAAGAAATTCGAGTCGAACAACAAACTCTAGAGAATGCTCAAGATAACATTCAGGATGAAACTCAGAGATCTTTAGAAGTATCTGGTGAGAATCATGGTCAATCTAGAAATGTAACCCCGCGTAGATCGCAAAGATATAGATCTCAACCGGAAAGGTACTTAGGTATTTTGACGAACGAGAGCTATGACATTCTGTTACTTGAAAGTGATGAACCTGCGACTTACAAACAAGCTATGACGAGCCCTAGCTCCAAGCAATGGAAAGAAGCCATGCAATCTGAATTAGACTCCATGTCAGAAAACCAAGTATGGGATTTGGTCGATTTGCCAGATGGCTACCAAGCTATTGGAAGCAAATGGGTTTTCAAACTGAAAAAGGACAAGGATGGGAAACTTGAAGTTTTCAAAGCTAGATTGGTTGCAAAAGGTTACAGGCAAGTCCACGAAGTGGATTACGATGAAACCTTTTCACCAGTTGCAATTCGGATAATGTTAGCAATCGCTGCATATTACGATTATGAAATATGGCAGATGGATGTCAAAATCGCTTTCTTAAACGGCGTTTTAATAGAAACTGTGTTTATGACACAGCCTGAGGGTTTTGAGGATCCAAAGAATGCTAAAAAGGTATGCAAGCTAAAGAAATCAATCTACGGATTGAAGCAGGCATCTAGGAGCTGGAATATACGTTTTGATGAAGCAGTCAGTGACTTTGGTTTCATCAAGAACGCAGATGAATCTTGTGTATACAAGAAGGTCAGTGGGAGCAAAATTTCTTTTCTAGTATTATATGTCGACGACATATTACTTATCGGAAATGACATTCCTATGTTGAACTCTGTCAAGATTTGGCTTGGAAAATGTTTTTCGATGAAGGATCTAGGAGAAGCAAAGTACATATTGGGCATCAAGATTTACAGAGATAGATCTAAAAAGATGATTGGACTTAGTCAAAGCACTTATATCAATAAGGTTCTTGAAAGGTTCAAGATGGCAGACTCCAAGCGAGGCTACCTACCCATGTCTCATGGAATGACTCTAAGCAAGACTCAGTGCCCAAAAACACTCGATGAGCGTAGACGAATGAGTGGGATTCCATACGCATCATTGATTGGTTCAATAATGTATGCTATGATATGTACACGCTCGGATGTTGCGTATGCACTCAGTGCTACGAGCAGATACCAGTCAGACCCAGGAGAGGCACATTGGACTGCTGCCAAGAATATTCTGAAGTACCTGAAAAGGCACAAAGATGACTTCCTGGTCTATGGTGGAGATGATGAATTAATTGTTAAAGGCTATACGGACGCAAGTTTCCAAACCGACAAAGATGATTTCAGATCACAGTCTGGGTTTGTCTTCTGCCTCAACGGAGGTGCAGTAAGCTGGAAAAGTGCTAAGCAAAGCACCATTGCGGATTCTACAACCGAAGCGGAGTACATTGCTGCATATGAAGCAGCAAAGGAAGCTATATGGCTAAAGAGTCAAGCATGTACTTCGTAGATTTCACCTTCTACGAGAGTTCGTTGAAAGAAAAGAAGTCGAGATAAGCAAGATTGGAACTGATGATAACATCTCAGATCCATTGACTAAACCTCTGCCGCAGGCGAAGCACAACTCGCACACTGCAGCTATGGGAATCAAGCATATTGGAGAATGGCTTTGATGTCCTTGTTTAATGTTTTAAAGTTTTAGAGTTTAATACTTTGTAAAACATTATTGGTTAATCATTCACAATAAATGAATAGAATTCATTTTTCCATTTAATTTGTGGTTTATTAAATGATGAGTCCCTTCAATTTGAGGATATATTCAAGATAGACTGTCAGGACCAGTCCTGTGACTAAGAAATGTCTATCAAGTGAACTTGAATGTCAAAAGTTGAAAATGGTCCCTGGTCGGAGTTTTCTATAAAGATGGACGCATAGAAAACGTTAGACGACTAGAACGCAAGATGACTAGTAGTTCTGTTTCTTGAACTATGTGGACATGGCAATGTCATAATCATTTGCATAGATACTTACTTTGGGAAGACTAGTATCGGACAGAACTACGAAACTTTACTGTAAGAGATGAAAATCTGTCATAAGTAAATTTCATTAAAATTATTAGACACTAAATCCTCAATACCTAAGTGATTTGAGATTACTTGTTTGAGAACTGCTTACTTTGACGTTGACCAACCGTCGCACCGTAAAAGGAGGCTATAAAGGCAACGCTCAGTTAATCACCTATCAAACGAAGTCTAATCTCAAGATCGCAAGATTGGGATTGTCCTCCCATAAATCGGGATGATATGCTTAAAAGTTGTATAAGGCCACTCGGAGAGCTAGAAACTGTAAAATGCATGGCCGTGCTCGGATGAATCAAAGGCTATGATTAATTGTTTATTTGATCAGTTGAACTCTGAAACCGAGAAACACCTCTAGACGTAATAAGGATGACAACTCTTACCTTATGTTCAAGAGCAAGCATCGAACGACAAAGGAATTAGGAAATGCACACTTGTCCCTAAGGACAAGTGGGAGACTGAAGGAAATAATGCCCTTGGTTCAAGTATGCATATAATGATAAGTCTAATAAATGCGGTTCAGTATTAATTAACAAGTTAATAATTCAGTGAGATCACGTGAGCTGAATTCCTAGCTAGAGGTCGCTTCAGTTCAAGTGGAATTAATGATATTAATCCACAACTTACTCTTGACTGAACCCGTAGGGTCACACAAATAGTACGTAAACGGATCAAGTATTTAATGGCATTAAATACTCCATCTATGGATATTCGGAATCGACGGATTTTGGTTTCAGTGGGAGCTGAGATCGTCAAAGGCAAGCAAGTGAATACTCCGGAAACGATGATATTGCCGGAAACGGAAATATGGATCGTATCGGAAATATAAATATTATCCAAGTCGTAGATGTTGCCGGAAACAGAAACATGGTACGTATCGGAAAATATTATTGGAAATGGAAACATTGCCGGAATCGGAAACATTGCTGGAAACGGAAATATTGTCAGAATCGGAAATATTATCGAAATCGCAAAATAATTCCGGAAACGGAAATATTATATATTTGTTCGAAACGGAAATTAATTCCGGAATCAGAAATATTAAATATTGTTCGTATCGGAAATAAATTCCGGAATCGAGAAATTAATCGGAAGCGTATCGGACGAGGCCTGCCAGACGAAGGCCCAGCACGAAGCCGGGCCATCGCCCAGCAAGCCAAAGCGCAAAACACACGCCAAAGCCAAGGCCATGCCCACCGCAAAGGCCAGGCCCAGCTAGACCTGATCAAGATGAGCCCGGCCCGCCCGAATTTTTTGCGGGTTTGGGGAGAATTTTTCGGCCCGGTTTCCGGGCCCGGCCAGGCCCGAAAATTTTATTTTTTTGGGCGGGTTTGGGAAACTCAAAAATACACTTTTTAGTTATAAATTTGGGTCGGCCCGAAAATGGCCCGAAAAGCCCGGTAGGCCCGGCCCGAAAATAACGGGTTTGGGCACAAAAACTTGGCCCGAATCTTGGCCCGGCCCGGCCCGACATAGTGGGCTGATTTTTTTACGCTCAAGCCCGGCCCGACCCGCCATTTGATCACCTCTAGGCCCAGCTAAGGCCTTGGGCGCGCGCGGATCAAAGGCAGCGGCGAGCTGGGCCGTGCGCTGTGCGTGGGCAGTAAGGCCTGCGTGCGGTGCATCGTGCCACTCGTGTGTGTTACTCGGAATCCTAAGGCTACCGGAATTCGAAATGTGATTAAATCTAATCCTAATAGATAAAGTTTATTTAATTAGAGTCCTAGTAGGATTATAATTAAATAGATTTGTATTCTAATAGGATTGTACTTCCTTTCCATAAACTCTATAAATAGGTGCCTAGGGTCACATATTTAAATCGAGAATTGAAGTATTCAAAGGTAAGATTTTGGAACAAAATCAGCCAAACACTTGTAGCCTATTAGCCGATAATTCCTAGTACCTTAAGGGTGATTCTAGTTGGTCAAGCTTAAGACGGATCCGGACGTGCTGTGGACTATCTACGGAGGAACGACACTTGGAGTCCTAAAGACTTGTTCTTGTTCGGTTCGGGCGCAGCTAGGGAGGGCACGCTACAAAGTGTATGCATCTGAATTATGCTAAATGATTATGTGTAAATAATATGTTTCCTGGCATTAAGGTTTTCCGCATGATTTATGTTTTGTCATATGTATCATAACCTAACACTACCACCAAGGACCCCAACTCCTGTTTGTCCGTCACTTCAGACGTGCACAGTCTAAAGCTATTGCTACTCAGTTTCACTTTACATGATTTACAGATTAAAACTCTGTTGTGACTCAACAATCACATAAGGCATACAATCCATAATTATTCACAACTGTTTTTATCTTGGAATTACGTAAGTGATCACAAAGGTATCAATCAAGACTCATTCCAATTAAATTCAACCTTTCCTTTAATACTGATCAACCCCTCTATATGGGTATAAGGTTTCAACTTACTGAACAAGGTCCTCGACCCTCATAAAGTAGTGAAAAGCTAAAAAGGGAACAACAATCAATCGATCTGAATCAATATATATATATATATAATATATATATATATATAATAATCTAGTGTTCCCAACCAACATGTTTGCATCAATCATCCATACTAACATGTTATAATTCTCATAACGAAACCTATGTTCAACATGTTCATCCAACAACATTAAACATGCAAATTTCAACATAACCAAGTTCATCAACGATTTCCACATGGTTTCAACAAATAACACACATTTCCAAGCACACAGGTATGTACGTACCTTGTGTAAACAAACTGATAGGCCACTTTAACACTTTCAAAAGTCGCCTAAAGAGAATTCTCCGCCTAAAACAACCAACAAATAATCCCAATCAATTCCTAATCATTCACGACTATAATAAAGCATTCTAAATACATCCTAAACATATTTAGAACCTTTCCCAACATTAAAACTTGAACATTTGATTTCCTAGCATCATAATTATTGAATTAGTGATTGAAATTCGTTGAAAACTATTCGCAAACATTATACTTTAAATTTTCAGCAATATAACTCGTTTAAAACTTCGCCAAGGCCAATTTAACATTCCTAGAACGTTGAAACAATAATTTTAATAATCCGCAACCATCCTACCATGATTTAAATCGTTAAAAACCTTAAAAATTCATACTTTAATAATTAAAATCATTATTTAAATCAAATCGTATAATCTGAAAATTAATAATTTAATTATTGCAAAACATGAAATCTGAAATTCATAATAAATCACAAAAATCATAAACTTAATTCAATCAAAATATAAATTAAAATAATAACATTTAATTAAAACATTTAATTTATTAACTTAGGGTTCAAGAAATAACCAATAAAGAGGAGAGAGGAGTTGCTGGCCGGTGGCAGTGGCGGCGCGGCAGCAGGCGGGAAGGTGGCGCAGCGCGGCTGGGCGACGCTGCTGGTGGTTGCGGTGGCGGTAGCACGGTGGCTGCGAGCAACAAAAGACACACGTAAGAGAAAAAGAAAGAACGAGAAGGAAGGAGAGTGATGGCCGGAAGGGAAGCGACGACGGCCGGCTACAGGCGGTGTAGGGTCGGCTTGGCGCAACGTGGTGGCCGTGGGTGATGGGGTGTGAAGAGAGCAAGCAAGAAAATAGCATAAAAGAGAAAAGAAGAACTAGAGGGAGAAGAATTACAGGACAGCGGAGGAGGAAGGAGGCCGACGGTGGCGGCGCTGCAAGCAGGGGAGTACACGGCTGGAACGACCAGATGGTGGTGGTGGTCGGCGTTCAGCGGAAGTAAGAAGAGAGGGAGGGGGAATTGGGTTCACGTTAAAGATGAGGAAGAGAAGAAAAGAAAAATCACGTGAATTTTGTGAGTGGGGTAGGAGAGAGAAAATAATTGTGTGGGTAGAATATTAGGGTTTAGATATTTTGTGGGCTTATGAATATAATTGGGCTAGGATTAAGATTGCTTTTCAACTTTTAAAAGTATTTGGATCCAAAATCGATTAGAAGTATTTTCTAAATTCAAAAGTGTTTTCGTATTTCAAATTCTTTTCGAAGTATGATTCTAAAAATGCTAGATTTCATAAATCATTATAATATTTAAAATTCAATTAAATAAAATAAATATACATTAAATATATATTTATTTCTAAGATTCACAAATTTCATTTAAATATAATTAATTATACGTTAAAAATATTAATAAAATTTACGGGGATTACAATCTACCCCTCTTAAAAGAAGTTTCGTCCCGAAACTTGGCACGAAAATCCACATATTTTTCAAAAGTTTTCAACTTATTCTTACTGGAGAAGTATCTGTGCCACTCATGTGCACTCTTTTGCCAACTTAGACTTACTTGCAATATTCACGAACACTTTTTCTTATGCGGATAATCTATTTACTTGCATCAACATGTATAAGTTGCTAAAAATAAGCATAAAATGCATAAAAATACCATAAAAATAGGTAAAAACCGCGAATTTCTATCGCATTCTACCCCCCTTAAAGAAAACGAGTTACGCCCTCGTAACTCACCTCAGGGAATAAATTTGGGTATTTCTACTTCAACGAATCCTGTCCCCAATGCTATATTTTCACTAAAATCGTAGCAAGTGGGATTTCTACACCTCTTTCCACAGAATGCCTCAACAGGTGCCATCTTAAAGCTCGCATAGTAACTATTATTGTAAGGACATTCAATCAAATCTAGGTGGTCTCCCACACAGGCTCTCAACATATATTCCATAGTTTGGTTAGTCCTCTCAGGCTGACCATCAATTGCACGGTGGAAAGCAGTACTCCTTTTTTAATGTTGTCCCCAAGATTCAACTGGACCTTATTGCCAAAATGTCAGACTTTTGTGCTCGGTAAGGATCTTACATGTTGCCCTATAAAGGTATTGTCTCCAAATATTCGCAGATAACACAATAGCAACTTGCTATAGGTCATGAGTAGGTTAATTCGTCTCATAGGGTTTCAACTAACGCGACAACAGGTGCAGAGGTCAAATGCTCTTTTCAAACTTGGAAAGTTTACTCCCATTTCTCACTCCACTTTAATTTCGATTCCTTTTTCAAACAGGTTGGTCACTGGTTTTTCTTTCTTCCAAAAGTCTTTCACAACCTCCTATAATGGTCATCTAGGCCTAGAAAACTTCAGATATCAGACACGTTCCTTTGGAGTAGGTCACTCACTCACAGCTTGATTCTTAGTAGGATCTACATAAACTCCTCCTACTCAGCTTTCCCTTTCTACTGAACCTCATTACGCCTTTCATGGATGTATAACCCTTCGCTTAACTCTTAGCACTTTCACCAATTCATACATTCCCATCTTATCAAAACAACAAATGATTTCAAACGATCTTGGACCACTCAAATCTTCTCTTAAATTTATTCCCTTACGTAACGTAGTTTTCAATCAATTTAGTCCTTCACTTTTCCGTCGGTGTCACTTAAACGCACATGACTTCAAGATTTGTATACTTCATTCACATAAAACTAAATTCTTTCTAAGCGTCTCCAAAATAATCCTCAAGTGTTTGTCATGCTCTTTCTCATTCCTTGAATAAATCAGGATATAATCAATAACATAATAATGAACTTAATTCGGAATTCGTGGAAAATCTTATTCATAAAATCCATAATTATGGCAGGTGCGTTGGTTAACCCAAAATACATTACACTAAACCCATAATGAAAATAAAGAGTCCTAATGAGGTCTTAGGCCCTTATCAGCTATTCTCAATTGGTGGTACTTCAAACACAAATCAGTCTTCGAGAACACACTCGCCCAATTCAATTGATCCAATATGTCATCTATCCTAGGCAAAGGATACTTGTTCTTGATGGTGTTTAGTTCCTTAAAATCGATGCATAATTCCATGCTCTTATATTTTTCTTTAACAAACAACACAGGAGCTCCCTGCGGTGATGCACTAGGCCTAATATACCCCTTAACGAAACAACTCTTGCAATTGTGTCTTAATTTTCTCATTTCAGGAGGTTCCATTCTATAAGGTGCCCTGGTTATAGGTGTCGTTCCAGGATTTAACTCTATAATGAACTCAAAGGCTCTAGCAGGTGACATACTCGCAATTTCACTCGTAGACACATCAATGAATCCATTCACCATGGCAACATCTCAATTTTCACTCCAACTCCTTTACTCACCTCTAACACACTACAGGAAAATAGTTCACACTCCATATTCATCAATTTCCTCACTTGCATCACGGAAATAACTAAAGGCTCTTGGACTTTTCAAAACAACTATATGAGGTCAACTTCCCAACAAGGTTCCTTAGAATTACTCTCTGAATTTCACAGTCTATCTTAGCTTGTAAAAACTTAGTCAATCCATCCCAGAATTAAATCTAGGCTTCCCAGGTTCAACTCTATCAAATCAGAAGGAAAACGCAATCTTTTATCTTCCAGGACAAGTTCTTAAACAACTTGATACACCTTATGGTTACACCAGTAGGTATACTAACAGGTAAATCAACCACCAAAAAATCTACTAAGTTTAGACTCTTAACAACAATGACGAAACAAAAGAATGAATTTCCCCTAAATCAAACAACGTTTTAACTAGCACGGAGTTAATAGAAAAAGTACCATAAACTACGTCTGCAAAACGTTCAGCTTCATTTCTACTCATCACGAACAGTTTACCCGGAGCCTTATTATGGTTGTTGTTCTCGATCATTGGCATACTTATTGTGGTTACCCTGGCTTTTTTGCGAATCTACAGGATTCGAACTCTGATTCCCGGATTGGTTATACACTGAATTCCCTTGGTTACCACTCCCACTGTTATTCTGTTCCTTTTTCTGCTTGGTGAAACACTCATACCCCATATGTCCCCTTTTATGGCAATAGTTGCAGGTCACTAATTCTCCCTTGCAGTTTCTACCAGGATGGTTGTTACTGCACATCTTACAGTGATGCACTCTCTCATATTGGTTCCTATTGTTGTGCCCCTGATTGTTCCTTCCTTGAAAACTTCTATTTCTATTCCCATTCATATTCTCATTTATATTCCTCTTGAAATTCCCTTGGTCTTCCCGGACATTAAACTCTTTTCTTTTCTCCCCAACAACATTTTTCTTGTCCCTTCTAGACTGCAAACCATAAATATGAGCGGTTCTCTCATACACATTATCTAAAGATGTAAAGGTCTCTCCACCTAATCCCAACTGGATCTCATCGGTCAACCCTTGCTCAAACCTCTGAGCCTTTATCTCCTCTGTGGTTACAACCTCAGGTGCAAACCTCGACAGCTATAAATTTGCTATAATATTCAGCGATGGTCATACTCCCCATCCCAAGGTTTATGAATTCCTGCGCTTTTCGTTTTGTTATAAAAGGAGGATAAAACTTTTCCCTCAATGCAACAACAAATGAGTCCCAATTAAATCCTTCAACAACACTTAGCCTAGTTCCATTCTCTTTCCACCACAGATCGACCTCATCTTTTAGGTAAAGGAAAATTGACCTACTTTCATGTTTTCAGGACAGTTTACCGCCTCAAATAGTTTTTCGAACTCCCTAATCCAATTTTCTAGGAAGGTTGGATCTGCTTGCCCCTTTAAGTATGGGGGCTTAACCTTTGCAAGCCTTTCAAACATGTCTCCTGCAGAATCGGGGCGCTCAGTTCTTCCCTGGGTTAGTTTTTCCACCAAGAGGAGAATATCAGCAGCTAGGTCATTAATATTGGTCATCCTAGAGCGCGACCTGAAATTAATACATTCTACTTTAGGTTCGAAACTTCACTTAATATTATCCTAGCAATGTAATATCACACCAACAACTAGAATTCACATAAAATAAACAATCATTTATGAATGATATTCACATACAGGACATTCAACTGAGAAACAAGGAATAAAATTCAATCATCACGAATAATAAGGTAGTATAAAAGAAGAAACTATTCCCCTTGCGTGCCCATAATAAACTCTTGATCCTTTGGATAATCAATAATCTAACTTTTATTCCTCAAAGAATGTCAATAACAATCCTAAATATTAACACACACCTGTCCTCAAAATAAAATAAAAGGTTCTATGATATAAACATAAACTAAGGTTGGGCGAATTGTCCAACATTATTCTCAAACACAACTAAATAAATAAACAATCTAGAGAGAAACATCGTCATTTTTATCTTTTGACTCATCGTATTTTTCTGAGATAAATAGATCATATTCAGTTTCATCCTCATCGTCAGCATTATAATAATAGACTCGTCTTATTCCTCTTGCGGATCTCCGCGGAACTTCAAGTTGAGGCTCGTCCTCGTCCTCGCTTTCTTCAGGTTTTGAATCAGTTTCAACCCTCATAAAAGCATTATAGATATCCCTTTTCGTTTGACCTACAACACGGTCATACTCACGAATTGACTCATCATCACTATCAAACACACCTACTCTCATTGTCTTGCGCCAAGTGCGCTCTCGCTCAATTCTATCGTTGTCAGATTCCTGATTCATCATATTTTCATCATCGCTCAGAACGATAGGGCAAGAGTCATCGTCGCTCAGATCAATAAGATTGGAGTCATCATCACTCATAACGATAGGGTTGGGGTCGGTCCCTATTCTATTTTCTTCTATGTCAGACATGAATAATGATCTATAGCAATCAAACATAATTTATGTTAGTAATTAGTACTCTCATTTACCGTACGATCCCACAATACATAATAAGTAAGAATAACTAGCAATCGTAAAGCATAGGAAAGACATAAACAATTAGCAGACAGAGAAAGTACAATCATGTTGACATAATGCTGACATAATGCTTCTATTCTATATGCCCTTTCCTACACTACCCATCTCTCATAATAAATCATAATAGGTCAAACATTGAAGAATTTAAAGAATAAAACAAGAACGATTAGTAAGAAATAATTTTATTAAACAAATTAATAATAAACGAATAAATAAAATAAAGAATTTTTTTTCTTTGTAAACGAATAAATAATAAGAAGTTTTTATTAAACGAATAAATAATAAACGAATAAATATTTATTAAACGAATAAATATTTATTAAACGAATAAATATTTATTAAACGAATAAATATACTTAAGGAATAAGATTTTTTCCGAATATATTTAATTTATTTTCGAAAAGAAAGAAAAACGTACTTAATTCACATAAACGAAAAGTTTCGAATAAATAAGTTAATTTCGAACTTAAATAAGAAATATTAATATACTTTCAAACAAAATAAAATGAATTTGGTCCCCCAAAAAAAGTACGCATTTTTTTTAATGATATAATGAGTAGGAGCTCAATTCTAGGAAATCCGTTTTAGAAAACTAGCTAGTTTAGGCGCCTAAAAAGTATTGAAGTAAAACCATAAGCTTCTAGATACCACTTTGTAACACCCCGACAATTCCCTTTTTCTGAAATAACCCTTTTATAAATATAACTATAGAGAATTATCAAAGTATTATCGCCCGTGTGAAAACGTAACGGCTTATTCAGAATTTTGCAGCGGAAAACATAAAAATAACTTTTAGGTTTATAAATAATCGATTACAGATTTAATCCCAAAAATCAATCAACGAAAAAGAAGGAATGTAAATAGTTAAAGTCCAAATTAACAAAACCCAAATCACTTAGCAAGGCAAAATAAATACAAGCTCTCTAATCCCGATCTCAATGATGCATCATCTTCAAACCTGTAGATGGCAACGCTTATTGATCCTTAGAGACTGCTCACCGAAATGGGTCATCACAGGATCAATAAGGCATAGCCATGATCAACACACACAAACAAAGCACGTAATCAGCAAAGATGAGTACTACATACTAAATCAATAATAATCCTAGCATGATTCTATTAAACGAACAATCCTATCATGATACTAATAAAACATAAGTAAGGGCAGACAAAACATGTTAATTCGACGACCACACTTGACTAGACTAGTCTAGACTGGACTAAACTTTTATAACAATAATATTATTTTAAATTGAAATAGTCAATGGACCGAGTTGTTTAGCTAGAAGCTTCACTAAGGAAGACGAGGTACAGGCGCGACTCCATAAACTCAGTGACCTGCGATATCGAGGAACTTTTGAATAAAAATAGGACACGGTGATCAATCCGGTCCCAGAAAAGGCCATGGGCTACCACCATGGACCCCAACTCCTGTGTGTCCGTCACTTCAGACGTGCACAGTCTAAAGCTATTGCTACTCAGTTTCACTTTGCATGATTTACAGATTAAAACTCTGTTGTGACTCAACAATCACATAAGGCATACAATCCACAATTATTCACAACTGTTTTTATCTTGGAATTACGTAAGTGATCAAAAAGGTATCAATCAAGACTCATTCCAATTAAATTCAACCTTTCCTTTAATACTGATCAAACCCTCTATATGGGTATAAGGTTTCAACTTACTAAACAAGGTCATCGGCCCTCATAAAGTAGTGAAAAGCTAAAAGGGAACAACGATCAATCGATCTTAATCAATATATATATATATATATATATATTATATATATATATAAAATTATCTAGTGTTCCCAACCAACATGTTTGCATCAATCATCCAGACTAACATGTTATAATTCTCATAACGAAACCTATGTTCAACATGTTCATCCAACAACATTAAACATGCAAATTTCAACATAACCAAGTTCATAAACGATTTCAACATGGTTCCAACAAATAACACACATTTCCAAGCACACATGTATGTACGTACCTTGTGTAAACAAACTGATAGGCCACTTTAACACTTTCAAAAGTCGCCTAAAGAGAATTCTCCGCCTAAAACAACCAACAAATAATCCCAATCAATTCCTAATCATTCACGACTATAATAAAGCATTCTAAATACATCCTAAACATATTTAAAACCTTCCCCAACATTAAAACTTGAACATTTGATTTCCTAGCATCATAATTATTGAATTAGTGATTGAAATTCGTTGAAAACTCTTCGCAAACATTATACTTTAAATTTTCAGCAATATAACTCGTTTAAAACTTCGCCATGGCCAATTAAACATTCCTAGAACGTTGAAACAATAATTTTAATAATCCACAACCATCCTACCATGATTTAAATCGTTAAAAACCTTAAAATTTCATACTTTTAATAATTAAAACCATTATTTCAATCAAATCGTATAATCTGAAAATTAATAATTTAATTATTGCAAAACATGAAATCTGAATTTCATAATAAATCATAAAAATCATAAACTTAATTCAATCAAAACATAAATTAAAATAATAACATTTAATTAAAACATTTAATTTATTAACTTAGGGTTCAAGAAATAACCAATAAAGAGGAGAGAGGAGTTGCTGGCCGGCGGTAGTGGCGGCGCGGCAGCAGGCGGGAAGGTGGCGCAGCGCGGCTAGGCGACGATGCTGGTGGTTGCGGTGGCGGTAGCACGGTGGCTGCGAGCAAATAAAGACACACGTAAGAGAAAAAGAAAGAACGAGAAGGAAGGAGAGTGATGGCCGGAAGGGAAGCGACGACGGCCGGCTGCAGGCGGTGCAGGGTCGGCGCGGCGCAACGTGGTGGCCGTGGGTGATAGCGTGTGAAGAGAGTAAGCAAGAAAAGAGCATAAAAGAGAAAAGACGAACGAGAGGAGAAGAATTACAGGACGGCGGAGGAGGAAGGAGGTCGACGGCGGCGGCGCTTCAAGCAGGGGAGTACATGGCAGGAACGACCAGATGGTGGTGGTGGTCGGCGTTCAGCGGAAGTAAGAAGAGAGGGAGGGGGAATTGGGTTCACGTGAAAGATGAGGAAGAGAAGAAAAGAAAAATCACGTGAATTTTGTGAGTGGGGGAGGAGAGAGAAAATAATTGTGTGGGTAGAATATTGGGGTTTAGATATTTTGTGGGCTTATGAATATAATTGGGCTAGGATTAAGATTGCTTTTCAACTTTTGAAAGTATTTGGATCCAAAATCGATTAGAAGTATTTTCTAAATTCAAAAGTGTTTTCGTATTTCAAATTCTTTTCGAAGTATGATTCTAAAAATGTTAGATTTTATAAATCATTATAATATTTAAAATGCAATTAAATAAAATAAATATACATTAAATATATATTTATTTCTAAGATTCACAAATTTCATTTAAATATAATTAATTATACGTTAAAAATATTAATAAAATTTACGGGGGATTACAGGTAACATCGTACTTTCACATAAAATTTTGCGTGCGATTTTAGCTTATCCGGACGTCGAATAACGATGCACTCTATTATACTACCATGTATTCCTAGTTTTGTCCACCAACAATTGGGCTTGTCGTATAGAGTAGTATAAATAGGCTATTAACATTGAAAATCCCTTCAATCATCAATTAATATCAAATTAATACTATATACTAATCTCTATTATAATAGAAACAGGTGAGGGCGTTTCAGTAATAATATTTTTCGTGTTTCCCTTAGAAAAGACTCACATACCCTTTACACTACTTTATTCTACACGAGGATACATTCAAACCCTTACTGTTCCACCATTTTCTCTCTCTTCCTTCCTGTTTTCTCCTTCGATCCTCTACGATCTTCTTCCTCAAAACATCTTCCATCTTCTTCCTCAAATCCTCTCCGATCTTCTTCCTCAAATCCTCTCCGATCTTCTTCGAGCAGGTATGTTGATATTTTCGTCCTTTTTTCAGTTTTTATTCTTTTAATTAGGTTTCGAGGTTTTTTTTTCATTTTATGGATATAATATTTTATTTTATCAAAATTTGGCCGATTTTATTGGATTTGAGTTTTGTTTTGATCGATTTCATGTTTGAGTGAACAAGTATTGGAGTTAATTTTGACTTCTTTTTAATGAATTAGGTTTTCCGATTTCAGTGTTGTCATCTTCCGAGGCTGAAAAAATGTCAGTTTTTTTTTGGGGAATTTCTGAAATTTGAAAAAAAAAAAAAAGGTTACAAATATTGCACATTTGAATTTTTTAAATGTTGATTGATTGGTGATATTGATGTTGTTGATTTGGTGAATTTGCATTGGGTTCGATTTGCGATTAGCTGGTTAAAATTTTGATTTCTGTTTCGTTGTCTGATGACTGGAAAAATAAAACATTTTGGGTTAATTAGGTTGAATTCGGATTACTAAGAAATTGTGTCAGAACTAATTATTTGAAATGTTGAAATTTTGATGATTTTGAATGATCAGGTTTAGTTGGGATACATGATTCATGGGGCCTCAAATCAGAGGGTTGGCTAGGACTGACCTTCTCAGGTTACCAATTTAAATTTGTGTATGGATTTTTTTGGAGATTTTGTCATGGTATTCTGCTTATATTAGATAGATTTTTTTTCCATGAATAGTTTGAAACTTGAATTATTGGATAATGGTTGCATAAGATTTGGAAAGTAAATCAATTAATTAATTTTAGAGAAGAAAGGCTAATGGAGTTAATGTATGTATTGTTGAAAATGGAAATATTTTTGTTCTCTTTTGGCGTTTTTGTAAGAAGAATGTTTTTCATAAACAAGGGTGAATTGTCACTAGATAGGTGTTAGGAGTATGAACTTTGTTTCGTACTGATAGTTTGTAGTTTTAGGGCAAGCGAGTTAGTTCTAGAGGGGATGAGGGAAGACTCGGGCCATGTAGTATTCACGAAGGGACATTGAGACACTAACACTAGGCGGTTGACTTCAGATGGTTGTCGCCTTTTTATTTATATTGTAACAATTTAACAATAAAGCTTATGTGTTGATTGTCCAAGATAATTCTTAAGAGTGGATTAGAGACACGATTAAGGAGAACTTTAGGAACAATAAGGTGTATTTTTTGTATTTTGGAAGCTTAAATTTGACAAATGGTAGAGGGAACATAAGGAAGGTTGGAAGAGTCTTTTGTAAAAAGGTTAAGTTTGAAAAGTTTTAACTTCTCCACAACACATCTAAAAGAAGATATACTTTGAGAGGACAGCGGAGTCAAAGAAATTTCCAGCTAAGGGCTCTCTGCTTAAAAATTAAGTGTACCGAAGAAGTTATCTTTGTTTTGCGTTGACGACGTTGATCACGTTGAGCTGCACAACTTGCTCAGGTCATGGACAAGTCCTGAACTACCTCATGGTTGTGACACTGATATTTCTTTCCTCCTTCCCTGACTTTTCATGGCGAGGAAATTTACTGGAAGAAAAAACAGCATGTGATCTTTTTCTGTCTCTTCTTTGTCAACGATCTTAGCCATCCATTAACTTATTCCAGGGGCAGGTAACTGCTCATATTGTTTTAGATAATTAGTGTATCAGTTATGTGATTGAGGAAAGTTCACATTCATCTTTTATGATTCTTTACAATTGACTGAGAGGACTCTTCTTTAAAAATTCGGTAACATTGGTCCTTGGTTGATCTTTGTTGTGTCAACATTTGATTGGGTGTTATACATAGTACATATTTGTAACATAGCTTCAATGTAGTTAGGCGAGAGATCAAAGTTTTTTTTCTTTTCTAAAAAAAACTCTAGCTGTTTGTTTGGTAAATTTGACTATGGAAGCTACCATTTCTTAACAATCTCTTTTTGCTTCATTTTTTGTACTCTGTTTTGATGGTTGATGTAAATAAGCTTCCTGATCATAAATAATTGCATCATTTGGTGTTGTACAAAGTTTTAAGACGATCTACTTTGTGTAGTATGAGTATGTTATATTGTGCAGGTGGAACCAATGAGTTCTGATTTTTTTTTTTTGTGAAGAATATGGAACTAGATATAACTTGAAGAAAAAATATTTAGGTTGTTTTTCCTAGGAAAATAGTGAAGACTATATCTAAAAATATTTAGGTTGTACAAATCACCGATTAGGTTATTTTTCTTACCTGAGAGACATATTAAAGATATCATCTTTTACGTTTATGAAGCCTAATAGACGTACTTGGCTCATGGACAAAATATTCAAAAAAATGTAATACAATTTTTTTTTTAGTGGGTGTTACTCCAAGGATTGAACATTTTTGAAGGAAATAATGCCCTTGGTCCAAGTATGCATTCTATGTTAAGTCTAATAAATGCGGTTCAGTATTAATTAACAAGTTAATAATTCAGTGAGATCAAGTGAGTTGAATGCCTAGCTAGAGGCCGCTTCAGTTCAAGTGGAATTAATGATATTAATCCACAGCTTACTCTTGACTGAACCCGTAGGGTCACACAAATAGTACGTAAACGGATCAAGTATTTAATGGCATTAAATACTCCATCTATGGATATTCGGAATCGACGGATCTTGGTTTCAGTGGGAGCTGAGATCGTCACAGGCAAGAAATGAATACTCCGGAAACGATGATATTGCCGGAAACGGAAATATGGATCGTATCGGAAATATGAATATTATCCAAGTCGTAGATGTTGCCGGAAACGGAAACATGGTACGTATCGGAAAATATTATCGGAAATGGAAATATTGCCGGAATCGGAAATATTGCCGGAAACGGAAATATTGCCAGAAACGGAAATATTAAATATTTGTTCGAAACGGAAATTAATTCCGGAATCGGAAATATTAAATGTTGTTCGTATCGGAAATGAATTCCGGAATCGGGAATTTAATCGGAAGCGTATCGTACGAATTAGCATCGGACGAGGCCCGCTAGACGAAGGCCCAGCACGAAGCCAGGCCATCGCCCAGCGAGCCGCACGCAACGCACGCCTCGACCAGGCCCAGCGCAAGGCCAGGCCCAGCCAAGGGCGCGCGCGCGCACGCAGCACCGCACATGGGCTGTGCGCTTGTCGTGGGCCGCAAGGCCTGCGCGGGTGCACGGCTTGTGCGATGCGTATGCCGGAAATCCTAATTCTATTGGGATTCGTGCGAAGATTAAAATCCTAATCTTATTAGAATTGCTTTGTTATTTAGAGTCCTAATAAAGTTCTAATTAACAAATCCACATCCTAGTAGGATTACAATTCCTTTTCCATACCTCTATAAATAAGGGCATAGGGGTCATTATTTATATATAAGTTTTCAAGTATTCAAAACTAGGATTTTTAAGCAGAAAAATCAGCCATAACTCTTGCCCATTTAGCCGAAAATAATAGTACCTTAAGGGCGATTCTAGTTGGTCAATCTTAAGGCGGATCCGGACGTGCTATGGACTATCTACGGAGGGACGACACTTGGAGTCCTAAAGACTTGTTCTTGTTCGGTTCGGGCGCAGCTAGGGAAGGCACGCAACAAAGAGTATGCATCTAAATTATGCTATATGATTATGTGTAAATAATGTGTATTCCTGGCTTAATGGTTTTTTCCGCATGATTTATGAATTGTCATATGTATCATAACATAACAGTGGTATCACGAGCCTCTTATTATTTTCATAATCTAAATTGCATGAACATGGTTAAATATTACAAATTTGCAAGAATTAAAAGGGGTGATTAATTTTCGTAATTGTTAATTAATTGCAAATTGCGTTTATTTAATTATACGTACGCAGTTTTTCGGCAGTTTCTTCGTTACTCATCCAAATCGAGTGATTTTTGTGTCAATTCCGCAAGTAAAAGGCATTCTAAAATTTTGACAAAAATATTATTTTCTGCCGAACCCAGAATTCTCAAATTCGAAGCCTAACTATGACTTTTCGAAGGTTTTAGTTTTTCGAATGCAAAATTTCGTAAATTTAAGATGTTAAATTAAATATTTGCGATTCTTGTTGATAAATCTTGAATTTTTGATTGACCTACTGTATATGTTTAACAAGTTTGAATGCCTAGCCTTGTTAATTATGCAATCTAATTTGTAATTATGATTAATTTGTTGAAAATTAGAATAATTTAGAATTAATTTGATTTTCATAATTAATTATAATTTAATTAGAAACCTATGATTAAAAACCACCATAAAAATTGTAAATTTATGATAAATTTAAAATTTTTATGACCTAGGCTTGAATCCATGATAATCGGAAATAAATTGAATAATAAATTTTCGATTTTTCGCCCTAAAATTGTGAAATTAATATTAATTTATTAATTTGTCATTAATTTTAAATATAAATTTTAAATTTTTATGCGATTCGTTCATATAACTTGCACGCACAAAGCAATGGACGCTTCGTGTTACCCTTAAGGGGTGTTGTATAGTGCGGGCATGCGACGACGAGCAAGGGAGCTCGTCGCCCGTGCGGCACGAATGCAATGAGCAGGGGCATGGTGCACGAGCACAAGGCAGCAGCCCTGCCTTGTGTCGTGGGCCACGAGCTATGGATGAATGGGCATGGGCAAAGGCAAGGCATGGCAGTCGCGTGTGGGCAGCAAGCGAGCTGCGCCACAACGCGCACTGCCTCGCGCAAGCGCGCGCAGCCTCGCGCGCAGCGAGCGCAAGCTTGCGTGCCACGAGCGCTGCGCCCAGCGCTGATCGCGCGCAGCGCGCAATTGCTCGCGCACAACGAGCGATGGCTCGCGTGCATCAAGCGCTGGAGCGCGCGCAGCAAGCGCTGGCGAGCGCGCACAGCGAGCGATGGCTCGCGTGCGTCGAGCGCTAGCGCGCGCGCAGCGAGCACCACTTGTGCGATGGCTTGCGATGGGAAAATGCAGCAGCTATGCGACGAGCGCATGGGCTGCGCGCACATGGCCAGCGATGGCTGTGTGCGTGTGGCCCATGGGCGTGCGATGCGTAGGGTGTTTGCGTTGCGATTAGATCGTTTTGAATGTTTAATTTGAAATTTTCAGTTTACGTAATTTTAATTAATTTTAAAATTAATAATTTAAATTATTTTCTTGGATTTTAATTTTGAATATTGTAATTATAATAAATTTTATTTATTCTAATTATTTTACTAAAATTAAAATCATGAATTAATTTAAATACGACTGAAATTAAATTAAACTTTTTGGATTCAATTATAAATTTATATGAGCTTTAAATTTTAATTAAATTTGTATGTTTCCGGTTAGACTAGAAATACATTTTTATGTTTAAAATTAGTAAAGCATATGAATTCATTGGTTTAAGTGGGAGCCCTTTTAGTCATAAACTCTTGATTAGGTCTACAAATCCTTAAGGTTAAAACAACTTGATTAGAATTAATAAGGACTGAATAATTGGTAGATTATTGGTGCCCTTGATTAATTGCTGCAAATGTTTACGTGATGCATAATGTGTTTTAACTAACCAGCTATGTGGGCCATTCATGATAATGAATGGGTGAATGGTATATATTGTATATGTACTGTTTTGCAGGTTATGAAGTGACTAGTATGGCCCAAATAGGATAGAAAATATGGTCTGCGTACCATTAATTTGAATGTAATTGGTCTAAAGTACCAAAGTTGTTTTTCAAATTCAAATATGGTCTGCGTACCATCAAATAGTTGTAATTAGTTTTAATTATAGCTTATCCTATTTGAAGAAAATGGTGCCTCCCACGGAGATTTTCAAGACGGACTTTGAAGTCAAAGCTTCAAGATGAAGTCGGGCCATACTAGATCACATTTATCTTATGCATGCTTTAAGTTATTTATTGCTTTAAATATGTCTTAATTATGCATAAGATTGTGGCTTGATTATGTTGCATGATTAAGGATTTTAGTTCACTTAAAATCTAACCAACATAGTAAGAGCCTTAAGTTCCAAACTTAAAAATTGAGTTAAAAGGTGCCATGCCAAAATATACACTTGCTTGGATATCCTTTACATCAATCTAGTAATAGTTTTCGCTCAGCGAGGTGTTACTTATTGGTCCTAAAGGGGCAAGGTACACAAATAATTGTGAGTACATGTTAGTTTTGGTGAAACTCAACGATATAAGTAAGGAGTCCTTTTATGTCGTGGCAAAATCGATAGGTTTACCTAATAAGTTCTTAGACGTACCTATCAACCAAGAATAGTTTCTAGACTATTAGCAAAAGGCTTTTGCTTACCTAAGATGTTTTAGGATTAAGTCGACAAACTGTGCTTAGTTCTTCAATGATTTTAGGATCTTGGAATCATTTTATTCACACCTGCCGGAACACATAACTTGAATAAAATGCTTAATAAACATTGAATTATGCATGTATGCTAGAATTTAAGTTTATTAAGAGAAACTGTGAATGGTTATTTATTTGTTTATTCTTTTCAATTGTAGTTTTTAATATGGCAAACAACAATTCATTCAACATTCGATCAATTCTCGAAAAGGAGAAGTTGAACGGGAAAAACTTCCTTGACTGGCAAAGGAACTTGCAAATAGTTCTTATGCAGGAAGAAAAGGAGTATGTCCTAGATGAGGCGATGCCCGAAGCCGCAGGCGACGGGGTCACTCAGGCAGCCCTCAATCGTTGGATTGATGCCAACAAGGATGTGAAATGTCTAATGCTCGCCACCATGAGTGCGGATCTGCAGAAAACGTTCATCAACTCAGATGCTTTCACAATCATCAGTGAGTTGAAGAACATGTTCCAAGATCTGGCTCGAGTCGAAAGATTCGAGACTCATAGACAAATTCTTGAGACCAAGCTTAAGAAAGGCGAGCCCGTAAGTCCACATGTTCTCAAAATGATTGGACTCATTGAGAATATGAGTCGGCTGGATCAGCAATTTTCTCAGGAAATGGCTATAGACACCATCCTCCATTCTCTTCATAGCGGGTATGATCAGTTCAAACTGAACTACAGTATGAATAGTCTAGACAAAACGCTCACTGAGCTTCACGGTATGCTGAAGACCGCTGAAAAGACGCTCAAAAGTGATAAGCAGGATGTGCTTATGGTGCGTGGGGGCAAGTTCAAGAAATCTGGAAAGAAGAGGAATGCTAAGAAAGGTGGCAACAAGGCCAGCCCAACTAAGAAAACTGGCGCCAAATCTGTAAAGAGGAAGGTCAGTCAACCCACTTCTGAATCCGAATGCTTCTACTGCAAGAAGAAGGGGCATTGGAAGAGAGATTGCTTGAAGCTAAAGGAAGATCAGAAGAACGGAACAGTCGTTCCATCTTCAGGTATTTTCGTTATAGACTGTATACTTGCTAATTCAACTTCTTGGGTATTAGATACAGGTTGTGGCTCACACTTATGTTCCAATCCACAGGGACTAAGAAGAAGTAGAAAGTTAAGCAAGGGTGAAGTCGACCTACGAGTGGGAAATGGAGCACGGATTGCTGCATTAGCTGTAGGAACTTACTTTTTGTCATTGCCCTCCGGGCTAGTTTTGGAACTGGAAGATTGTTTCCATGTTCCAAGTCTTACTAAAAACATCATTTCAGTTTCTTGCTTAGATGCTAAGGGATTTTCCTTTTTAATAAAAGACAATAGTTGTTCGTTTTATTTTAAAGAGATGTTTTATGGATCTGCTAGATTAGTCAATGGACTTTATTTATTAGATCACGACAAACAAGTATATAACATAAATACCAAAAAGGCCAAAAAGAATGATTCAGATCTCACCTATCTGTGGCATTGTCGATTAGGCCATATAAACTTGAAACGCTTAGAAAGACTTCAAAATGAAGGAATTCTAGAACCATTTGACTTAGAGGATTATGGTAAATGCGAATCATGTTTACTTGGCAAAATGACAAAGCAACCTTTCTCTAAAGTTGGAGAAAGAGCAAATGAACTATTGGGTTTAATCCATACAGATGTATGTGGACCAATGAGTACAAATGCTAGAGGTGGTTTCATCTACTTTATCACTTTCACTGATGACTTCAGTAGGTATGGTTATGTCTACCTAATGAAGCATAAGTCTGAATCCTTTGACAAATTCAAGGAATTTCAGAGTGAAGTAGAGAATCAATTAGGCAAGAAGATAAAGGCACTGCGGTCTGATAGAGGCGGTGAATATCTGAGCTATGAATTTGATGACCATCTGAAAGAATGTGGAATTCTATCAGAATTGACTCCTCCTGGAACACCACAATGGAACGGTGTGTCGGAACGGAGGAACAGAACCTTGCTAGACATGGTCAAGTCAATGATGGGTCAGGCCGAACTTCCATTAGAATTTTGGGGACATGCACTAAATACAGCTGCACTCACTATAAATAGAGCTCCGTCTAAAGCTGTCGAAAAGACTCCATACGAGTTATGGTTTGGAAAGCCTCCAAATGTGTCTTTTCTTAAGATTTGGGGATGTGAAGTATACGTCAAACGATTAATTTCAGACAAACTTCATCCAAAATCTGACAAATGTATCCTTGTGGGCTATCCAAAGGAAACAAAGGGGTATTACTTCTACAATACATCTGAGAACAAGGTATTTGTTGCTCGAGATGGTGTCTTTTTGGAGAAAGATCACATTTCCAAAATGACAAGTGGGAGAAAAGTAGACCTCGAAGAAATTCGAGTCGAACAACAAACTCTAGAGAATGCTCAAGATGACATTCAGGATGAAACTCAGAGATCTTTAGAAGAATCTGGTGAGAATCATGGTCAATCTAGAAATGTTACCCCGCGTAGATCGCAAAGATATAGATCTCAACCGGAAAGGTACTTAGGTATTTTGACGAACGAGAGCTATGACGTTCTATTACTTGAAAGTGATGAACCTGCGACTTACAAACAAGCTATGACGAGCCCTAGCTCCAAGCAGTGGCAAGAAGCCATGCAATCTGAATTAGACTCCATGTCTGAAAACCAAGTATGGGATTTGGTCGATTTGCCAGATGGCTACCAAGCCATTGGAAGCAAATGGGTTTTCAAACTGAAAAAGGACAAGGATGGGAAACTTGAAGTTTTCAAAGCTAGATTGGTTGCAAAAGGTTACAGGCAAGTCCACGGTGTGGATTATGATGAAACCTTTTCACCAGTTGCAATGCTAAAGTCTATTCGGATAATGTTAGCAATCGCTGCATATTACGATTACGAAATATGGCAGATGGATGTCAAAACTGCTTTCTTAAACGGCGTTTTAACAGAAACTGTGTTTATGACACAGCCTGAAGGTTTTGAAGATCCAAAGAATGCTAAAAAGGTATGCAAGCTAAAGAAGTCAATCTACGGATTGAAGCAGGCATCCAGGAGCTGGAATATACGTTTTGATGAAGCAGTCAGTGACTTTGGTTTCATCAAGAACGCAGACGAATCTTGTGTATACAAGAAGGTCAGTGGGAGCAAAATTGCTTTCCTAGTATTATATGTCGACGACATATTACTTGTCGGAAATGACATTCCTATGTTGAACTCTGTCAAGATTTGGCTTGGGAAATGTTTTTCGATGAAGGATCTAGGAGAAGCACAGTACATATTGGGCATCAAGATTTACAGAGATAGATCTAAAAGGATGATTGGACTTAGTCAAAGCACTTATATCAATAAGGTGCTTGATAGGTTCAAGATGGCGGACTCCAAGCGAGGCTACCTACCCATGTCTCATGGAATGACTCTAAGCAAGACTCAGTGCCCAAAAACACTTGATGAGCGTAGACGAATGAATGGGATTCCATATGCATCATTGATTGGTTCAATAATGTATGCTATGATATGTACACGCCCGGATGTTGCGTATGCACTCAGTGCTACGAGCAGATACCAGTCAGACCCAGGAGAGGCGCATTGGACTGCTGCCAAGAACATTCTGAAGTACCTGAAAAGGCACAAAGATGACTTCCTGGTCTATGGTGGAGATGATGAATTAATTGTTAAAGGCTATACGGACGCAAGTTTCCAAACCGACAAAGATGATTTCAGATCACAGTCTGGGTTTGTCTTCTGCCTCAACGGAGGAGCAGTAAGCTGGAAAAGTGCTAAGCAAAGCACCATTGCGGATTCTACAACTGAAGCGGAGTACATTGCTGCACATGAAGCAGCAAAGGAAGCTATATGGCTAAGGAAGTTCATAGGTGAACTTGGTGTAGTCCCCTCCATTAAAGGACCAATTGCCCTGTATTGTGATAATAACGGAGCTATTGCACAGGCAAAGGAGCCTAGACACCACCAGAGAGTCAAGCATGTACTTCGTAGATTTCACCTTCTACGAGAGTTCGTTGAAAGAAAAGAAGTCGAGATAAGCAAAATTGGTACTGATGACAACATATCAGATCCATTAACTAAACCTCTGCCGCAGGCGAAGCACAACTCGCACACTGCAGCTATGGGAATCAAGCATATTGGAGAATGGCTTTGATGTCTCTGTTTAATGTTTTAAAGTTTTAGAGTTTAAATCTTTGTAAAACATTATTGGTTAATCATTCACAATAAATGAAAAGAATTCATTTTTCCATTTAATTTGTGGTTTATTAAATGATGAGTCCCTTCAATTTGACGATATATTCAAGATAGACTGTCAGGACCAGTCCTGTGACTAAGAAATGTCTATCAAGTGAACTTGAATGTCAAAGGTTGAAAATGGTCCCTAGTTGGAGTTTTCTATAAAATTGGACGCATAGAAAACGTTAGACGATTAGAATGCAAGATGACTAGTAGTTCTGTTTCTTGAACTATGTGGACATGGGCAATGTCATAATCATTTGCATAGATACTTACTTTGGGAAGACTAGTATCGGACAAGACCTATGAAACTTTACTGTAAGAGATGAAAATCTGTCATAAGTAAATTTCATTAAAATTATTAGACACTAAATCCTCAATACCTGAGTGATTTGAGATTACTTGTTTGAGAACTGGTTGCTTTGACGTTGACCAACCGTCGCACCGTAAAAGGAGGCTATAAAGGCAACGCTCAGGTAATCACCTATCAAACGAAGTCTAATCTCAAGATCGCAAGATTGAGATTGTCCTCCCATAAATCGGGATGAGATGCTTAAAAGTTGTACAAGGCCACTCGGAGAGCTAGAAACTGTGAAATGCATGGCCGTGCTCGGATGAATCATAGGCTATGATTATCTGTCTATTTGATCAGTTGAACTCTGAAACCGAGAAACACCTCTGGACATAATAAGGATGACAACTCTTACCTTATGTTCAAGAGCAAGCATCGAGCGACAAAGGAATTAGGAAATGCACACTTGTCCCTAAGGACAAGTGGGAGACTGAAGGAAATAATGCCCTTGGTCCAAGTATGCATTCTATGTTAAGTCTAATAAATGCGGTTCAGTATTAATTAACAAGTTAATAATTCAGTGAGATCAAGTGAGCTGAATGCCTAGCTAGAGGCCGCTTCAGTTCAAGTGGAATTAATGATATTAATCCACAGCTTACTCTTGACTATCTACGGAGGGACGACACTTGGAGTCCTAAAGACTTGTTCTTGTTCGGTTCGGGCGCAGCTAGGGAAGGCACGCAACAAAGAGTATGCATCTAAATTATGCTATATGATTATGTGTAAATAATATGTATTCCTGGCTTAATGGTTTTTTCCGCATGATTTATGAATTGTCATATGTATCATAACCTAACAATTTTAATATGGAATATTCTTATAATGTTAGTTATGTGATACAAAATGATTGGGTGGAGGAATGCACGTGGTCACGCAATATTGAAAATAAAAAAAATAAAAAAATTAAAACACTGCGATGTTCAATTCTTTACTTTGCTATTACAATTTAGAAGTTTTATCATGTAAGTGCACTATTGTTACATAGTTGCACTTTAGATGTATTTTAATAGAGATGAGTAGATGATGCATAATTTTTGTTTGGATAAACTTGGTGAAATTAAACATTTTTATTGCCTATTATCCGTGATGATAGATGTAATAATAGAAGTTTTAGGTTTATACCACGCACGCATCGCGTGCATATAAGACTAGTGTAGTAGAAGCTTCAAAAGCAACCCCTCAGACAATTAAGAAGATAATGAAATCAATGTTCAATGCCAATTTCTATTGATGATACTTCTAAAGTAATCACATATGTGATTCTTTACTGCCACATTTTGTCCTGATGTAAATACTCGTCACATGCAATCTTTTGACAACTTACAACATTCCTAAGTTTTTCTAAGCTTCTTCTATACAGTTCACTATGCTTCTATGATTGTAGAGCTTCACTAAGCTCTCTTTAACTATGTACAGTTTCACCAAATTTCTTTTGACAATATACATCAGGTAATTTGTAGGAGTACATCTCTACTTTTAAATGTAAGAAAAATAAATTATAAGTAATTAGCCTTAATGTAACTTTTGAGTTACATACGAATACCAATGATGCATATATTTTGCATAAATAAAACTTTAATATCTTACATGACGTGCACGTCCCTTTAATTAGTATTAATAAAATCACAAATTCTTATTTACAATGGGTGTACAATAAATATTGTACACCGGAGTAAAAGTTAACCCAAAATGCTTAAAAGTTAAGCTTATTTATGTAAACGTTATCTATTTTTAAGTGATAAATTTTTTCATTTTAGTAAAACTTATTTCTTCAAAATCACTAATAATGTATAAAATTAATCATTTAACCCTTTAAAAATTTATCTATTAATTTTTTTACTAATATAAAAGTTAACCAAAACTAGGTTAAAGTTACCAAAAAAAAGGGTTAAAGTTATCTTGGTGTACAATAAATTTATTGTACACCTGGTACGCGTAAGACCTTTTGTAATAAAATAAAGTATACTCTATGAAAGAATATTCTAGAGACTTGAGTATTTGTACAAGACCTAACAAATCTCCATTTTCGCACAACAAAAATATGTCACTACAAAAGTACAAAGCGTTCCCTCCAATACCCAAACACGACGCATCTAAATTCTAAAGCCTTATTTAATCATTACCAAAAAAAACACCTCATTTATCATCACTCCCTCTCTCATTTCACTCAATTCTTCCCCAATTCCTCCAATTCTCCCCTTCTTCGATCGCACCAAAACCCTAATTTCCTCCATAATTAAACCCTAAACCGCGCAATTTCTTCTCCCCATCCCGACAATATCTAACTTCGATTACATCTTCTTCATCGATTTCTGCATAATACTTTACACAGTTTGAAATTTCTCACTGTTTCTTCGAGCTGAAGGCTCTCTTGCAATTTCTACAATTCCCCGAAATTGCTGGAGTTAGGGTTTTCGCATTTTAATTGCGATTTTAATGAACTGTTTGGGGAGAATTTTCTTATGCTGCTATGCTGAAGATAAGCATAAGTTAGCCTTGGTTTTTTTCTCTCTCCTGTGAATTACTACTGGTCATTATTCATCGACAAACTTTGTTGCTTACTTCACCTGGTGTTTTCTGAGTTATTTGGATCGAAAATGTCGGATGATATGTTGATTCATTTCTCTTCAAACTCATCTAATCAGTCTGATCATTCCTTGCCAACTAAAATTGCTAAGCTCGAAGCACGTCTGGTGGGCAAGGGTTCGGTTTCGAATCCGGGATCCAGCTCAATGGCCTTACCTGCCCAAACTGTCTGGCCTTCTGCTGGGTCGTCGAAGTTCGTTGCTGTTGATAGTTTATTAGAGGCGTCAACTTCTAGTGACTCTGATGATGATGTGAGTATGTGTGTTTATCTGTTTATTGGTGTTATTTGAATTGGATTGACAATTTATAATAGTGTGGATTGCATTGATTTCGGATTTATTTTCTTGATGCAATTGTTATATATTCTGAAGTTAGACTGGTTCTTCGACGGAGAACAGCTGAACAGGCAGTGCGGTCATATGGAAATAGAAAAAAGACAGGATTGATGATAGTTGCGATTCTTGCAAGTAATAATTGTATCAACTGAATTCGAATTTGAAAGTCATACTTGTAAGACTGTGGATAGGATTGTAGTTGTTGATCCTTGAGAAGTAACCCTTTTTTCTCTAGTAATGAGATAAGAGTTACGAAATAGAGAACTAAAAGTCCTTAAAAAAAAACCTGTTTTCCAAGCGAAAAACAATCTCGTTCTTGTCTGAGACCTTCATACCCAGTCTTTGGCATTTTGGAGTCGATGGAATGAAGTAATTGGAAATGGATTAAGAACAGCAGGTCGTAGAAGGATAGGTACTCCTCTACCGACTATCGCTTGACATGCACAATTCTATAACTTTTTGCGCCCGGTAGAAGACTGACTAGCCCATCCAACCAACATATCCACCACCTCCTTTGCCCTTAATATAAATGTGATGCAGGTTTGTTGAAATGATTTTTTTGGAGATCTCTGTATGACATGTCAGAAGAAGTGTAACAAGTACCTGGAAATAAATATGCAAGTACATTATAAAAGTCTTGTCCAAAATATTTTGTAATTTTTTATCTGTTCGAGAACTCAGAAAGTAATAAATCATGAATCATACGCAACAAGAAGGTCAGAAAAACACATTGAGTTAATTGTATTTCGAGAGCTCTTTGTAAATTGAAGAATGTAAGCAGTGTGAAGATACTGAAAACAACAGGATTATTCCTACAGTCTTGTGAAAAGATACATGTGATGACCGTCAGACCGTGATCATATTGTGCTATTCAATCTGTAGCTTTATTTTTTTTGTCTCGAACCCTTAGCTAGAAAATACCGTGTAACATCTTAATAATTAATTTGAAACTTCTTGTCTAGACTTTCCCATAATTTTGCTAGTTGTAGGCAATGCTACTTCAACTCTTAGTTGAAAGTTCTTCGTTGGATACTCATTGCTTTAATTTTCACCTAAACACCTTAATTTTGTCAAACAACATATTTGTAGAGAAAAATGTAAAAGGAGATGGAAAGAGAAGACTAAGTTATGTTTGTACAGAAGATTGAGATGGAAACATAGACAAAATAGATTGTAAAATATGAGCTTGATATGAGAATTCTATTAAGAACCAACAAACAATTCAAAGTGAAATGTTTATATATGTATTTATTGCATGAAAAGCGCATGTGAAGGCTTTGTAGAATGATGAATGCTTTCCGTGTCCCCATACTCGTGTCAAATTCAAGGTTATTGTCCTCATTGACAAAATTTGAGCCCTGTTATGTCAAACACTTGGATATGTAGCCGTATGCTGTCTGAGTGACATATACTGTAGGTGTTTAGTCATTCCGATTCCCCTCTCCATATCATTTTTCGGGAGCTAGAGGAAATGTGTCTGTCGACCCTTTTTACTTTCTTTCTCAAATAGCGGGGTGTTTATCTTGAAAAAGTGTGAAAGCACACCTGTATGACAAACTGAAAACCTGATTATAAGGATAGTAAAGTGTTCAAAAGTATGTAATCTACAATTCTGCAGCAGTTGTACTTGTACAAATCCAAAGTGTATTTCCAGTTTCTCTTTTTCTCCAGGGGTGGGTTGGGGACTTAAAACAGGGTTGTTTGAAAGATAATCCTTGTTGGCATATCATATTTAAACTTGAAGGCTTAATTTGCTTATTTTAATTAAATCCTGTCATGTCTGTTTAACATTCGCTCTTCTCAATTAGAATGTTCTTGTCTTCTGTTTTTGCAGGGTGGTGGGGAATTTCTCATTCAGGCCAACATTCGGAAGCGTCAAAAGCTTCAGGAAGACAATAGATCCAATTTGGATCATGCTGAGGTACTTCTCTTACACTTTGCATAGAATTGGTAAAGAGGTCTTATATATAAATACAAATGACGTCAAAAAGAAGAGCTCTGTAATGTGTATAGCTTTTATTTTTTATTTAGTTGCTTTTTCCATTTTTGACTTGAAGCAAACTGGGTTCGATTGAATAGACATGTAGGAAGCCCAAATCCTTAATTCCATACTTGCCTAATGCCAAGTTAAGATCTCCTTAACCATAAGCTTGTAGGTTTTGGGTCAATTTAGAAATTTGAATGCACGTAAGGTATATGTTCAGTGTTGGATTTACCTTTTTTTGAAATTCGAGAGATTTCTGTTTGTTAACACCCCCCCCCCTCCACCCCATAGTGCTGTTGTATTCTTGCGAATCCTTGGGTAAAGGTTATTTTCGTCTTTTTGAGTCATTTATCCATTTTATAAAACTATATAACATCTGCAATCTAATCTGTTAGGTCTTTTTTAATGAGATTCATAGTTTAATATTCTTTTTTGAGTAACTTCAGCTAGATGACTAATTAAAGCACAATCTTGCAGTCTTGCAGAATCTTCTTCTTCCATATCTAGTATTTTACTTTAACCAGATCTTTGTTGAATATGTTAGGTTGGCGGTGATGGAAAGCCAAAGACTGTGGAAGAAATATCCCCCATTCTTGGTGTTGATACGAACAAGAAAAAACAAGGTCGTGGTAGGCCACAGGGAACAACTGGCCGTGGCCGTGGTTCTAGATCAAACGATCATCCTAAAACCCAAACATCACCTTCTACTTTTTCTTCTGCAAATGGTCAGATGGACAAGTCAAATTACAAGGTAATATTCAACTTGCACATCCTGTATTTACAATCTGCTAATAACAGGCTTATTTAAGTGTGTCAATGTCTGAACCTTTTTCCCCTTTAAAATTGGATTATAAAATGATTCACTATTTAATTGGGTCACTTTACAGGATATGAGAACTACAGAGTTGTTTTCGAATGGTGACCGCACTCAGGAGGTACAGTTTCTAATGACATCTTGTGTCTAGTCGACAGCTGTTAATGCCCCTCCCCCGTCCTTACACAGTTGCACAAACACACACACACATCACAAACAAAAATAAAGAGAGGGGGAAGAAAATGACAGCGTATGTAAACAATGCAATTGTAGCCTATAGGAGGATTAGTGAAGAAGGAGCTTATAACTTTTTAAGTCATGTTTGTGCATGCCGAGTGTTTTGACCCTCGTGGAGGAGAAACAGTGTTTTACATATGTCTTCATTGTTCTGTATAAAAAGGATAAGCTTGCTTGCTTGCAAAGTAAAGTTGCCTCTCTGGAAGAGGAGTTGCGCAAGTCACGTGAAGAGGTTTCTAATTATCAAAATCAGTCCTATCAATTAGGAAAGGTAAATTATAATGTTTTGTATTTTATGTTAAATAAAAATGTCGCCTCAATTTATGAGGAATTAATGCATTTTCTTCATACCTATTAGGAGCTCAAGGAGCACAAAGATTGTGAAGAATTATTGAAGCCAAAGGTCTGTTCTTCCTATACTTTATTGAACCTTTGGGGGCATAATATTAGGTTTTGTCTTTTTATAATTTGTCGTTTTGTCTTTTCCTATTTTCCGTAGAGCAAAAGTTAGTTCGTGAACAAGAAGCATTGTACTCGTTGTCTGTTTACAAGGCATCGTTAAGAGTCTAGCTAAGGTGTGTTACTTAACATGTTGATATTTTGTGCTTATTTGTGCAGCGAACAAAAATCATATCAGATTTGCTGATATCTGTTTCAAAAGCCGAGAGACAAGAAACAAGGATGAAAGTGCGTCAGGATTCCTTGAGACTCGGCAACGTTGGAGTGATAAGGTATGTAATTCTCTTCAAGAGATTTTCCCTATGTCATTTCCTCTGCTTCTATGTATTAAGATAATGGTAAAGCAATGATGTATTGTAGAGAAGTGAAGTGATGTTTATTGGTGTTTTAAAAGATGTTTTGGTCTTCACAAGGCATTTTGTTATGTGTTGAATGTAGTTTATAAGAATGATAAATGCATAATGGTCATGAATTCTGTTCAGTCTTGAATGTAGTTTTTGAGAATGAAATGCATGGTCATGAATTCTGGTGTGTGAGTACCTGAGTGGCATGCTGTGTTACTTCGACACGCCACTTTTGGGCTCATATCCATGTCGACCCGACGCGACACAGATCCGGGTATGGAATCCGTACCGGATCCATGGATGGTCAATCAGACACGGCAGACAGCCCTTTCTTAAAGAAAAATGTCGATCTACTTTTTAATCAACCCTAGATCTGGTAATTAGGAGTAACATTCATGTTCTTTTTTGTTTTAAGCATGGGGCTTTTGCTGAGAATCTAAACCCGAACTCAGGGAAGCTATTTTTTTCTGATATATAAAGCACCGACCATCATCTTCCGGTGAGGATTGGGGTGGTAATGGCGTACTTGCTGCAATTTTTTCCCAAAGCTGTCCTTTTTCTTTTTCGTTTTAATCTGGGGTGTTTGTATTTGAAAACTGAACCTACTTTACAGCTGTACTCCTGTTCTCTTTGACTTTTCAATTCTGTTTTTTTAAAGAACTTTAATTATTTTTCTTTTCTGTAATTCTTTTTTACGTGTCCCCGTACCCGTGTCCGAGTAACATAGGTGGCATGTTAAGTTGTCTAGAAAAAATGATATTTGCTCATTGGTATTATTTGACGGAGACATCTAATGAGATCTCCATCACTGTGATGCTGGGGTCAGTTTGAATGATGTTGTTATCAAAAGAGTCATTTCTGTTTAGGCTGTTGCTCTGCTCTCTATAGTCTATACTTCCTTGAAAACTACTCCCTCCATCCAATATTGGAGGTCCAAGTTTTACCTTTTATTGTCCACAAATATGGTCCTGTTGAGCATTAGCTACTTGCATATGCTGACATGCCTTCCCGTTTTAATAGGTAAAACCTAACCTTCATATACTGGCCAAATCTACTTGGAACTTTCAATTTGTGATGGAGGGCATGCTTTGTTTTTCTTTTGTCCAGTGAACTTGCATAGAATTGCTAATTGTCAACCGATATTGTTTTTCTTTTGTCCAGTGAACTTGCAATTGCTATTGTAATCTTCTGTTTTCACTGCTTGACCTGTATGCCCTGCTAGTGTAATGATAAGGGACACCAAATATTTCACATATTTTTAGAATATCAATTGACCATGTACAACACCAAAAGTTCTGTTTTGTTTATAGCAATCTCATGCTTGACTTTAGTGTATCTTTCTTGACTTGAGTGTCACAAGTTTGAAAATTTAAGAATATGTTTGCTATTGTAATCTGTCTTGTATTTACTGGCCCTTACATCTAGTGCCAAGGGAAAAATGGTGTTTGCACCATAAAGATTGACCTCACTGACTTTGTGGATGATTCTCTGTATGGATGGAAAGTGTTGGCAGCTAGTCAGAATTTCATCACTCATCGCTTGTGCCTTGGGTCTAGGATAAGATGGGCACTGATAGTTTGTATGGGCCTTATGGCAGTGCATAGAGACATCCTGCTGGAATTGAATATGAAAGCTCTTATGGTTGAATTATCTTACACTTGTATGAATGATGCAAAGTTGCAAACACTATGCGAATTAAAGGGGGAGGGAGAGAGCATGCTGAGAATATTATTGGTGGTAGGGATGCTTGCATACAGCCACATCCACTGTCATTAATTTTATTCTGATTATTACAGGGCAGGAACCGTCATATCCGAGACATGGGAGGATGGACAAGCACTGAAGGACATCAATGCTCACCTTGTAAGTGCTGTGAAATCTGAGGCATTGGCTGCCTTAATTCCCCTCTGTCCTATGTTGGCTGGAGCATATTGTTCGCGTTTTTTCACCAATGCTATATTTTCTTTTAGAAACAATTGTTGGAGGCAAAAGAAACAGTTGAGAGGCAGCGGAAGTTATTGAGAAAGCGACAGTCTGGTATAAGTTTCAGTTTTTTTATTAATGAGTTTTGACTTTGAGTCCTTTGTCTAGCTCAATAATGGGTCTTCCATTGAATATTTTTGAAAGGGAAATTCTCGTTGGTAACATTAAGTTTCTTATTTTTCTCTTTGGTAGAATGAAAATAAGAACTTTCTCTATGGTAGCCTTAAGTTTCTATACATAATTAAACAATGGCATTAGTGATGGTTTTATCTTATTTTTTGGGTCAAAAACTATATTTTTAGACTAACTGACTAACTGTAGTTAACGATTAAGTTACCAAAATACCCTTAAAACTAGTTTTCCCTCCTAAAGGAAATGAGTCTTTCTCTCCAAATCATTTCCTCCTATAAACCGATAAACCTTAACACCCAACTCATTAATGTGCAACCAAGTAGTTGCTTACATTATCAGAAATGTTAAATTTGCAATGTTTTAAATAATCATCTTTAGTTTCCCACATTTTCATTCGGATAATACATCAATTGATTGGCAATGGTTTTTGTTTAAAAAGCTTCAATTGATGAGAACTCGGTGAGTATAGGTGAATGGTATACTAGCCCATTAAAGAGGGTATTTATGTAAGCTCAGATGTTAACCTGCGGTTAATAAAATTGGTTAAACCATCATTTATACCATTTGTTTGATTATTTATAGAAACTGAAGGCTACCAAAGAGAGAATTCTTTTTTCATTTTACCAAAGAGAAAAATAAGAAACGTTACCAAAGAGAATTTCCCTTTTTGAAATAGTAAGAGAACTTTTGTATGCACATTGAAACCATATGATGTGCGAGTTTCCTGTTTAGTTTGGTGACAGTATGTCGAGTGATCATAATTAATAAGTGGACTTCTCGTTATAAGAATTGTATTTTAAAATATCACATGTTACGAGCAGAGCAAGGAATCCTTGGAAGAAATATATGCTGCAATAAATAGCTGGGCTAGTGTATTTTATACTAAAAGAACTGCAACCTATACTTTGAACACTCTAAATTAGTCGTGGAAACTTCTAGAAGGATTTTACAAGTGAATACCACTTCCCAACCAAATAACCTACTTAAGCATACGTGGATCAGCATGTGTGCATTTGAACAACATAAGCATCTTTTTTTTGAAGAAAAACATAAGCTTATTTCTAAGGGTCTGTTCGGTACCAATTTCTATTTTGTGTTTTAAGTTTTTAAAAAACTGAAAACTATTTTTTATTTTGTTTTTACGTTTTTACAAAACCAAAATAACACACACAATGAAAAATTATTATCTCTAGAATTTTCATATTCCATGCCTCTGCTTCCTTCGTCAAACACATCCATATCTCACAAAAGAAAAACCAAATATAATCCTTTTATGATCTTAATTCTCTGGTGAGTGGTGACCATTAATTCTAAGAATGGTTAATTATACCAAGACCCCAACTAAGGTACTGTACATTTTGCTTATTCCAATTACTCCTTGTCATCCATGCCAACTTGCCAAGACACCATCATCCATGTATTTTATCCACAACAAGCTTGCAACCACCATTAACACCAACGAAGAGCTGCCATTGTCAGATCTTAACATTGAACAACTTTTAATAACTCAAATGAATGTATAACAAATCAAATTAACAAAGATTGAGTTAAAATAAGTGTGAAAGACATGAGATTGAGGAGATCGAGGAGGTGGTTTAGGTTCTGGGTAAACTTGCTAACTGCCATGATTCCTAAGTCGGGATACAGATCTTGTAGGTCTCAACAAAATCATGTCTCCAACGGCTGCTCGGAGGTGCTTTTTTCTACGTCGGAGCTTTCTCAACAATGGCACTGAAGAAATTGCTAAGAACCACCATCTATGGAGAAGGAATTGAAAGTTATTATTGATAAATTATGGGTACTTGCCCTTAGGAGATAGAACATGAGAAGCAGAGAAGATGGAATATGGATTGTTAGAGATAGGAATTGACAAAGGAGAGAGAAAGTGTGACTGCTACTTGTTTTCCAAAACGTTTTCTTTTTCTAAAACCACTTCTAGTGGTTTCCACTAAAATGTTGTGGTTTTGTTAAAACAGTCGATAATTGGTTTTTTTTTAATTGATTTTGCCGAACATGTTCGCTTTTTATTTTTTGAAAAAAACGGAAATCAAGGAAAACAAAGTGATGCCGGACGTAGCCTAAGTTGTCCGTATTTGAGGCCATCTTGAATAATTGTTGAGGAATTTCAAGCCTTGTAGCAGTTGGTAACTTTTGCATTTGCCCTTTCGGAAATTTGAATTTTGAAGTATTCACCAAAGCCAGCTAATTTCAATCCTCTCTTGTAGATGATTGGTTTGGTTGTTTCCACATTGATATAGCTATATAGGCATCCGCATATATCCATCGTTAACCAAGTGCCTCAATGCTCAAGTGAGACTTCAGTCAATCAGACGTTCTGCTCTGTTCGTTAGGAGACCTTTTATTCTTGACTTCAAATAAGTTGATGACTTCCTGTAACTTTAAGTTCAATAATAAAAGACTTGTATCGTTTGGAGTTTTTGTTGAAAAAAAAATGGTTGCTACTTCTGTTGACATCATCCCCTGGATGCCTACTATGTGCTCATTGTTTTTTCTTTTAGGTCTTTGACCTAGCTCTTTGTTGATATCCTCGCTGGATGTAGAAGTTACTTGAAGTCTTCGCATTAGACAATCTGACAATCTTTTGTTAAAATGTACATCAACAGGCTATTTTTCAGTGTTTACCTAGGTTAAACCATATGGTGCACTTACCACTATGACATTTATGTGCAATGCCAAATTTTTCACGAGTGGTCAAGACCCTAGGTCAATCCAAGATTTATTTCTCTCCGACAATGTTCTTCCACACCTAAATGTGGGAACATAAAGTTCGATGTGGAGGCAACATAATTGAACTGTATGATGTGAACATATAATTGTTTTATTGCTTATCTGTCACTTGTGGGTGTCATTATTCTTACAGATAAGAGTGATGGAGGTGATATGGAGTCGGGTGTCCAGGAGGAAGACTTTTTTATTCAGGATGAAATTTACAAGTCTCGTCTAGCAAGTATCAAGAGGGTACTACTCTGTACATGTTAACTGTCTTTGAAGTTTCTGGATTTTATTGTTCTTCTGCGTATTATAATTTCAGCTTACACTATGAAGGAGGAAGAAGTGGTATTGCGGGAAAGGGACCGTTATGAGCTGGATAAGGGTAGGCTGATACGTGAGATGAAGCGTATAAGAGATGAGGATGGTTCTCGTTTTAACAATTTTCCGATCCTAAATCGCCGATATGCACTTTTGAATCTTTTAGGGAAAGGAGGGTTCAGTGAGGTTTACAAGGTTTGTACTCTATAATAATAAATCTCTTTACCTGCATTGCATTCCATGATAGTCTTCGAGTAACATGTGGAACATTTTTTCTTCAATCCTTGCCTTTATGGGCAATGTGAGCATATAAACTTTTTGCAGTGATTTGAAGTGAGAAATTTCCGGCAGGCTTTTGATTTGGTAGACCATCGGTACGTTGCCTGTAAGCTTCATGGTCTGAATCCCCAATGGAGTGAAGAAAAGAAGCAGAGCTACATCAGACATGCCATTCGAGAATATAATATTCACAAGACTTTGGTGCATAATAACATTGTTCGTCTTTGGGACACTTTTGAGATTGATCAGAATACATTCTGCACTGTCCTGGAGTTTTGTAGTGGTAAACTAGTGCAACATTCCTTTGACTTCGTTCAAGTGTTCTTTTCCTCGGTTAAAATTTTGTTTTCTGTGGTTTTTTTTAAAAAATCAGGCAAAGATCTTGATGCAATTCTAAAGGCAACGCCAGTATTACCAGAAAAGGAAGCAAGAATAATCATTGTGCAGATATTCCAAGGCCTTGTTTACTTGAACAAGAGAGCACAAAAGATTATTCATTATGATTTGAAGCCTGGCAATGTTCTTTTTGATGAGCTTGGAGTTGCTAAATTGACAGACTTTGGTCTGAGTAAAATAGTTGAGGATGATGTTGGATCCCAGGGCATGGAGCTTACTTCCCAAGGAGCGGGTACTTATTGGTGAGTTTGTTAGATAAGACATAAAGTTGAACAATTACACTACTGACATCATGACATGTGCATTCTAACTGCTTACCTCTTCTTGTGTTTGTGGATTTATGACAATCCCTTTCCTAAATTTAACCTCCAAATATTTTGTATCATGGAATTGGCTACATCACTTAGCAGTAGTTAGTACTTGATAACTTCTGTAATTTGCAACATCGTCATAGTAACTGCAAAATTCCCTCTGCTTTCTGTATTCAAATTCCGATGCAATGTCATTCTGTTTATTCCTGTTGATATGAAGAAAATCTGTTTTTTGTTCATCCCAAAAAATATACAACTTGGGCTTGTGTCTTCTTTCATGCAAGTTTAAGTGTTCTTGTTGTGTTCCTCTGTGGTAAAGATCCATTTATGAACATCAAATGCATGATGCTTGTTTTTGTAAGACTCTGTACAGTTGCAACCTTAGATAAATTACAAAAATCATGTCGTTGATGTTTAATGCTTACTAAACTTGAGCTTATTTATACTGTTTAGCTATCTTGTTATATCAGTTGTGCTTGATATCCCCCACACTCCTGGAAGTGTTGCTGAAATTCGATCAGTTGACTCAGTTCCTTGAGTACTATGGTTTGTGAGCAATGAGATGCGTGAGTTACCTGAATGCAGAGAGCTGGACTACGTTTCTTATTTCAGTTTCGAAATTTTATATAACTTCTACTTGTCAGAAGCAGGATATTTATGCTACTATTTTTGTTTTACTCAGGTATCTGCCTCCGGAATGCTTTGAGCTCAACAAGATACCACTAATATCTTCCAAGGTAGGTGTCTTTGATATGTTCGATTGTTGATCAAGTATGTAATCTATTTTGTCAACTCCATTGTGTATCATGGACTTGTATGGGCTGACTCCTTGAGTGCTGTTCATTGCGCAAATATTGGTAGTACTATGGTAGTTTATGCTGTTCGCTCAGTTGTCCTCACTGGAAGATGTCCATTTGGTCATTCTGACTCCCATGCTTTGAAAACAGGTTGATGTTTGGTCAGCAGGTGTTCTGTTGTACCAGATGCTCTATGGAAGACGTCCTTTTGGTCACGATCAAAGTCAGGAACGTATTTTACGAGAAGATACCATTATCAAAGCAAGAAAGGTGGATTTCCCTACTAGACCTAGCGTCTCAAGCGAGGCAAAAGTAAGACGATCTTTTCAAGCACTCCCCTCATCCGTGTTCATAGACCTTCATTCTATTTCTGTCATGGATTCTCCCTCCCCCCCCCCCCCCCCCCCCCAAACGGCCAACCCACCCCCCTCTTTTGAGTATTACAAATGATTTTTTTTATCTTATCCTCAAGGGTATTTCTGACATTTTTCCTCATCCAACTAACTAGTAAGTTATTTAAAGTGGTGAGATAAGTTATCCCCTCCCCCCCCCCCCCCCCCACCCACCAGCCCACCATTCTTTCCCTGGGTAGATCATTGGGCAAAGTGTCGTATAAGGAAGTCTAACAAATTATTGTGAGCTTGTGCTGTATTTTAGGAGTGGTTTCTTGCTTTTTTGGGAGGGTAAATTTAGTGCCTTTTTATTTAAGTTAAGTTAGGGTGAGATCTCACCCTAGACTTTCTAAGGTTATAGTCCTCATTGCCGTGGGGTTATTTATTATTCCAGTGGTTCATTTCTGAAGAAAAATCAGTTATGAACAGAACTCTTTTCTTTCTAACTAGAAGTTTTTCTTTGTTCTATAGGAACTGATGCGTCGTTGTTTAACCTACAACCAAGCTGAGAGGCCCGATGTATTGAGTATTGCTCTGGATCAGTATTTAATATATGCGAAGAAATAATCAGAGCCTAGCCAATTTTGCGGAGCATGGGTCCAAACTCCAAAGAGTTCTCTTACTCCCCTTGAGATTGAATGTCATAATTGTAACATCTAAGCTGCTGAGGCTTTTCTGTATATATTGTAAAGCTTTTGTAAGCTGTATATATGAATTCTCCCACCCACTATTTTCCCTCCGTTCTAATCTTTGTGTGCCAGTATTTGGCCTTTTACAACTTTAATGTTGGTCCCAACTTACCTGCTTTCTGCTCGTGGAAAAAATGGTATACTAAGAAATTTGAAGTTGGTTCATGGAACTCCGCCGGACTATTCACCAAAGATATTGTGTACGAGGTACTTTCTGTGCAAATACAAGTCCAAATTTTGTGCAGTCTCATTTGTCTTGAAAAGTCCTAAATGTTGTTATCTTGGTCTTGATTGGGTGAGTGAGTGATTCTAAATCAATCACGGTGATCACAGCTCGTAAATAACAAGAGTATTTTCGTATTTACACTAGAAAGGGAAGTGAAAAATATGACATTTTCTTCCCCAACTCAACTTTATAGAAGTGACCCCTCGCCTTTAACAATTTAAGATCAGGAGAGAAAGAGAGAGACCGGCTTAGGGGCGTTCTATTAGCTGGATGAAACTTGGATTTATCTGATTTGAATTAAACTGATTGAAGCTTATTAAACTTGATAGTATCTGATCAGACCTAATTATTAGAGAGTAAATTTGAGAGTGATTGTGTTCCATCATTTACAAAAACTTGCATTCCATATACCCTTTTGTCTGTGATTTGTAATGTTGGGTCTTCATATGTTCACAACCAAACTATAAGTTTAAGAAGTTTCATTATTCATTTAAGCTAGCAAATTATTCTTTTAACATGTTTCAGTATTCTTATAAAATGCCAAATTACTCCACAAATATTAATTAGTGCCAACTGAAATATACCTAGTTTTTCAACAATCAAATCACAAACGAGAAATTAACAACTGAAATTCGAGTTTTCCATTAACAACATAATAATCAACAATGAAATTTTGATAACCAGATAAAATGTTGAAACGAAGGGGAGAAGAATCAAGTGAAGAAAGATAAAGAAACAACTAAAAAAGACTAATTGCTTTGGCTTTTCTGATTTTTCAAAGGGCCACACGCTAAGCCATTCTTTTTACAAATAATATTCCATGTTACTTATACTATACATAGATAGTTGTGATTAGTTTATTATTTCCCTATGGTTCATATAATTTAAATTACATTAGAAATGGAAACTTTGATACAATATCCATTATTATTATTATAATTTATAAGTTAGAAGTTAAAATTAGATTTTGGTATAAGTTAACCACATATGAATATAAAAGTCTAATTCAATTTATCCCATGTATAAAAGCATGGTACAAAAATGCTACATTGATAGTCTTCAATTTATCTATGTACAAAAGTCTTCTCACACTTCAAAAAAGATCAAATAAAAATTAAGTGAACTGATAATAAAAGAAGGAAATGTTAACAATAACGATTAAGAATTTTGGATGAATAATCCTTCAATTCTATTATTTATTCAAGTGGTTTTAAAAAAAAATGAATAAATGAATAAATGAATAATGAGAGGGGATGATATATTGTAAGACCGATATAAACTACTCCCTTTTTTCTTGTTTATTAGGCTATGTTCTATTGAACTTATTTTGACCGAACTTATATTATATGAACTTATTTTATCGTGACATAAAGGGAGTGCAATTATGTTTGACCACGACGGCCATAGGTTCCCTTGTGATCTCTGGTGTGGGGATCTCTCAACATACACCCGCAAGGTAGAGATTGAGGGTTCGGGGGACTGTAACTACCGAGAGGAGTACTCGCTCGTCGATAACTCCAGAGGCAGGATATCCTTACTAGCTCAGCATAAATAATTGAAGGGACATGCGTTAACTATTAAACTAATCTGAGTTGATTTTAACAATATGCAACATATAATACTAGATTGATCGCGATTATCTGATTTAGATTGTATTAAGGACCTAGCATGATAATCCAATTTCCCAAAATATTATCTTTATTAGGCGTGATAGAACAATCAGGTTTAATTAGTTTAACAGTTCATAAAAGGGCGAGGAAAGCAATTAAATCACGGAAAAGGGACACATTACGACGCAACCTTGAGAGGTGCGTCACGGTTCTCAGAAAACTAACCACTTTGACTTTGCTATTTCTCCTTTTATTTAACGAATCTCAAGGTAAAGGACAGGATACGCTCTGTTCGATTTTTGGATCGATTGCGACAGAACACGTGATCAATTTCGCAGCGTGAGGCTTAGGCTTAGGGGTTGGAGTCAATACTCAGAATAATAATTGTGTGTTGTGTCTTTCACGTCGAACTTGAGGCTATATTTATAGAAAAGAGTTCGTGGAAAGATAGAATTGTAGAATTCTAATCCACGAGGAATTAGGAAAGAACACGTCCCAGGTAATTTCAGCGCCCAGAGCTGGGCGCCGAAGATTTCGGCGCCCAGTGCCAGGCGTTGAAAATAGGGTTTGTGCCGTTTCTTTGTCAGATTCGGACTCTTAGAATCCGGAGTGCATGAGACTTAATAGAGTCTTTTAGTGCGTATTAATTTTATGACGGAATGCGTCTGGGCCCGTTACGAACTCTAGGCTCGTTAGGATTTTAATTAATACGTAACTCTTATTTTCAAATCGTATTAGAAATAGGATTCTTTCGCAATTTCTATCTCATTTAGGATTTATGTTGGAGTGCAACACCTAATTCTGACATGTTTCTATCTTTTATGACTTGCCACTTTTAACAACTACCCATTACGGCAGTTACTATTTTTAGCAGGTTTCCATAAATAGCAGGTTTCTATAAATAGCAGGTTTCAGGTGAAATGAAAAGGGGGATTGAGATTCGTTATTTTATAGGAGATGCGTTGCCAAGTGGAGATTTATGTTCTCATCATCGAACCTTCCCTTTCGGGAATGGGGACAAAAGTAGGTGTCTACACTAGGGTTCTTGGACACTTCAATTTCTTGGGCTAGATCCTGAGGCCAGACAATGAAAAACGAAATATAACAATATGTCAGGTCATAAGAGTGAGATACAGGCACAGTAAAATAATTGCCTATTGATGCAATTACTGGCAACGTGACATGAGTCTGTCCCATGTTTGCGACTTTGTGGTATAAACTCATGCAGTGCGCGATAACACTTGAAGTTTAAGGACATTGAAAGGAAATGCTAAGCAAAAACTGCCTTACAGGCAATCCAGGATGTTTTTTATTTGTTACAGGCGATCCAGACGTGTTCAAGAACAACGAGTTTAGGTTGCTTAACTGCTTAAGCCATGAGAGTGGTAAGTGCTGACACATCCATGTTAAAATCTTTCTGAGAAAGGAGAAAGGCATTACTTAGGTGAATTATTCTAATTATAGAAATTGGAAGAACAAATCGAAGTGTCCAAAATCCAAATACTCACATAAAATAAAACATCCCAAACCTAGGTATCTATGGTTTGTTCCTGTCTATCCACTGTAGTTAAAATACAGGAAAAACCCCACAACACTTGTACATTGATTAATGAGAAAATGCAGCTTATACGTTTAGTTTCTTTGAATTGTAAAAATGATCCCTAGAGTTCCCCCAAACACTTCAGTAGGACACACATGTCTCTTTTGGCTGCTTAATTGGTGGTCCTGGTGTCCTATTGAAGCGTTTGAGGTAGTTCTTAGGGGGTTATGCGGCTATGATGAAATTAAAAGACTGCAATTTTACTTGCCAATATTTCTTTTTTTTAACGCTTATACTTACAAATCTAAAATCTCTTTTATGTCCAGGTTGGAGCTACTCTGGTTGCTATTTGTATCTTGTTGGAAATCAAGGTCGGATGTTCAGTAATCTAACCTGCACATGGCATACTTATTCATATTCCCCAAAGCCATTTTCCCTGTGAGTTCCTTTTTTTTTGTCTATGCATTGAGTTAATATTGATGGTTAAGTGCAAAGCAGAATCAAAGTTGATATTGTTTGTGGTCAATATGCCTTTTTTGTTGGATATTCATAGGTTGACATTACATATGGTTTTTATTTCTTGTTGTGCAACTGCATTCCTTTAAATGAAGTATGGGTCAATTGGCCATGAGAAGTGAAGTAAGAGAGGGACTGGAGACAGAAAAAGGGTGGATAAAGGAACACTACCTTCAGGATTATATTCTGCACATTCATATTTCTCCAAAGCCATATTCTTGACTAGGTTCATGTTCTGCATTTGTACATAGTCTATCTTTGGTTACGTTTTCTCGTTTTACCTTAAATTCTCAGGATCTTTCAGTTACTCCAGAATAATAGCCAAAATGTTACAGTATCAATTTGCAATAGAGAGCTTTAATTATTGTCAAGCAACACAGTTAGGTGCCCTCAAGAGTTCCCTTGAACACTTCAATGGACACACCAATTATATAGGCCCTATCCAGGGGTGGCTTTTGTCTGCTGAAGTGTTTGGGGGAACTTTAGGTGGTGCTTGACACTGTAGCACGATGTTTATTAGATAAAAACACTTAATATTTACTCCCTCCGTCCCGGAATACTTGACCTGTTTTCTTTATCGGGCCGTCCCTTAATACTTGACCTGTTTCTAAAAATGGAAATATTCTAACAATATTATATTATTTCTCACTCCACCCCTATTAACCCACCTACCCCCTACTCCATACAAAAAATAATTAAAAATTCAACCCCTACTCTCCCCATCCCCACCCCTTTACACATTTTCCACTACATTAAAATAATACCCCACTATCAACTACTACCTATTAAATTAAATAAGTCAATTCAAGTCCCTTAAACTCTGTGCCGGTCAAACCGGGTCGAGTATTCCGGGACGGAGGGAGTATAACTTTTTTGGGCTGATAAACTTCAATGAAGTTTTTCTTTAACATATAAATATCTTTTCTTATCAAATGAACATGCTAGATATATTTTCTTTTTGGTTTTCTGTTCAATTTCAACACATTTTTTTTCCATTTGTATAAAAATCATATATTCATAGTTAGATTTTGTTTCCGGTGTTATAAACACTGTAGCATATGCGGAGCTACTTAATTTATGGGGGTTTCTGTGAATTTTTGTGTTCACATATCCTCTCGACGCTTTGATGTCTGTAGAAAATGTAGTCATTCTTGTAACTACATTACCGTTGCACCATCTAACAATAAAAGTTATAAATATTCCTCCTATGAAGCTCTTTCTTATTAGCTAACTCATAAGTCATAATAATCACACTATTTTGTTGTGCAATAAATCAGCAGCAAGAGTAGCTCTACTAAGTCATGCTTGCATTATCCCTTGAAGGATCAGATTACAACTAAGCCTTGTTGAACTGAGATGTGGATGTAAGTTATCTGTCTTATTTATCCAGATTAGTCCTAGCGCTGCAGACTTGGGAGAGACTTTATGATCCCTGAACTTTGGTAGTCGAGTCAAGGGAATCGAATATGGTCCAGCTCGCAAGCAGACAGATTTTTCTGAGCTCCTCAAGTATAAGCATCTGGTATGTTCTATGAGAATTTTTTAGAATAATATTGTTGTTGAGTTTTGCCTGCTGTTTATGCTCGTATTTCTTTCAACAGGCTAAGAAATCAAAGCATGATGAAAAAGAAGCAAAGAAACTGCAGGACAATGTACAATCTTTGCAGCTAAGACTTTCTGCCATAGAGCATATCTGCAGAAATCTCCAAGAGAAGGTATTGTTGCTACTCTCTCTCTCAAGATGATATCTGCAGTCTGCTTGGTCAACTTGTCCTAAGTTGACATTGTTTGCAGTAATCGATCAAAAGTTTATAAATATAAACTAAATAACTTTCATATTTGGTTGGTTGCTTTTTTGTTCTGTTCTGTGAGATATTGGTGCATTCCCGTTGTGTATTAGCTAGCAATTTACCCCCTGAGTATGAACATATATTGGAAATATGGTAGAATATGAAATGAATCAGGCTTTTAAGTGATACAGTCTACATCAGCTGAAGGTACAATATCATGGAATATTTAGGTAGAAGCAGCCAGGCAGGATTTTGTTAATTTATTTGAAGCAGGATTTTGACCCTTATATGATTATATCATAATTCATGGAAGTAACCTAATACCTATAAAAAAACCTGCAGTGTGTTGCTTCATTGTACTTCGACTAGCTTATTTTATGATGATTGTTTCAAGATGATCTTGCATGGAGTATGTGATGATTGAGAACTTCATACTTATTTCTTATTTTAGTTTGTTGGCAAAACTCATTTCAATCCACTTATGCACATTTAAGGCTTGTTTGGTCGTAATAGGTCATATTTAGGCTAAAATGAGCATTTTCGCTCCCAAATTTTAAATAAAGAACCTAAGGACTCATTTAAAACTTACTAAGTGTTTTATATGCTTAGTTTTGACTTTCTAAGACTCATACCTATCTATTTATGCACATTTAAAGCTCATTGGGTCGTTATAGGTCATATTTAGCATAAAATGACATTTTCGCTCCCAACTTTGAACTAAAGAACTTAAGGACTTATTTTAAACTCATTACATGATTAGTATGTTTAGTTTTAAGTTTCCAAGACTTATTCCAATCTACTTATGCACATTTAAGGATTGTTTGGTCGTTATAGGTCATATTAGGCTTAAATGAGACATTTTCGCTCCCAAATTTGAACTAAAGAACCTAAGAACTCATTTTATACTTATTATACATTTAATATGCATAGTTTTAACTTTCTAAGACTCATTCGAATCTATTAATGCACATTTAAGGCTAAATTTTCAGACTTGTTTCAGCGTACAAATAGATGTACCCTGCAACAAGTGGAGTTTTTTGCAGCGTACACTTCTTTGTACGCTGCAACAAGTCAATATTTTTGCCAAAATTTTGACACTTGTTGCAACGTACATGCATATGTACGCTGAAAAAAAGTACTTTTTGCAGCGAACATTGTACGCTGCAACAAGTTCAGACTTGTTGCAGGCCCCCCAGTTGCGGCATACGATGTACGCTGCAACAGGGGTCTAAAAGCCCGCTGCAATAAGGGTTTTTTCTACTAGTGTTCATGCCTTCTTATCAAACAACAGAAGTTCCCCCTCAAAAAAAAATCAAACAACAGAAGTACAATCTATGTGCACGCATGTTATTTGCCACTCTATTGTTTTACTTCAATCTTATACATATATTCCCTAAACAAGACTACAAGAGTACCGAAGAAAATTTTAAGCAGTCAATCGACTGAAAGATATAATTGGAAGTCTGGAACAGCTAAGTCCACATCCTTTTCATGTTCAAATGAGAACACAACAACAACAACAAAACCTTAGTCCCAAATCATGTTCAAATGAGAGGGGGGAAAAAACAAAGCATATTAGAAAAACTTTGAAGCTTATCTCACCATATGATGCTGAACAAGATATCATACAGTGTCACGGCACCGGAAGAGATAAGATTGGACGTAAAACCTAAGAATATTTTACACCTCACAGACTCCCTAAAACCAGGATCCCTCTCTTCCTCGCTGCAATCTTCAGTTGCTATCTCATTTTCCAGTCGTCAATCTAGCATTTAACCACGAACACCCAAAATGAACACAATACAAAAACAAGCGACACGTAAAACTGTATTTCACACAAAAACTCTAGCTAACCATTTCATTAACAACATCAATAGCTTCTCCGAGATTCGATGCTTGGAAACCGGTGGAGACAAACGATTTAAAAAGCTGGGTATAACTCTCAGTCTTAATGCATTTCCCTTCTAGGGTTTCTGACTCCTTGAACACCACAGAGCGAACCGACGCCAAAATATCACTATCACCCATATTTCTACACCTAATTCAAATCTACCACCACAAAAGCGAGTACAATTATATAATAAATGATTCTCACTACAACTGCATATTCAAAAATACGTAAAGGGACACTCAAGTGACATTAATATTTCCTTTAACCAAAGTTCAACACCATCAGATCCTTAGCCCGTAGGTTCTAAATAAACGCATTCACAATCAAGTTACTACGTCAAACAATATTTCAAAACCATCCTTTTATTTCTATTACCTCTTCTTTTCTCTAACTCTCAAGCTATCTCTTAGTTATATTCATATTCATAATACAATAATTGAAACGGGAATACATGATTACACCAGTTGGTTAACCATAAACGTAATACCTTGCCTACTGCCTAAAAACCACTAATTTTGGATCAATAACGAAGGACAACCAATCATATTTTCATCAGATAAACTATTGCCTAAAAACCACTAACTTCATTACCTTCTTACATGAACGATATACAACCCCACCAAACACGCATATCTTGCATACCAAACCTACAATTCCTCTATAATAATATGCCCTTTGTTATTGATCGAAAACTACAAAGCATGTGACTATAGAAAGGTCAAGATTTCATATGATATCACTATATAAAGTCCAGATTAGAAATCCCAGACATATCTTGTGGTTTTTATGATATGGTAAACAATATTCAAACTTCAAGACCTCAAAAACAGACCCCATATCAGAAAACTGATATAAATATAAACAAAGTGACGATAACAAAACCTATAATATCATAACAGAAGCATGATAACATCAATTGACCTTTCACTTCAAGACTTCCTGTACATTCATAGAAACAAACAAAAAATTGAATCAATTAAATTTAAAACTATAAGCTAGATAAAGTTTCTCAGATAACCAATTCTAGGATTCGCAATGCGACAGCCAATTTTAAAATAAAAAACATTGAGTAGTGCCTGAAGAAATACATGGAAAAACCCTTGGTTTCGGAATTACATGATAATTCATCTCCTACATAGCCAAAGGGAATAAACTACGTGCAAAAACAGGAAAAAAAAAAAAGGCAATTGAAGATCAAAGATCAAGACATTTGAACAAAGTTATGAGAATTAGGGCAAACCTGGTGAAATCCGCCAATAAGAAAAGATATATCTGAATTCCATCGTCCTTGAAGCATAACTGACCCCAAATATCAATCATTTGACCCTTATCTTTCTACTGTCCCAATTTCCTAATTTTTGAACATCAAAACCTCCTGCTCAACCATTTGAAGGAAGGCCCACCTTTCCCTTCCAGAGTTAAAACTCAAAACCAAAGAAAAATTCATATAAATCAAACTTACAAGTAAGAAGATTAATGCTCTCTAATATGCAAAATACAAAAAGAAAATGTATTACTCCTCTCTAGAAACTCAGCCTTTCTTTCTACGATACAAGAGGGGGAAATCGAAGGGACCTTCTTCAAATGCAATAAATGGCAGCTAAAAGAAACTATTGACCCAATCAACTGTCCTTACCATCACTACTGCAACAACAACTACTCCGGATATTACCGACATAGAAATTATAAACCGAAGTACTTAGACCTAGAAAAAATCTTAACAATCATAAATTGAGGGAAGATAAGAAGAAAATACCTGAAATTCCTTTGTAGTAGAACGAATGAGATAGGTTGGATAGGATCATATGATCGGAATTGTAACCTCATCTGAAACATCAAAACCCCAAAAAACCGAAAATTATAAATTAAATCGAAAATCTTAAATCAAATCGAAATCGAAATCGAAATCGAAATTTATTCAATAGCGTGAAAGAGAAGGTGAGATCGAAGAGGAGAACACCTCTCTCATATTTGAGAAGATGAACTAAATGAGAAAGGGGAGCAGAGAAAGGAGAAATGGAAGAAGAGAAGTTCACGTGGTTATAGAAAGAGGAAGGGGCAAAATGATAATCACACTGTCTGTAAGCTACATGCCAAAAAAAATTGTTCATGAAATTGAGGGCATTATAGTAAATTCACTATTGCAGGAATAATAATCATAACTCCTTGCTTTTATAAGTGTTATTATGATTTTCTATGCTGGTGTTACTTTTAAGTTTCGTTAACCCAACGTATTAGGCTTTAAACAGGTTGGGCTTGTTTACAGGGACAAAGCGCGCTACGTTGGGGGCCCAGCCCCTGTCAAAATCCTGCAAATTTATATATAGTATCAATAATAGTAACCATAGTCATGGAATTAAGCTGTGTTGAGATGGTTGAGTAAGGGTGGTAGAAGCCAAGCAATTTGGGTTCGACTTCCCTGTATTACCAAAATTTATAGTTTGTTTTTTTTTTTCTTCTTTTTTCTCCTTTCGTCTGATGTTGCTTACAAAATTTTGTTGTTTTTTTAATTTTAAAATTTTCCATTTCTATTTTATTTTTATAGAGATAACTTGAATATGTATAAAATAATTAACATCAGTAAAATTTATGAATGAACTTGTTTTTAAATTCGGCCCCTATAGAGATGGATTCTTGGCTTCGTCCCTGCTTGTTTTATAAGTGTGTTACACCATCAAGTTGATGGTGTGGCCGGTCACATATAAGATCTTTAGGTAGGGCATGTGAACCTCTAAAGAATCTCACCCATGTGGGTAGAAGAGAGAAAAAATTATGAAAATATGGGTAGGTGGAGTGTTTAGTGTTGTTAAATTAGAAAATAAAGAACCACTTGCATATTTATTTGGAACGAAAAAGAAATTACAATTGTAATATAAGGATAAAAGGGGAATAATTGTTGAACAAATAAAGAAAGATTCTAAAAGGGACTAATAAAAAAACGAATTTTTGATGAAATACCCCTGAGATTTGACTTTATTCACCAAATACTCTCGTAGTTTCAGGTATTCACCATATACCCTTGAGGTTTTATAAACGTACACAATATATGGTTATTTTCCGTCAACTCCGTTAACTTTGGCGTTAACCTAACTCCAAATTTTCCCTAATTTAAACTTTTATTTATTTATTAAAAGACAGAGAAAATGTGGCCAATGGCCCTCTCTTCACCACCAACACCACCATGGCTGCCCCAACTGCAAATCACAACTTTTACAACCCCTAATTCTTCCAGTGTGGCTACCAATTGTAAATGTCACTACAAGAATTCGTCCAGTTTCTCAATTTTATATATTTTCGAATCTATATTAATGTTTCTCAAAATTGCTTCAATCGAAAGATAAAAATAGATTTTCGATCAATTGATACGGGAAAGGGGAGTGGAGAGAGATAGGACGATGATGACTGAAAAAGCGGAACTGACAACGAGAAGTTTGCAGTAGATGGTATGGGGTGGTGTTTTAGGTTGTGGATGTTGGAGTTGCAAGGGAGGTGGTCTCGAGCAGATCAAACCCACCACCATACTTTCGCCTCTACCTCCACCATTGTTATACCAATACTGTCATTCTTCATCTTCTTTTTTTTAATTAGGGAGAAAGGAAATCAAGAGGATTCGTGAGAAAAAATCAAGGGGGTGAGGGTAGGTGGCTGGCTCAAGGTGGTCATGAAACATCGTTAGTTGTCGATGATGCTGCCCCATCCTCTGGTGAAGGAAAATGTAAGTATCTGGTTCAGCAAAGGAGAAGGGGAGGGGGAGAGATGATTTTTTTTAGGGATTCAAATATTCTGCAAATATTTTGAATCGGGTAATTTGAGATTTACATGTTTAATTGAAATGGATTCTCTGTAATTTTATGTGTAATTGAAGAGATTATATTAAAGGAGATGATGTTGAAGGTGGAAAGAGATGAGAGGATGAGAGATGAAGATGGATGAGAAGCAAAGAAGATGATAAATGAGAGATGTAACGGAGAGTTAACAGTAGGGGTAAGTCATGTTAAATTTTTAAACCTCGGGGTATTTGGTGAATAGCTGAAACTACGAGGGTATTTGGTGAATAAACTTAAATCTCGGGATATTTCATGAAAAATTCCATAAAAAAACATTCCAATATAAAAAGGGGATTAATAAACAAAAACGGAGGGTGTATGTTTTTCGATTAATGAAATGCAATAACATAACTTAATTAAAATGTAGGAATAAAGTTGACATCTATAAAATGCGTTACCTTTTTTGTTCTTATTTTTTTTGGAGGGAAATCATGTTTACTTTTTTATTTATATTCAGAGAAGTGTTTATTTTGGTTTATGATACTTTATTTTAGTGAACGTTGCAATTTATGGAACTTCATTTGCTCATTTTCTTCTAATAATTTAGATTCATTTTAATTAGCATGAAGCAAATGTGTATACTGACATACTGTATTGTTGACATTTGTTATTTCTTAGTTCAAATATACAAATAAATGTTGCAATCGGATCAAGTGGTTCGGTTCAAGTACAGATAAGTCCTATCGGGTTAAAATATTTCCATTCCGTCTTATAGTCAGGTTCATTTGCGATGAGGAGTTGTGGTACGGATATGTTTTATTCAAACGAGTCCATTTGAATCAGGTTAATTTTGGGTCTATTGACATCAGTTAAAATTAATGATGGATAAATTTGTTAAATCTCATTTGGTATTTATTTATTAAAAAAATTTAAAAGGAATAAGGATATATAGACAAAATAATGTTCATCCACAATTCATCACATGTTTCAAGCATAGAGTTATTCTAATCCACCTTTCATTTTGATAGTCATACCCAATTAATACACCCCCCATATATCTCATTATTCGATCGCTTAACACTTACCCCATCATTTACTTTATTAAGCTAGAGATGACTTTGAGGTGGGTCGGGTTCTCCACATCCGTACCCATCCAAAACTCTCATCCCATCCCGCCACTCACGGTAGGAACAACACCAACCCCTCCCAATCCCCATCTCGTATAAAACCAAAAATTCATCTCCTCTCCATCACTCACCCGTGTATCTGCACCCGCCTCAAACTCACCCCTAAACTCAACATTTTTCTTTTGTAAGAGAGTTTGGAATTTTAAACTCTATTATAGAGTGTATGAAAATTTAGTTATCTGATTAGAGTAATTGAGTAAATAAACAAATCATTATAATATGAACTCGGTATCACTCACGAGTTCCTAACAATTAATAAATAAAACCCTAATTATATCCTGGTTGAACATTTAAATCCATGAACATAAATCTATGATCCTAAATTTAATTTATGATTTATGCGTGCATAATAATAGTATTATTATTCGTAAAGCTTGAAACTTCCGTTTTAAAATAAACTCTCAAAATTACAACATAACTTTAAAAGAATTGAATTTAGTAAAAATGATCGTTAAAAGATCAAAGAGGTTTTGTAAGAGTTAACCCTAAGATCGGGGTCTAAGTTTTACAAAAAATCACCAATTGGAACCTTACTTTTTGGGTCAATAATTGGGACCTTATCTTCTTTTTTCATCATGGATGATAACTATGCTGGTTAAAGAAATGTTAAGTCCTTCAGTTAAGAAATATAATAATAATACTCCAATATTTTATTTTTGTAAAAGTACCAAACTAATTAATTATGTGTTATTCTTACCCCTCCAACTTTCCCCCTCCTTAATAGACATCACCGTAAACTAACAACACCTCAGTAATTTCTATTTGCTTTAATAATGGAGTTCGTCCATTATAGTTCACAATTCAACGATAATTTGATCAAAAAATGTTAAAGTAACTAATTTCTAATGTACACATAATTTAACATAGAAACACAACAAAAGCAAAATGTTCTCATGAATGTTTTAACATAGACCTATAAAATGGGCCGTGTCAAGGGTGGGTCGGGCCGAACTTAAATGAAACGGGTCGGTTCAGGTCATAAACAAGTCATATACAGTCAGATCGAGTCGATCATGACCCATTTAGCATAACCCAACCCGGTCCGATCATTTTTTAAAAGAAAATGAATATACGAGTCACAACCTAAAATTTATTCATACTCTGTAATAATCTATCATGTTTCCCACTCCGCATCACCCCTTTAAAAAGCATCATCTTTCAAAATAATGGGCGAATTTCATTTTACTTTCAATCGATTTAAGAAATCATGCAAAAAATTTGCTCTCCTACCTTATGTAATTAACGTATAAACATCACAAAGTAAATGTTAAAAAATAAACAAACAAACATAACTAATCAAAATCAACACAAAAATAATAAAATTTAGCAGCATTAATCTCATACAAAATCATAAAATTAACCAATTTCAATCATTAATCTCATACAAAATTAAGAAGTACCCATTAACTCAAATTTAGTGATGAACCAAATAACCAAATAAAACCCCCAAAAAAATGACAAATAATACTATTGTTAGTTTAGATGAACAACACAAGAGGGGGTTGAATTAGTGTTTGTAGATGTTAGATCTACTTTTTCGCGGAATTAAAAACATTAAGAGATTGCAAGAGAGATTTTAGCGTGGAAACCTCTCTGCCCTAATAGAGAGGAAAAACCACGGCCCCTTGGGGACTTAAACACATTCACTAATTAGGCAAAACAACTCAGTTTTTACAAACCTAATCTACTCGGGCCACAATATGTAAATCGCCTCTGATTTACAGATGACTAGGAACAACCCCTCGTTGTTCCTTTCTCCCAAAGAAATAGTCCCTCAACTGTTTCAACTCACAGATCTCTCACGAGATCTTCACTCTCAACTCTTCAGCCTGACTCAAGCTGATTCTCTCAATTACAAGGTTCACTCAAACCCCTTCCCAACTCTCAAGTATAAAAGATAGAATAACAAATAGAATCTGGAATTCTGCTGGAGCAGGAATTACGTATGTGGAACAAGAACTGACGGTACTGACGTGGGTTATAATGTAGATTTAACTTAAGCACGTAACACCACTAAGTCAGACAATTTTCCTAGACTTATGAATGCAGTATATATAGTGATGCATGTTACCTATTAACCCTAGAAGATATATTTTATGTTTATATTTTATTTAGGAATCCTAGACCTAATAGAACTCTATCGTGATAGACTTTTATCCTAAGACTCTAACAAACATATGATCGAATAATAACTTTTATGCAGTAGATATATTAATGACAACTCTATCTAAACGACACTCCTTTCCTATCATGACTCTTAAATAAGATAAACATTATTTAACCATTAACTAATGCAATCCTAATTATTATCAAACACATAATCCTAACTATACTAAAACTCCTTAGTACATGACTTAGTATTATTATGTTTAGACTTCTATTAGGACACAAACTCTAAGGTAACGTGATCTAAAAACTATACTCATGCAATCCTATATACTACGTGCAGACTAGGACCAGTACCCTCGTCATTAACACTGTTCCACGTACGTTGTTCCACCAGCTCCGAACTTTCAGTTTCTAAAACAAATCTATTAAGCACACTAATGCTACTAGATTTTCTTCTCTTCTCTTTCTCTGTACTAGAACTCTTAATTCTCCTTGAGTCCAAGTTCCTCTTCTCTTGGATTCTCTAACTCTTGAATCCTCGTTTTTCCTGTAAGTCTTTGGGTCTTCTTCAAAGTCTTACATGTGACTAGGAACAGGAACAGTCAGACAACTAGGAACTCTGATAAACAGTTTCTGATCTCTTTCTGGTTGTTCCTCCTGGACCATATAAAGTATCATTTCGTTCTTCCTTTGTCACTGTACTTACCACATAAAGTTTACCAATGTAAATATTAATTTACATATAAACAACATGTATAACGTAGCCATCTTCACTTTAGTGAACAATAACTTCTCATTGCTCGAGTTCCTTGTTTCTTGGTTTAATCATAACTTGTTCATCCTGTGCGCATCTTGACACAGATGTTAAATAGATAATCATCATTAGTTTACAATCATCAAAACCTAATTACTCAACAACTATGTATTAACTCATAACTCTTATAATTTATTTTTTATTTATTTTATTAGTTTGAATAGTCAACCTTGAGTTAAAGGTGAGTTAAACTACTATAAATCTAACCTAGGTCCAATTATTGAACAAAAAAAAGTGAGGTCTTAATTGGTGATTTTTTGTAAAACCTAGACCCTAATAATGGACTTAACTCGATTTTGTAACAAGTTTGGATGTGTGGATCACGACACCAATAGGTGGACTTTGGCTACATAAAGTGCATGGCGGCGTCGGCGGGGGTGATCTTGGATCTTTAGGTGTGAGAAGTTTTAGAGCCAAATAGAAAGAAGGAGTTTAACACTGGGCATGGGAAAGCTCAATTTTTTGGTGTAGAGAACAATGGATGAGGGAAGGTGTTAGTTTTACAGAGTTCCTCAAGAGGGGGGGTGAATTGATATTTTACGTATTTATAAAATTAAACTACTAGAAACTGAAATAGTAAAATATGCAAGCAAGATTTAGCGTGGAAAACTCTCTAGGCCCAATAGAGAGGAAAAAACCACGGGCCCTTTGGGGACTTAAACACTTTTACTAATTAGGCAAAACAACTCAGTTTCTTTACAAACCTAATCTACTCGGGCCACAATCTGCTAATCGCCTCTGATTGCAGATGACTAGGAACAACCCTCTTTGTTCCTTCCCTTATGGAAACAGTCCCTCAACTGTTCCTACTCACTGATCTCTCGTGAGATCTTCTCTCTTGCTCAAGTAAGCCTGACTCAGGCTTATCATACAATAACTCAACACTTTAATCAAACGTATAAGAATTAATTAACTACTAACAGACGATATAAGACCAAGTAACAAATACTGCTCTATATGGGAACAGGAACAGACTTCTTTAAAGATTAAGACTTTAAGGGTGATACCTGAAAGCTTCCGGTTGATGTAAATAAGTCTGATAAAAAGTTTCGCAAAGAACATAGGTTTTATTTATAAGAATCTAAGTGTTTACCCTAGATTCAAATCCAACACAGTTTAGGACTCTTTTTAATAGATAGATTTTCGCAAATCCTACTTTAAACGAGTTTAGGTAAAATCAATCTTTTCGTATTTTGAGAGTTATATGTTAACTCAAATTCAAGAGTATAACTTCAAACAGTTTTGTAAAATCAGTTTAAAAACTTTGACGTTTATCTTTTTTGTAAAAATAAAAACTGATTTATTTCGTTTCACGATATAACTAGGACTCTTCAAAATACTCTGTTCCCATACTAAGCTTATACTAAATTACGCTGGTCTTATACCTTTCGACACTTATAGAATTTGCTTGACTTGATCCTTGATTTAATCTTGCCACGTACTTTGAACTTGATTACTTCATAGCTCCCTAGCTTGCTTCGGTTTTGCATTTGTTCTTCTTAGATATTAACCTGTTCCTGACATTCTCCAAAACGAACTATTAGTAGAAGGTAAGCTTGTCATCATCAAAACCAGGAATCAACAATTTCCCCCTTTTTGATGATGACAACCTTACAACTTGATAGGAGTAAATAACTTAAGGAATGAGATATGTAACCTGACAATCCAGAGTCAAAAACTTAACCAGGAACAGATGTGTCGCGTAGGTGGTAAACCCAAGTATAAAAACAAATATAATTGAACACAAGTTGTCCTCTCAATATCTTCCCCCTTTGGAATTATCAAAAAGGGAGTAGGGAAAAACGCCGAACCAAAAGAGAAGAAGAAGAAGGAGGATATGAGAATCATATTACCCTAGCAAGCAGATAGTCATCATGCAGCTCAAGTCGGTCAACGAGTTTGACCGCACCCCTGCAAGCAGAACAAGATAAACGCAACATATAGCACAACACAAGCAAAAATTCTACAAGTCAGAGTGGGGCAACTATCAGAACGTAGGAAAAGCGCACTAATGAGCATTAGTCATAAACTTGGCGCATCCAAAAACCAACACCAAAAATAAAATTGTTCAAAGAGCCAGCGAAACAAAATAAAATGTTTGATGGACAGCAGATTATATGGGGTAGGGTAAGCAAAGGTTGTGTAGCAGGGTCAGGTTTGGGGAGATCCAGGAGCAGCATCCTCAGCATGTGTCACCTCCTCGACGATCATGTCATTCAGGCGTTCTGTCATATCATTGAAGAACTCAGCCTGATCTTGGCGCACCTTGTTGATCAACTCCTGCAAAGATGAAACAGCCGACAACAGAACTGCATTGTCCAGCTGCAATTGATCCACTTTGGCTATCAGGAGCTTGACAGAATTATCTGGGGAGGGTGCAGCAGACTGGGTTTCTCCATCCTTGTCTGATTCAGAGTCTTCAACCCTGTATACTGGAGGCATTTCCTTAGATGAACTGGCAAGACGGCTGCTGCGACGAATGGGCTGAGTAGACACAGGAGAGGGATGTGGCTTGTTGATAGGTGAGGTGGCTGGCATTGAGCATTTCTCCTTTGGGCATGCAGAGTGTGACAACTCCTCTGACTGGCCTTCCTCTTCCTCACAGGGAAAGGCCGCCTCACCTACGTCTTCTGAAAACTCCTCTTCATCATCTACATCCTCCTCTCCCTCATCTTCCTGTGGGGTGGCTTCTTCAGCACTCGACTTCCCAACACAGACCACCCCATCCACCACACTTAGACTGATCCCATTTAGGCAGGCTTTGTTAAGAATGTGGGCTGGTGTATGTGGCTCAGCAGTGTAACGGGTAAGGTCCACTCCTACCTTTCGCATAATGAAAGTAAGAAGAGAACCATACCCGATCATGTTGTTTTGGGAGATGGAGTGAGAGAGATGGGAGATAAAAACAACAGGAAAGTTAATTTGGCGTTGGGATTCTAGGAGAAAGATGTAGATGAGATCTAACCTGCTAGCCAAAGCGCGCTTGTCATGACGCGGAACCAGACCCCTTCGAACAACATTGAAAAGGACCTTTTGAAACGGAGTCAGGACAGACTGATTAAGAGCTTTTGGGTGTTTCCCTTGTCCCCCAAAATAGGAATAAACCTCCTTCATAGTCGCACCCCCAAGCTCAATTTGGCCCTTACCCTTGTGATAGACCTCCTCACCCAAGACGGGGACCTTGAACCAGGAGCCCAACTTTTCAGCATCAAAACTAAATTGTTTCCCATTAACTTCAGAATGACAAACCCCCTTTGTATTTACGAAATTAGAGCAAAATTCCCCCATTGCTTCTGGATACATACTAGCTTTTGAACAGACCTCAAAAAGATGAGTCCATCCCTGAGATTCTATGGTCTCCATCAACTCGACGAACCCGACTTCTCGACACCACACAAAATCAATACTGAGACCAGGGAGCATACGATCGGGGGGAAAATAGAAGAATTTTGTGGGTTCAAGTTTGACCTTCTTCTCCATCGGAAGGTGAGGTTCCCCCTGAGTCAGTGCGGCAACTTCCTTTTTCATGACCAGCTTCCTTTTGGTGGTGACCTTTGCGGTGGATTTCACAGCGGATGGTTTGGGAGTTGGTTGTTTGGGAGGCATTGTTTGAAGCGGTATGACGGTGATAATTGGTGTGGAAGGAGAAGAGGGATCGGTAGGGTTTTGGAATTGGAGTTTGAAGAGAGTCATGATTTTATAGGGGTGAGTGTTGCGATTTACTAGGAGAGTTAAGATGGGATTTCAAAATTTAAATTTTGGGGATTTGACGAGAAGTAAGGGATGTTCCGTGAGTTTTTATAGACGGAATGATTTGGAAGTTGAAGGGTTTTTATTGGGAATCAGAGTGTGGGAAGCGTGTTTGAGTGTAGAAAATGGAATAGTAATGCATGTACCGAGTTTTGTAAGATTCGATGAATCAAATTAAATGCTTTCCATTCATTTTTAGTATTCCCACTTAGACCTCGAATTGAATGCAAGTATTGGAAAAAAGTGCGATTACCTTAATAATGTGCAGACGTGGCTGTGGTAATGCACAGCTGGTTTTTGCAATCCGAACCTGGTTGTTAGTCCATTCAGAAAATATGGTGCATACGAAAAATAATAATTAAAAACATTATTTTTATTTTTATTTTATTTTTTTCAATATTTTCCAGTGAGGTTAGAAAATTGTTAAGGACAACAGGTATTATTGTATTCGTATCATACCAAGTTCTAACCTGAGCTTGTCGTGTCTGTCCCTGTTAAGTGGTTTGGTCAAGATGTCAGCTACTTGATCTTCTGTGGGACAGAATTCAAGTTTGACTAGTTCCTTTTCCACATAATCTTTTAAAAAGTGATGTCGAATGTGAATGTGTTTGACCCTTGAGTGGTGCACTGGGTCTTTTGATATGCAGATTGCACTTGTGTTGTCGCATAGGATAGGAACACACTTTAATTTCATACCAAAATCTCTAAGTTGTTGTTTGATCCATAGCATTTGGGAACAGCATGAAGAAGCAGCTACATATTCAGCTTCTGTTGTGGATAATGCCACTGTGTTTTGTTTCTTTGAAGCCCAGGAGACTGCACATGCTCCTAGGAATTGAACCATTCCTGATGTGCTCTTTCTGTTTACTAGGTCACCTGCATAGTCAGCATCTGTATATCCTTTGAGATCAAAGTGATCATAGTTAGGGTACCATAGGCACAAATCGTCTGTTCCTTTTAGATATCTTAGAATTCTTTTGACAGCTGTAAGGTGAGATTCTTTTGGATTTGATTGGAAGCGGGCACAGACACCTACACTGAATGCGATGTCTGGTCTGCTAGCTGTAAGATAAAGTAGGGAGCCTATCATACCTCTGTACCTTGTTTGGTCTACACTTTTACCTTCTTGATCCTCATCCAGTCTCGTGGTTGTTCCCATTGGAGTGTGGTTGCTCTTAGCAGACTCCATTCCATATTTCTTGATGAGGTCTTTTATGTATTTCTGTTGATGTATCATGATCCCTTGTTCCGTTTGCTTGATTTGGAGACCTAGGAAGAAGTTGAGTTCTCCCATCATGCTCATTTGAAATTCTTGCTGCATTAGGTCAGAGAATTCCTTGCAAAGATCTTCGTTAGTTGCTCCAAATATAATATCATCAACATAGATTTGAACAATTAATATGTCTGTATTTCTTGACTTAAGGAACAGAGTTCTATCAACCTTACCTCGATTGAACTTATTGTCTAGTAAAAAGTGTGAGAGACGTTCATACCAGGCTCTTGGTGCTTGTTTCAGTCCATACAGTGCCTTATCTAGTTTGTAGACATGTGCGGGATATTCTGGATCCTCAAAGCCTGGAGGTTGTTCCACATAGACTTCTTCCTTGAGAATGCCGTTTAGGAAGGCACATTTTACATCCATTTGATAGAGTTTGAATCCCATATATGATGCAAATGCTATTAGTATGCGTATTGCCTCCATTCTGGCAACTGGAGCAAATGTTTCTTCAAAGTCTATTCCTTCTTGTTGGCTGTATCCCTTGACAACTAGTTTGGCCTTGTTCCTGGTAATCGTAGCATGTTCATCTTGTTTATTTCGAAATACCCACTTGAGACCTATTACTCGATTGTTCAATGGTATAGGCTCAAGATGCCATACTTTATTTCTTTCGAATTCATTAAGCTCCTCCTGCATGGCAATGATCCAATCAGAATCAGTTAGTGCTTCTTTGTAATTTTTGGGTTCAATCATGGATAAATAAGCATAGAAAGCACAAAAGTTTTTGAGTTGGGATCTGGTCGTAGTTCCACGTCCAAGATCACTGATTATTTGGTCAAGGGGATGTGAGCTTTGATGTTTCCAAGGTCTGGGTTGGAAAGGTGTGGTTGTTTCCACAACAGACTGTTCAACTTGCTCATTTGTTTCTGCATGATCTTCGGCCTGTACTGGTTCCTCTTCAACTATGTTATTTTCAGATGTTTCTTCGACTTGAGTTCGTTCTTCTGATTGGGAACTTTTCCTTATCTCTTCGTCTTCTGTTTCTCTAGTGAGTCCTAGTTCGAAGTTTCCATCAGAAGTTGTACCTGCAACATAGTTTTGGGAGTCAGTTTCATCAAATATAATATGTATGCTTTCTTCCATGCACATGGTCCTTTTGTTGAATACTCTATAAGCTTTGCTGTTTGAGGCACATCCTAGGAATATTGCTTCATCACTTCGTGCATCAAATTTTCCCAGTTGATCCTTTCCATTGTTGTGAACGAAACACTTGCAACCAAAGATTCTAAGATGAGTTATAGAGGGTTTTCTTCCTTTATACAGTTCATATGGAGTTTTGTTTTTGATAGCTCTAATTAGCACTCGATTGAGCACATAGCATGCCGTATTTAGAGCTTCGGCCCAGAAACTTTTTGGAAGTCCACTAGCAATCAACATAGTCCTTGTCATGTCTTCAAGAGTTCGGTTCTTTCTTTCTACAACACCGTTTTGTTGAGGTGTTCTGGGAGCAGAGAAGTTGTGATCTATTCCCGAACCTTTACATAGATCATCAAATCTTTTATTTTGAAATTCTGTACCATGATCTGATCTGATGTGGACCAGCTTATGACTGCTTTGTCGTTGAACCTTTGTGGCGAAAGCCAGGAATTCTTCAAACGTCTCTTCCTTGTTGGATAGGAAGATCACCCATGTGTATCTTGAGAAATCGTCTACAATTACGAGTACGTACTTCTTTCCACTTCTGCTCTGTGTCCTCATTGGTCCACACAGATCCATGTGGATCAGCTCCAGTGGTCTTGTTGTACTGATTACCCCCTTTGATTTAAAGGACGTTCTTACTTGCTTTCCTTTGATACAGGCATCACAGACTGATTGTTTTGCAAACTTTGTATTTGGGAGACCTGTGACTAAATTTTTCAATTTTAATTTGTTCATTAGAGAAAAGCTAGCATGACCAAATCTTTTGTGCCATAACAAAGGATCATCTTCAATAACACTGAGACAGGTTAGATTGGAGTGAGGAACCGTGTTGAGGTTAACCACATATGTGTTCCCTTTCCTCTGTCCCTCTAAGATCACTGTCTCTGTGTTACTATTGATGATTAGACATTTATTTGAGAAGAATTTTGCATAATTACCTTTGTCACAGAATTGAGAAATGCTTAATAAACTATGACCTAGTCCCTCAACTAAAAACACATTATCGATGGAGTGAGACTTTGACTTACCGACCTTACCAATGCCAATGATGTTACCTTTCTTATTATCGCCAAAAGTCACAGTTCCACCTTCGTAGGTCGTGAGTGAGAGAAATCTATTTCTGTCTCCCGTCATGTGCTTGGAACAACCACTGTCTAGGTACCATGTGTTGTTCCCCCTCACTTCGACCTGCATGAAGTTTTTTAGTTAGAGTTTTTAGGAACCCAGCATAGCTTGGGTTCCTTACTTGGAATCAAATCACTTTTCTTTACCCATCTAGTTTTGGTGAATTCGATGTTCTTTTCCAAGTACCTTTGGTTTTTAGGGCAAGATACTCTATAGTGACCGATTTGACCACAGAAGGTGCATACTATGTCACTGTATAAATCTACTCTGGTTTTTCTAGGATGATGCTTTTTGTGGTTAAAACCTAAACCTTCTGTGCGTTTGGTTCTAGCTTCTTCTATCCATTTTGGTGTTACCTCTATTTTGTGTCTGGTCCTTTTAGCCAATTCACTTTCTAGATGGGTTTTTTCTTGGTGAATTTTTACTAATTCTAACTGAGCTTTTTCTAGTTCTGCTTTATAGAGGTTCTTGGTTTTGGCTATTTCTAGGTCAATCAGATCTTGTTTTAGCCAGGAGTTTTCATTGCGTAAGGCTTCACACATTTCTTTTGTATGAAGGTTCTGATCGAAGAGTTTAAAGAAACGATTGTCAATATCTAAGTTTGAGTTTCTGGTCCATTCTAACTCCTCTGTGAGTTTATTGACAATGTCTTGGTGTTTTCTGTCTGAGTCTAGTTTTTCTTTTAGGAGATCCTCATAATCACTAGTGAGACAAGAAAGTAAGTCAAACAATTCTACTTTAGACATGGATTCAAGCCTACTTTTAATATGAACAAGACTTGCCTGGAATTTATCAGATTCTGAGTCTGATTCGTCTTCTTCATGTTCAGCTACAAGACACAGGTGAGCAATTTCTTCGTTGGGTTGTTCCTGTTCCTCATCAGAAGAAGTATCTCCCCATGCAGCAATCATGGCTTTTCTTACCTCAGTTTTGGAAAAGGAGTTTCTGTTGTCTTTGAATCTATCTTTTGTTGTTTCCTTTCCTTTTCCTCGTTCTTGATCCCATAGAGGACATTCCCTAATGCGATGTTCCAAGTTTCCACACTTATGGCATCCAGTGTCAGTTTTAGGGAACTTTCGATTTGCTTTGCTTCTGTGTTCCACATCTTTGTAGTTCCTAAACATTCTTCTGAACCTCTTAGCAAACAGAGCTGTCTCTTCATCTTCTTCAGAGTTTTCATCATTTTCGGTTTTTAGAGCAAGAGCTCTATTTTTGGTATTCTCTGAAGGTCGTGCGTTCAATTGCAGTTCATGAGTTAGGAGAGATCCAGCCAGTTGTTCCAGGTTAAATTTGGTGAAGTCTTTAGTTTCCTGGAGGGTTGTGACTTTAGCCATCCAGGGATCTTGTGGTAGACTTCTTAGGACCTTCCTGACTTGTTCCTCAGGAGTTATGATTTTGCCAAGAGAATTTAGTTCATTGATAATGTTTGTGAAACGAGTGATCATGTCTTGAATCGTTTCAGATGTCTTCATGGTGAACAGCTCGTATTGGTGCATTAAGAGATCAATCTTCGATCTCTTAACTTCGTTTGTTCCTTCATGAGTAACCAGGAGCAGATCCCAAATCTGCTTCGCGTTCTTGCAGCCCATTACTCTGTTGTGTTCATTTGGACCTAGTCCACAATGAAGGATTTTGACAGCCATGGCATTGAGTTCAAGCTTTTCATAGTCGGCTTTGTCAAATTCATCAACAGGTTTGGGAATAGTTTCTCCAGAGGTATTCAGCTTAGTGACTTGGAAGTCTCCAACTTCAATCACTCTCCATACTTGATAGTTTTCAGCCTTAATGAAAATCTCCATCCTGTTTCTCCAGTAGGAATAGTATTTGCCACTAAACATTGGAGGTCGTTGTGTTGAGTATCCCTCTTCTAGTTTCTCCGTAGTGTTCATAGCTTCAGAATCGTTTTTCCCGTCAGCGTTACCTGCAGTTTAAAGGGTTCTGGCTCTGATACCAATTGTTAATTTTACAGAGTTCCTCAAGAGGGGGGGTGAATTGATATTTTACGTATTTATAAAATTAAACTACTAGAAACTGAAATAGTAAAATATGCAAGCAAGATTTAGCGTGGAAAACTCTCTAGGCCCAATAGAGAGGAAAAAACCACGGCCCATTTGGGGACTTAAACACTTTTACTAATTAGGCAAAACAACTCAGTTTCTTTACAAACCTAATCTACTCGGGCCACAATCTGCCAATCGCCTCTGATTGCAGGTGACTAGGAACAACCCTCTTTGTTCCTTCCCTTATGGAAACAGTCCCTCAACTGTTCCTACTCACTGATCTCTCGTGAGATCTTCTCTCTTGCTCAAGTAAGCCTGACTCAGGCTTATCATACAATAACTCAACACTTTAATCAAACGTATAAGAATTAATTAACTACTAACAGACGATATAAGACCAAGTAACAAATACTGCTCTATATGGGAACAGGAACAGACTTCTTTAAAGATTAAGACTTTAAGGGTGATACCTGGAAGCTTCCGGTTGATGTAAATAAGTCTGATAAAAAGTTTCGCAAAGAACATAGGTTGTATTTATAAGAATCTAAGTGTTTACCCTAGATTCAAATCCAACACAGTTTAGGACTCTTTTTAATAGATAGATTTTCGCAAATCCTACTTCAAACGCGTTTAGGTAAAATCAATCTTTTCGTATTTTGAGAGTTATATGTTAACTCAAATTCAAGAGTATAACTTCAAAAAGTTTTGTAAAATCAGTTTAAAAACTTTGACGTTTATCTTTTTTGTAAAAATAAAAACTGATTTATTTCGTTTCACGATATAACTAGGACTCTTCAAAATACTCTGTTCCCATACTAAGCTTGTACTAAATTACGCTGGTCTTATACCTTTCGACACTTATAGAATTTGCTTGACTTGATCCTTGATTTAATCTTGCCACGTACTTTGAACTTGATTACTTCATAGCTCCCTAGCTTGCTTCGGTTTTGCATTTGTTCTTCTTAGATATTAACCTGTTCCGGACATTCTCCAAAACGAACTATTAGTAGAAGGTAAGCTTGTCATCATCAAAACCAGGAATCAACAGAATGGTATTTATAGGTGTAGGAGTTGTGTTAGGGTTAATTTTGAAGATAGAGTCAAAATTAGTGTTTAAGTTAGTATAGCTTTCTGAACACAGTCATGATTTGTGAATTTCGATTTGGAGTATTTTTTTTAACGGGAATAAAAACTTAATTTAGATAGAAATGTATGTGATAAAGTTACGGTATTTTGTATGGAGACTGAGATAATAATTATGATTTATCCTCAAAAATTCAGATTTTATCTTGCATTATTGAGATTTATATGGAATTTTGAATCGCTGAAACTCTTAAAATCAAAATTTGCGTGGAATTACTTAACTTTTCAAAATAAATCTGAAATATAGTTTTAAAAAGTATCTTAATTATAATATGAAAATGGTTTTATAAAATATCAAACATGATTTTCGGATTTAAATAATTTTAAGTTGATTAAAGTTCTTTTTCTTCAAAATCTATTCTTGGTAGAATTAAGAATTATTTCCACTTTAAACTATTAAATAAAGTGATAAATATAATTTTGAAAATAATATTACCTCCAAAAATATATATTTAAATATTTTTCCTCCAAAATATATTTAAATATCAAATATATATTAAAAAAAATGTATAAAATACTTAATAAAATGCCTAAAAAATAGAGTGTTACATACCTTTTTTTAGTCACTTAAATTTGTTTTGTATTTATGGTCCTCTTAAAAAGGAATCACCACAATTATATGACACCAATCCTAAATTTGGACATCAAAATAATTAAATGGTGATATTATTTATCTCAAACAAATTCATGATATGATCAATAAATCATGAGTAATTTTGTAAGGCCACTTAAAATCTAGCATCCATTTTAGCCTTTCCTTTAAACGATCTACACTTGTAATATCTTCATCAAAGGTATTTAGTTAGAAACGACTGTAACACCCTAATAATTTCGTGCTTTAATAAAATCATTTTCTTACTTAAATAAAAGAATTACTAAAATGTTGCCGCCACCGTGATAACGGTTAAGGGTAGTACCAGAATTACGCTGCGGAAATAACTAACTTTAAAACATACTAAATATAGTTAATAGCCTTTAATACAACTTGGAACCATAAAGGCCCAAACCAAATCCAACTTAAATAAAACAATACATTAACTAAATTTTGTCTAGACATTATTAAAAATAGAGTTTAACAATAATTGCAAGTATAAAATCTCTTTCAACATCCGCATCCCGAATGTTGGACTTTACTTGCAAGTCATCTCTAAGAATCCTGCTTAGAAAATTTAATCTCCAGCAACGCAATTGCAATTAATGAATCATCATAGGGTTATTAGAGCAAAGGCCATGACCAAAAGATATGAAAGCACGTAATCAACAAAAGTTGAGTACTACAAGCTAAAACAATGCCTAAAACTAATCATGCTTCACTCTCAAAGTAAATAACTGAAACCACATGCAAAAGTCTTATCCACAAACATTCAAACATAAAGATAAGACTCAACACTTGACTTTACAGTTTAATTAAGACTAGAATACGCATCAAACGAGTTTCTTTCCTCCTTGTGTTCCAAAATGGACTAGTGTTGGGAGCTACCGAACAATAAATAAAATAATAACATGTGACACCCTAATGTGGCGGAATTCCTTGTGTGTGGAATAGTAGTACAACGTTTTGTGTCACCATTAGAAGTCACGGTCTACTACCGTAGACTCCCCCCATATGTTCATACTCAAAGTGCATACGTTCTAAGAGTTTTGAAGCTTATTCTTTTTCACTTTACGTTATTAATATTTTATTCAAAGGTCAACTCAACACATAATTAAACAAAACAATCATCAATCAAACAAACATTACTAATTTTAGAATCCTTTAAGACTTGTGATAAAAGAATACTTGACTTCCAATTAATAACTGACTTGTTCCTTCTCAACATGACCAAGTTAACATGTGAGTCCAATCGTGACCAAGTTAACATGAAGGTGGTGTAAAGACACTAATAGCTCCTAATCATTTCCTTCCTTCTCAACACGACCAAGTTAACATGTGAGTCTCATCATAACCAAGTTAACATGAGGGTTATGCATCAAGGCAAGAATAAACTTGGGTTCTCCTTGAATGTTAGACCTTACATATATAGCATAAATAAAATTCCTTAACATGATTGACCTTACGTACAAAGCATAAATAAAATTCCTTGCATGCATATAAATAATACATACATAAACCATACTTGGATAACATGCTTGCTCAACCAATCCAACAAACATAATTTAACCCATACTTAAACGTGTTTGCTATACAATCAAACATGAACCAAATCCAAGTAACATGAATCACAATCAATCATATACTTAATATGTACACGCATAAATAATCGTGTTGCCCTAGACTTGTACGTACCTTGTGTACTTAATTAATGGAGTCACCCTGTGATTCAATTCAATCCAACTAAAATGCTCCTCCTATAATAAAGTAATAACCCTTAATTAATCACCATGTTCATTAAATTTTCAGAAACATATTTTAACTTTAAATCACTTTAATTAATTAGAAATTAATATTTTTTAACTTAATTAATAGTCTCAATTAATTCCTTGAAACCCTAGCATGAAAACTAATTAATTTCATGCATAAAACCTTTAAAAATAAACACTTTATTGGTCATAAACGAATCTAGAAATTCTAATTGATTATCATAATTAAAATCATCATCTAATTATGCTAATCAATCAACCATATAGTTTTAGTTAAAACCCTAACCATAAAATATAATTAAAACCATTAAAGCTCATAAAAATCTATGCTTTATTATTCAAAACCAATATGAAAATTCAATCTCCAATCCATACCTTGAATTATCCAACAATCATCCATAAAATTAATAACTTTAATCATTAACCATATATAATCCCAAAACAATTAATTAAAACATTGATAATCTAAAATAGAGGAAAGATTAGGAGGAACGAAAATACACCGACTGACCAACAATAAAGGGGCACAGAAAGGCGGGAGGTGGTGGTGCATGAGCAGCGAGGCGGTCGCACGAGGAGGAGAAGCAACGCACGCGGCTGCGTTACTGTTGTTCTTGCGTCTGTGCGGGGCGACAAGCGTTGGGAGACGAGAACGATTGGGCGCACGCACGGAAGGAAAGGAGTGGGGCGCTGGGGCGGGCTGGCGTGGAGCCTGCTGCCTTGTGTGCACATCGAGCTGAGTGGACGAGAGAGCCGAGCGCAAGAGAGGAAAAGAGAGGGGAGATAATTTGAGGTTAGGGTTTAGTGAAAAGTTTGTGGGGGGTTTTGTGATGTAAGGGTGTCTATTTATAAGTTTTGGGATCCTTGTTAGGTTAGGTTTTAAGATTCCCTAGAGCTTCATTAAAATACTAAATAGGCTTGATTTAATTCGTTTTGACTTGAAATTGAAATTGGACCCGGCTAGCTTTAATTAAAAATCATTTTACTTCTTAAAACTCAATTTAAATTCCCCAACTTGAAATAAAATTGTTTTCTCTCCAATTAAATATAATTAATATTTTTAATTAATAAAATACATTTAAATAAATATTTAAATACAAATATAATTTATAAAATCTATAAAAATTCTAAATAGAATTTTCAGATTACTTTTTATAATAATAAAATAGATTAAAAAAGTAAATAAAAATTTCAAGATTACTTTTTATAATAATAAAATATATCAAAAAATAAATATTACAGACTAATTTTTAAACTTATAATTATCTTTTAAAATTTATATGTATTTATAATTAATTAAATTAGAAGATTGATTGGATTCATTTATCCAATTGATAAGGTTGTATTGTACTGTATCAAATAACAAGCAACAATTAATAAATAATAAAATATAGATGAATTTTTTTTGGGATAAGATAAATATAGATATAATATGCTTTAATCATTAGGCCAAGACCTCATTGGTGGTTAAGATAAATGTTTAATGAGCTAGATAAAGTTTGTTTTAAAGAATAGATAAAGTTTTGATTCAATAAAATACAATAGTTTTAATATAACTAAAACTTTTAGTAACTAAAACATTAAAAATAGGCATGGTTTTCTTAGGATTTATCGTAAATTTGTAACTCCTCTCTTCATATCAACTTTCTTTACGACAGTCAATATACTTTCAATATTTAACTTAATTTATATTCTGAATTTTGTTTACGATTTTTTGTTGATGGATTGTACGACTACTATGATGATTGTGTTTTGTTTATTTATCTAAAATATAAAATATTTTGGGTAACCACTACCAATTTCTTTTGACATAATCTACATGATTCCATAATATTTGAACAAATGAATTATAAAACTTTGTGCAAAAAACCCGTGCGTCGCACAGGCTTCAAATCTAATATATTTTTAATTTAATAAAAATACGGGGTATTACAACGACAAACTACTTAGAAAACTACTACAACTTATGCTTTCTTATTGAAGGGTGCTACAACTTATATGATGGCACCATTGACAGTCTATAACACGACACGATAACATGATCGAAACCGATATGATATAATATCATGATAGAAATCGACACGACACAAGCACACACGTATTGAAGTCGATAATTTGTCAATCTTAAAACACCCCGGTTTGGACAATTTGTCATATTATTCAATTATATTTTACGGAGTACATGGTTTTGATGTGACACTAAAGATGAAAACAACACAACAATACAACACCACACATATGCCAACTCTAATTTAAGAGCTTTTCTTTTTTGGAAGATTTATGATTCATTGACTATGATTAATTCAAGTATCCCAAAGTTAATTAACTACTCCTGCACTAATAAGAAAAACAAATTAAATTAAGAGTCTATTATGTTCTATTTTTGTTTTTGAGGGGAGTCTATCATGTTCTACTTATTCCAACTTATTTAAGATAAAATAAATTCAAATAAAATAAGATAAGTTCTGATAAAATAAGTTCAAAAAATAAGTTTTTTACAATAATTTTCAGACATAAATTATTTTATTTTAGACAAAATAAGTTTATGTAGATAAAATGTGTCGTATATGGAAAAAAAAATTAAAAAATAGCCTGTACGTGGGAGTCGGGAATAAAAAGGGGGGCGAAATTTTTAGCCAACGTCAGTTGCCCGGGAATTCAGAGATGTGCATAATTTTGGCGACCCAAAACATTCCTGAAAACTTTAATCGCACAACTCATTTCCACACAATTTCTCTCTCCTACTCTCCCGCCTTCGCTACTCGCTACTCCATAGCGAATCAACAGTTCAACACTAACTGCTGCAACTGGTAAGAATACTCAAAACCCTAGTACTCAATTTCATTTTTCTACTATTCAATTTTGTCGAATTTCTCTTCCATTTAAGTGTTAATTCCTGCTTACTGATCTCCTAATTCTTCCATTTGTTACTGTCGGTTCTCATTTTTGAGTTATGCTGGTTAAATTTCGGTTTCAGAAATTGTTGTTCATGATTTTGATTTAATGTTGATTTCATTTCCAGAGGTTGCGGTATAGTGTTGTTGCTGAAATCATGCATATATTGCAGGTTATTCCTCATTTTCGATATTTTTCTAATCAGTTTAATCCCGAATTGAAGAAATCTGGTTTTGAATGTTGGATGATTGAGTGTGTTGGGTGATGATTTATTATTTAACGCTAATTTTTAGTAATTTTCGGTTTGCGATCTAGCATTGACTAGCCTGGGTTTATGTACAGGTTATTATTGCGGGTTTTAAGAGTTATAAAGAACAAGTTGCCACTGAAGAGTTCAGTTCAAAGGTCAATTGTGTGGGTATGATTTTTTTTTTTCTCTCTCTTAATCATCATTTTCTGTTGTTTGTTCTCTGGCGATTCTCCTGCAGGCTGCAGCAATGTTACTTATACTGTACTGTTCCTGACATCCTCCACCCCAAATAAAGACCATAAAAGAAAAATGAAATCGTCTATTTAAACCAGTCGACAACTCAAAATCTGGGAACATTGTTAATGAAATGACTTGATATAGATGGCAGAGGATTGACGACCCTCCAAGTCTCCAACATAATGGGAATTGATCACGGGATGGTAAAATGGTGATTTTGGGTCTGGGGACATTGATTAGGAATCTTTTTGAAATATAAATTTATATAAAAGAGATGGGTTATCTAGTGATCTGTTTGGTAACGACTAACTCGGTTTACACGGTCATTGTTAACCTTGAGCGAAATTTGTGTTATATGGAGTATATGGTAAGAACGTACGACTTAAAATATCAAGATAACGTGCGCTTTTGTATAATTTTTTTTTTGTTTTCCACAATTTGCGTTATTAAGAAAATATCTTAGTTTGCTGATTTTTTCCCCTTCTCCAAAGCCATTAAATTTAAAGTAATAAGGAAATTCATTTTTTCTTTGTTTTAATTGGGATATAGTGGAGTTTACAAGAAGCATTTATTCTCGATAAATATAATCTTACTCATTTACTAACATCCTGATTAGTTTTTGAGATCACTAGTAGTCTACTACTGAATTTGCTCGTTTACTTCTTTCTTTCTTTCTTTCTGCATTTTATCTTTCCTTTTAGGATACTTTTGCAAGAACAATTTCAGCTCAAGGCTCAGAGAAAGTAGCCATTTATATACCTATGTTTGTTCAGCCATCAAACTAATAACCAAAGCTGGAAATGTTAACTTTGCTGTGAATTTTAGAATTCTAAGGTTATAATATCATTTTCCAGAATACAATCATTTGAGTGGAGTAAAATTTGAAGGCGTCGCGGGTTTTATGAATTAATGTTTCTAGTCTTTTCTAGAGAAAAATGAAATCATTGGATGTTTGCTGGCCTATCCCTATCTTTCGCCTTAGTCCTCTGCGAGTAAAGCGAAGAGGTTCTTTAGTGCAGGCTAGTCAATTTACTTCAGTTCAAATCCTCAGTATTTGATAAAGCAAAATTCGAGGCCGTCCTGCCGCTAGTGGAAGCTAAGTGCTTTGGAAGAGCGCGCTAAAAAGGAAAGACTCACGGAAAGCAAGACATCCAAGACTGGTTTGAATCAATCAATTAAGAACGCGCTCCTATTGAACACCTATTTTAAATGCAAATAAAAATTAAAATTGCCTATCTATTTGACTGGGCGGATCAGCTCTAATAGCGGTATTGATGTTTTTAGGGGTTGTCATAGGGTGGTATTCCTGTGACAAACCGCAAGTCCTTCATATAGGAATATTCAATAGCAGATTTTCGCGGTCGGGATGTGGTACCAGTAGGTCCCTTTTCCTTCTATAGATCACTCTCCCCTTCTCCAGCCATCATTCCTGAAGGTTGTACATTCAAGAGGCTTGCATAACCATAACACCACTCTGCTTATCTTGACCAGTCTCCTTAGGGATGACTGATTTGACTACTGGTTGAGGTTGCTCGTCAGTGTGTTGTGTTCATGTATTAAGTGTTTTCTGACTGTTAAAGAATGACATCATCTTTTTTTGGGTGTTTTTGTTACGTACATGCTTGCTTGTAAATACTGATATATGTATCTGCTGTGTGTGGGTGTTTATTTCTTGTCTCTAAATTTGGAGTAATTGTTGCTGCATGCAGTTGGTGCTAATGGTTCTGGCAAGTCAAACTTTTTTCATGGTAAGTTGCTTGCATAATTTTGTTTAGTCCATAATATTTTTGTAATCAAAGCATTAGCTTCTCCATTTAACAAATTTCTTTTATGTAGCAATCCGTTTCGTCCTCAGCGATCTTTTCCAAAATCTTCGCAGCGAGGATAGGCATGCATTACTCCATGTATGTTCTTCTATCATTAATTTTGTGTTGCCAAATTATTTCAACTTGTCAACCTGGGTATAGTGTATTTCCCCAAAAGCGCTCTCAATTTTGATTTTTTTTTTATGTTTGATGTATTCTCAATTTTGGTGTTCTTGCAACATCTCTGTAGTCTGTAGTCTGTACCGCTAGCAGTGGCCGAATCAGACCCCAACTCCACGTGTTCAGATTAATATAACAACTAGCACGGGTTTTTATTAAAAAAATCCGAATGACTAAATGATATCTCCGGATTTTTATCAAACAAAGTATTATCTATATTCATCCGAAGTATAATAAATTGGATGATACTAAATTTTTGACGCCAAAAGATAAATAATAAAATTAACCAAACCTAGAAAATTGTTGTACATAATCATGAGTAACATTTAATAATTTTATAGGATTCCATTAAAAAAAAAAAAGAATATTTTTGTTGAGTTGAGTTCTTAAGGTTGAAACCCGTAAAATTAAAAAGACTACTCATATAAATTAAGCCTTGATGTTAATCAACACTAAAATGTGTTTAATAATTGAAAGATTTACACATACTAAATACTACGGAGTACTACGTCTTATATGGAGAACTATCATGTACATAATTAATTAATAAGGAATGGACAAAATACTTAGTAGTTAGTACTAAAATTTGATACTTGTTAAGAAAGAAAGCGTAGTTAATTGGTTGCAGCAGGCTACACATTCTTCTAGATGCTCAGCAAATATCACATCCTGTTTTGAGTTCTAACCACGACGCCCAATCAACAAACGCAATATCCTACACAATGAACAATAATCATTAACTATGGAGAAATAAACGTAATATTAACTCAACTTACTTTGAACAAAACAATTTCATTCAACAAAACCTGAAATATTAAAAAAAAAAAAGTTAAAAAGAAAAACAATAATATAGAAGGACAAACCAACAAAACCAAAATAAACGTATAGTTGTGGGAGGTATGATTAACCTGTGACAATTAATGATTACTCTTCATTGGTTTATATATAGAACATCAACCAAACTACCGTATAAGTTTAATTATCTTTTGTTTATTTGCAAATTTTATCTTTTTGTTTATTTTACAAAATTTATCTTTTTGTTTATTTTACAATATTTTATCTTTTTGTTTAAACGGATTATTTTACTATCTCAAAGTTATTTTTCATTTTTTTTATCTACTATTTATTTAAATTACACTTAATGACATGGCCATCCTATGTGGCACTCCGAAATCTCTCCAAAAAACTCCCCTCTATATATATATATATTAGATTAAACACCCTTCTAGAAACAATTTTTTTCCTTAGCATAACCAAATACCATGGCTGTAATGCTCTCTCTCAAATATTATTGTAGACCTCCAAAGTCCAAACCTTATTTTTTGGGTATAATTGAATCTTATGGATGTTGGTCCATTGGTTAATTTTATATAAAGGTATGTGAACCTTTTCTTTTTTGGTACTGCCCTAGTGCTGCTGGTGGCATGTAGGGCACCTTTAAAGAAGCGCCAAATTGAGTGTATTTGTATGGATATATTCTTAACCTTTTTGGATTATAGTAAGTTCCCCAAAGTGTTCATAAAAGCTTGACTAATGTTGTTTCTCTCACCTTTGTATAACTTTAATAGGAAGGAGCAGGGAATCAAGTTTTGTCTGCATTTGTGGAGATCGTGTTTGATAATTCAGACAATCGAATCCCGGTAATAATGATCCTTTGAATGGTTTCTGTTCTCTTTTGGATTTTTTTTTGTCCTGTGCTCCAGCTCTCATTTTAATGGTCACTGATCTCTGCCATCAAATTTCTACATTCAAGTGATATGCATCTCTCAGTTATCCCTCTCTTGGCTCATGCATCTTCTTTGGCCAGGGGTGTGTGCGTTGGAACCCAACATCCACAAACACACTTGTTAAGACATAACATTATGCTTGAGCTCATTGTTGGGTCCCTTCTCCAGGTTGATAAAGCAAAAGTTCACTTGCGACGCATAATTGGGCTAAAAAAGGATGAATATAATTTGGATGGGAAGCATATCACGTGAGAACATATCCTATTTTTATTATTACTTCCTTTTTTCCATATATTTTAATTGTCCTTGCATTGATTTAGTTAGTCCTTGTTGAGTTATAAGTTGTACTTCTTTGTGCAGGAAAACCGAGGTCATGAACCTTCTTGAAAGTGCTGGATTTTCTCGCTCAAATCCTTACTATGTGGTACAGCAAGGAAAGGTGATTGTCGACTTGCTTCTGTCATGTTCTAATGTGTTTATACTATGGTTTGAACATGCTAGAAATTTTATTTCTTACAGTGGCTTAATATTTCTTTCTGCAACGGATGTTCTGTAGATTGCATCATTGACACTTATGAAGGATGCAGAACGACTAGATCTGCTCAAAGAAATTGGAGGTACGCGTGTTTATGAGGAGAGGCGGCGTGAAAGTTTGAAAATCATGCATGAAACTGGTACGTCACAACTAATTAAATCGCAATTAGCATTCTGTCTTCATTTCCTCTTAGAACTTTGTTTTGTCCATTTTGTTAACCCTTTGAGGTTTTTCCTCTGATTACAGGCAATAAACGAAAACAGATAATCGAAGTAGTTAAATACTTGGATGAGCGGTTGAAGGAGCTGGATGAGGAGAAGGAGGATTTGAGAAAATATCAGCAGCTTGACAGGCAGAGAAAATCCCTGGAGTACACCATCTATGATAAGGAACTTCAGGATGCTCGACAGAAGTTAGCTAAGGTCAGCGTTTTCCCATGAGTAGTTACATGATGAGATGTATGCATAGTAGTTATTTGATCAATATCTCAAGACATGTATTGGATGAATTCAGAATTTGAGATTTTTTTTGTCGATGTGATGGTTTAGATAATTTATAATCCTGCTAAGACTGTTGCAATAATTCACTACAGTTTAGCTATTTGATGGTGTACTGGTGTATGATGAATTATTGTCGTCAAGTTGTTTAGCAGTTTAGCCAGTTTTTATTGGAGATTTGAAGCTATCATGTAAAAGACTTTTACTCTGCTTATTCTTCCATTAACATTTGCTTTCTCATTTCAAATTTTGTGGCTGATGGGTGTCTGTGCTCTTTTTCAGGTCGAAGAAGAGCGGGACAAGGTTTCCGAGAAGTCGACTACAATGTACAACGCTATTCTGGAGTCTGAAGAGCGATGCAAGGACTTGGACAAGGATTCCAAAAGGCTTTCCAAAGAACTTCAAGTGCTGACCAAAGAGAAAGTGGCAGTTGAGAATCGTCGTACAGAAGCGATAAAGAGGAAGACACAGCTTGAGCTTGATTGCAGAGATTTGAAAGAGAGAATTTCCAGAAGTTCACGTGCCAAGGTTGTATACGGTTGACAAATCATTGTTGAAATTCTAAGTTTTTTCTATGATGCAGCTATTTATCTTTTCTTTGTTTCTTTCTTTTTGTAAATGGTGTATTGTAGAATGGTGCTGCCAAACAGCTTGAGGTTGTGAAGCGGGAAATCTTGGAGTCAACGAATGAGATTGAAGTGATTAAGCCTTCGTTTAATGCTTTAAAGATGCAGGAGAATGAGATGACAATAGGGTACGATTGACAAAAGCCTTGGATTCATAGATCTCTAGCATATGCCTGCAAACATTGGATGCTTTTTCTGCCTTTTTCTCATGTATAGAGATGGGCTTTTTGGTGCTGATGCTGGGGAAGCGGTATAAAGATACTGAAACACAACAGACTTGATTTATTTCCTCTCTTTTTCAACATGCAGAATAATGGAGCGTGAAAAGAAGTTGAGTATTCTTTATCAGAAGCAAGGTCGCGCCATTCAGTTCCGTGATAAAACTGATCGTGATAAATGGCTTCAAAAGGAAATTGATGAACTTCAGCTGGTTCTTACTTCAAACCTGTCGCAGGTAAAGTTTAAAACGAGAAATTTAAAAATAAATACAATAAGTACATCAAAATAGCATATAAAAGTGAGCCTTGAAAAAAAAAAAAACGTCCACAAAAGGTTTGCAAAACGCAAAAAGTAAACTAGAGAGTGAAAATGGAAGATGAATAAGTCAAATAACGTCATCAACGTATATTCTCTCCCTCCACTCTATCCTATCCAACGTCATATTTTCCTCAGTCCCAAATAGGCTCATATCGTGCTCAATCACCTTATTCCAAGTTTTCTTAGTCTTTCCCTACCCCGTAATCCTATCACTTTGCCACCCTTCTAGCCTCCTAACCGGGGCATCACTTGATCTTTTTCTTACATGTCCAAACCATCTTAAACGATTTCTATCATCTTAAACTCAATCGGTGCAACCCCTACTCTCTTCCTAATAATCTCATTCCTCAACCGATCCTTTCTTGTATGGCCACAAATCTAACGTAACATGCGCATCTCTGCCATATTCATCTTATACACGTGACAATGTTTCACTTCCCAACATTTTGTGCCGTATAACAACGGCGGTTGAATTGCCGTGCGGTAGAATTTTCCCTTCAATCTTTGGGGCATGCCTGAATCACACATAGGAACCCTGTGACACTTTTCCACTTCAACCAACCTGCTTTGATTCCATGAACCACATCCCCATTCAATTTCCATCCTTTTGGATAATAGATCCTAAGTAGCGGAACATCTCAAAACCTTGGACGATTATCCCATCTAAGGTAATCGCACATGTCTCCCCTGTCTCTCTGTTTTGGACTCTATTAAACTTATACTCCATATATTCCGTCTTGTTTCTACTCAGCCTAAAACCACGAGACTCCAAAGTTTGTCTCCATAACTCCAACTTAGTTTCCACTCCTTTGGTTTCATCAATCAACACAATATAGGTATACCATCTTGAATTGACCTCGTCAATTCATCCACGACTATAGCAAAAAGGTACGAGCTAAGTACGGAACCTTGATGTACTCCAATCGTAATGGGGAATTCTTCGGTCTTACCAACACTAATTCGCACACTCGTGCTAACTCCCTCATACATGTCCTTGATGATATCGATATACTTCCTCGAAATTCGTTTCCTACTTAAACCCCACCAAAGATTTTCCCTCGGTACCTTGTCATACGCCTTCTCCAAATCAATGAAAACCATATGTAAATCCTTCTTCTTGTCTCGATAATTCTCCATTAGTTGTCTTATAAGATGAATGGCCTCCATAGTCGATCTCCCTGGCATAAATCCAAACTGGTTCTCCGAGATCTTCACACTTCTCCTTAACCTTTGCTCAATAATTCTCTCCCATAGTTTCATAGTATGACTCATTAGTTTGATTCTTCGATAGTTGGCACAATCTTGGACGTCACCCTTGTTCTTGTACAAGGGGATGATAGTACTTTTCCGCCACTCCAACGACATCCTATTACTTCCCCACATCTTCTTGTAAGCAGTTATTAACCATACAACCCCTCTCTCTCCAAAGCATCTCCATACTTCGATAGGTATGCCATCGAGCCCATTGCCCTCTTGCGTCCCATCTTCTTCAGTGCCACTTCGACTACTCTCTTTTGAATTCTTCGCATAAATATCTCGTCCTTGATCCCCGTTGAACAAGTTATCAAAGTAGAACCTCCATCTATCCTTTATTTCCTTATCTCCCACCAAAACTTTTTGATCAACATCTTTCACACATTAATCCTCCTAATGTCTCGCGTCTTTGTATCTCTCATTCTAGCAAGTCTATAGATGTCATTTTCCCCTATTTTTGTATCCAATCTTGCGTAAAGATCATGATTCACCTTTGCTCTAGCCTCCGTAACGACCTTCTTTGCTTCCCTTTTAGCCTCCTTGTACTTCTCGTAGTTATCATCACCTCTACATTTTCCCAACTCCTTATAGCATTCTCGTTTGCTATTTATAGCTTGTTGCACATCTTTGTTCCACCAAGATGTGTCCTTACTTGGTGGCATGCATCGTTTGGATTGTCCTAGGACCTCTTTCACCACGTCCTTTATGGTATGCTCTATTCTTGTCCATAATGAGTCTATATCCAAATCCATATCACCGTCCCAAACCCCTTCACTCGCCAACTTCTCTACGAATTTTAGTTGTTGCTCCCCTTGAATTTTTCACCACTTGATCCTAGGCTCCACTATTATGGTAACTGGCTATATAAAGAAAACTAATTGCAATCCATAGTAATCTCAGCCACCCAATATTTTGATTCACTACTCAGATCTTATGTAAGAGATGTAATTTTGTGAAATTCTATATGAGTGCAAATATTTTATCAATTCTAGGGATCTAATATATATTGAAAGAGAAAAAAAGGAACATACGATAATTGGCACCCCTAATGATTTCATCTGAAGATAGACGGTATCAAAACATCAGAAGACCACTAGATCGAGTGATTTACTTCACTGTCAAAGGTGGAAATTGATGCTGGCAATACCAGCTTTGGCCCTTTCCTTATTTTTACTCAAATACTGTATGTCTGAACTAAATGCCAAATCTCCATCCATAAGACACAGGAAAAAAGTTGTTTCCGATGGCTACCAGTCAGAAAATCTGGTGTGGTGGAAGTCACTGGAGCTAGGATCGTCCAAGGACCAGGGAAGGACGAAATATTGAAATGGGAAGGATCTTAGATGGGGACATGCTGTTTTGTGGAGGAGAAGGGATCACTGTTTTGACTGGAGATAGACCTGGATGTATGGGCATAAAGGGTGTCTTTTGTTGAACCGCCAGTGACCTTTTTGTATTATAAAAAAGACAAATCTGTGACTTTTAATTGTCTGCTTCAAAAAAAATAAAAAAAAATAAAATTGTCTGCTTCACTGCGATGTTTAGGCTTATTTCTTTGTAAAATTTATACTTCGTAGGTGTTTTGGTTCCGTAAAAATCTGGCATCTTTTGTGGCAATTATGGAAAAAGATTTTCATTCATAACAAGCATTATATTGCTCGAACATACTTCTTTGTCTTGATTAGCCTGGAGATTTGCCGGATGTTTAATCGTTTCATTTCATTTTGACTTGTATCACTTGATATGTGGTAAACTCTGTTTTGCTTGATCTCCCATAGGCTTCTTTTGACTTTAGAGTTTATTCTTTCGGCTGTTTTTGGTTTGTGTATCTACAGAAAATGAAGCTCCAGGGTGAATTCGATAACCTTAATGCTCAGCTCAGGGATATCGATGATTTTATTAAATCCCGAAAAGCTAATTTGGCAGCACTTGAAAACAACATCAACCAGTCTAACGATGGGTTTATCACTTCCAAGGGACAAAGAGACCGACTTCAAGATGAACGGAAGTGAGTTCTGTTCCTTAGTGCCAAAGTCTTCTGGCTTGATCTGTTCCCACCTTTTTTCGTCAATCTCAATTTTTGCATCGTTATCTAATGTGAATATTTTGCATGCCAGGTTGTTATGGGAAAGAGAAAATGAGCTGTCGTCTGAAGTTGAAAAATTAACGTCAGAAGTGGTAAAAGCAGAAAAGAACCTTGACCATGCCACTCCTGGTGTGAGTACTTCTACCTTGGTTACAACTTTTTCCTTGGTAAAAAATGTTGTATAATGTGCGGTGTAGGGTGGGTCTGAGGAATTGTGTTGAATTATCTATCAGATTCTTGGTTTGCCTTTCTGGTATGTGTAAATACTTGCATGACAACTCTTATATGTTCCATGCAATCTGACGTGTGAGTGCTAGGTGTTTTCCTTTTTGATGAATTGTTGAGGGAAATTTATCCTTTTGAATGAATGAGCGTGCAACTTGCCTGTGTTTGTGCTGATAAGACATTAGACCGAAACGGAAGAGGGCATTCAAAGAGAGGAGTTGATTTTTTGCTTGTAGTTAAGGTGGTTTTGGGTTTCAGCTTATTGCTCGATCAGCTAGTTCTACAATGTATTTGAGTAATGGGAAATTGTCTGTTATCACCCTTTGCTGTTACAGACCAATCATGGCTTGAAATTGTGGCACGGAAGTTTTATATCCCTTGCCATTGACAGATTCTGGATCGAAGTTTCTTGTACCCTACATGTCCAGATTCATCATCACACGTAAAAATATTTGAAGAGACAATATGTGCAACTGTGCATAGATCTGAAAACTTAGGTTACACATGGAAGAGGTTTGATCTTGGGAGAAAGTTAACCCAAATCACTGTAGTTTTCATCTGACATCCAGGATTGAAGTAGAATTTAAGTTTTCTGCGGAAAACAGCATCTCAGAGAAGTTCCGGTAGATTTGGAATTTCAATCCATTAGCCACATACTTCTTTTGCAACAATTTGCAAGGGGGTTCATATGATGGAAATCTTCTTTGCAGATATGAACTGATTACGATATCCTGGCGGTCGAGGTCATTTTACCTTTCTAAAACTGATTTACACATTGTTTTGAACAAATGAAGCATCAATCTATTTTTGGGATTATGAGATCCATGAAACACAGCTTCATAATCGTAATTCTTCCTGGTCATTAAAGGCTAACTTCTATTGCATGATATATGAGTTTCTTGTGCTGTTTGGGGAAGATGTGTCAATTGATTAATCGTGGAGCATAAGTACATCTTTGGCTAGCTGATACATCTCCTTTCAGGACCTGTTCTCTTCAACATAAGAGAACAATGTCCCAGTAAAAATCAGTAACTTATAGCCAAAGATACTAGTCAATCAGTAAAAAATCAGTTGCAATCTGTAAAGATCAATTTAACTAGTAATAATATTTTCAACTCAGTAGAAATCAAGTGAAGAGAACAAGGCCTTAGTCCGTTAAGCCGTACATAGATGATCAACTTGTCTCATCCTACCTTCATTGCATGTCAATGTAATTTATTAGAGGGGGGATAATGTTTATTTATTTTCTTTCGTCTCTGTTACCACATAGCAGCAATACGGTTTTATGCACTATTGTGGTATTAGCTTATCTTTCTTTTCCTAAAATTTCCTCCTCTCCAAATTTGCAGGATATTAGGAGAGGACTAACTTCTGTTAGGAGAATATGTGACCAATACAAGATTGAGGGTGTATTTGGATCACTTATTGAGTTATTGGAATGTGATGACAGGTTTTTTACTGCAGTTGAAGTTACTGCTGGAAACAGGTATATGTTGTACTTGTCATAGAACTCAGTCTGGAAAGCTTTGTTCATTTTGCTTGAAGGCTAAACTTTTCATGTGTTATATTTGTTGTTGTTACGATTGAGATTCTGCTTTTTTTTGCGCAGCTTATTCCATGTGGTGGTTGATTCAGATGAAACCGCTACTAAGATTATCAGGCATCTAAATGCATCCAAGGGTGGACGAGTGACATTTATACCTTTGAACAAGGTCAGGCCTCCACATGTCACCTGTCCTCAAAATGATGATGTAGTGCCTTTGGTCAAGAAACTTAAATTTCAAGAAAGCTTTTCTAAAGCCTTTTCACAGGTGAGCATCCCTTTTCTTTTCTTTATATGGTGAGTTATTTTTCGAAAATTATTACATTTGTGCAACGTCCATACCTTAACCATTGACCATCTTGTAACCCAATGCCTCTAAAGTCTAATAAGGCTACTACCTTAGAGAGGTGTAAGATGTCTGCTGTCTTATCTGCTTAACTGTGCAAAGTCTCTTTAGTTTTTAGCTTTAGCCCTAAAATTGCTAGGCGCCGCCCTTTTAGTACAAATCAATAACATGTTACAGATCTTACTGAAATATTTGATTTAGTCCATTGTAATCTGAACTTGAAAATTTGCTCATTAAAGACTCTTTGTTGTAAATAGAGGGTGGAAAGTTGTTTTTATTTCTGCAATTATCTTTCTGCTGCCTTGTGATCTTGGACTTTTTTTAGGATTAATTGGCGTCCTTTCGTTCTCTCATTTTAGCTACATTTTTCAAAGTGCAGCATAAGAGCTTTGGAACTTGGATATGTAATACTAACTCTGTTTATTTGTATATACATCACTTTGACTTTCTACATTATTTATATACTAACTTTGGCCGTCTATGTGTTTAATTATTATAATAATAAAAATTATTAAAAAGTGATTTATTTAAAATATATATTGAGATTAACCTAACAAGAATAAAAAAATTGACTTTTGTCTTTATGTATTAGTAAATTAATGTGGTCAAAGTTAATATTTGAATATTTTAAGAAGTCAAAGCGATGCATCTATTGAGAAATATAGGAAGTATGTATTCACCATTTTCTGTGCTGTAACTGAACTATTGATAATCTCGATGAGATGATTTTAGCCATTCACCGAGTTGCAATTGCTTAATATTGATGTTCAGATTTGTTCCCCCCCCACCCCCAACCCCCCAACATGGTTAAGCTTATGACATTGTCATTAACTTGTCCAAGGTCTTTGGAAGAACCGTGGTCTGTCGAAATCTGGATGTAGCTTCAAGAGTTGCTCGTAATGATGGCTTTGATTGCATTACTCTGGAAGGTGACCTGAGTTATTTCTATTCTCTTGCTAATTGATATTTCTGTTCATGATTTCCTTCTGATTTCATTTTTATACTGGAGCAGGTGACCAAGTAAGCAAGAAAGGTGGGATGACTGGAGGATTTTATGATTATAGGCGTTCGAAATTGAAGTTTATGAATATAATTAAGCAGAATACGAGGGTTATTAATATGAAGAAGAAAGAACTGGAAGAAGTTAAGCTCCAACTTCAAGATATCCTTCTCTTTAAGGCTTTACAATCACAGTTGAAGTGCTCACCCTTTTCTGCAAACTATTTCTCTCATTTGTAATTTTGGGAGTGTGCATGGGTAAAATAACCCCCAAGAGCTCATGTTCATAGAAGCTTTTCTGTCAATTAATTATACGGGTAGGATTTTTGGTCTAGAAAATTAGACAACTACTATGTTTTTGTTCCTCCTGGTTCAAAATTTAGTGCCACTACCACCAGTCCACCTAACACTTGAAAGATTTCTGATTTGTATGTAAATGTTGTGCTGGTACCATTAAAAAATTCCGAATTTTAAAATCCTTGTCTCTTGGAAGTGTCACCACTCACCACTCACCAGTAATCAGTTAATCTTTGTGATTAATTTCAGATGTTTAAAAATCAACCAATTCCGTATTATTGCATTTGATATGGATTTAAATCAATGGAAAATCCTTCTATTCTCTTTGTGGCCTATTTCTCCTTTGTTCTAATTTGAAGCTTGTAGAACTGCATCTTTGTACACACAGATTTTAATTGTAGATGATAGCTAGGTGTGTAACTCTGTTTTTCCCCCCCCAAGAGGAAACAAGGCTGTTTTGTATACGATGGTGTATGTTGTTTGTTGATGATATTGTATTGGTCGACGAAGAAAGAAGGTGTGGAAGTAAGTTGGAATTAAGGAGACATACTTTAGAATCTCGTGGCTTAATGTTGAGCAGAAGTAAGATAGAATATTTGGAGTGTGTGTTTAGCAGTAATAGAAGCAGGGAGGTAGGGACGATCGCCTTGGATGTGAGGATTGTCGAAGGTTCAGATTTTTCTCGCTACCTAGGATCTATTATCTAAAAGGATGGGGAGTTATATGGAGATGTTGCATAGAATTAAATCAGGTTGATTGAAATGGAAATGTGATCCTGGCATATCCCATAGATTAAAGGGAAAATTCTACCGGTACGTCAATTATTATAGACAAAATGTTGGGCGTTGAAACAATGGCACATTCATAAGATGAATGTGGCTGAGATGTATATGTTGCGTTGGATGTGTAGTCATACAACATAGAATCGGTTGAGGTGATTAGGAAGAAATTAGGGGGTTACACCGATTGAGAACAATATGAGGGAGAATCGACTAAGGTGGCTTGACCATGTAAGACGGAGGCCAAATGATGCGCCGGGGGGCTTGAAGAGTGGACAACTGGTTGAATTGTGAGGGGTAGGGGAAGACCAAAGAAAACATGGAAGAGGGTGATTGAGAGTGATATGAGTTTCTTGGGGACTGAGGAAAATATGGCGTTAGATATGGCGGAGCGGAGGGAGATAATATATGTCGACGACTCAACATGACTTTTTTTTCTCTTTCTATTTTCCTTTGCAAACTTCTCTCATTTTCTAATTTTATTTTTATTATTTTTCAAAACATATCTGCGCCTCTTCTTTAAACTGACATGTCTTGTTTTCTTGTTCCCTATTTTTCTTGCCTCGTTACCCTCACCTTCACTTTCTCATTTTTGCGTGTTTACTTTCTTTAACATAACCTTTTACTTTTCTTACTTCACGTTTCCTAGACGGTTCGTTATGCCAGTTCATGTTAGCGACCCCAGATGATTTGGGACTTAGGCTTGGTTGTTGTTTTTGTTGTTAGGAATTTGAATGGCCTTTTGTGATATTTTGCTCTGCCACTAGCTTTGGTACTCTATTGTCCTACTTGGTTGCTATTTTGCAAATTGTAAAGTCATTGATGTGTTCATTTTTTTTAAGTGGGTGAAGACTATCCAAAAGTTCAATTCCCTATTGGGTTTGGAGCTTGGGTTTTGTACTAAGGCAGAGGGACACTTTAGTACTAAGAACCTTTACAATTTACTCACTATCTGTTCTCTCTTAACAATCCTCACATATTGACCAGAAAATTACTGAGAAAATTACAGACCAGCAAAAACTAGATGCTGACCGTGCTCATCATAGATCAGAAGTGGAGCAGCTTCGTCAGGATATTGCAGATGCTACCAGACAAAAGAGATCTACATCCGCCGCTCTGGAAAAAAAGGTATGCGCCAAATGGAGTTCATACATCAAATTGTAATTATTTGTTTCTTATTTTTACATCTAGCTTGTTGCTTTTTTGTAGGAAAAATTGCTTTCGAATGTAGGCACGCAGATTGAGCAACTTAATGCCAATATAGCCTTGAAACGGGCAGAGATGGGTACAGACCTTGTTGATCAATTGAGTCCAGAGGAGAAAGACCTTCTGTCTCGATTGAACCCTGAGATCAAGGATATGAAGGATAAGCTCATAGAATGCAGGGCAAAGCTTGAAGAGGTTGGGGTGAACCTTAGTTGAAGTTTTGAACTATCTATATGACAAGAATGTGTTAATTCTTTTTTCTCACTGTCTCGTGTTTTCCCATTTACAGATTGAAGCAAAAAAATTGGAGCTTGAAACCAATCTCTCCACAAATCTGTTGCGCCGCCAACAGGAGTTGGTGGATGTTATATCATCTGCGGAGAATGAAATGTCATCTGCTGAGACTGAGTCAATTCAGAGGGAAATGGACGAGGCTAAATCTTTAGTGGATGAGGCAATAGGGGAGCTCAGAAGTGAGTTTTGCGTCAGATCTTTTTATTTTCCTACCTAACTAGTTTGAATGTTAATTCTATTTCTCTAAACTCTGTCCTGCAGGAGTATCTGTGTCAATGGACAGTTTAACGAAGAAACTCAAGGAAATTAAAATTGAAGATGATAAGTTGCAGGTGATGATAAGCTCACACATATTAAATTGATGCTGTTGCTTTTTATTTTATTTATTGTTGATCTAATAAATTGTCAATGCAGAAATTACGTGTAGACTATGAGAAACAGCTTCAGAAGGAAGCAGAAGAGCTGGAGCAGTTAATAAGTAACAAGAATATGCTCCTTGCTAGGCAGGAGGAATACTCGAAGAAAATCAGAGACTTGGGTCCATTATCATCCGATGCTTTTGACACGTAATTTGATGTCTTTGCTCATCGATTATTCTTATGTTATGGAAAATAATGCACGTGTTTGCTTAGTTAATAGCTTCGTATAATGTTTGCTGATAAATTCAGATAGCTCCTTTTTCAATTATCATCAATGAAACCCCCCCTACACAAATGAATGTCTTACATGTTACACCACTATCTAAGGGCTAGCTAAAATTACCACGAGAAAGCTATGTGCTAGTTGTTGCTTTTGAAAATGGTGAATTTGCAACAAGCTGACATGGTGTAATGAAATGGAAATGTCCAAAGTGCAACTATGAAGAAGGAACGTGTCATTTTCCAGGGTCCTTTTATCCAGGGAAGAAGATGAATGGGCTAGGAACCAAGCAGTTACATAATTTTGAATGGTTATTTCTTTGGAGTCAAATGCTGTGATGTGAGCTACTGGTTCTGTTTTCGAGAGGAATGTGTGATGTATTACTTTATTCCAGCATTTTTTGAGCGGGTTGGAAGAAGTGTTTCTGCATGGTGCTGTGTATGAGTAGGAGTGATGTTTGGGAATAGCTTTTTAGAAAATACGATCTGGTGCTGTATTTACCATTTCCTTTATTAACCTTCTTTCTAATAGACTTGTGAGGCTGTTTTGAGCAACATACCAGAATTCTACTCGTAATATTTGCTTCTGTTAATGGTTTTTTTTGAGAATATAGACTAAATCAAAATGGCTCTTAAAACCTCTTCGCTTCCTTTCCATGAAGTAGAAGATGGTTGTTCGGTTGTCGTCCCGTTATCGTTTTTGGGTCAATTGGAAACAACCTCTAAGGTTGCGTACGTCCGACCCCACCTTACCCCGCTTCTTGCGGAGCCTCTTTGAGGCAATAGGGTAATGATAATGATGATAGAAGAAGTGTAAGATTGAAGAGACATTGCAGATTCTTTCTGTCAAATTGTCCTCTTGCTCTCTGAGCATATTCCTCTTCATGGTCACTTTGGCAGCATTTTCTGTCGTTGCTTTTCTAGAGCTTTTTGCATTAAGGAGGTAACAAGTGCTTAAGAGATTGATAGATTGCAAGGACATATTGGATTTAAATAGCATGGAAGGCATTGAAAAGATAGGACATGAGCAACAAATTCAGATTCTCAATTGTAGGAATCTACAGAAATTCTACATGTTATCTGTCTTGTGATAACTATTTGGCAGACTCTCTTTTTGGAAAATACTGAGAAATGCGTTAAAGTTGTGCCAATAAATGACTGTTTCTTTATCTAAATATTTAAACGGGTATTACTGGTTTCTGTAAAAGGACATGGGAAATTTTCAGTTTATTTTTTCGGATCTTACTCTTATCACACTCGTCTTTAATTGTTCTTTTTAGTAACTAGTTTGGGTTTTAATTTAAACAGGTACAGAAGGAAAGGTACAAAAGAATTGCATAAGATGCTTCACAAGTGTAATGAACAACTCCAACAGTTTAGCCATGTGAACAAAAAAGCTTTAGATCAATACGTAAATTTTACGGAGCAACGAGAAGAGCTCCAGAAAAGGCAAGCTGAACTGGATGCTGGTGATGAGGTATTGGATTCTTGATCTTGCTATCTGTCGGCCTTTCAGCTTGTTGACTAGTCAAACATGATCAAGTGAATTAATTATTTCTGATTTTATTGCATTCTTTTGTCCCTCTTCTTTACTTGTTGTGGAAAAACTCCACTTGTTGCAGAAAATTAAGGAACTAATAGAAGTTCTGGATCAACGAAAAGATGAGTCAATAGAGCGTACTTTCAAGGGTGTTGCCAGGAATTTCCGAGAGGTATTCTCTGAACTTGTGCAAGGAGGTCACGGATTCTTGGTTATGATGAAAAAAAAGGTCAGTGATTTTTCCCAGCATCTTGTAGTTCAAGCCATTCAATGATCTTATTATAGGATGAATGTTAGTCACTAACTCACTACTAATATAGTTGATACTTGACCATCCAATAAATATATTTTTTGTGTGATCATGCTAATATCAACAAACCTTGTTATTCTGGTCTTCCTTTTTCCATGAAATATGAGAAATGGTCTTCTTGAGGTGCTTTCTGTATCTTCTATGGCTTGTTAAATCCCCTGTCAGAATCACATTTACAGATACCTGTCTGAATAACCTAGCCAGGAAGGAAGAGGGTTCTTGCTTGTTTGTGATCTTTCCTTTGTTCTGCTTCTTGCTCAGTTGCTTGAATTCTTGACCTTATATATTGCATATAGGTTAACCTGGTTTGGGATGTCTTATGTGATGATCCAACAGGATGGAGACAATGGCGATGATGATCTGGATGACGACGTGCCTCGTACAGCAGATACTGAGGGAAGGGTTGAGAAGTATATTGGAGTGAAAGTCAAGGCAAGTATACTATAGTGGGGCTGTTTTGCAGGAGTTACATTCTGTCTATGTGGATTTTTTTTTTGTCAACTACACTATCTAGATATCTATCTTGTTAACAATTCAATAAAAAAAGCAAATTGAATTCGACTATCAGGTTAGCTTTTGTTCTATCCTGCTGATAACTGATAGTTCTAAATAACTGAGTTTAAAGGGGAATTTTGATAGTCCCACCAAAAATTATACATGGATTTGCAAATATTTTAAAAGAAAACCTTAGGAAGAGGACATTATGAGAAAATCAAGAAAATGAAAGATTTTCTTACAGGTGATGGGTTATTTTAAGGGTACCTGAAGTAGAATAACTGGCTTGGTATTGGTTAGAGGGAATTAAGTGTGAAGTGGTGACATAGTTGGACGGAAGAGTTTGAGGTTATGATAAAATATGGACAACATTCATCCAGTTCCGTGTTTTAATGAAAGGGAGTAATCTGAAGTTGCTGAAGTTGGTAGTATATTTGTTCTATGTCAAATCTTTAATTTTCTGATTGATCAAGACATTTAGAGTTGTATGTTTTTATAATATTATTTGCTTATAATAAATTTTTTTTATAATATTATTTGCTTATAATAAAAAAACCTTCTCGGGCCAACCATTTATTATTTGAATATGTTCTTCTTGGTGATTTTCATAACAGGTATCATTTACTGGGCAAGGGGAGACACAGTCTATGAAGCAATTATCTGGGGGTCAGAAAACTGTTGTAGCACTGGCATTGATCTTTGCCATACAGCGATGTGATCCAGCTCCATTTTATCTCTTTGATGAAATAGATGCAGCACTAGATCCTCAGTACAGAACAGCTGTTGGAAGTATGCTCAAGTTCTCTGTAGTCTTGTTTTATGCCAAAAACTGATTATTTTCGTTATATCAGCGATAATTTGTGCGTGAAATTGGTGGTTCAGGGATTATTTTTGATCTGATGACATCCTTACTTTTTCTTTTTAGATATGATCCGTAGGTTGGCCGACCAAGCAAATACGCAATTCATAACCACAACATTTCGACCAGAGCTTGTGAAAGTTGCTGACAAGATTTATGGAGTGACACACCATAAACGTGTGAGTCGGGTCAATGTTATCTCTAAAGATGATGCTTTACAGTTCATTGAGCGAGACCAGACTCACAATGCTGATCATTGAGGAGGTAAGCTATACTTTCTGGATGGTCCCTCTGTTAGATTTGGTGACTTCTTAAGCTTTTGCTCTGAAATGGTTGGCTAAACCAAACCTACTTTGCTTTGTCTAGGGATCAATCATGCTGAATTCTCCTGTTTTGGGATGCTCTATGCTGGGAACCGTGAACTGAAACACCTTGAACTGAATATGTACATTGGTGGATAGTGTTTAGATCAGTAGTCTTTGTTGTACATAGATGGTAGTAGGATAGATAATTTAACGTTCCGACTCCTGTTTAAGTATTGATTATGATATATAATGGTGCACAAATTCCATCAGTCTTTCTTGTCATTGGATCTTTTACTAAGTGATCTGATCTCGTTGATCAACTGTCATTGTTGAACCAAATCTAAATTTAAAAAGTACTTTCCATTTTTTTGTTTTTGTTGTAAATTTTCAAAATCAACATATGAAGTAATTATTATAGGTATGAGTAGTTTGAAGTTCTACTATATAACCCAAAGGAATTTTTCATATTTACCACCTTTTAAGTTTCGTGTTTTTGTATTTACCACCTTATAAAATGTTATTTCATATTTACCACCTTAATTTTATGAAAAGTTTCGTATTCACCACCTTTTAACGAATTTCATCAGATTTTTCATCCATGTGAACTCCACTTAACCAACTTCTTTAACTTTCCTCATCTTTTAGTAGGTTTTCAATTGAAGAAGTTAGTTAAATAAGGTTCACATGGGCCAAAAATTTGATGAAAACCGCTTAAGAGGTGGTGAATTAAAAATATTTCATAAGATTAAGATGATAAATATGAAATAACATTTTATAAGGTGGTAAATACAAAAACATGAACCTTAAAAGGTGGTAAATATCAAAATATCCTAACCCAAAACTAAGAAGAGACACCGAGCGTGCCTGCAATAGAGGAACAAATAGCCGGGTGATGAGGACTTGACTAACAATATTCATGTATGGTCCAAAATGTTGAAAATCTTACACTCTTGGTGTTAATAATGATATCTAATCGAAGGAGCAAGCATTCTTAATTTTCAATGCTGATGAACAACATCCGATTTAAAGGGCATTTTCCAAGGACATCGGTTGCTAATCTTTGAGATTCCTATTTTTATTTGCCAATTCAATTCTGCTGAATTATGTACTGTTTAATCTAATCCAGGCAATTGAAAAAAGAGACTGATGTGAACCAGGCAACAATTTGAGTAAATAACAATTCAGTAAAATCATGAATACAAGAATTCAGATCCAACTTGTATGGAAAAACAGAATGCTCTTAGCTTTCACTTTGACCCAACCATGGAATTAGGGGAGGGTATGAAATATTTGAACCGTACTAATGAATTTTAGTATGGTTTGGTAACAAGACAAGATAAGACTACAACTACTAGTTACATGATATTTGAATATTAGTATGGTTTGTTAGGTTTTGTAGCAAGGCCGAAACCAAATGGAAAGAGGGGGTCGTAATGATGGTCACCCACATTCATGGGTAACTGATTAACCGACTTGAACCATGTTCGCGCAAGCTTGCCAGTAAATCCATAGTCACCAAAAAGCACATCAGTAACACCCTGTCCTTCAGTTCCCGGTAGCCAGGCAGCAACGAGTGCATCAATGGTTGGCAGGTAAGGTTGCATAACAACAGGCCTACCAGAGACGACTACCACCACACATTTCACACCTCCACATACATTCTTGATCGTGCTTGGCCCTGGCTCTGGAATTGTCAAGTTCAAGCTATCACCATTTGTCTCTGCGTAGGGTGGCTCTCCTACAACTACAATCGCATAGGAGAATCCACCCGACTTTACAAAGTTTGAGTCTGGGTTTTCGTTGAACACTACTTGGGTCTTTGGATCAACTGCACTCTTCACTGCATTCAATATCGTTGTACCTAATAACAACAACAATATACATACATGCATATTATTAGAATTAATTTATCATCATCATCTTTCTTTTTTGGCAAATCCTCAATAACAAGTCACACTAACCTCTGGTAAGGTCGTTGCCAGTAGCGCCTTGCCACTCAATGGTCCATCCACCACATTGGTAACCCAAGTTATCAGCATGAGATCCTGCTACAAGAATCTTGGGTGCTTTCTTGGCAAGTGGAAGCAATGGCTTGTTAGCTGATTTACCATTCTTCAAAAGAACAAGGGATTTCCTCACTGCTTCTCGTGCAATATCCCTGTGCTTCTGGCTCCCAACTTCATTGACAAGACTGAGGTCAGCAATCGGGTTTTCAAACAAGCCCATGATAAATTTCACCCTTAGGATCCTCCTCACAGCGTCATCTATCCTTTTCATGGGAATGATGTTGTTCTTCACCAGTAGCTTAAGATCGTCAATAAATTCAGTGTAGTTGTTTGGAACCATCACCTGCATAAGCATTACAGTCAAAATTAGTACACAAGTCACTAGTAAAACCTTTTAAATTAAAATAACTTATACTGATACTGACCATGTCAATCCCGGCTAGAACTCCAGCTTGTACGGAGTAAGTATAGTTAGCATGAGGAGGAGTGGTGATCCTGTCTATTCCTTCCCAATCTGATATCACAAATCCCCGGAACTTAAGTTTGTTTTTGAGGTAACCGGTAACAAGTTGTCGATTAGCATGCATCTTAATTCCATTCCAGCTAGAGTAGGACACCATAACTGTTGCAACACCTTTGCTAATGGAGTCAGGGTATGCTGGCATGTGGATGTCAATAAGCTCCTTAAAGGGGATCACTGTGTTGTTTTCATTGATTCCCTTTTGTGTTCCACCGTCACCCACAAAATGCTTCGCACAACCCGCCACACTTGTCCTGTTCAACAAAATTAACCCATCCATTAATGCCTATACAATTATACCCTTTCACTTCAATGTCATTTACAACAATAAAATCCACTTATAATACTGAACTTGGGTCGAGAGGAACCGGCTTTTTAATTCTCTATATACTGCATAAGATCAGACCAGTGATTCACTACTAAGAAGTACGAAGACCAAGTACTACAATACAACGTGCCTCAAACTACTAAAGGTTGTTATCACATTCCCTGTAACCAAAAATGTCCACCAGTATACCAGACACAGACTTTTTAATTCATTACCTAATCACATGTTAATTATATTATAGTCCTTGTCAAATGAAAGATTATTTTGATGTCAAGTTCCATTATCTCCTCAAAATATACACATTACAGATTACGACTTTGTTCTCAATTCTTGTTACAATGATGATGAACCCACTTATCCGTACTTAATTTTTGTTTGTTTAAGGTGAATTAAGAAATTAAGCCTAAATGTTTTTCAGACCTTTGAATCACATAATCATGTAAACAATGAACTCTTTTGAAGAAAGGCACTGTCAAATGTCAAGTATAATTATAAATTTATAACTAAGGATTATGATGTTAATCATGCTTAACAGTAAGATTATCTTTGAAGGAAAGATAGTATGACTTGTAAAGAATACTCACTTTCCACTATTAACGTAAGGAAACCCCTTAGGATATTTAGCAGGGATATCTCCTTGTAAGCCTGGAATGATTTCAGTCATCATTTGGACGATCCTGTGGTCTTCGCTGTAGCTCTCGTAGCACCGTCCCCATCTCGGGTCTCTACAGACAGCGATACATGGGGCGAAAGCGTAAGGAATCCCGGTTGCTCTAACTTCAAGTGCAGTAGCAGCTCCAATCTTCTTAATAAGTGCAGGATCCCTAACAACAATTTTAGCAAAAAATTAATCACTTTGAACAACAAATATCTGATCAACCTACACTCTTTTTACATCATACTCCTCCTAATACGTCACATTCACTTTTGCCTAAGTTGATTTTAATGTAATTAACTCATCCTAAACCACATTTTTATATACTAATCTTATCAATGAACAACATTTAGAAGTACAAAACCAACGTTTTCTCACCAAAATTCAAAAAAACAACATTTAGAAGTGATAGCAAATTGAATCCCAAGATAAGGCCTTATTTGTATTGATTATTACTAATCAAAATGGTTATTCGAAGATAGAAACCGATTCACTAATTATGTTATAAATTTAATTAGCCTATTGCTAGGTAATTATAATGTTGTGCCAAATATAAATATATAAAAAACAATAAATAGGATATCTAGAGAGCAAGATGTAGTGCTTGCCTTGTGACACCAAGCCCCACATTGTGTGGGAAAATGGTGGCATTGTAGACATTGTTGTGTCCATGAACAGCATCAATACCATAAATCATCGGTATGCCGAGGCGGGTTGACATGGCACCCTTCTGGAGTTCATTCACCATATTCACCCATGCTTCAGCAGATGCCTTAGGTGCTGGCACACTTCCTCCACCACTCAACACACTCCCTATTCACAAAACCATCCAACAAATTTAACAACCCATAACCCATTGCTACCAAATTAATCCCTTCTTTAACACCAATCCTAAATCAACTATAATCACCCAAATTTAAGGCATTAATACTAGTACATTATTTAGGTTTTATTTTTAAAAAAAATCTAGACTTTCTAATCAAATTCTATATCACAATGGACAACAATGTAACCAACTAAACTAAACTAAACTAGCTAGCATCCACCATTGACACACAAAAAAAAAAAAAAAAAAAAAAAAATCCAAACTTTCTATCAAATCCTATATCACAAAGGACAACGATGTAGAGGGGACTCATTGTGGATGCCACCCGATAAGACTTTAACCAACTAAACTAGCTATTAGAATTGGACCCACTGACAAAAACATTGCAACTAATACAAATGTCAAAATAGAATCGGGTAAAGATTAAAGATTTTATACCAATGAAGTAGTTTTTCATAACATCAGATGTAGCAACTTTGCGTTCAATTTGAACCATTTGCCCAATCTTTTCATCCAAAGTCATCCGAGATAAAAGGTCTCTGACCCGTTTATTAACTCCCACTTTCGGGTCTTTGTATCTCATGTTTTCTGCTTCTGTTAAGCTTGCGATTATTAGTAACACCACCAATCCCACCTGGGATGCCAGCATTTTCCCCATTTTCTCTCTCCTCTAAAAAAATCTGAAAAAACAACAACAAAGAAATTAGTAATGAAAATGAAGAACAAATAAATCAATAACCTTGAATACATTAAAAAAAACACAATGGGTGATTCATTATAATGAGAAAAGATTTGAGCTTTACAGAAAGAAAAAAGAAATGATAAAAAACAGAGGAAATTTGAGGAAGAACTTACATTTTGATTTATTTTTATTTTTGTTGAAATGTTAATAATGAGAACAAATATTGGAAATAATAATAATTAGATGATGAATTAGGAGAGAGAAAGAGAGAGGGGGGTGATGGAGTGGTGGAAGAAAAAAACAGGGGAGTGGTGGCAAAATATGTCTGACTATCTGCTGCTTTTATAGGGAATAAACCGCCTTCATTTTTGTCTAAAATTGGATCATTTATTTTTATTTTTATTTTTATTTTATATTTTTACTATTTTTTTTGAAAGGTGATTTGTTTGAAAGGTCTTATTATTACTTTTTTTTAATTTTATTTGACTATTTTTTAATTTGTTAGTTGTAAATTTGTATTTTACTAATTTCAATTTTTTTTATTTTTACTCAGCTTCTGGAGATTCCCGTAAAAGATGGCGGGCACTTATTTAGCTGTCAGATCACGTTTACTCATTTCGTACGCACATTGTCATCTTGCATACTAAAAGTCTATTTGTTTCTACTAATTTTGACTTATTTCAAAAATAAAATAAAAAATATTGCTCTGTTGTATTTGACTTATTTTGTATAAAATTATGTTATCTAAATCTTATCTTGATTTGTATCAACTTTTCTGAATGTATGCTATTTGGAAAGATAATTATTTTCTCTGAAATAAGCTATTTCTGCGTGAAAATATTTTTACTTATCTGAATTTATCCTATGATAACATACCCCAAATTTTAAAAATTTAGTAAAAATAATTTTTATTCACACTATTTAACATAAAAAGTTATTTTGAAAATAAATTTAGAAGTACAGAGTATTGACACGATCTATTACATTATGCTACGTCCTCTATTCTTTTTTATTAAATAACACAATTATTTAGGCACGTTTACCAATGCACGATTTCAAACATTAATATCTTCAATTATGAATAAAAAATTTATAAAAAGTTGATATTTAGAAAATATTTATTGAGATGAATCTAATAAGACCCTACGTGACTATGTTTTTTCTTAAGTATAAATCACAAAAGGGAGTCAAAGAAGCTTGTATGAATAGTGTACAAAACACAATTGTGTCATGTAAGTAAGAACGGAGGAAGTATACCAGACACCAAAAATTCTTTCCTAAAAAACACATCTACGTTATTTATTATTTTATTTTCTCTCCTTTGTATAAACTGCTATGTATGACATTTTTTTTTAAGATTATAGAATATTACATTATTAGACAATTTTGGTTATATTTTAGTCTAATCGACATATCAAATATAGAAAGTATAATTACTCAATATTTAGGTCAAATTAACATATTAAGCATATCAAATATTTTGGTCAAACTATCATATTCAACATCTAAAATATATAATACTCCCTCCGTCCTAAAATGTTCTTTACTCGTTAAACCGCGTGTAAAATTCCAAGCATAAAAAATATTTTGGGACGGAGGGAGTACGTATTAGGGAGAATTTTTCATATTAGATGATTAAATGTGGACATTCAAGATTTATTAATTACGCATTAACTTTAAAGAAAAAAAATCAATTAAATATTTTATAAAAAAGATGGTCAAATAATAATTTTTGATTATTCGTACGTGCACAAGACCTAATCTTGTAGAGCTAAATATAAGATGGGTTGATAGTAGAGCTGTCAAAAACTGACACGACCCGAAATCCCGACCTGAACCGACCGAACCCGTAAGCGACCATGACCCGAAATTTTTGTAAAACAGGTAACCCGAAACCCGACCTGTACCCGACCCGAAAAAATCGATAACCGATTTGAACCCGACGTTGTATGACCCGAACCCGAACCCGAACCCGACACCCGACGAAAGAAAACCGATAACCGAACTAACCCGACTGAATAATGATCCAAACCCGATTCGATACCCGACAATGACCTTAACCCGAATTTTACCACATAGCATGTTATGACTTGACCTGTGGAGTAAATATTTTACGCTCGAATATTTTTAAGATGACTAAATCAGATATTGACTCGATCTTAACTCGTGTCCGAGAGTGAATTCGGCTTGAATTTTAACCGATCCAAAAAATATCTGATTCGAACTTGACCACAAACCCGAGATTAACCGATTCAAACCCGACTATATAAGACCCAAACCCGAAATTGAACCCGACCCGAACATGACTCGACCCGAACCCAACTTGTACCCAAAATGGGAAAATACCCCGACATGATCCGACCTGCACCCGAGTGATAAAGTGATCCGACACAACCCGACTTGATTATGACTCGTGGCCCGATATGACCCGACTCGAAACCGACCCAATGACCTGTTTTCACAGCTCTAGTTTTTTTTTTTATTTATCTTTTTATTCCAATGAGCCACACAAAAGGGCAATATAAATTACAAATGGGACGATTCGAACCTAAAACCTATTGTACACATGCCCTCAGTCTTAACCACTATGCCAAGACATCATTATTAGTAGTTTTAACAGCTCTAGTTGATAGGAACTAAGTGGCTTTTGTTATGTTGCCGAATTGCTAAAATACAATCGGATAATGTTTCTTTTTGAACCTAAGATTTAAATCGGTGAATATGTTACCGTTTGAGTATGAACGGTCGCATTCCAAAGCTTTGTGCTTTTTCTATGCATCGAGGAAAAGAAGGAAAATGAGAACCTTCCTTCCCCACAACACACGTTGTTGACACATATAACGAGGATTCATTAGTAGATTAGCCAATGTGGTGTTAGGTTAGAAAAAAAATATACTACTAATGAATGTAGTACATTTCTGTACGTTAACATGTTACTGATAGGTTTGAAAATAAGGAAAAGGCTAAGGATACACATGGTGTACAAAAGCATCTTATACACCACCACTTATATCTAGACACCTCATATATTCCATTGAAAAAAGGGGGGAAAACAAAAACAAAAACAGAGATTTTAGGCGGTATTGTTTTTCACTATTTTGCGCCATAACACCCTTATTCAGCGGGAAATTTTGGTTGAGCGCCAACATCACCTTCAAGGCTTTCATCTTCTACATATTATTTTCTGCCATTAATAACCAGAAAACCTTCAATTTCTGACATTAAAGGTTATGTTTTTTTTTACAAATTTTTTATTCCATCCTCCATTTACACAAATAATTCGTGGGATGATTTTCGAATTGAATGAGTTCGTGTGTTTAAACAACGGTTCTCCTTTACTCTGCCCCTCTCACCTCTTCTTCAAAACTCCGTTCCTAGCTAAGGATTAATCGTTGGCTCCCCTCTCCCAATCTCAACTTCTCAATTTTCCAAGTTTCCCCAAATGTTCTGCTTCAATTTTTTCTCAAATTGGACTCGAATTTGATTAATTAGGGATTCATTTTTTCCAATTATCTTCTAATTTTACTCACAAATCTTCTTTCAAACCTTGAATCAAATAATTTTTTATTTTTGAGTTTTCCCCCAAATTCTAGGGTTCTTCGTTCTTCGGCGTTTTGATCGAAAGATTGACCGGATTTTAATCGGGGGTTGGTCGGTGGTTTGGTTGCGATTCTTGGGTTTGTTGTTTGGAGCAAGGAATACTCATTCCACAATCGGCAATTCACCTTTTCCCCTCCGAAGTTCATTGTCGTCCGAGCGATGGCGGACCACAGAGGCGGCATTCTGGAACCTCAAATTGATAGATTCGGTTTGATTTCTTGATCTTCTTGATTAATTCATTTGTTTACAATTTGCTACTTGATGATTGTTGGAGAATTTTTGGGCGATTTTATTACAATTTTCTGTTTGATGACTGTTGAAAATCGGCCGAAAAATAGTTTTTTGAAGTAGTTGATGTTATTAAGACTAGTCACTGGAAGAATGCGTTGCCACAAATTCATAGGGGACAAGGTGATCTTGAAGGAAATAATGCCCTTGGTCCAAGTATGCATTCTATGTTAAGTCTAATAAATGCGGTTCAGTATTAATTAACAAGTTAATAATTCAGTGAGATCAAGTGAGCTGAATGCCTAGCTAGAGGCCGCTTCAGTTCAAGTGGAATTAATGATATTAATCCACAGCTTACTCTTGACTGAACCCGTAGGGTCACACAAATAGTACGTAAACGGATCAAGTATTTAATGGCATTAAATACTCCATCTATGGATATTCGGAATCGACGGATCTTGGTTTCAGTGGGAGCTGAGATCGTCACAGGCAAGAAATGAATACTCCGGAAACGATGATATTGCCGGAAACGGAAATATAAATATTATCCAAGTCGTAGATGTTGCCGGAAACGGAAACATGGTACGTATCGGAAAATATTATCGGAAATGGAAATATTGCCGGAATCGGAAATATTGCCGGAAACGGAAATATTGTCAGAATCGGAAATATTATCGGAATCGGAAAATAATTCCGGAAACGGAAATATTAAATATTTGTTCGAAACGGAAATTGATTCCGGAATCGGAAATGTTAAATATTGTTCGTATCGGAAATGAATTCCGGAACCGGGAATTTAATCGGAAGCGTATCGTACGAATAAGCATCGGACGAGGCCTGCCGGACGAGGGCCCAGCACGAAGGCAGGCCATCGCCCAGCAAGCCACACGCATCCAACAACACGCCAATGCCTCGACCAGGCCCAGCGCAAAGCCAGTCCCAGCCAAGGCTGGCGCGCGCGCACAAATGGGCTGCGGGCAGTGGGCCTGTGCGCCGTGCGCACAGCGTGGGCCGCAAGGCTTGCGCATGGGCGTGCGATGCTCGTGCGGTGCGTGTGTACGTGCTATACGAATCCTAAAGCTATCGGAATTCGTGCATAGATTAAATCCTAATCCTAAAAGATTAAATTAATTATTTAGAGTTCTAATAGGATTCTAATTAATAAATTAGTATTCTAACAGGATTCGAAATCCTTTCCAAGGTTCAATAAATATATGCCTAGGGTCATAAATTTATACATAAGTTTTCAAGTATTCAAAGCTAGGATTTTTAAGCACAAAAATCAGCCATAACTCTTGCCCATTTAGCCGAAAATAAGTAGCACCTTAAGGGCGATTCTAGTTGGTCAATCTTAAGGCGGATCCGGACGTGCTGTGGACTATCTACGGAGGGACGACACTTGGAGTCCTAAAGACTTGTTCTTGTTCGGTTCGGGCGCAGCTAGGGAGGGCACGCAACAAAGTGTATGCATCTAAACTATGCTAAATGATTATGTGTAAATAATATGTTTTCCTGGCTTTATGGTTTTTTCCGCATGATTTATGAATTGTCATATGTATCATAACCTAACAGTGGTATCACGAGCCTCTTATTATTTTCATAATCTAAATTGCATGAACATGGTTAAATATTACAAATTTGCAAGAATTAAAAGGGGTGATTAATTTTCGTAATTGTTAATTAATTGCAAATTGCGTTTATTTAATTATACGTACGCAGTTTTTCGGCAGTTTCTTCGTTAATCATCCAAATCGAGTGATTTTTGTGTCAATTCCGCATGTAAAAGGCATTCTAAAATTTTGACAAAAATAATTTTTTTCGGCCGAACCCAGAATTCTCAAATTCGAAGCCTAACTATGACTTTTCGAAGGTTTTAGTTTTTCGAATGCAAAATTTCGTAAATTTAAGATGTTAAATTAAATATTTGCGATTCTTGTTGATAAATCTTGAATTTTTGATTGACCTACTATATATGTTTAACACGTTTGAATGCCTAGCCTTGTTAATTATGCAATCTAATTTGTAATTATGATTAATTTGTTGAAAATTGGAATAATTTAGAATTAATTTGATTTTCATAATTAGTTATAATTTAATTAGATACCTATGATTAAAAACCACCATAAAAATTGTAAATTTATGTTAAATTTTAAAATTTTATGACCAAGACTTGAATCCATGTTAATCGGAAATCAATTGAATAATAAATTTTCGATTTTTCGCCCTAAAATTATGAAATTAATATTATTTATTAATTTGTCATTAATTTTGAATATAAATTTTAAAATTTTATGCGATTCGCTCATATAACTTGCACGCACAAAGCAATGGACGCTACGTGTTACCCTTAAGGGGTGTTGTATAGTGCGGGCATGTGACGACGAGCAAGGGAGCTCGTCGCCCATGCGGTACGAATGCAATGAGCAAGGCCATGGTGCACGAGCACAAGGCAGCAGCCCTGCCTTGTGTCGTGGGCTGTGTGCAATGGGCGAATGGGCGAGGGCGAGGGCAAGGCACGAGCAGTCGCGTGTGGGCAGCAAGCGAGCTGCGCCACAGCGCGCACTGCTTCGCGCAAGCGTGCGGAGCCTCGCGCGCAGCGAGCGCAAGCTCGCGTGCCACGAGTGCTGCGCCAAGCATCGATCGCTCGCGCGCAGCGAGCGCTATTGTACGTGCGACGAGCGCTGCGCCCAGCGATGGCGTGCGAGTGCTTGTTGCGACGTGCGACGAGCGCTGCGCCCAGCGATGGCGTGCGAGTGCTTGTTGCGACGTGCGACGAGCGCTGCGCCCAGCGATGGCGTGCGAGTGCTTGTTGCGACGTGCGACGAGCGCTGCGCCCAGCGATGGGCTGCGGTAGCATGCTCGTGCGTCAAGCGCTGGCGCGCGCAGCGAGCACCAGCTCGCGTGATGCCTTGCGATGGCAAGCAGCAGCAATGCGACGCAGCGCATGGGCTGCGCGCACATGGCCAGCGATGGCTGTGTGCGTGTGGCCCATGGGCGTGCGATGCGTGGGATTTTTGCGTTGCGATTAGATCGTTTTGAAATTTTAATTTGAAAATTTCAGTTTACGTAATTTTAATTAATTTTAAAATTAATAATTTAAATTATTTTCTTGGATTTTAATTTTGAATATTGTAATTATAATAAATTTTATTTATTCTAATTATTTTACTAAAATTAAAATCATGAATTAATTTAAATACGACTGAAATTAAATTAAACTTTTTGGATTCAATTATAAATTTATATGAGCTTTAAATTTTAATTAAATTTGTATGTTTCCGGTTAGACTAGAAATACATTTTTATGTTTAAAATTAGTAAAGCATATGAATTTATTGGTTTAAGTGGGAGCCCTTTTAGTCATAAACTCTTGATTAGGTCTACAAATCCTTAAGGTTAAAACAACTTGATTAGAATTAATAAGGACTGAATAATTTGTAGATTATTGGTGCCCTTGATTAATTGCTGCAAATGTTTACGTGATGCATAATGTGTTTTACTAACCAGCTATGTGGGCCATTCATGTTAATGAATGGGTGAATGGTATATATTGTATATGTACTGTTTTGCAGGTTATGAAGTGACTAGTATGGCCCAAATAGGATAGAAAATATGGTCTGCGTACCATTAATTTGAATGTAATTGGTCTAAAATACCAAGTTGTTTTTCAATTCAAAAATGGTCTGCATACCATCAAATAGTTGTAATTAGTTTTAATTATAGCTTATTCTATTTGAAGAAAATGGTGCCTCCCACGGAGATTTTCAAGACGGACTTTGAAGTTAAATCTTCAAGATGAAGTCGGGCCATACTAGATCACATTTATCTTATGCATGTTTTAAGTTATTTATTGCTTTTAAATATGTCTTAAAATGCATGAGATCAAAAGCTTGATTATGTTGCATGATTAAGGATTTTAGTTCACTTAAAATCTAACCAACATAGTAAGAGCCTTAAGTTCCAAACTTAAAAATTGAGTTAAAAGGTGCCATGCCAAAATATACACTTGCTTGGATATCCTTTACATCAATCTAGTAATAGTTTTCGCTCAGCGAGGTGTTACTTATTGGTCCTAAAGGGGCAAGGTACACAAATAATTGTGAGTACATGTTAGTTTTGGTGAAACTCAACGATATAAGTAAGGAGTCCTTTTATGTCGTGGCAAAATCGATAGGTTTACCTAATAATTTCTTAGACGTGCCTATCAACCAAGAATAGTTTCTAGACTATTAGCAAAAGGTTTTTGCTTACCTAAGATGTTTTAGAATTAAGTCGACAAACTGTGCTTAATTCTTCAATGGTTTTAGGGTCTTGGAAACATTTTATTCACACCTGCCGGAACACATAATTCGAATAAAATGCTAATGACTTGTTTAAATTGCATGATTGCTTTAATTTTCAAGTTATTACTCATGATACATGTTCAGACTTTGCATGCTTCAATATATGTTTTAATTATTGTTTATAATTGAATATCTTGCACTGCAATAAATCCTTTTAGAAAGGTAACAGTAAATTTCCTCGATTGGTAGTGAATCCAAGAACGATTCACGGAAATGAGAGAAAATGAGCAATTTAAATGTACGTTTCTTTTAGCGACTTTTATGGTTGTTTTCGAATATCAAAATCGAATGGCAAACCAATTGGTGCTTGTGAATTCAAAATACAATGTAGTTTTGAGATCATAAAGCATTGAGTTTAAACGCTCAGCTTTACCAATGGTTAACAACCTAAAATCTTTTTTCCATTTAATTCTCGAATGAGTCTAGTCCCTAGACATTCAAATAGATCGATGCTTAGAGAACTTTAGAAGCTTCTGGTAAGATCATCTAGTTGAAACAAAATATTCAACATAAATTAAAATGGTAAAGAACCTTGTTGGTGACATTGGACATGTCTAACAAAGTATAAAAGTCAACACTAAAGAATTCAATTCTTAAGACTATAAGAAAGGGTACAAGAAATAGGAAAACAAGGAACAAATGAAAGGAGTTTACGATTCCGTTTCTACCTATAAGTTTATGTTTAAAGAAAAGTGACCTAGCAATCAAACTTCCTTGGTATCATATACCGCTTGAGGTTCTTACTTCGGTAATAACTCAAACAATGGAAGCTAGGCTACACTAATGACCTACAAGTGGGAAATGAAGCATGGCAATGCTACATTAGTAGTAGGGTCATCTAGTTTGTTTTAAGTCCTTTCAAGGCTGGAACTAAATGACTATTTTGTTCCATAATCAGCATACCTAAAATTCTGCTTCAAACACAGAAAGACTCACATTCAGAAGAACAAAAACAATGTTTGTTTGTTTGTTTATTTGAATGAAATGGTCATTTACGGGATGAGTCAATATGCTTGATTAAAACAAACAACTCTTTAACAATAAAAACTTTACTAGGTTCAAATCAACCCCTTGATTTGAGTTCCACTAATCTTTGGCACTGTTGCTTAGACCATATCAACAAGTTAACATTCAAAAGCTCTATTTTGATAGACTTTTGAAATTTCATTGATTTCTAGATCAATTTAAGACGACTAGTTTTACTTGTTGAAAGTAACAAAAGATATGAACTATTATTAGAACGCCTAGACAATAGAGTTCAAAGCTAAAGAAAGATTTTATGACTTTATTATTTCACATGGATTTGAGTGAATATAGGTTTATTTACTCAAAGTGATATAAGTTTGAATCTGTTTGACTAGTTCAAAGATTCAGAAGTATAAAATCCACTTGACAAGAAATCATAAAGATCTAGGTTAGATCATGTTGATGATTACTTGAGACCAAATATGATCATCAATGATTGTGTGTTGTAATTTCACAATCTAGGTCCATAAGATATGGCATATCTTAGTTGGAATAATCGAAGTCAATTAGTACTTGATTCGATTAATGATGAATCATAAAGACTTTTCCTATAATTTCTAAAACAAAATGCTCAACTACCACCAAACTAAACCAAATTCGTCAAAGCTATTGAAAAGTAATTTCAGAATATCTTTTCATAATATATCTAAAGAGTTCCTAAACTCAGTGGGAGCTTAGTGTTTGTTATTCAACAAACTTAGGCCCAAGTATAGATATATGTTTCATTGTGATTTATTCAAATGAGACACAAGGGTATTGTTTCTACCACGAATTTTTGAGAACATAATGTTTGTTTGCTTGAAATAATGTCCTTTTGGAGAATCGTTTCCAAAATGACAAGTGGGAGAAAATAGACCTCGAAAGTCTTCGAGGCGAACAACAAACATAAACGGACATTCCGGAGGCTTTTCGAAGTGCTTCAGAAAATCCGAACTTATTCTATAAGGACTTTACAAGTGGCTTTAAAGAATAGACATCTCTTAGAAGACTTTACAAGTGCTTCAAGGAGAACAGAATATTCAAAGGACTTTCAAGTGGCTATTGATATTCTATTGTTTGATGTTCTATACCCAAGTAGGCATAGAGTTCAAGTCACTGAAACTATGAGATTCTTCTATTAGATAGTGAAGAAACATGGAGTTCAGGTCACTGAAACTATTCAATTCTTCTATTAGATAGTGAAGAAACCTACAACTTGCAGTCAAACTATTATCATGTAGATTAATGAGTTTGTGACTTGTAAGAAAGCTATGACGAAACCCAGATTCCCTAAAATGGTTAGAGGCCATATATAGACTCAAATGTTTTAAATGGTTAGAGGCCATAAAACATACTCAATGTTTTGATGACAAAATTGAAATTTTGTTGATTTGCAAGAATAGTTTCACACCTATTGGTTGCAAAGTTTGTTTTAAGGATAAAAACCATCAAACATGAAATTGTGTTCACACACAAAGCTAGATTAGTTGCTAAAGGTTACAAGCAAATTCACGATGTGGATTGTATTGAAACCTCATGCAAAATCGTAATGCTTAAGTCTATAATTCAAGCAATGATTGCATATTGGTACATATGGCAATTGGATGACAAAACATCTTCCTCAGTCAAATGTTGGAAGAAACTATGTACATGGTATGTCATAGGATTTGTGGATCCAAATAAATGCTTGAAAAGAAAAGCTAGTTTATAAAATCTAAGTACAGATTTAAGCAAGCAATTGGGAATTAGAGATGTATTTTAGTGAAGCTAATAAGTATTTTAGTTTCATGAAATGTACATGATTCTTATAGATATATAAGAAGTTTAGTGGGAGTACATAAAACTTAATTGGTCCTATGTGTATCACACACATATCTCTCTATTGTGAAATAACATTCAAATGCTAATGACTTAGATTTGAAATTATTCATCAATGATGGACCATGGCGAAACTTAGTACATATTGGGTTTTAAGATCTACTTACAAAGATCTTATAATATTGTTTTGGATTAAGTAATGGCATTTACTAAATCAAACACGAAATGCTCCATTGGAGATATTCGACCCATATGAATAAATCTAAGTAAAGAATGTTTGAACTATGTATAAGCATTTACTAAGTTAAACATCAAAGGATCTAAGTGAGATTCTTAACCTATATTATATGTCAAAGAATTTAGCTGGATTCAGTATCTACTGAAATTGAATGAGCTAAAGTTACATGAATAGAATTCAATTGGGAATTATTCTGCAAAAGAATTTATCATGTATAATATAATATGAGGATCGCCAAAAAAAAACGTATCGTATGACTTTAGGCATGACGAACATATACCAATCTCTATTGATCTAAGTGAAGATCAATTAGATTGAGATCAAGAACACTTATGGTACTTGAAAAGGTACATAGGAATAGTTCTTGATTCAAGGAAATAAAGATATGCTAAATATTGATGCTACACGCATAAACACTGGCAAAGGATCAAGCAAGACCCTTTGGAGTTAACCATTGACAAGGACGAGCTAAAGAGCATCGTGTTTTGAAATGGCAACATGGATTGAAGACCATGAGTTGTTGCGTGGGAAATTAAAATAATAATTTCTATGTTCTAAGATATAGTTGGAGAGTCTTCCACATATCTGTGAACTGCTTGGATAAGTAGATCCAAACAAAGCATCACTAGCAACCTATACAGTTGAAGTAAAAGTAATTATTGCCTAAGAAGCAATAAAATAGAGTTGTTTATATGATTTCTTCATTGAACTTGGGAAGATCACATGTCTGTTGACTTAATGGTTCTTCATTGCAAAATGCGTAGAACCACTAATGTAGCAAGAAAGACTAGATCACAAAATAAACATACTCAAAAGTTCTTATCATCATATCTCGAAGAACATTCGATGAAAAGGATGTTAAGATTGGCAAAGCGTGATAACTAAACCTATGCAACAAGTGAGAAGCAACACTCACGTTGTAGCACTGGAAATCAAGCATAGCTTTGAATTCCATGAACTGTTTTAAAGATGGGTTTGAGGCCCATGGTTGTAAAACATTGGGGTTGAACATTTATCATATATGAAATGTATTTTCATATTCCATTTAATCTTGGTTTAGTATTAAATGATGAGTCCCTTCAATTTGACGATATATTCAAGATAGAATGTCAGGACCAGTCCTGTGACTAAGAAATGTCTATCAAGTGAACTTGAATGTCAAAGGTTGAAAATGGTCCCTAGTCGGAGTTTTCTATAAAATTGGACGCATAGAAAACGTTAGACGATCAGAATGCAAGATGACTAGTAGTTCTGTTTCTTGAACTATGTGGACATGGCAATGTCATAATCATTTGCATAGATACTTACTTTGGGAAGACTAGTATCGGACAAGACCTATGAAACTTTACTGTAAGAAATGAAAATCTGTCATAAGTAAATTTCATTAAAATTATTAGACACTAAATCCTCAATACCTGAGTGATTTGAGATTACTTGTTTGAGAACTGGTTGCTTTGACGTTGACCAACCGTCGCACCGTAAAAGGAGGCTATAAAGGCAACGCTCAGGTAATCACCTATCAAACGAAGTCTAATCTCAAGATCGCAAGATTGGGATTGTCCTCCCAAAAATCGGGATGAGATGCTTAAAAGTTGTACAAGGCCACTCGGAGAGCTAGAAACTGTGAAATGCATGGCCGTGCTCGGATGAATCATAGGCTATGATTATCTGTTTATTTGATCAGTTGAACTCTGAAACCGAGGAACACCTCTGGACATAATAAGGATGACAACTCTTACCTTATGTTCAAGAGCAAGCATCGAGCGACAAAGGAATTAGGAAATGCACACTTGTCCCTAAGGACAAGTGGGAGACTGAAGGAAATAATGCCCTTGGTCCAAGTATGCATTCTATGTTAAGTCTAATAAATGCGGTTCAGTATTACTTAACAAGTTGATAATTCAGTGAGATCAAGTGAGCTGAATGCCTAGCTAGAGGCCGCTTCAGTTCAAGTGGAATTAGTGATATTAATCCACAGCTTACTCTTGACTGAACCCGTAGGGTCACACAAATAGTACGTAAATGGATAAAGTATTTAATGGCATTAAATACTCCATCTATGGATATTCGGAATCGACGGATCTTGGTTTCAGTGGGAGCTGAGATCGTCACAGGCAAGAAATGAATACTCCGGAAACGATGATATTGCCGGAAACGGAAATATGGATCGTATCGGAAATATAAATATTATCCAAGTCGTAGATGTTGCCGGAAACGGAAACATGGTACGTATCGGAAAATATTATCGGAAATGGAAATATTGCCGGAATCGGAAATATTGCCGGAAACGGAAATATTGTCAGAATCGGAAATATTATCGGAATCGGAAAATAATTCCGGAAACGGAAATATTAAATATTTGTTCGAAACGGAAATTGATTCCGGAATCGGAAATGTTAAATATTGTTCGTATCGGAAATGAATTCCGGAACCGGGAATTTAATCGGAAGCGTATCGTACGAATAAGCATCGGACGAGGCCTGCCGGACGAGGGCCCAGCACGAAGGCAGGCCATCGCCCAGCAAGCCACACGCATCCAACAACACGCCAATGCCTCGACCAGGCCCAGCGCAAGGCCAGTCCCAACCAAGGCTGGCGCGCGCGCACAAATGGGCTGCGGGCAGTGGGCCTGTGCGCCGTGCGCACAGCGTGGGCCGCAAGGCTTGCGCATGGGCGTGCGATGCTCGTGCGGTGCGTGTGTACGTGCTATACGAATCCTAAAGCTATCGGAATTCGTGCATAGATTAAATCCTAATCCTAAAAGATTAAATTAATTATTTAGAGTTCTAATAGGATTCTAATTAATTAATTAGTATTCTAACAGGATTCGAAATCCTTTCCAAGGTTCTATAAATATATGCCTAGGGTCATAAATTTATACATAAGTTTTCAAGTATTCAAAACTAGGATTTTTAAGCACAAAAATCAGCCATAACTCTTGCCCATTTAGCCGAAAATAAGTAGCACCTTAAGGGCGATTCTAGTTGGTCAATCTTAAGGCGGATCCGGACGTGATGTGGACTATCTACGGAGGGACGACACTTGGAGTCCTAAAGACTTGTTCTTGTTCGGTTCGGGCGCAGCTAGGGAGGGCACGCAACAAAGTGTATGCATCTAAACTATGCTAAATGATTATGTGTAAATAATATGCTTTCCTGGCTTTATGGTTTTTTCCGCATGATTTATGAATTGTCATATGTATCATAACCTAACAGATCTTGAGGTTAAGGTTACCCCAAATGAGATTTTCGATGGAACTGGTAAAATAGGAGTTCAGTTATCTCCTAATGTTAGTACTAGAGAAGGTTCGGATGTCAGCTAGAAGCTCTGGTTCCTTACTCAATAATGGCCATTATCCAATTACTGGGCAAGGTTTTTTTCCTGTAATTTATGTTTCACTTGAGATTTACATTTTTGTTCTGTGTGTTTTGTATGTTTTTGGGTGTCAATTATTTATTTATGGAGTACTGCAATTGTTTGGGTCCGTTTTAGATTCCAGCGCAATTTGCAGATTCATGCATTAGACAGCAACAGAAACTATTCAAGTGCCAACATATAAAAACATCATGAGGCATCTGTCAGAGGGACAATAAGATCTTCCAAACAAATATCATACGGAAAGAGCATGCATTCAAGAAATAGATGAAGATAGCATATAAGTGTGCACTGAAAATATGTAAACGTGGTAAATTGTTGTCAACAAGTCCTTCGTAGACTTAGCTTCAAACACTATACTATGCTTCTGTGTTTCTGCAGGTTGTGCTGCAGATGATTCTGATGTGTTAACAACAATCAGATTGGTTGTAGGTATTGGTTAGGTTATTGTTGGTTCTGGGGCCTGTGATATTTTGTTTGATACGGAGTATTTATACACCGCCTGGAGGTTCAATCAGTAGAGCCTAGGCAATGTCAGGGGTCTGCTCAGGTTGACTTTTGTTGAAACGTTGCCTGGTCATGTCTGTTCCGATTTGTGTTACTGCTATGGTGTTGGTCCAGTCTGGAAGGGTTGATTCTTTCAGCTACTGATGCTTCACGATCGTACTTTCAAATGGAGTGTTTTTTTGTCATTCAGGTCAACTTTTGACTAGAGTTGACTTCTTTTTTAGTTTGCGTTTTTTGGTTTTGTTGAGCTTTCTTTTGTGCTCGATTGTAGGCTTTACTTTTGGGTCTTGTGTACAAGTGAACTTTGAAATGATATTTTTTTTTTTTAGTCTCATATGTATTATAAACATACTTTTAATAAGAAATGAAACTTTTATCTATGCGTAATTGTTTATATATATATATATATATATATATATATATATATATATATATATATATATATATATATATATATATATATATATATTAAATAGCGATTAAATTAATCTCGATTATTGTTGTTGTTGGGGCGACGATTAAAGACTTATTAAGCATAGTAATTTCCGACGACTAAGGTGATTGAACGACAAAGCATTGAATATCGGAGCTTTGGTCAGGTTGCAATTGAGAAATCCGAAATTCGGAATTATAAACTAAAAATGTAATCCCAATTGAAATCAGATTTAATAAATTAACATTCAACCATTTTATGGGATCATATTTTAGTCATAAAAATATCAAAATATTGGATGTACATTTTTTCAACCTTAACATGGATTTTTGGCAACTCTTTGCTCTTATGGAGTTATGGGGACTATCGGAAATTTTTTTCCTCAAATGATCCCATAAAAAGATGTAATACATAAAGAAAGGAAGTATGATTCTGCATTTCTATCTCCAAGCTCAACTTTTCGGCAAGATTTTTTTCTTACCGTAGATTTAATACATAAACAAAACAAAAAATCAACTTTTCGATATGCCAAGCTTACATAAACAAAATGTTTATTGATCTCCAAATAATTTTTTTATTACCATATGTCTAAACATGTTCAATAGTAACGATATCCAAAATCAATAACTTTTTACGTTGTAAATTAATTATTTAGATCACAACTTTGAAAAGATAGATTCAATTACTAATTAAGCTTGGTTACGTTTACACGAAATCGTTTAACTTTTGTACAAATTCAGTTATATTTGTTTCTGAAAAGCTAATCCTCCTCTTTTCAGCTAAGAGTTGAGGATATTTCACTCTGAGGAGTAAAATAGAGTAAGTTGCTTGATCCCAAAAGAAAGGCCAATAGTGGTTTTATAGGGCCTTAGCGATGTCGCTTTTAAGATGGACAAAGGAAATAATGAGACTCAAAATATGTTATAGCTTGCTGTCAAAGAAATAATGAATACAACCAGGAGGACAATTTTTTGTATTGGCTGGAGAAAGATTATATCAATCCATTTGAGCAAAAATGGTGCTTAGATATAGAGTAGTCTTCACTTTTAAAGATTATATCAAGCCACCACCAAATTGAAAAAATTAGTTGCAACAAAACTGTATTTAATTTCACTACGATTATAGAGGATGATTTCACTTTTAAAGAAATCATAACATAAAAATCTCAAACTCAACTGAAGTAGATTAAAACAAATTTATTTCCAAGGAGTAATGTGTTGATACCCCGTTGTCACAATAATCACTGCTACACTGCTTTAATATCTACTCTAACTACGCTCACCCGTGTTCGATTCCTAACAAGAGGCCGAAAATAAAAATTTAAAAGTGTAAATAAACATTTTATGGGATCATATTTTAGTCATAAAAATATCAAAATATTGGATGTACATTTTTTCAACCTTAACATGGATTTTTTGGCAACTCTTTGCTCTTATGGAGTTTTGGGGACTATCGGATTTTTTTCCCTCAATATAAAAAAGGGGTTTATTGGTGATATAAGATTGGTTTTTTCTTATAATAAATATTACATATTTTTATGGTTACACAAGCGATTATAATAAAACATAACGTTACCAGAAAACAACTAACAACCTCCAAAGAAGATTTTTTTCTTACCGTATGTTTGGACCTGTATAATATTTACGATCTCCAAAAATAATGACCTCGTATGTTGTAGATAAATGGTTTAGGTTGTAACTTTGAAAAGTAAGGTTACATGTTGATTGTTTTTTGTTAACCTTGATTATGATTATTCGGGATCATTTTACATTTAATGAAATAAAATCAAACTCGACTAAAATAGATGTGTAACTCCTAACATTTTTAAAATAACCTAAATTGTTCATATCCTTTATAATACAAAATAGTTTTGCTACCACCAAGATTGAAAAAGTTAGCTGCAAAACATTGTGTTAACTTTGACTACCATTATATGAGATTATTTTACCTTTAAAGGAATCATAATTAGAAAATATCTCAAACTCAACAAAATTAGATTAAAACAATTTCATTTCCAAAGATTAACGTGCTGATATCCCTTATCACAATGGTCATTGTTACGCTGCTTTAACTTCTGCTTTAATTTTGCACCTGTGTTCGATTCCTAACAAGAGCCCACAAATTTTTTTATTTAAGTATTAACAACCGTTTTATGGGATCATTTTAATCATGAAAAGATCAAAATTTGGATGTTTTTTTCACCTTTAACTATGATTTTTTGGCTACTCGTTGCCTTTATGGGGACTATCAGATAATTATTTGTCCTCATTATAAAAAAGATGTTGGTTGTTGGAAATATAAAACTGGATTTATCATTTAATTATGTGTTACATATTTTTATGATTAAACAAGGGGTTACAATAAGTTTAATGATACCAGAAAATGTTTACCGATCTCCAAATTAATTTTTTTATTACTGTATGTCTAAACATGTAAAATAGTAACGATATCCAAAAAAATCAACTTCGTACATTGTAAATAAATTCTTTTGATCATAACTTCGAAGAGTTAGTTTTTAATTACTAAGTTTAGCTACGATTACACATGATCATATGTTTTTTGTCATCCTGGTCAACTTTTGACTAGAGTTGACTTATTTTTTAGTTTGCGTTTTTTTTTTGTTATGTTGATCTTTATTTTGTGTTGGATTGTAGGTTTTACTTTTGGGTCTTGTATACAAGTGAATTTTGAATTGAGAAATATAACTTTTTTAGTCTCATACGAAGTATGTATTATAAGCATACTTTTATATATGTGTAATTGTTTATGTATCAATATATAAGAGCGATTAAATTAATCTCGTTTGTTATTGTTGTTGGGGCGGCGACTAAAGCATAGTAATTTCCGACGACTAAGGTGATTGAACGATAAAGCATTGAACAACGGAGCTTTGGTCGGGTTGCAGTTGAGAATTCCGAATTAAATTCGAAATTGTAAACTAGAAATGTAATCCCATGTGAAATCAAATTTAATAAGTTAACAATCTTTAGTCTCAATTGAAATTCAGTACATCATAAAAAAATATTAAATGCCAAAAAAAATAAAAAAAATATGATAACAATTTCTTTTTAAATTACACTTTTGGAGGATCGAACAATAACCTTAGTGGTAGGATGATCAAGTAACTAGTTTAGCGGGGGTGTCATTTTACCTTTAAATAAAATCAAACTCAACTGAAATAGATGTATTACTCCTAACATTTTTATAATAACCTAAATCGTTCACATCGTTTATAATACAAATAAATTTGCCACCACCAAATTGAAAAATTTAGCTGCAACAAAACTTTATTTAATTTCCCTGCTACTATAGAAGATCATTTCACTTTTAAAAAAATCATGACATAAAAATCTCAAACTCGACTAAAGTAGAATAAAAGAATTTTCTTTCTAAGGATTGATGTGATGATACCCCCTTGTGGCAATGTCACTGCTACACTGCTTTAACATGTGTTCGATTCCTATCAAGAGCCCAAAAATAATTTGTTTAAAGTGTAAAAAAAACATTTTATGGGATCATATTTTAGTCATACAAAAATCAAAATATTGGATATACATTTTTTTCAACCTGAACATGGATATTTTGGCAACTCGATGCTCTTATGGGGACTATCAGATAATTTATCGTCCTCAATATAAAAAAGGGTTTATTGGTGATATAAGATTGGTTTTTCCTTATATTAAATATTACATATTTAATTTTATGGTCACACAAGAGCTTATAATAAAACATAACGATACCAGAAAATAGCTAACGATCTCCAAAAAAGATTTGTTCTTACCGTATGTTTGGACTTGTATAATATTTTGAAAAATGACTTTGTATGTTGTAGATAGATTGTTTAGGTGTAACTTTGAAAAGTTAGGTTACATGTTGATTTTTTTATTAACCTTGATTACCATTATTCGAGATCATTTTATATTTAAAGAAATTAAATTTTAAATAAAATCAAACTCAACTAAAATAGATATGTAACTCCTAACATTTTTATAATAACCTAAATTGTTCATATCTTTGATAATACAAAATAGTTTTGCCACCACCAAGATTGGAAAAGTACGCTAACGCAACACATTGTATTAACTTTGACTACCCTTATACAAGATTATTTCACCTTTAAAAGAATCATAATTAAAAAAAATCCCAAACTCAACAAAATTAGATTAAAACAATTTAATTTCCAAAGATTGATCTGCTGATACCCCTTATCACAATGGTCACTGCTACGTTGTTTTAACATATACTTTAATTGTGCACCCGTGTTCATTTCCTAACAAGAGCCCACAAATAATTTTATTTAAGTATTAACAACTCTTTTATATGATCATTTTAATCATGAAAATATCAAATTTTGATTTTTTTTTCCCCACCTTTTAACTATGATTTTGTGGCTACTCGTTGTCTTTATGGGGACTATTAGATAATTATTTATCCTCATTATCAAAAAAATGTTGGTTGTTGAAAATATAAATTTGGTTTTATTGTTTAATTATGTATTATATATTTTTATGATTACACATGATCATTTAAATTTTGAAGAAATTAAATTTAACCAAACTCAAGTAAAATAGATCTTTAATTTCTAACATTTTCATAAATATCTACGTAGTTTGCTTCTTGTTATAATAAAAAGCTACGACCACCACCAAGATTTTGACATACCATTTAAAAATTTGACATACCATTTTATGAGATAATTTAAGTCATGAAAAGTTCAAATATTGGATGTTTTCACATTATTTATGATTTTTTGGCTACTCGTTGCCTTTATCGAAACTATCAGATAATTAATTGTCCTCATTATAAAAAAAAAAGAGTTGGTTGTTGGAAATATAATTCTTTATTTTGTATTATGTACTATATATTTTATGATTACACAAGGACACACAATAAGCTTAACGATACTAGAAAATATTTACCGATCTCCAAATGAATTTCTTTATTACCGTATGTCTAAACCTGTTAAATAGTAATGATATCCAAAAATAGTACTCCCTCTGTCCCTTAATACCCGACTTGTTTTGACCGGACACGCTTGCCGATGCACAACTTTGACCACCAATTTCTTTAACTATATATTATAAAACTTATAAAAATATTAATATTTTGAAAATATACATTTAGATGAAGCCAACAATATATTATATACTAACATTTATTTTCATATACTGAAAATAAAATAGGGTCAAAGCGAATTATGTGAATAGTGCAAAAGTCAAAACATGTCAAGTATTAAGGGACGGAGGGAGTAACTCTTACGTTGTAATAAATTGTTTAGATTTCAATAACTTCAAAGAGCTAGATTTAAATAACTAACTAAGTTTGACTACGTTTACACGAGATCATTTAACTTTGGAAGAAATTAAATTTAAATAAAATCAAACTCAAGTAAAACAGATACGTAATTTCTAACATTTTCATAAACGTCTAAGTTGTTTGTTTCTTGTTATAACGCAAAATGACGACCCACCACCAAAATTGGAAAACACAATGTATTATAACTTTATCTATGATTAAAAGGATCATTCGACCTTTTAAAAAAATCACATTCAGAATTCTCAACCTCGGTAAAATTAGACAAAAATAATTTTGTTTGCAATGACTTACGTGCTGATACCCCTTACTACAATGGTCACTACTCTACTGATATAACATATACTCTAAGTGTGTGTGCCAGTGTTCGATTCTTGTCAAGAGCAAATAAAACAAATTTTTAATTGTGACAAACCATTTTTATGGGATCATTTTGGTCATGAAAAGATCAAATTGTTGATGTTTTTCTTCACTTTTAACTATGCTTTTTTAAGTTTAAAGATATGAGTATCAGTACATGCTTTTTCTTTCATTATCCATCGACGAATCATATGAGTACATGCATTTTTTTTTCAAGACATAACAAAAAGTTTTCTGATGAAGCTACACATGATAATTAAACTCAAAGTCTAAACTTCATTGTTTACAACAAATATATTTTTTGAAAAATCATTATATTATTCATAATATCTGAAACTTAAACTACATCTAAGAGTTTATGATATGCAAAAGATTGGTCGTTTCACACATCTGTCATTACAGTCCACATCATATATTGTCGAAATAGCATATCGTTACTCCCTAATAACTGGAATGATTCCGTAAATACTAAAAAGAAATCATAAAAACAATAATAATATAAAACAACAATTGCCCAAAGGAAAAAAAAAGATGCACATATAAAGGATCGAACGCAGGTCTAGGGGCAATGTAAAGATGATCATATAAACTTCGGTGTAACCAGTTTGGCAAGGGGTATCAGCACATCCATTTGTGCTAGAAAATATATAATATATTTGAGATTTTGAGAATATAGATAAGGTTTTATAAGCAGCGAATGTTTAGATTTCATAATACATAAAATGATCCCATGTATTAAAATACATACTTATAAAATTTAATTTTCATTGAAAAAACATACGGAGTACTTCCTAGTAAAAATATAATAAAAAAACTTTTTTGCCAATAACCCCTTATTGAATTAGGACCGAATATTGTATTATTATCTACGATTAAAAAGGATGATTTCACCTTTAAAGAAATCTTATTCGGAATTCTCAAACTCCGTAAAATTATATTAAAAAGTTTCGTTTGAAATGACATATGTGCTGATCCCTCTTGCTAAGGGGGTCACTACTACATTGCTATAACATCTACTCGATCTAACTGCGAGAACTCGTGCTTGATTCTTGACTAGAGAAAAAATAACCAAATTTTTAAATGTGACAAACTAAATTATGGGATTATTTTAGTAAATAAAACATCAAACTTAATATTGAATATTTTTTTCAACTTTAACTATGATTTTTTGGTAAATCGTTATCTTTATGGGGACTATCTGATAATTAGTTTACCTCATTATCAAAAAAGAGTTGGTTGTTAAAAATATAATTTATTTTTTAAAAATTATATACTACATATTTTTCTGATTACACAAAGGCTTACCATAAAACTTAAAGATACCAGAAAATGTTTACCAATCTCCAAATGAAATTTTTATTACGTATGTCTAAACCTGTAAAATAGTAACGTTATCATAAAATATAACTCCGTACGTTGTAAATGAATTGTTTAGATCAAACTTCGAAGAGTTAGCCTTTAATTACTAAGTTTGGCTAAGATTACACAAGATTATATAACTTTTGAAGAAATTAAATTTTAAATAAAAATAAACTCAAGTAAAATATATAGATGTGTAACTCTTAACATTTTCATAAACATCTACTGAGTAAGTTGTTTACTTCTTGTTATAATACAAAATTATGACCCACCACCAAGATTAGAAAAAATAGCTAGAACACATGAATGTGTTATAATATTATCTACGATTATAAAGGATCATTTCACCTTTACATAAATCATATTTAGAATCCTCGAACTCGGTAAAATGATCAAAAGATTTATGTTTGCAATGACTTACGTGCTGATACCCCTTGCTACAATGGTCACTACTAAGCTGTTACAACATCTACTCTAACTGCGCAAACCTGGGTTCGATTCTTCTCAGGAGGATAAGTAACCAAATTTTTAATTGCGGATCAAAACCATTTTACGGGATCATTTTAGTCATGAAAAGATCAAAATATTAGATAATTTTTTGGTTACTCGTTTCCTTTATGGAGAATGCACTTATTGCTTTTATGGGGAATTAAAGATAATTAATTGCTGATTGTGTTGGGAACTTAAAACAAATTTGAAATTCAAAATTAAAATTTCAAAACACATTTCAAATTTCAGTTTGAAATTTTCAAAAGAGATAGAATCTTCTAAAATTGAGGTGGCATATTATAAGTGGTGGTGTGCAAGATGCTCTTGCACACCTTGTGTACCTCTATCATCATCCTGAAAATAATACCCATTTCTCTAATTAACATACATCCCTTCTATAAGAGATACAATTATGACTATTTAGTCAATGTCTTGACCTAATTGTTAAAATTAAGAGATTGTGTATAATAATATCTGGTTAAAATTAAGAGATTTGTAATTTATATTGTGCTTGTGACTCATTTGCACAAAAAGATCAAAATCAAAATAATGCATTGTAAAATGGAAATAGTATGTGAGGTGGCAGTAAGTGAAAATTCTCATTGTCAATTACATATTTCATTTTTCTTTATAAAGTAAAAGATGTCTAGCAAATGTGTCACATTACACATAAACAAATGATGTTCGATAATGTATGAAAAACATTTAACACAAATTCATGGAAGGTTGAATTTAGATGTACAATCTAAATAATATATTGAGTTATTAGTACGTGCGTAGACTCTCTAATTTCCAATTTATAATTATCTATACTAATATATAAAAAGGCGTTTGTAAGAAAGTCTACCATGTCGTGTGGTGGTCTCCTCATTCGATTCGACGCATGTCATTTTATGTCATTCACATATATTTCTAAATCCCAAAATTAGAAACACATGTATAGTTTATATAATATTCGAAGCCATGACCACTTGATTAAAATGCTAATGACACCACTTGGTTATGTCATGCTACATGTTATTTCTTTGCAAATGAAATGTAATAAGTGATGATAAAATCTATAACTTAATAAGAATAGGAGTTAATTATGATTGTTTTTTGCAAAAAGGCGCAATTAAAGTTATCCAAGTAATGACTCGAGACATCGCCCGAGCACAAAATCTAGTTATAGATTAAATAAAAACCGTTGATATGTCATTTTTTATTGGACCCCCCACCCAAACTGCTTATGACATCATCTTTTTCTATATTTTAATTGTGTTTTTGGTCTTTGTGTCCTTCCAAAATTCTTAGATTAGTAAAAGAAAATTTTAAAATGAAATTATGACTATTCGTTCCCAAAATGGAGTTGTGACCATCCCGCTTCCCAAAAACCTCCTTTTATGTGAGTTGTGTAGTTTGTTATAAAATCAATTAGTTCATGATATTTTATGAGTAATAAAGAAGAAATTTTTGATTTCTTACAATCATGCATTGAACGAGTACTAACATAGAGTTCTATCGTAAATTAGTTAGTCCAGGATGGAAAAAAAAAGTTATTTAAAAATTTTAAACGTCGTCTTGAACTCTAATTAGGTTGCGTTCTAATCACCACTTATTTTTCCTGAACTTATCTTATCTGAACTTATCTGAACTTAACTGAACTTATCTGAACTTATTAGAACTTATTAGAACTTATCAAAACTTATTTTAGTTATAAATTGTACTTGGCCAACCCTTATTTTTCCTGAACTTATCTTATCTGAACTTATCTGGACTTATTTTTCCTGAAATAAGTGGAAATAAGGTGAACAGAACAAGGCCTTAGTGGGAGTAGGGTCTTCACCTGATTTGATTTTAGAACCTTAGCAAATGATCATCACCGGATACTCTGCAGCTCTGCTAGTCCTATTCAAGAAAGAGGAAAAGAAGGCAAAGAAACAGTCTATGACCAAATGCTTAATGTATTGACAAGAAAATTCTGTTGTATTTGTCTTCCTGTATACAAGTATGAAACTCAGAAATTTACAATATGCTGAGTACCTTTTACAACATAAGAGGTACATAAGTAACCTCAAACTACACATTATTTGTAGAATACTATTGCAACCTTTATTAGTGACGCCGATCGCTCTTCAATATTGAACCTTGTTGATGGATTCAACCCCTTTATCTGCATCTCAACTTATTATTACATTGATAGTGTACCTTTTCATTTCACAGTAGACTTATTTTGTAACATCATCATAATTTATACACAAGTTTATCTTAAAAGATGTTTCATAACCGTAAGGGTTTGGGATGCAAACCAGCACAAAGGCTATTGCTTATGAGTGACTTTGTTGGGCAAGTGAACTACTCAAGTATCTCTCAACAATGTCAAGGCCACAGAGCTCCTTGACCACAGGCATAGTGGCAGGAACACTTAACTGGAACATGGAAACGTTAACATGGCCGCCCCAAGAAGCAAGCTGCCTCCTTGCTTCTTTGATGGCTGCTCTTGCTGCACAATGAACTGACGTTGCCAGCAGCAAAGGTGGCTCTCCAGATGCTGCATACCAAACAGAATAACAATGAAGATTTCTCTTATTATTAAAACCTATATATGTGACCAAAGACTGCAGATTACACCTTTGTTTATATATGTTCTAGTCTTCTAGAGAAGTTATAATTCTTTGACCTGTTATTTTCAACTTTTCAATACACATATACGGCCATATCTCTTATCCATCAGTACCAGAATTTATGTTATTACAATAACATATGTATTGTGCAAAGTGGCAAAAGACAGACATGGTTTAAACAAATCTCTGGGGGCCACAAACTCACAAACCTTTAGATGATAGAACGCGATTCTTATGATGACCGCTGTTCATTATTTCGACATTCAGTTGTCTTGGCACAGTATCAATAGTTGGGATCTTATAAGTCCATGTGCTATCATTAACCACCAAACCATCAGGATCAGTTAGGTACTCTTCCAACATGAAAAAACCAATACCTTGAACAAAAGCACCTTCTATCTGTAACAAATGTCACACAAATTTTATGCGTTAACTATCAATTGGACAAGGGGCCAATCCTAAATATTAAAGAAGAAAAAAACGTGTATGTGCAGAATGTCTTGATTGAATTCTTTTCACCTTCAGAAATAAGTTTTGGAAAAAAAATATATGGAGCAGTTAATAAGCACTATCTTGAAGTAATACTGCATGTAAGGATGCTACTAAAATCAACCTGTCCCAAATCAACAGCAGGATTTAGACTCTGTCCACAGTCATAAATGATGTCTGACCGCAAAATAGTAGTTCCTCCCGTGAGGAGATTCACTTCTACCTGTACAAGGAAAGTAGTATTATAAGAAATAGACCTCAGAAATGGATCTTGACTAAATTTCTTTTTGTTTCTTTCCAGCCAGGATGATTTTGCTTGAGAAGGGCACTTGTTATAACAAATACTCAAACCAATACAAAAAGTCCTTTCAATAAATGGAAGACTTAAACAAGGCTGTTTCTATCAAACTTTACCTCACTAACAGCAGCTCCATAGTTTAGATATTGCATGGCAGTGAAGTCGGGTTTGTAATAAGTGCTAGCCGACAAATTCACTGCTTGTAAGCCTGCCTGCAATTAGAAAATGTGAGGTTTGTATTCAACATTTTCTACATGAGATCTAAGATTTTCTGACATTTGTGCATGTTGCTCAATATCTGTTTAGTGTAAAAACGTTATACAGTAGTATCTAAGTAGTATTTCAGTATTTGGTTGCAGTTCATCAAAGAAACTTCATTTTATTTTGAGCTAACAGTATACAGAAAAGAAACAAGCAGAAAGACTAACATGCTTCCGATGGAAAAAGGGGATAACAATACAAATATTCTCAGTGTTTTATTTATTTATTTATTTTTGAGGCGTCGCAATGGTTAATCAATAATATGAACCTAAAAGCAATGAAAATCCCTACTCATAGTCAACCGGGAAAAAAAAATTGTCTCTCTGATGATATCACTGGGGGACTTGAACAACTAGTTACCTGAAAAATAAGCGTCTCCCAGTTAACAGATCCCGTTTTCTCTTGTAGACTCTCCTTCAGAGGGGTTAATCTTTCAACTAATGTATTGCAGCAAATCCTAACAGCTTCACAGCTTGACTCAGAAGTAGTGCTACCAGCAGTAAACCCGCCCTGTACCATGCTTAATGTATCTGCTTGTATTACTCTTACCTTATCCAATAGATCATCACTTCCAGCACACTTTATTAAACTCAGAGCAAATGCCGCCATCTGTTTTACTTTGGTCCATAGACCCTGACCAAGCTCAATCCCTCCTACTTCCACAGCAATTGACCCATCCCGAAGTATGCTGACTTTACCAGGGGTTGGTCTTACTGAAACACCATGCACTATTGGTAACCGTGAAATTCCCTTTTTACGCCATATGTTAGTGTTGTTAAACTGTTCTACCATCTTTTTTCTCTGGTCAAAGCTTGAAGATGAAGCTAGTTTTTCCCAAATTGAGGGTAAAGTATATTCATCCGGCTCTCCAGCAGCATTCTGACAGAACAAAGTTAAGCTGTCGAATGTGTGGAAGTTTTTGTCTCTAACAGTATCAACATCTATCGAAAGGGTAGAAGCTACATGTTCAATCACAGCTTCAGCAATAAATGATCCTTGTATCTCACCAGGAGCTCGCATTGCGGATTTACTTGTATGATTTGTCTTGCATACTTTAATATCGAGTGACATAGCACCCCAATCATACTTCTTAAGTGCATTCACTATGTTTGATGGCATTATTGGGCTAATATCTTCTGATATACCAGCATTAATCAAAATCTCAAGATGCAAAGCTGTGATCTTCCCGTTTAATTTGAATCCCACACTATAACTGATTTTCATTGGATGTCTTCCTCCAGTCGTTACCATATCAGTCTTGCGATTGAGATACATCCTCACAGGACGACGAAGCTTGTGTGCTGCTAGTGCACAAGCTGATGCAATCTATAAGATGTTAAATATTGTGTTATAACTTATAAATGAAGGAAGGTAGAAATGGAAGACTGGAAGTAATACACGGATTTTTCTTGAGTAAGTGAAATGCCAGACTTTCTACTTTTCAGAATTGGATTAACAAATCCGAGCCTTTCAAGTGATTTTCAGCATTCATTATCTTTCTAGCTATTGAAACTCCAAGACAACATATTCGCGTAGCATATGCAACTTCCTATGGATCATTCTGCACTCTGCAGTATTCTATATACATGAACTGAGAAAAGAACAGCTTACTATTTTCTGATCATCTATTTAAATCTGTATCAAAGTACTTCTAGACTAAAATAACCCTCTATATCCAGGTTAGTAAAAGAAGCAAGATACTACTAAAAGAAAGTATTTAGAACACAAATGCTCTAATGAAATGTAGGGGAACTTTGATATAATCACAAAATTTAGAGACAGAATACTCACAGGCATAGCTCTTATTGCCTTTCCGCCAAAACCGCCTCCAACCCGTCTTGTGATGACACGGATGTTGTTTTCAGGAACTCCAAGACAACTAGCAACCACTGAGTGTGTAAATTCAGGAACTTGAACAGAACTATAAACCACCATGCAGTTATCTTCATCTGGAATAGCTAAGGCAGTTTGAGTCTCCATATAAAAATAGTACTGTGATGGGAGTCTAATCTACAGATATCACCAAAGCGAAGTCATTAGAATTTGATTTGTTCAAGTCAAAATACCACTGTTCTCAACTTCTCATTCAAACAACATATTCACTTCCAAACACAAATTAGAATATACATCAAATGCATGAGGGGTACCTCAGCTGAAAGAATTTTCTGATCAGCTTCAGCCATTCCCTTGTCAAAGTCACCGACTGGTTTAGGGCATAGAAAAGGTGGGATGTCGAAAAAGCTACACTTGTCAACTGCATCTTCAACTGTCAAAATTGGTGGCTCTAAATTTTCCATGTCATAGTCAATGACTACTTTATTAGCTGCAATGTCTGCATGCCTCTGCGAATCTGCAACCTATAATGCTCTTTAAACTCAGTATACCTCGAAATTTCAAATTAAAGGTAAAGTAAGACCATGAGAAAAAGAAACCTAAACAAGATGCTTGACTTACAACTAGTGCAATACGTTCACCAGCACACCTTGTGAGTTCATCAGCAAATAATGAATCTATCCCAAATATAGTTTGGGCTCCTATGTTCTTCCCCCCGTGTGGGATATCTTTATAGGAAACAATGGCAACAACTCCATCTGGAAATGATCCAGACTCGTATCTAACACAATTGACTCTTGCCAATGGCTTTGTGCTATACACAAATGCTCCATAAAGACAGTCTTTCGGCGAAGGAATATCATCAACGTATGTGGTCTCACCTGTAAAACGTAACTCAAAACATTAAAGAAGATACCACGATTCTGCTGGGTTAAGAAACAAGGGAAACACTTGCTGGTATTAGTAACATGGAATTGTGATTATCATTGAAGAGTGGGAGAGAGAACACAATTTATTGTGGCTGGGCACCATATGTAATTCAAGATTATTCATAGATTATTGTATGTCCTCATTAGACCTAACTCATAAATTCAAAGCAAGCAAACAATATATCCATAACTATATCTACTAATCCCACAAACTAGATAGAGATAAGAGTGTGTACGTTAAGACTCAACAACAAAATAACAGTGGTAGATTAAACTTTAAAGCTGTTAGTATACTAATGAAAACATACGCAGAGAAAAAGAAAAGACGAACATACAAAAGAAAGGTTCCACTATGCAAAAGAGATCCTAATTATAAAAATAAATAGACATGCAGACACGCGTTAACCTCCAATCTGGTTCAGTGATTTCTACATCAAACAAGAGATTAAACCAACCCGTTTTCCTTAAAGACTCACAAGGGCATCCAAAATTGGGTAAAGAAAGATTGAAACATTAAAGTTAAAACGAACCAGATGCCTGGAGAGCAGCTCCAATTTTGCTAATGGGCTTCCCAACGGGATGATACTCGGTGCTGGGTATAATTACCTGCTTTGCAGGAAATAACAGAGGTTGCCCACTGTTTTCTTTCACTGTTGCAGACTGAGAATCAATGTCTTGATCCAAACCTAAACTAGAAAATCCAAAATTAGATTTAACCAAAGGGTGCAGAAACTCGAAAACAAATGCCTCAGCTAAACTTGTCCTGTAGGAAGGATGTGAAACACCATCTTCAGGCACCACAAAAGTCCTAACTAAATTCATTGTTTTGCGTAGAGCATCATAGTCAATAATTTTCCCAGCTAAAAACTCTTCAGCTTTTCTAGCCCGTACTGCATGCCTAGTTCCATAAGCGCCAAAAGCCAACTGAATCTTGTTTACCATGAAGCCATCAGCAGATTTTCTGGAAGAAACTTCAGCAAAGAAAGCAGCATTTAGATAAGATAATGCATTCCCTAGAGGACGAGGTGCTGCTCTATAGGTATCAAACATAAGTTTACAATTTGATCTTATAGAAGGTTCCAAAATTGGAATCTTGATACTCAATATTATACTTTTTGAATCTAGAGGAGGCCTTTCCAAGAATTCCTCCAGTTTTATGGTCTCTCTTTTTGAGCTTCTTATCATTTCTACACTAGAATCCACAGCCAGAAGAACAGTAGCAATGTCAGAAGGAAATCCACACCTTTGTGCCATAACTAAATTTCCACCTATACTTGCTGAATTTCTGATGGACCCAGAAGCAATTTTCTCAAAATGGGCAGCAATTTTCTTTAGGATTGTTATACTTCCCTCACTCACTCTATCTTCGCCGCCCTCTTCCAGTGCAACAATAACCTTAGCGATTGACACAGCTGCCCCTATTTGGATGCATTTAGAGTCTCTTTTAACCATTGAGAGTTCGGGAATGTACCTTAAATCTATGTATGTGTCATAACCTTCTAGTTCCTTATAATAACCTGTACCTGTATTACTAACAACCAACTTCACACGATTCACATTGTTGGATTCACTCCATTCCAACTTGTTGTGGAGTTCCTCAATGCTAAAAGGGGTATACCAAGAATATTTTCCCGAATCCAATAACATTTTAAACTTCATTTCATTCTTCAAAAAATCAGGAAATGTTGATATCTGACAACTGCTATCGTAAACAGGCAACTTACTCACCTTAAGTTCCTTGTTCTCCTCCTTTTGCCAAAAAGTGTTGAATCCTAGATCCTCAATATCCACATCTGCTGCAAAGCTTTTGCAAGCATCAACAATTGGTCGATAACCAGTACACCTACATAGGTTACCAGCCATGGCTTTATCTATTTGAGAAACTTTTAGCTTCGAAAATCCAGGAGAGGGTTCTGTTCCATCCTTCTTCTCAGCATTGACAAGAGCCGAGAAGAGAGAGACGCACATTCCAGGCGTACAATAGCCACACTGAGTGGCATGGAATCCAGCAAATCTTTGGTGTATTGAATGAAAACCTTCTTTTTGACTTCCAAGACCTTCACTTGTGGTAATGGAACAACCATGTATACTACAAACAAGTGTAAGGCATGAATTAACCGTATAATCCTCCACCTTATCGTGGACAGGATCATATTTTGATAGCAGCACAACACAAGCACCACAACCACCTGCAGTTCATGACATTGAACAATAGAGTCACAAACAAATTCTTACTCCAATTGAGCATCATACTTACTTCGAACGAATTATAACACAATTCTTCACAAAAACTCAAGAACTGGCTAAATTAGCACCACTGTTGTCCATGTATAATTTGATCCAAAATTCATTTGGCAGATAACAAATAAAACACCTAAAGAAGCCATCTATAACAGAAAATTATACAATTGTTATTTCTCAATTGTCCCAACTAGAATTCCTAGCCAGAATTAATTTCCAAACATGACAAAAAGTTCAAACATAAAATTCATTCTGCTAATACTATTATACAAAATCTTATTAATAATTTCATCTGTACTTTCAACATAAATGCTGAAAACAGCTAAAAGAACACCTGAAATTCAGAGAATAAAACAACCAAATATGAATTTCCTGCAGAACAACAATAAAGCTTCAAAACTTACATCTCTAAAAATCATACTAATATCTCATAGCATCATACAACTAAAAGTAACAGTAAACTAACATCCGATATTGATCAATCTCGGACACACGAACAATAAAAACGCTAATAAAGAGAATTGAGTAAAGCTAATTAATTACCTTCTCCACACCCAAGCTTGACACTTTTAAAACGAGTTTGAGTACGCAAAAACTCAATCAAAGTAGTAGATGGATCAATATTAGTGGGTATCTCAAGTCTCTCACCATTTACAGCAAACAACAAATTCCCACCTCCCATTTTCTTGCCTATCTCTATCTTCTCCATTCTTTGAGCAGCCAAGTAAGTTAAAATGTCACTCCCTTCATAATAAATGGATGAATAAATATCATTGACTGTGTAATATTAAAATACAGTGAACCCAGAAACATCATGATGTCACAATCATTGAAATTTTGGAAAATTAAAAGAGCATTATTAATTGGTGGCAAATCTGGGAATAGAGTGTTGAAATTTTCTGCAATGTGGGAATCTTTGAAAGAGACAACTGTATGCTTTTTTAAGGTTGGGGCTTTCTTATTACCTAAATCTTAATTTATGTCAGTAGTTACATGATGATCATGCAACTGTTAATTTGACTATTAAAAACTACTCGGTACTTCGCAGACGTTGCTTAATACTTGCACCGATTTGATCGGTATGGAGTTTAAAACAATTGAATTAACTTATTAATTTAATAGGTGTTAGTTGCTATTGCGTTTTTTTATAATATAATTAGTGGAAAATGTGTAAGGAGTAGAGGTGTAGATGGGTTAGTAGGTAAGTGTGAGGGGTGTGAATTTTTAAATTACTTTTTGTAGGGAGTAGAGGGGTAGATGGGTTAGTAGGTAAGTGTGAGAAATAATATAATATTGGTAAAAGTTTCCATTTATAGAAGTGGTGCAAGTATTAAGGGAAGACCCGAAAAAGAAAGCGGTGTGAGTATTAAGGGGTGGAGGGAGTATTAGTTTTCACAAATTCTTATTTACAATGGGTGTACAATAAATATTGTACACTGGAGTAAAAGTTAACTTAAAATGCTTAAAAGTTAAGCATATATATGTAAAAGTTTATCTATTTTTCAATGATAAATTTTTTCATTTTAGTAAAACTTATTTCTTCAAAATCACTAATAATGTATAAAATTAATTATTTAACCCTTTAAAATATTTATCTATCAATTTTTTTTTACTAATATAAAAGTTAATCAAAACTAGGCTAAAGTTACAAAAGAAAGGGTTAAAGTTATCTTGGTGTACAATAAATTTATTATACACCTTGTGCGCACAAGATCTTTTGATTAGTTTTAGCTTTTCGACATATTCAATAACATTTTTTCTTTTTGTTTTAAACGTAGCTAATGCATTAATTAAGGGACAAAATGTCTAAGAGTATATAAGGAAAAAATTCGTAGGACAGTAATTGACTCATATTTGTGTTGGAAGTAAAGCTTGAAAAAGAAGTCCACCCGATGGTCATCGAGCGGATGGCTCAGAGACCAAAAGACGTACTTTTGTATGTTGGTCTTTCTCACTCGTGATTCCTTTTGTAACAACCCTCTTAATTGTGTTTTAAGAACTTTAATCTTTTTTATTATGATGAGTAATAGTGATTGATATTCCTCTTAGTATGGAGGTTACTAACTCTTTATTATCAAAGGTTAAGTATTGATGATTATTATCATGGGATTCCTTTGAGTCTCTTGACTTCTTTTGGTTTTTTAATTCCTCCACTAAATCCTACATATGTATTGCTTTTCTGATTTTGATGGGTGAATGGATGGTTATTATCCTTGGTTAAGGATATAACATAAACTCTTCATCTTTCATAAATTTATTCTCTTGATTAATTGGTCATTGATCTCTTTAGATCTTTGGACATCATTTGGTGTTTGGTTTTCCTAAAACCTTTATAGCTTCCTTCACTTCTTGATTGAAATATTATGTATATATTCTCTTTCACTTAGGAAAAATCAATATAAGAAACACACACACTTGTTATCTCTTTCTCTCCTCTTATTTTCTTCTTTTTGGGCATAAGTTTATGTGGCTCCATCTCATCACCCAAAAGTGCCTTTGTGTGATGAGAGTTGTATAAACCTTAGGGAACGAATTGGTGAATACCATTATGTACCCCGATTGGGTTGATAGGTGTTCTTATTCCAAACTTTCGAGATCTAACATGCCAAGAAAGCCAAGATTAATTGGTATGCGGTTCTGTCGCAATCATTCGTCACATTTAATACTCCAGGTCGTCCCAACAACTTAATAAGGAAGTAAATGCGGCCTAGCGTTCGGTTTCTGCCATACATCTTCATCACCGACACACTATTTGCACAAGTACTTCATAATCGTCCCCAGCGGAGTCTCCATTGTGAGGGTCGAAAAATAGGACGAGCGTACTCTTCCGAAGAAAATGGCTCGAACGAATTTCCCCTCTGGATGTGGCAATCATATTAAGTAAAATCAGAACTAACTGTGGGTATTAGCCTCTTTTTGTACTAGTCTTTAGTAGTCGTCATTCAGTTTCACAACTACAATGAAGAAAACTGACAAAACCCGGTTATCGTGATATGCCCGAAGGGAGAGCATATTTGATCACAACGGCCATAGGTTCCCTTGTGATCCCTGTTATGGAGATCGCTCAACGTACATCCAGCAGAGTAGTGATTGAGAGTTCAGGGGACGTTTACTAATACGGGTGACAGGCTAAAGTCGTATCGCCTAATCAAAGATAAACCTAAATCCACTAACAAAATAGTAAGGGAAGTAGGGATCGAATCCACAGGGAAACAAGCGTTCTTCCTATTACTAAATCTAAGGTCTAGACTGTTGTGGAACAGCAAAAAGGGTTGATTTTTATAATTAAAACTACGAAAATAACTAAACAAGGAATAGTTCAGATATTAAAAGGTTTAGGGCATAGGTTCACCAATGAACAACAATCCAGGATGATAAACGATCAACAATAATCAATAAAGCAGTTAATTAGACTAGCATGCTTTCTCGAATCGATACTAATCATAGACTTAGAATTAACGGGCTCTCGCTACGTATTAATCACAATTCTACCTATTGAAATAAGCCTAAACATCAAATTGCATCTCTTGGATCGTAATTTGATATTGCTAGACTAATACAATCAGACCTGCGCAAATCTAATCGCAAAGCAAATAAAAGCAATCAATAGGAATTAACAACTAATACCAACAATCAACAATAATTAATCATCCCTTCATGTGTTAGGTTATGATACATATGACAATTCATAAATCATGCGGAAAAACCATAAAGCCAGGAAAACATATTATTTACACATAATCATTTAGCATAGTTTAGATGCATACTCTTTGTTGCGTGCCTTCCCTAGCTGCGCCCGAACCGAACAAGAACAAGTCTTTAGGACTCCAAGTGTCGTCCCTCCGTAGATAGTCCACAGCACGTCCGGATCCGCCTTAAGATTGACCAACTAGAATCGCCCTTAAGGTACTATTATTTTCGGCACTTTATAGGCAAATGTGTGACTGAATTTTTCTCTCAAAAACTCACTTTGAATACTTTGAAACTTGTTATAAATTGTGAGCCCTAGCCTCATATTTATAGGGGTATGGAAAGGGAATCGAAATCCTATTCAGATACAAATTAATTAAACCTAGAATCCTACAAGAACTCTAATTTAATTAATTTATCAAATAGAATTAGGAATTTAATCATTAACCGAACTCTGCATGTTTTAGGAAACGTGCACGAACACAAACACTTGCACACACACGCACGGCTGCCACGATGGGCCCCATGCGTGCGCGCGAGCAGCAGCCCACACAGCGCCCGCGCGCGCTGCGCGCTGCGCGTGCTGTGCGCGCTGTGCGCGCTGCGCAGCCTGCTGGGCCTGGCCTTGCGCTGGGCCTGGCGTGGCTGTTTGTGCGGCGCGCTTGGCTTGCTGGGCGATGGCCTGGCTTCGTGCTGGGCCTCGTCCGGCAGGCCTCGTCCGATGCTTATTCGTACGATGCGCTTCCGATTAAATTTTCCGATTCCGGAATTCATTTCCGATACGAACAATATTTAATATTTCCGATTCCGGAATTAATTTCCGTTTCGAACAAATATTTAATATTTCCGTTTCCGGAATTATTTTCCGATTCCGGTAATATTTCCGATTCTGACAATATTTCCGTTTCCGGCAATATTTCCGATTCTGGCAATATTTCCATTTCCGATAATATTTTCCGATACGTACCATGTTTCCGTTTCCGGCAACATCTACGACTTGGATAATATTTATATTTCCGATACGATCCATATTTCCGTTTCCGGCAATATCATCGTTTCCGGAGTATTCATTTCTTGCCTGTGACGATCTTAGCTCCCACTGAAACCAAGATCCGTCGGTTCCGAATATTCATAGATGGAGTATTTAATGCCATTAAATACTTGATCCGTTTACGTACTATTTGTGTGACCCTACGGGTTCAGTCAAGAGTAAGCTGTGGATTAATATCATTAATTCCACTTGAACTGAAGCGGCCTCTAGCTAGGCATTCAGCTCACTTGATCTCACTGAATTATTAACTTGTTAATTAATACTGAACCGCATTTATTAGACTTAACATAGAATGCATACTTGGACCAAGGGCATTATTTCCTTCAGTCTCCCACTTGTCCTTAGGGACAAGTGTGCATTTCCTAATTCCTTTGTCGCTCGATGCTTGCTCTTGAACATAAGGTAAGAGTTGTCATCCTTATTACGTCCAGAGGTGTTCCTCGGTTTCAGAGTTCAACTGATCAAATAAACAGATAATCATAGCCTATGATTCATCCGAGCACGGCCATGCATTTCACAGTTTCTAGCTCTCCGAGTGGCCTTGTACAACTTTTAAGCATCTCATCCCGATTTATGGGAGGACAATCCCAATCTTGCGATCTTGAGATTAGACTTCGTTTGATAGGTGATTACCTGAGCGTTGCCTTTATAGCCTCCTTTTACGGTGCTACGGTTGGTCAACGTCAAAGCAACCAGTTCTCAAACAAGTAATCTCAAATCACTCAAGTATTGAGGATTTAGTGTCTAATAATTTAATGAAATTTACTTATGACAGATTTTCATCTCTTACAGTAAAGTTTCATAGGTCTTGTCCGATACTAGTCTTCCCAAAGTAAGTATCTATGCAAATGATTATGACATTGCCATGTCCACATAGTTCAAGAAACAGAACTACTAGTCATCTTGCATTCTAATCGTCTAACGTTTTCTATGCGTCCAATTTTATAGAAAACTCCGATTAGGGACCATTTTCAACCTTTGACATTCAAGTTCACTTGATAGACATTTCTTAGTCACAGGACTGGTCCTGACAGTCTATCTTGAATATATCGTCAAATTGAAGGGACTCATCATTTAATAAACCATAAATTAAATGGAAAAATGAATTCATTTCATTTATTGTGAATGATTAACCAATAATGTTTTACAAAGATTTAAACTCTAAAACTTTAAAACATTAAACAGAGACATCAAAGCCATTCTCCAATATGCTTGATTCCCATAGCTGCAGTGTGCGAGTTGTGCTTCGCCTGCGGCAGAGGTTTAGTTAATGGATCTGATATGTTGTCATCAGTTCCAATTTTGCTTATCTCGACTTCTTTTCTTTCAACGAACTCTCGTAGAAGGTGAAATCTACGAAGTACATGCTTGACTCTCTGGTGGTGTCTAGGCTCTTTTGCCTGTGCAATAGCTCCGTTATTATCACAATACAGGGCTATTGGTCCTTTAATGGAGGGGACTACACCAAGTTCTCCTATGAACTTCCTTAGCCATATAGCTTCCTTTGCTGCTTCATGTGCAGCAATGTACTCCGCTTCAGTTGTAGAATCCGCAATGGTGCTTTGCTTAGCACTTTTCCAGCTTACTGCTCCTCCGTTTGAGGCAGAAGACAAACCCAGACTGTGATCTAAAATCATCTTTGTCGGTTTGGAAACTTGCGTCCGTATAGCCTTTAACAATTAATTCATCATCTCCACCATAGACCAGGAAGTCATCTTTGTGCCTTTTCAGGTACTTCAGAATGTTCTTGGCAGCAGTCCAATGCGCCTCTCCTGGGTCTGACTGGTATCTGCTCGTAGCACTGAGTGCGTACGCAACATCCGGGCGTGTACATATCATAGCATACATTATTGAACCAATCAATGATGCATATGGAATCCCATTCATTCGTCTACGCTCATCAAGTGTTTTTGGGCACTGAGTCTTGCTTAGAGTCATTCCATGAGACATGGGTAGGTAGCCTCGCTTGGAGTCCTCCATCTTGAACCTATCAAGCACCTTATTGATATAAGTGCTTTGACTAAGTCCAATCATCTTTTTAGATCTATCTCTGTAAATCTTGATGCCCAATATGTACTGTGCTTCTCCTAGATCCTTCATCGAAAAACTTTTCCCAAGCCAAATCTTGACAGAGTTCAACATAGGAATGTCATTTCCGATAAGCAATATGTCGTCGACATATAATACTAGGAAAGCAATTTTGCTCCCACTGACCTTCTTGTATACACAAGATTCGTCCGCGTTCTTGATGAAACCAAAGTCACTGACTGCTTCATCAAAACGTATATTCCAGCTCCTGGATGCCTGCTTCAATCCGTAGATTGACTTCTTTAGCTTGCATACCTTTTTAGCATTCTTTGGATCCTCAAAACCTTCAGGCTGTGTCATAAACACAGTTTCTGTTAAAACGCCGTTTAAGAAAGCAGTTTTGACATCCATCTGCCATATTTCGTAATCGTAATATGCAGCGATTGCTAACATTATTCGAATAGACTTTAGCATTGCAACTGGTGAAAAGGTTTCATCATAATCCACACCGTGGACTTGCCTGTAACCTTTTGCGACCAATCTAGCTTTGAAAACTTCAAGTTTCCCATCCTTGTCCTTTTTCAGTTTGAAAACTCATTTGCTTCCAATGGCTTGGTAGCCATCTGGCAAATCGACCAAATCCCATACTTGGTTTTCAGACATGGAGTCTAATTCAGATTGCATGGCTTCTTGCCACTGCTTGGAGCTAGGGCTCGTCATAGCTTGCTTGTAAGTCGCAGGTTCATCACTTTCAAGTAATAGAACGTCATAGCTCTCGTTCGTCAAAATACCTAGGTATCTTTCCGGTTGAGATCTATATCTTTGCGATCTACGCGGGGTAACATTTCTAGATTGACCATGATTCTCACCAGATTCTTCTAAAGATCTCTGAGTTTCATCCTGAATGTCATCTTGAGCATTCTCTAGAGTTTGTTGTTCGACTCGAATTTCTTCGAGGTCTACTTTTCTCCCACTTGTCATTTTGGAAATGTGATCCTTCTCCAAAAAGACACCATCTCGAGCAACAAACACTTTGTTCTCAGATGTATTGTAGAAGTAATACCCCTTTGTTTCCTTTGGATAGCCCACAAGGATACATTTGTCAGATTTTGGATGAAGTTTGTCTGAAATTAATCGTTTGACGTATACTTCACATCCCCAAATCTTAAGAAAAGACACATTTGGAGGCTTTCCAAACCATAATTCGTATGGAGTCTTTTCGACAGCTTTAGACGGAGCTCTATTTATAGTGAGTGCAGCTGTATTTAGTGCATGTCCCCAAAATTCTAATGGAAGTTCGGCCTGACCCATCATTGACCTGACCATGTCTAGCAAGGTTCTGTTCCTCCGTTCCGACACACCGTTCCATTGTGGTGTTCCAGGAGGAGTCAATTCTGATAGAATTCCACATTCTTTCAGATGGTCATCAAATTCATAGCTCAGATATTCACCGCCTCTATCAGACCGCAGTGCCTTAATCTTCTTGCCTAATTGATTCTCTACTTCACTCTGAAATTCCTTGAATTTGTCAAAGGATTCAGACTTATGCTTCATTAGGTAGACATAACCATACCTACTGAAGTCATCAGTGAAAGTGATAAAGTAGCTAAAACCACCTCTAGCATTTGTACTCATTGGTCCACATACATCTGTATGGATTAAACCCAATAGTTCATTTGCTCTTTCTCCAACTTTAGAGAAAGGTTGCTTTGTCATTTTGCCAAGTAAACATGATTCGCATTTACCATAATCCTCTAAGTCAAATGGTTCTAGAATTCCTTCTCTTTGAAGTCTTTCTAAGCGTTTCAAGTTTATATGGCCTAATCGACAATGCCACAGATAGGTGAGATCTGAATCATCCTTTTTGGCCTTTTTGGTATTTATGTTATATACTTGTTTGTCGTGATCTAATAAATAAAGTCCATTGACTAATCTATCAGATCCATAAAACATCTCTTTAAAATAAAACGAACAACTATTGTCTTTTATTAAAAAGGAAAATCCCTTAGCATCTAAGCAAGAAACTGAAATGATGTTTTTTAGTAAGACTTGGAACATGGAAACATTCTTCCAGTTCCAAAACTAGCCCGGAGGGCAACGACAAATAGTAAGTTCCTACAGCTAATGCAGCAATCCGTGCTCCATTTCCCACTCGTAGGTCGACTTCACCCTTGCTTAACTTTCTACTTCTTCTTAGTCCCTGTGGATTGGAACATAAGTGTGAGCCACAACCTGTATCTAATACCCAAGAAGTTGAATTTGCAAGTATACAGTCTATAACGAAAATACCTGAAGATGGAACGACTGTTCCGTTCTTCTGATCTTCCTTTAGCTTCAAGCAATCTCTCTTCCAATGCCCCTTCTTCTTGCAGTAGAAGCATTCGGATTCAGAAGTGGGTTGACTGACCTTCCTCTTTGCAGATTTGGCGCCAGTTTGCTTAGTTGGGCTGGCCTTGTTGCCACCTTTCTTAGCATTCCTCTTCTTTCCAGATTTCTTGAACTTGCCCCCACGCACCATAAGCACATCCTGCTTATCACTTTTGAGCGTCTTTTCAGCGGTCTTCAGCATACCGTGAAGCTCAGTGAGCGTTTTGTCCAGACTATTCATACTGTAGTTCAGTTTGAACTGATCATACCCGCTATGAAGAGAATGGAGGATGGTGTCTATAGCCATTTCCTGAGAAAATTGTTGATCCAGCCGACTCATATTCTCAATGAGTCCAATCATTTTGAGAACATGTGGACTTACGGGCTCGCCTTTCTTAAGCTTGGTCTCAAGAATTTGCCTATGAGTCTCGAATCTTTCGACTCGAGCCAGATCTTGGAATATGTTCTTCAACTCACTGATGATTGTGAAAGCATCTGAGTTGATGAACGTTTTCTGCAGATCCGCACTTATGGTGGCGAGCATTAGACATTTCACATCCTTGTTGGCATCAATCCAACGATTGAGGGCTGCCTGAGTGACCCCGTCGCCTGCAGCTTCGGGCATCGCCTCATCTAGGACATACTCCTTTTCTTCCTGCATAAGAACTATTTGCAAGTTCCTTTGCCAGTCAAGGAAGTTTTTCCCGTTCAACTTCTCCTTTTCGAGAATTGATCGAATGTTGAATGAATTGTTGTTTGCCATATTAAAAACTACAATTGAAAAGAATAAACAAATAAATAACCATTCACAGTTTCTCTTAATAAACTTAAATTCTAGCATACATGCATAATTCAATGTTTATTAAGCATTTTATTCAAATTATGTGTTCCGGCAGGTGTGAATAAAATGATTCCAAGATCCTAAAATCATTGAAGAACTAAGCACAGTTTGTCGACTTAATCCTAGAACATCTTAGGTAAGCAAAAGCCTTTTGCTAATAGTCTAGAAACTATTCTTGGTTGATAGGTACGTCTAAGAACTTATTAGGTAAACCTATCGAATTTGCCACGACATAAAAGGACTCCTTACTTATATCGTTGAGTTTCACCAAAACTAACATGTACTCACAATTATTTGTGTACCTTGCCCCTTTAGGACCAATAAGTAACACCTCGCTGAGCGAAAACTATTACTAGATTGATGTAAAGGATATCCAAGCAAGTGTATATTTTGGCATGGCACCTTTTAACTCAATTTTTAAGTTTGGAACTTAAGGCTCTTACTATGTTGGTTAGATTTTAAGTGAACTAAAATCCTTAATCATGCAACATAATCAAGCTTTTGATCTCATGCATTTTAAGACATATTTAAAACAATAAATAACTTAAAACATGCATAAGATATTTGTGATCTAGTATGGCCCGACTTCATCTTGAAGCTTTGACTTCAAAGTCCGTCTTGAAAATCTCCGTGGGAGGCACCATTTTCTTCAAATAGGATAAGCTATAACTAATTACAACTATTTGATGGTTCGCATACCATATTTGAATTGAAAAACAACTTTGGTACTTTAGACCAATTACATTCAAATTAATGGTACGCAGACCATATTTTCTATCCTATTTGGGCCATACTAGTCACTTCATAACCTGCAAAAACAGTACATATACAATATATACCATTCACCCATTCATTATCATGAATGGCCCACATAGCTGGTTAGTAAAACACATTATGCATCACGTAAACATTTGCAGCAATTAATCAAGGGCACCAATAATCTACCAATTATTCAGTCCTTATTAATTCTAATCAAGTTGTTTTAACCTTAAGGATTTGTAGACCTAATCAAGAGTTTATGACTAAAAAGCGCTCCCACTTAAACCAATAAATTTATATGCTTTACTAATTTTAAACATAAAAATGTATTTCTAGTCTAACCGGAAACATACAAATTTAATTAAAATTTAAAGCTCATATAAATTTATAATTGAATCCAAAAAGTTTAATTTAATTTCAGTCGTATTTAAATTAATTCATGATTTTAATTTTAGTAAAATAATTAGAATAAATAACATTTATTATAATTACAATATTCAAAATTAAAATCCAAGAAAATAATTTAAATTATTAATTTTAAAATTAATTAAAATTACGTGAACTGGAATTTTCAAATTAAACATTCAAAACGATCTTTAATCGTAACGCAAACACCCTATGCGTTGCACGCCCATGGGCCGCACGCACACAACCATTGCTGGCCATGTGCGCGCAGCCCATGCGCTCGTCGCATAGCTGCTGCATCCCCATCGCAAGCCTCCGCACGCATTGGTGCTCGCTGCGCGCGCCAGCGCTCATCGCACGCGAGCTATCGCTCGCAGTACGCGCGCGACATCGCTCGCTGGGCGCGCGATATCGCTCGCTGGTCGCGCGAGCCATCGCTCGCTGGGCGCGCGACATCGCTCGCTGGGCGCGCGACATCGCTCGCTGGGCGCGCGAGCCATCGCTCGCTGGGCGCGCGACATCGCTCGCTGGGCGGGCGACATCGCTCGCTGTGCGCGCGAGCAATGCTGGGCGCAGCGCTCGTGGCACGCGAGCTTGCGCTCGCTGCGCGCGAGGCTGCGCGCTCTTGTGCGAGGCAGCGCGCGTTGTGGCGCAGCTCGCTTGCTGCCCACACGCGACTGCCTTGGCTCGCTCTTCGCCCATGCCCATTCGTTCATTGCTCGTGGCACACGACACAAGGCAGGGCTGCTGCCTTGTGCTCGTGCACTACGCCCTTGCTCATTGCATTCGTGCCGCACGGGCGACGAGCTCCCTTGCTCGTCGTCGCATGCCCGCATTATACAACACCCCTTAAGGGTAACACGAAGCGTCCATTGCTTCGTGCGTGCAAGTTATATGAACGAATCGCATAAAAATTTAAAATTTATATTTAAAATTAATGACAAATTAATAAATAATATTAATTTCATAATTTTAGGGCGAAAAAATCGAAAATTTATTATCCAATTGATTTCCGATTGTTATGGATTCAAGTCTAGGTCATAAAAATTTAAAATTTATCATAAATTTACAATTTTTATGGTGGTTTTTAATCATAGGTTTCTAATTAAATTACAATTAATTATGAAAATCAAATTAATTCTAAATTATTCTAATTTTCAACAAATTAATCATAATTACAAATTAGATTGCATAATTAACAAGACTAGGCATTAAAACTTGTTAAACATATGCAGTAGGTCAATCAAAAATTCAAGATTTATCAACAAGAATCGCAAATATTTAATTTAACATCTTAAATTTACGAAATTTTGCATTCGAAAAACTAAAACCTTCGAAAAGTCATAGTTAGGCTTCGAATTTGAGAATTCTGGGTTCGGCAGAAAAAAATTATTTTTGTCAAAATTTTAGAATGCCTTTTACATGCGAAATTGACACAAAAATCACTCAATTCGGATGAGTAACGAAGAAACTGCCGAAAAACTGCGTACGTATAATTAAATAAACGCAATTTGCAATTAATTAACAATTACGAAAATTAATCACCCCTTTTAATTCTTGCAAATTTGTAATATTTAACCATGTTCATGCAATTTAGATTATGAAAATAATAAGGGGCTCGTGATACCACTGTTAGGTTATGATACATATGACAATTCATAAATCATGCGGAAAAACCATAAAGCCAGGAAAACATATTATTTACACATAATCATTTAGCATAGTTTAGATGCATACTCTTTGTTGCGTGCCTTCCCTAGCTGCGCCCGAACCGAACAAGAACAAGTCTTTAGGACTCCAAGTGTCGTCCCTCCGTAGATAGTCCACAGCACGTCCGGATCCGCCTTAAGATTGACCAACTAGAATCGCCCTTAAGGTACTATTATTTTCGGCACTTTATAGGCAAATGTGTGACTGAATTTTTCTCTCAAAAACTCACTTTGAATACTTTGAAACTTGTTATAAATTGTGAGCCCTAGCCTCATATTTATAGGGGTATGGAAAGGGAATCGAAATCCTATTCAGATACAAATTAATTAAACCTAGAATCCTACAAGAACTCTAATTTAATTAATTTATCAAATAGAATTAGGAATTTAATCATTAACCGAACTCTGCATGTTTTAGGAAACGTGCACGAACACAAACACTTGCACACACACGCACGGCTGCCACGATGGGCCCCATGCGTGCGCGCGAGCAGCAGCCCACACAGCGCCCGCGCGCGCTGCGCGCTGCGCGTGCTGTGCGCGCTGTGCGCGCTGCGCAGCCTGCTGGGCCTGGCCTTGCGCTGGGCCTGGCGTGGCTGTTTGTGCGGCGCGCTTGGCTTGCTGGGCGATGGCCTGGCTTCGTGCTGGGCCTCGTCCGGCAGGCCTCGTCCGATGCTTATTCGTACGATGCGCTTCCGATTAAATTTTCCGATTCCGGAATTCATTTCCGATACGAACAATATTTAATATTTCCGATTCCGGAATTAATTTCCGTTTCGAACAAATATTTAATATTTCCGTTTCCGGAATTATTTTCCGATTCCGGTAATATTTCCGATTCTGACAATATTTCCGTTTCCGGCAATATTTCCGATTCTGGCAATATTTCCATTTCCGATAATATTTTCCGATACGTACCATGTTTCCGTTTCCGGCAACATCTACGACTTGGATAATATTTATATTTCCGATACGATCCATATTTCCGTTTCCGGCAATATCATCGTTTCCGGAGTATTCATTTCTTGCCTGTGACGATCTTAGCTCCCACTGAAACCAAGATCCGTCGGTTCCGAATATTCATAGATGGAGTATTTAATGCCATTAAATACTTGATCCGTTTACGTACTATTTGTGTGACCCTACGGGTTCAGTCAAGAGTAAGCTGTGGATTAATATCATTAATTCCACTTGAACTGAAGCGGCCTCTAGCTAGGCATTCAGCTCACTTGATCTCACTGAATTATTAACTTGTTAATTAATACTGAACCGCATTTATTAGACTTAACATAGAATGCATACTTGCACCAAGGGCATTATTTCCTTCATCATGTTCATTCATGGATTCCCAAAACCCTAGAATGAAACTACTCACGCATGTTTGAAATAACTAATACAACATTAACCAATGGAAACATAATTAGAATAAAGCAATAAAGCAAAGTAAGAAATAATACCTAAGGAATTGAACAATGAAGAATGAAAGCTTGAATTTTTGATTGAAAATAAAAACTAAGTGTTTGAATAATTGAGAGAATAGAACGAGTGCTAAGATAAAAACTAAGTGTATAAAACTAAGGAATAAGATGTTTAGATTATAGAACTAAGGGCTTAAATAGTCTTTCCCAAAACTTGCTAAAAACCGGAATTAACTTAAAGAAAAAACGCGCTACAATAGTCGTTGTCCGGTCAGGCATGCATCCGCTCGTCGGGCGTGCAGCTCGTAACCCGCCTGGCGGATTTACACAATTCCAATTTCATCAACACGCGCCAGCCGGGCAGCCATTCGCCCGCCGGGCGCGCGTACAAACTGCACGATTCCTTATCTTCAAATGTCATATCTCCTTCGTTATTCGTCAAAATTAGGCGAATGACCACTCTTTGGAAATCTCTTGAAGTCTAGAATCCAATCCAATTAGAATCACTTCATTTAAAGTTGTACTTCGTATAACTTTATTTATGATCTACCTCTTTCACTATTTGCTTTGCTCGAAAACTCTTCCAACTCGATGTTTATGCTCTCAAAAGTATATAATCTCTTGTATTGATTCAAATGAGTAAGAAATGCACAAAAATATATGTTAATTCCTACAATGATGAACCTGAAACTACAAACACACTAAAAGGAGCACATTAGTACCAAAAATCGCTCCGGAGAGCTCATTTGAGATAAAAAAAAGTACTAAGGGACGGGGGTAAAAACACTATAAAATATGAACATAGGTTCCCTTGTGATCCTTGTTATGGAGATCGCTCAACGTACATCCAGCGGAGTAGTGATTGAGAGTTTGGGGGACAATTACTAATACGGGGAGTGCTCAGCATTAGCCCACGCGGCGGTCCTTACTAGTTCAATGTGACGACGAAAGGTACAAGCGTTAGACTACACAGATAATCAAATAAACAACGTCAACAGAGTGATTTAGGTTGATTTAAGGTGCTTAACAATAATTATATTTGTCCAAGAATTATGTTATTAGGCGTGAGTAGTATAGCAGATTTGAGTGAACAGATTTATGAAAGTGACGAAAGCGATAAAACGTAGATTTCAGGTTACATTATAGCCTATGCTATACTTTGGTTCTCAGGAACACTAACCAATTGTCTCTATTAGCCTTCCTTTCCTGCTTCGAACTTCCTGATAATTGACTTACTGTTTGGTGAGGTTCTTCCAGAGTTTCCTTTGAATTCCTTAGTTTAGATTTGGGATTCAGTCAGAACTTTGGCAGGATTCAAGCTGGGCTGAGAGATTGTACGGACATTGTCTGCTTAACAGAGTGTTAATATGGCAGACGGTAGCGAATATGGGGCAAAGTGCAGCTTCGGTTAATACTCAAGCTTAGGGTGTTTTGTGGGAACTTGATGGTAATTGGTTATTGTTTCCGGATTTTAGAGGGTCATATTTATAGTGTAACCAGTCGAAATAAGATAAACATCTGAAGAGTTTGAGTTTTTGTGAAAATTAAATGGTAGCGCCATAAAAAAGTGGCGTTCGCCTGTTGTGCGCTAGAATATTATAGCGCTGAGCCGGGATGCGCCAGATGTGTTTATGCCGACTCATTGACAACTCATTCAAAAATATATATATGTGCCTTGACTGGCTGAGAATCAAACTGTAGCACCATAAAATTATAGCGCCGGTGTTTGGTGCGCTGGATTATTGCTGGGCATGTATGCCATGCGCTGGAATATTCTAGCGCTGGTGTTTGCTTTCCACGAGATTCCAGAATTTTCGGTTTTATTCCGAATTTCTATCTCATACACGGTTTCAACTCTTCAAGGATATCAGATGGAGTGCAACTCTTATCCTTTCCTCAAGGATTAATCGTAATGCGACACAATCACTTGAAAATGTATCTTATGCGGTTACTATTATGGGTAGCAGTTAAGCAGGGAAGTTACTATAAATAGTAGTTACTAAAAATGGAAATATGGGTTTTAGGATTGCGTCAGTCAGTCACATGTCGTTCGTCGTATACTTAGGAAAACATAGACAAGCAATGTTTGGTTTCATCATCGAACTCACCACTTCGGGCCTAGGGACAAATGTAGGCGTCTACAGTATTGTAGTATAACGCATGTCCCTTTCGCCGCTGCATTGAACTAGTAATGACTGCCTTGTGGCTAATACTGTGCACTTCCCTTATTAGTAAACATCTTCCGAACTCTCAATCTCCATAACAGGGAACACAAGGAAACTTATGGCCGTTGTGGTCGAATACGTTCGCATAGGCTTCGGCTTTACTTGCGTATCACAATAACCGAGTTTTGTCAGTTTTCCTCAATGTCATTGAAAATTGAATGACGACTCCAAAGACTAGTAAAAAGAGGCTAATGCCTAAATTTAGTCCCGTTTTACTTAATATGATTTACACTTCCTCGAGAACAGTCGATTTGAGCCTTCCATAGGAAAAGTACCTCGTCCGACATTGATGAGATTGGAAACTTACCGCCGGCCGGTTTGTATGGAAGATTAGCGCTTGTAGTCAACATCGTTGCCGCCGGTTTATGGTGGTTGTTGGTGGTCGTGGTTGGCCATTGGAAGGGGAGTGTGAAGAAGAAGCTCAACGACCCTTAAATACATCGAACTTGTGAAGTTGTGAATCCCTAAAAATTTGCGAACAATTCTATTTTTTGTTTGTTTGAAAAAAGATTTCAAGTTTGACTCTTTAACTTTCCTACTATAATCACGAAACTTTTTGTTTTTTCCCTTTGAAGGGAGGTTGTGGTAGAAGCAGGAAAGAGGAGTGAGTATTAACCGCCGTCGGAATTGGGGACTCAATAAGTATTAACCGCCAATTCAATTAGCGGTTTTCCTTAGGTGACCGCTAATTGAGTTGGCGATTTATGCTGACTCGTTAAAGAAAACATTAGACCAATTTTCTTGCTCATGTGGATGGTAGAATGAAAATAGTATCAAAATATAGTGTATTTCGGAAATTATGACTTGTTCTAACATTTTAGCCGGAAAGCGCTCTATTAATTTTGTAATCCCCCGTATATTTATAAAGTTTATTAATATAGTTTTACGTATAATTAATTATATTTAAATTACATTGGTGAATCTTAGTTTTAATGTATATTTATTTATTCAAATGCATTTTAAATATTTTAAGAATTTATGAAATTAAAATAATTTTAGAATTTTACGTTGAAAAGAAATCGAATTGCGAAACCGATTGAATTTAGAAAACTATCCTTACCGATTTTAGATTGAAATCCTAAAACTAAATCCTAATTCTAAGCCCATTTGGTAAAGCCCAAAATATCAAACCCACAACTCTCCTCCACTCTCCTCTCTTTCAATTTCACGTGAAAAACAAAACACCCAAACCCTCCTTCTTTTTGCAACTTCACGTGAACAGGAACCACAAACCCCTTGCTTCAGCCACCAGCCCTCCTCCACCGTCGCACCACAGTACCTGCTTGCAGCTGTCAACTTGCCGTCGCTGCCCTGCCCAGCCGCCGGCCTTTCTTCGCTGCTCCCTTCTCCTTCGCGAGCACCATTGTTCCCTCTTCTCCCTCGTGCTTGCCTCACTCTCTTACGTCACTGCAGATGCATCGCCAGCCTCCGCGACCGCCGCACAACCACCGTGCGTCCATCTGACGCCGTCCGACGTACTCCTCCTCCTGGTCCCGCTGCCGCGCCGCCCTGCCGCCAGCCATCACTCCTTCTTTCTCTTATTTTGGTTAATTCTGAAACCCTTAAACTAATTTATGTTTTAATCATGTTTTATTAATATAATTCATGTTTTCCTTGAATTAAATTATAGTTTGTATGAGTTAATTATGAATTCAGATTACATGTTTTGCATAATTAATAATTTAAATTTCAGATTATGTAATTGAAATGAAATTAGAATTTTAATTATTAAAGCATGGATTTTTAAGGTTTTTAGAGTTTTGAAACCATGGTAGGATGATTACAAGTTATTAAAGTTATTGTTTTTATGATTTCAAACATGTTAATTATGTTTTGGAGTAGTTTGAAATTAGTTATATTGCTGGAAATTTAAAGTATGATGCTTTGAAGAGTTTTCAACGAATTTCGATAATTAATATAATAATTATGATGCTAGGAAATCAATATTCAAGTTTCGATATTGGGAAATGTTCTAATTATGTTTAGGAAGGGTTTGAAGCTCCCTAATGTTGCTGAAAATTCAATATGAATTGATATGAGTCTATATTGGTTGTTGTTAGGTGGAGAATTCTCTGTAGGCGACTTTTGAATTCTTAAAGTGGTCTCGCATTTTGTTTACACAAGGTACGTACATACCTGTGTGCTTGGAATGTGTGCTAATTGTTGAAACCATGTTGAATTGTTGATGAACTTGGTTATGTTGATATCGTTGATGAATTTAGTCACGTTGAATATTGCATGTTTAATACTGTTGGTTAGACATATTGAACCTATATTGCATTTTGAGGATTATAGCATGTTAGTATAGATGATTGATACAAACATGTTTGATTGGGAACACTAGATTACTTTGTATATAATTCAGATCAGTGGATTGTTGTTCCCTTTTAGCTTTTCACTACTTTATGAGGGCCGAGGACCTCATTTAGTAAGTTGAAACCTTATACCCATATACATGGTTGATCAGTATTAAAGGAAGGATTGGAGTTAATTGGAATGAGTCTTGTTTGATGCCTTTGTGATCACTTACTTAATTCCAAGATAAAAACAGTTGTAAATAAATGTGGATTGTATGCCTTATGTGATTGTTGAGTCATAACAGGGTGTCAATTTGTAAATCATGTAAAGTGAAACTGAGTAGCAATAGCTTTAGACCGTGCACGTCTAAAGTGACGGACAAACATGAGTTGGGGTTCATGGTGGTAGCCCATGGCCTTTAATTCGGACCGGATTGATCACCGTGTCCTATTTTTATTCAAACGTTCCTCGATATCGCAGGTCACTGAGGTTACGGAGTCGCGCCCGTACCTCGTCTTCCTTAGTGAAGCCTCTAGCTAGAAAACTCGGTCCATTGTCTATTTCAACTAAAATAATATTATTGTTATAAAATTCCAGTCTAGCCTAGTCTAGTTAAGTATGGTCGTTAAATTATCATGTTTTGTCTGCCCTTGTTTATGTTCATTAGTATCATGTTAGGGTTGTTCGTTAATAGTATCATGTTAGGATCATTATTGTTTTATGTATGTAGTACTCAGCTTTGCTGATTACGTGCTTTGTTTGTGTGTGTTGATCATGGCTATGCCTTATTGATCCTGTGATGACCCATCTTTGGTGAGCAGTCTCTAAGGATCAATAAGCGTTGCCCATCTACAGGTTTGAAGATGATGCATCATTGGGATCGGGATTAGAGAGCTTGTAGTTATATTTTCTTTATTAAGTGATTTGGCTTGTTGACTTAAATTTGAAATTTGTCGTACTATTCGTATTTCCTTATTTCAGTTAATTGGTTTTGGACCTAATATGTAAGAAGATTATTTATGAACCTAAAAGTTAGTTTTATATTTTCCGCTGCAAAATTCTGAATAAGCCGTTACGTTTTCACACGGGCGATAATACTTTGATAATTCCCTACAGTTATATTTAAAAAGGGGTATTTTAGAAAATGGGAATTGTCGGGGTGCTACAAAGTTACTTGTTCCCGTTAATGTATGAGATAAATTCGGAATTTTTCTTTGATGTGGGTCCACCATCATCGTATTCACCACTCTACACACTACAGTCGCAATTACTGAATTATACATCCGAGAGTACCGTCCAAATGATACTCCCATGTCAAAACGCAACGAATACAAAATAAAACTCGCGCCACATAGAACGCTGAGTAACATAAAATAACATGTGAAACGACAGACGTAACGTACAAAATGAAAAAAGTAACATAGCATAACTGCTAAAATTATAAGTATAAATAGCTTTAAAATGAAGAAAAATTACAGTTATGCTTCATTTCCATTTCAAAGCTTTCTCTCTCCTCTCCACTTTCTCACTTCACGATTGTCACAAACCGCTATTTTTAGAAATTTTTAAGCTTTCTCTCTCCTCTCCATTAACATTTCTTCAAAGTATTATCTTCATTTACATTTCTCCTCGCAATTTTTGAAGATTTCTTAAGTAAAATGGAATAAAAGTAGCCTGAAAAACATCCATAAAACAAGGAATTCAAAAGTACAAGGGGAGTAACACTAATTTCTAAATTACTATGTAGTTTCTTCCTAATTTTTGTTCATAATTTTAAATTTCTTGGACTTATAAACCCTAATTTTTTGAGTTTTTTTTTTCTTTTTAACTGTACAATTGTAGTTCTGAATAACTTGAAGATGATGACACATTTAATTTGCATCATGAATTAAAATTCAGTTCGTAATTTCCGTCAATTTATAAGCTAATCTATTTTCATAATTTTGTATTACGCATGTTATAATATATGTTATTTTATCTTGTACTTATGTTATTTATTGTATATTCGATGATACATAGAGTTATTTATCTTGTGTTATTTATGTTATTGTGTATGTTATGTCAGTATCACTTTGTGTTATTTGTTTCTTAATCAGGTTAGTATTTAATATGTAATTTTTTCTCTCTTCAACCTTTAATATTTTTTTTTTATCTTTTAAACCATATTTCAGTCCATTAGATTCAAATTTGAAGTAAATTTACAACATAAGCCGTTTAAAATTTAGAGACATACACTCTTAAACCAATGTTATTTTACTATAGACTTATGTTATTTTCCTATAAATATATGTTATTTTCATTTTCATGTTACTTTTTACAAAGCTAATGTTTTTTTTTTTTGGACAACATACAAAGCTAATGTTATTTCTTTCGTATAAAGCGAATATGAAGTTATTTTAACTCGCAACTTGCAACTCGCAAGAGTACCTTCCTCCCGGTAGTCCGGTACTAAGGTACACGGGAGTGTACCTAAAAATTTGCGCTACAGTCATCAGCTTTACTAAAATCTTTTAAAACCATTCTTCCCCCTATTCCCCGCCTTTTTCCGTTTCCGCATATCTCCGGGACTCTGAGCTTCACAAAATTGCTGGCGGCAGATTTCTCTCTCCCCCGAATCGTTTTTCGTTCGTCGAAGCTGTTCTCCGTTGAAATCAATTGAAAGTTTTTTGGTTCATTAAGTCGTTGCAATATGTGTAATTCTGAGAAGAATGCAACAGTGACAAAACCCTAATTTTGAGTCCTTTGATCGTGTTTTTGGGTGGAATATGGCAGTAGATTTGCATTTTGAAGAATCGTTGCTTCGACAATTGAAGCTAGAAGATCCATGGCTTCCTCCTAAACCCTGGGAGTCTGTCCCTTCCGAAAGCGGCGCGTCAGTTTCTCTCTCCACAAATCATGTTTCTGCCCATGGCTCTCTTTATGACATTTCCTCCGTTTCAGTAAGATATTCTCCACTCTCTAGGTTTTCTATTGTTGAATTTCTTGCGAATATATTGTTCCTGATATCAAGCTCGTTTTTTTTGCTATGTTAATGATAAAATGTAGTATATTTTTTTTCGTTCTATACAATTTCAAGTGCAGGCTTTATGGTATATAGTTAGGAAATGAATGTTTTTATTTCCTTTTGGAAATTTCCAGAGTTTTGGTTCTGAAGTAACTTTGTTTACAATGGCCCTTTGCGGAGAACAGATTAGTTGGATACCATTTTGAATTATATGTAGAGAAAGTGGTTTAGTTTGGGGATTGTATCCATGTGTTTAGTTGGTGTGATAAATACGGGATGAATCGAGTGCCAGAATCTTAGATTGCTTTGAAACAGTCATGTTTTGGTGCTGTATAATGTACATGGGTTGGAATTTAAATTCTAATAAGCTGCAACTTTTTTCTAAAATCTGGTTACTTTTGTTAATGTTTGGCTTTACATTCAAAGTGATGTTTGTCAGGAGGCAAGCTTGGTGCGCCTGGTGTTGAATGCATTGCAAGGTGTGCAGTCAGCAGTTGTAAGTATTGAGCAGCTCTCAAAGTTATTTTGCGCAGATCCTGCTGACAGATCTGGTCATCGAGTTCCAACTCTTTGGAATAGATCTTTAAGCACATGTGCATTGGGAAAGATGCTAAAATCTATTGGCTTTTCTGGTTCCCTGGTTATACTTCTTCATAAGTTTGTAGATTATTTTACCAATTCAAGTTTTGCTAGTGGCATGATGGAGATAGGACTAGCAAAACCTGGATCAGCTGGTACTGATATGGGGCATCCTCCCCAAAGCCTTGTTAATCAGGCATTTGCAGTTGCTGTTCGAACAGTATTGGAAGGATATTTATGCGCATTAGATACATTAAATGTGTCAGTGAATTTGAGGCGGTATTGCAATGATGTCAAGTCAGTATCCAAGGCTTCACAACAAGGTAGTCTCACAAGCATCTCACATTCTGAAGCCACCTTGCTGGAGACTTATCTTCACACGAATGAACTGAGAACTCAAATTCAGGTGCTTGGGCATCTTTGTCTTTTAAGTGATTCGGCTCTCTGTTTCTCAGTAAGTTCCTTTGAGGATCTGATTGTCAAAGCAAGTGCGGAAGTTCATAACTTCCCTAGGGGAGGGAAGTTGCTCACTTTTCTTTATAAACAACTGCAGGTAAACCTGAATATCTTATCTCCATGTTCCTTGATTTTCTACTTGTAATGGGGACAATTTTTATTTGTGTGGATTGAGAAAAGGGGAGGTTGGAGAAATGCACATGCACATGCACATGACATTTCATAGTATAAGATATAAAAGTATGGATTCGTGAATTCCAAATTAAATGAGAAGAATTCCACTGTCATTTCGTCATGTCAGCTTATTTACACCTCTTGTGCTCCTAACTTTGTGCCTAAAGAAATATTTGAATTCCTGTCTAGATGTGTTAGGGCCTGAATTGGTCCTGATCATTTCAAGGAATCATTCATATCAGCATTCCTTTTACCTTTTTTTTTTTTCATGACGACTCTTAGGGTATTGGAATTGGCAGAGCCTAGCATCACTGAGCTCATATTTTGTTAAAATGGACAAGTCAATTTTATTTCCGGTTCTAACCCTTTTCCGGTTTCTGCAAATTTTTGATGCTGAAAATTAACTCAGGATGTCTTGTTTGACATTTTTTCACAAGAGTTCTTGTTTCTACATTGCATTCTTATGGTCTCTCTGCTCTGGTATAGATTTTTTTTTTAAACAGTACTTCCTGAATGTGTTTCCTTTTGATCAACACTTTTGAGATGTTCCTACCGTTAGTTTGAGTTGCAAGATATCTGAACAAGTTTTAGAGAATTCCTTTTTCAGAATTTTGTTGAGCTGTGCGTTATGCTTACAAAACAAGTGTCCTTGTCCATTTGAGTAAGGCTTAGTTCTTTTGATTTGATAATAATAAAGTACTTATTATAATAGTAATAATGATGATAATAATAATAATAATTAATAATGATGATAATAAAATGATAATAATATAATAATAATAATATAATAATAATAATATAATAATAATTATTTTTAATAATAAAATAAAATAAGATTAATATTAATTAGTAATTAATAATAATGATAATAAAATAATATAATATTAATAATATTAATAATTAATAATATTAATAATTAATAATAGTAATTTAATTATTAATAATGATAATAATAACAACACAAATAATATTAGTTAATAAAAATGATACTCCATAGTAATAATTATTAATAATAATGATAAATAATTAATACTCCTTCCGTTCTTAAATATTAGTCATGTTTTGACTTTTCAACTCGTTTCAACTCAATATTTAAACGTAAATATTTCCAAATATGTATGTTAAAAAGTATAAAAATTTGATATTGTTAAACTACACACTAAGACGAACAAAATAAGATCTCACATGAATATGTTTTGAAGTACGTATTGGAAAGAAATTAGAAGATTTTCTTCAATTGTGAATAGTGTCAAGATTCCATATGGGACTAATATTCGAGAACAGAGGGAGTAATGACAATTATCATTAATAATCATAAGTAGTACGGGGTATTATTAATAATAATAATAATAATAATAAATAATAATAATAATAATAATAAATAAAATAATAATAATAATAATAATAATAATAATAATAATAATAATCCGTAATCATAATTTGAATAATAATAATATAATAACAATAATGTAGTATATTAATAATATCCTTATTATTATAATAAATAAATTTATAATTAATAATAATAATAATAATAATAATAATAATAATAAAATCATAATATTAATAATATTTTGAAGTGTGTTTTTGTTATACACTCTGTATATTTTAGTCAACAATCAACTTGAAAAAACAGATGAACAAATGGCTGAGAATCACCATCTCTTCACTTTAACTCCAGTTAAATATATTTTTTTCTGCGTGCTGGCTAGTTCATTCTTTTTTCTTCTGTAATTTCTAAATTTTCTTTTTTCTTCTGTAATTTCTAAATTTATGGCCCTATCATTTCTAATAACTATAATGATCCCCACAGGCTGTCGATCCGGCTCACTGCAGTCTTCTTAAGTTCCTTTTTCTGCGGTCACTTGAACCATACTGTAGATTCATCAGATCGTGGATTTATGAGGCCAAGATTAGTGACCCATATGGCGAGTTTGTAGTAGAGTATTCCGCAGATCCTCCACCTAATTCACATGGTAAAGCTGGCATCCCTGTTGACTTCCCATTGGCATCTATTAGGGTAATAATCTCTGAAATCGTAATGTGTAGTCGTTTGGTTGAACATGGGAAGTTGTATTTCCTAGGAAGTTATTTTTTCCATGTAGTTTCATTTCCTAGGAAGTGCAAATGTTGTTTGGCTGATCATGGAAAATAGCAACCAAACAGCTCCACATTCTTCCACTTCCTAGGAAGTCCGAACTCTCCCACGTGTTTTTTTCAACTAAACCAACACTATATGGTTGGGTCCCTGATTGGGATACTCTGGTTCTGTGCTATTGATGCTCTTTTGGCAATACTTTCAGGAACAAGATGGAGTTTCTATTCCTTGTTTTCTTGGAGATGTTTTAATTCCATTGCTGAGAGCAGGCCAGCAACTGCAAATGGTTATGAAATTGCTTCGACTGTGCAATTATGTTCATGCTGGAGAAGATACGTTTGAGGATATCCTTCCATGCTCAAGTGACTTCTGTAGTGGTGAAATTTCTGTTTTTCCTTTAAGTTTCAATAAAGGAGAAATTGAAGCCATTGTACTCTCAAGGAAGAACTTCTACTGCAAGATGCATGAAAAACTTGATAAATTTATGGACACTTTAAACATTAAGTATCGTCAGGTAATCTTCTTTGCTAGATATAGGCATGTATCTGTGCAAAATAGTTCCATTTTCATCAATTATCCATGTACTGTACTTTTCTTGAGTAAAACATATTAGAATTTAGTGATGTTATTTCTTTTGACTTGTGCCATTGCGTCATTTCTGATCTTTCATGCATGGACTTATAGTTGTTTGCATAAGAAAATAATGTATTGTTCTTTGTTGCGTGATGCTTGATTCTCTTCCTGTGGCTGTGGTTTTCTATTAGTATGAGAATTCTGCCAATCGTGAACTACCATTTCCTTTACGCATGGGAGGGTGATAAGGTGGTTAAGGAACTTGTTATTTTGTTTTAAAGATATTGTGAATTCTCCCCATTTATCTTAGTCTTATAAAGTCTGTAATTTTAATTGTTATGTTGAGGGGGTAATTGTTTAATCTTGAAATGAATTAGGGTTTAATTTGAGGGGTAAGGGGTGGTCTAGTTTGAGGTTAATCTATTTTTTTTAATCATTATATTACCTTAGAGGTTTTACTGCGGTTCTTGCAAAATGTAATTAGATCAAGCTTTTACTTACACGGTGCTTGTAACCTTGTTTGAAATTCAAATGTCTTCCCTTTTCTTTCATCTAGAGATTTAGCCTTTATTCTCTTCGCCTAATCTGGTCCGATTTTTCTATTTTCTGGTCTGAGCTGGTCTGGTCTGAATGTTTTCTGTGAGTGTTTTTTGCTTTTCTGATCTAGTCTGGTTTGGTCTGGTGTTGTTTTTCTGGTATGATCTAATAAGCAATAAGAATAAGGTGAAGAGAACAAAGCCTTAGTCATCTTTTGTGGTTTCAGTGTGGTTGTTAATGTTAATGGGCTCTCTTCCTATCAACTAATAATTTATTTTAAAACAAACACACACTACCACAACATTGCTAACATTTGTTTGGCAACTAAGTAAATAAACTAAAGCAGTAAACAGGAAAGAGCACAAGCTACGGAACCACAACAACCAAACAGCCTAAGTAACACTGCTAACATTATCACCACCCATATAAACCCACTACAAATCCAGCTGCTGTGGGGTGCCCACCAACACTAATTTGTTTTGGTATGTCAAATTCCTTTACTTACGCTACATATAATATATCTTCTTAGATGAACAAGTTTAATCTCGAGGAAGAGAAGGAATACATGGAGGAAGGGCCAGATACCTTCCTAGAGAAATTCAAGCGCTATATAAAATAATTAAGAAAGAGCATTCATTTAGGAGCCTCTCCACTGTGGTCCAAAGAAAGCCAAGCAGACCCCTGCATTTCAAAGGCTATGGTGGCTGAGTTTAGAAGCAAAAAGGTTATTATGCCATAAAATTTTCTTGTCCTTGGTTCAGCAACTTCTCACCCAAGCTGACATACTTCCCTGTAAAGGCATATCTCCGTTATCAGGGCTCACTGATTATTCACCGTACTCCTATAATCTTATATAGCCTTTCCATAGTTGCTAGAATGCTTGAGGAATTAAGAAACAGATGTGAACAGAAATCTGGGGATGAGGAGACATTGAGTTCCATTGCCAACATACTTGTCTGAATTATGTAGCCTTTTATCCACCTAGTAATTATTTTTCTTAATTATATTTCTTCACATTTTTCTACGAAAAGGTTACATAGTTTTCAATGTACACCCTGTTGTGCGTTATGAGTTTATGAATTTCTTGAAGTTGTCACATTACATAGGTTTCGATGTACAAGGGCACACCCTGTTTTTGCATTATGAGTTTCTTGAAGTTGTCGCATTCATTCTTAGTTAAGTTTCTGGTAATTTATATTTGCAGGCAGTTTTGTATGACGCAGCCTCTGTTTGTACCAGTTATATTGGAGGAAACATAGATGTTCAATATCCTTCTAATTTGGATGAGACTCTGGATTTCGCTTCAGCTGCTGATAAAAGAGATCTAAATCAGTATATTTCTTCTCTTTTTGACTTGCATCTCATCTTTCATATTTCTCAGCATATTATTGAGGCATCTAACAAAAAGTTATTATCTAGTTCAACTTCAACGAGTCACATCGTCCCAATCTCCCCAAATCAGTATACATCACAGTTACTCTTTATAACCATTGTCCCCAAACAAATCTTCCTAATGTTCCTACTTAGTAAAGGAATAATGGTATAACCAATCACCAACAATTACTATTTTGGCATTTGTGGCAGCTTTTTTTGGACATCTAACAATAGTACGTGACTATTTTTTCTGGGTGAAGGGAGTACATTTTTTGGGGTGTTGTATTACTTGTATAGTACCATTGGGATCTTAATTTTTGTTGGTTATATCACTAAATAGCCTTTCTACTTGATCTATCTTAACATTCAGATGTTGCCAATGCAGGGATATAGAGGTCTCTAGCATGGAAGAGGATTTCTCTTATGCATTGGATGCTCTGGAGCCTTCTGAATGTTCATCGACTAATGATTCGGATGAGCAAATTGATGCTGGACGGTCACTTGATGTTCATGATAGATTGGCATGGTCTGAACCAAATTATTTATCTTCTTTGTGTTTCTCTAGCCTCTCTTCTGGAAAACCTTTGGAAGAGGTTTCTCTAATTAAACAACCACCCTCTATGCATAATGACTTCATAGATCCTTGCTCTGAGAAGGGTACCATCAGGAAACATGATGCTTCATGCACAGAGCTAGTTCAGATGTCGAGACCTTGGATATCTGAAATTCAATATTCCGATGAAGTACCTCTTCTTGGATGGCCTCTAGGGGGTCTCAATAAAAATCCTTTAAGCATCAACCAAACTTTCAAAGATGACATAATTTCGCGTGTTAGTGGCAGAGATCAGGATATGATCATGCCAAGTATTAGTAAGCAATCTGCACCTGAGAGTATATTGATTCGTAATGAAGGTCAGGGGGATGAATTTTCCTCATCAAGTTCGTATCTCGTTCAGTCATGGAATGCTAGATACTCCAGCAATGTTCTCAGTATGAACCCCATGCTGACAAAAAATGCTTTTCTTCACGATGTAAACAAACACAGAGAGAGCTTGTCCAAAGTTAGCAAAAGTTTCCCTTTATTTGACTTTTTGTCAGCCACTGACCCTTTCAAGGTGTACAACAGAAGGATATCTGTTGACCAAAGGCACCATAATGAGCATGACCTTTTTCCCTTCACTGATACTGAAACTTCAGCTGTTGGGAATGTTAACGTCTCTGGAAGGATGCAGAAGGCGGAGGATGTCCGATTAGATAAGGATCATATGGACCAATCTGGGTCTTCTTTGAAACCGAAGAACAATTTAGAGGCCCATCTGAAAAATCCATGTGGAGGGGGTCGCTGGCAAGTATTGCTCTGTGGATCTCCCAGAGGGGACCATGATACTAATAGAGAGCCTGAGGATGGCAAAGAGGCTATGTTTGAAATGCCACTTGATTTTATTATTGACAAATGCCTGATGCAGGAGATTATGTTACAGTATCCCTTATACGAAGTAATTTGGTATTGAAGATTGGTATATTTTCATTTTAAAGTATCCCGCCTGCATCTGATTAAATCTCTAAACTATTGATTCCGTATAATCTTGAGCTCACTGCATACACATTTGCACAACCATAATGAAATAAATAAGAAGTGTTGGTCATTCTGCATTTTTAGAAATCTTTATACACAAGTGGCGCTTTTCCTTCACCATATCAGATACATCTATGTAAGCAGGCTGAGTATCAAGTTGCTGGAAGGAGGTTTTGATCTGAAGGGGCATTTTCATGCTCTGCGGCGGTATCATTTTATGGAAATAGCAGATTGGGCAGATTTATTTGTTACCTCTCTCTGGCATCATGTACGTTTAATCCTTCTTTTCTATCTGCAGTAAAAGTTGATTAACCAACTGTTGTTCATTTTGTGCTGGCATCTTAAGAATTATGTGTTCCATATCAAGCAGAAATGGTATTTTACTGAGGCAGATCAGAAAATTCCAGAAATTCAAGGGCTACTTGAGTCATCAATCCAGAGGTCTTCATGTGAGAGAGATCATACTAAGGACCGCTTATATGTTTTTGTGAAAAATACGAATAAGACTCCCTTTTCAACTACAGCACTTGGTAATTCTCTTACTTTAAAATCTTTTGGGCTTATCCCTTCATCTGAGTGCTTTCATTAATGGATCTGCATGTCCCATCAGTGGCTGACTGCTATTTGTTCTTCAGTCTCCGTAATGCTTAAAAATCATGCAAATTGCAGGGCTCCATTCATTTGATTTTATAGGGCTTGGTTACAGAGTCGATTGGCCAGTGACTATCGTGTTGACCCCAAATGCATTGAGAATATATGCCGAGATATTCACTTATCTCGTACAACTCAAGCTTGCTGTTCTGTCTTTGGCTGATGTGTGGTGTTCCTTGAAGGTATTTATTGAGCTTCTTGGAGAATATGGCATGCATGTTTAAATTAGATGATATTGAAACAAGGTAGATCATATCAACTTCTTTTTGGTAATGATTTCAAATGATTTGTTGACTTCAACCATACGGGCATACATGTCATGAAGGCAAGACTCAAGAGCCTAATTAAGGAGTAGGCTATTTCCTCTTTCCGGTATTTTTTTTCCTAGTGAAGTCTTTTGCTTTCCTCTGAAGCATCTTTTATCAAATCCGATGATGGTAATTCTTTTGGGTATTTGGGGGCATTTATTTGGTTTTCCTATAGTTATAAATAATACTCCCTCCGTCCCAATATAGTTGCAACAAATACTTTTGACACAAGACTGGAAATGGTATGTTGCAGTGAATTTGGAACATCCATAAAGGCATTTGTGGGCCTTATAGTTGCGGAAACTAAATTGGAAGGGAGGAAGTGTGTAGTAATGGACATGATTCAAGAATCTAAAAATGCTTAAAAGGCAGACCACTGTTATACTTGGTTGTCGTTTATCTGGTGTTCTTCCTTGTTACGTAGCCTTATGATCTGATTACTGGCAATAAGATTTTGGCTGCGTTTGGCACTCAGTGGTTTGAGCTAAAATTAGAGGATTCAGCCAAGTTAGAGGATTTGACCATTGAAATCCGCTAATGCATCTGTTTGGTAAGTAGCGTTTTTGGTTAGCTGATTCGCCCAAACCCGCTAAATTGGAGACGCTGCTCATCCCAGCGTTTTTTAAGTAGAGGTTTCAATATTCATTGCTAATTTCCCTGTGCATGTGGCTCTTGAGGATTTATTTTTATTTATTTGTTAAGTTTCATTGTATTTTCAACAGAAAAAAATATAACAAATAAGAAAATAATATACAATTATATGCATTATATCATTTTGTAAATTCAAATAACAAATTTATTCTTATTCATGAAAAATACTTAATGTCCTTATTAGTCATTTTACACAATCAAACAACTATTGCAATCCGTTATTTACCGAACACTTTTATGCAACCGGCTAATACAAAAGTTAAACCAGCTAATACAAAACCGCTAGTCAAATCAGTCAATACAATCCGCTACAGCTAACCGCTAATTGCCAAACAGGGCCTTTAATTTATTACATTACATCACCAACCTTCTACGTTCCTTGTTTTTGCAGGGTTTTAAGCATCTAATCAGTGACACTGGCGAACAGCATCAGCTGGCGAGGACTAAATTTAACTGCATTGTAAAATTGAGGTAGCTTATCCAATTGATATAAACTGGAAAACTCCTCCTGCTTAGCCTATTTTGGTTGCCCTTCTGATTAGCATCTACTTTAATCAGTAATCATATCAAAAGGAGGAGCCTTAGAAGTACGTTCAATTTGAATTTAGTACACTTCTTTGTATCTGCATATAGGTGTCCCCTGTTGGTTTGGTGCAGTTACTAGTAGTTGATAGCTCAGTTTTATCTCCACAGTGCCTGACTTCCCATTGTCACTGGATTAAATGGCGTATATGCCAATTGTAAGTATGCTTTATATGTTTGTGTGTGTGTTGGAGTGCGTGTCTGTGTTTACACAGGGGCTCTGGTGTCTGATTTCTCTCTGAGAGTTATGCAGTTACCAGAATGCTGGTTATTCTGGTCACAGCATTACTAGAAAAACTAAAAAGCTCTCTACGTGGCCTGCTTTGGTTCTCCAAATTAGTGCTTTGAATTTGATAGTTATAAATACATGGAAGCCAAACTTCCTTACCGCACTCTGAAATCAAAAGGAATTACCGTTATTTGGTTGGTTAAATTACACGAAGCTTCACGCGTCTTGTGTACAGGGCCGGCTAAAGGGCGGTCCAACTGGACCTACAACACCGGGCCACAAAATTTTAGGGCCTAAAACGAAATTTTATTGGTTAAATCCGCAAGAACCCACTTATATAATTATCAGCTGCTTTGTTAAGCATTATGTGTCCTTTGTCCTAGTTGGTAAGGAGTCATAAGTGTGTTAGCCAAAGACCAGAATTCGATTTTTGAGCACAGAGCCTCTTTTTTTTTTTTTTAATTTTTTTTTTTTAACTTTTTTCATGTCCATCAAACCTTTTCATCCATTTTCTCAAGCCAACCCACATAAAACGTTAAACCATATTATTAATTTGACTCTATATTTTGTATAAAAAAAATAATATTCATATAATATTTATGTGTTCTACATTAAATAATTTCCCGTAAAAATTTATAGGGGCACAATATCTGTATTTAGCACAGGGCCTCCAAATTGCCGGAGACGGCCCTGTTTGTGTAAATAGCTTCACAATTTCCCACGAGATATGCGAAGTTGCTTACCTGGGGCCTGTCTCGGAAGTTAATTCCATGAAATAATCCTGAGTGTATCCCCTTTTTTTCCCATGTTCAACTTGCAATTATTTTCAAAGTTTAACTGATGGTCATGGTAGTGGTGCACAATATGAATTGACTCACATAATCACGAGTTAATGACATTCAGTTTGTTGATGTGTATCAGGCACCAGGTTAATCATTTTGTATCTACGTTGCAGCAATATGTGTTATCACAGTTATCGGATGTATCCTGGTGTAGATTCTGCTTCTCCCTTAAGCATGAGGTTTGAGTCTGTGCTATAAAGTATACCTTGTTTCTGTCTGGTGTTTTTGTTTACGTCTCATGTCTCTTGGTTCCCTTTTATACTGTATCATATATTTTAGCTATTCAGTATTCCTCGACACCCCCACCCCCATCCGCCAGAAAAAAAAAACTTGTTCTTTCCTTCTTCCCTTTGTTTGCATTGTCACGTGAGGTGCATGAGTGCATCAGATAAAAGGTCAGATATGTGAACTGTGAAGAGGAAATTCATTAAAGTATTCTTGTCAGATTTACTCGACGTACGTACTTTCTTTTCGATGAAATTAATATAGGGTGAAAATTAAAGAAAGGCAAGAATTTAGGTGAATACATTAAATATCTATCAATTCTACTTCAGCAACTCTCTACATTGTTTTCCCTTGGTCATTATGGGTTGACGGTGTGATCATGTAAAGTTTTTAGTGGTTCCAAAATCTAAAATATTGGAAGTGACACCAGTTGTGAATTTGAGTATGGGGGTTGACACAGTTGATGCTAAACTAGTTTTATATGTCTTCATTTCTGATAACAGGACCGTAAGAACTGCACTCAAAAGCACTTGCTCTTCTTTGTTCTCTCTTTCTGTCTTGAACATTTTTAATCTATGTATTTCAGCCAAATGAAAACAAAGAAAAATATTTGGCCATTCTTGAACTTCAAAACAATTCATGTAATATACTCCCTCCGTCATGTTCTAGTTGACACATTTATTTTATCATGTTTGCCAATGCAATATTTCAATCACTAGTATCTTTAATTATCAATGGGTAAAATTTATAAAAAGTTGATATTATAAATCTATATAACGATACGATAATAACAAGACTCCACATGACTATATTTTCTTAAGTATATATCATAATTGATAGTCAAGGTAGATTATATGAAGTGTCAAAAGTCAAACTGTGTCAAACTGTCAACTATAAAAAACGGAGGAAGTAGATTGTAAGATTTTGTCATATAATGAACTTTAAGTTGGTCATTCTTGACATGCATGTTATGTAGAGTTGAAAACTGACAACTGGAAACTGGTTTTCCTGGTTTCCATATTTGTTTATAGTTTTCAAAAATAATTGGAAACTGAAAACAAAAAACAAAAACGAGCAAGAGAATAATTATATGTTTCAGTCTTTATAAGTTGTTTGATAGAGAAGTGGCTGATATGGGAGAGTTAATAGAGGGGAGTGCAAGGCTTTCTCTTTCCATTCTTGTAGGATATGGATTATTCTGGTTGTCTATAATCTCTACCTCACCTCTGACTTATTTGCTGCAGGTCAAAGATATGATGGATTTAGAATCTGTGCATATGGCCTACCTGACAGATTCATTGCGCATGTAAGCATATATTATTTGCTTGTAGTTTAATTCATGTGATAACTGTTGATCTTTTATTGTGCCAACTTAGCCATTTTGAAGATGACCCACTTCTTGAAAGACATTCCATCTATACTTACCTGCACACCTTCAACTTAAATCTGTCATGAACCGCATCAACTTTAATGTCCACCTTTCCTTAATTCAACAGAATGGTTGCTTTATAAAAGAGTAAAACTGGCTCGCTCTTTCTGTATATGCTTATGTTTTCCCTTACATTCTTATCTGTGTACTTGAATTTAACAGATCACACAAAAGGTAAAAGGTAAACTTGGACAAATTTTGTATGAACTAAATTTGGTGAAAGGTCAATGTGGACGGTATTTGTGGGATTGATATAGTACTGTCGAGCAAAACTACATGAAAGCAGTAATACAATAGTATAGATGAATTGAGCTGTTAGAGTAAGACCCCAATTGGTGTTTGTCTGAACTCTGAACTCTCCTCATTTAACATTCAAAATTGAGGAAAAGTAGGTGCATAAACTACATACTCGTATCGGAGAAGAGTAGTATTCCACTCTTTCTATGCTCATGTGTGAAGGAGTAACGTTTTAATATTTTACTTAACTTCCAATAAATTCAAGGATTTTCTTTCTAAGTTGTACTATTTTAAGAAAGGTGATAGCTACTACTAGACATACCAAGATACTAGACAATTCAAGGATTTATGATTGGTTTTTTTTTCTAGATACCCCCACTATTTGATTGAGTGATAGAGAGAGTAAAGTAATGACACAACTATTATTGTGAATGCTACTCCTGTTGAAATCATGGTTAATACTTAACTGCGTGGGATGAGGGTTATGTGACAATGTTCTAGACGGGGTTACTATAGTAAAGGAGGACGCTTATCTGATAAAGAATATGATTACTTAGAAAACACAAAATTTCAACCAGTAAGTATTGATGGAAGCCGCAATTTCGGAGCTATTCACCTACTTGTTTTATTGTGAACTGTTCAGTTTGATGGAACTGGTTGTTTATTTAAGGTTCTTGCTAACTTTATCCTTTCCAAGCAAAAAGTCTTGCTATAAAGTTTATGCTTGCCGTTTTTAGTTTCTTGCGGTACTCTTGGTACATATGGTGAGCTGCCTTTGGATGACAGATGGTTTTTCCTTTTTCAGATGTTTCCTATCTGATGAAACTCTATCCATTTCAAACAACATTGAGAAAATTTTGCAATGTGCCCTTGATTTTCGATCATGCCTTGCCAATGGACTGGGAGATTTTAAATCTGACAACCAGAGTTTAATAGACCATATGTCACAGATCAATATTCCTCAGGTAAGACTTAAAGAGTGGCCCTGCCTGTTTTAGCTCATCTTTTGATTTATTTTCATCCTATAATTTATTTGAGGTTCAAGGAGAATTACTTCCATTTCCATGACAGAAGTTGCTGATCATTAGTGTGGTTCTTCTTGTCTGTTAGTTTTACTTTTTATGTAAAAGGAGTTTCATGTTTTTGTCCTTGTTTTGATTCAGTGTTCTTGTTTGATTTGGCCAACTTTCTTTTGCAGCAGTACCTTTTCATTTAGTTTGTCAACAAGAGTAAGATAATGATGATTGATCATTAAGTGTGACTTCATGCTTAAGAATGTGTTTTAAGATTTTACATTAAAAGGATGGTGGAATAAGTAAACAAACAATTGATCCTATTTCTTCTGTATTTTAATATGCAGGCAGTTCTGATCAAGAAAAAATTTGAAACAAATCTAAATGAATTACATTCATCTTATCTCAAATCTTCTAAGCACGGGGAGTTCGGCCTTCCTCGGTTTTGGACCTGCCTGAATTACAACGACTATTACTCAGATGGTTTTGGTAATCATATGTGCACGACATTCTCTTGGTAGATGAATGACTTGAAAGAGCTAATCGTAATTGGTTGTGTTGGGAGTTTGATCGTGGAATCTGATCATCCGGTGTGTTTTTCTGTAACCTTTCTGGGATTGTATTGTAAATCCTCCTTTTAACAGTTCCAGTGGCTTTGAGTTCATATCTATGAATTGGTGTAATTGATTTCTGTAGTTGAGTTCTACGTGCAATTGTCTTTTATGCAATACATGAATGCAATCAGTTTAGCTGGTATTCGGAAAGCTTCCTCGTGTTACGAAGTATTTGATCAAGTTTGTGAATTAAACCACCACCTTGTCCTTATACGTAGTACATGTTCAAAAAGTGTACATGTCTCCTATATATCTCATGAAAAATACTTTGTACAATGAATATACAATGATGATTTTTTGCCCATTACTTCAACCATTTCGAGCCTTCCTATTTAAAAATTAGCACGCTTTTTCTCGCAGCATAGCTCTAAATAGGGGCAGAAAGAGTTTCAACCTAATTATAGCTTGCACTATATGAATTGTAGTCTCAACCCATTAGTGTCTAATACGGAGTAATAATCAACAAAAGCACATATGAGCTTAATTACAAGAGTCTATACTCAAATGCTGCTACGCAGTTGCGTTTCTGTCCTAACTCTCGAGTAGAACTGTATAAGTTATCATTATCAGATGTTATCAAGCAACTAATGGGAAGGTGTTTTGGAGAGTTCCCATTTCAAGATCAAAAGATTAGCCTAGTAAAGTAAGTTTTAAGTTGCTCATTTGGTGCTCAAATTTTCAGCAGTTGGTCTTTTCATTCTTCTATATCTCATCCCGTACATTTCAAGAAGGCCGTGCAAATTATGTTCTTGTAAATTCGAAGAGAGTAGAGAAGAAATTGGAATCATCAGTTGCAAATTTCTAACTCATACTGCATAAAAACCAAATTCTAGTTTCGTGAACTCGACTCACCTGATGAGCTCCAACCAGTCAATCCCCTTGATTGGCGAGGAAACATATCAAGGGGTATTTTCGTGAATAAATTATCAAAATATACAATCTACATATTTAGGTATACAATATTTTTTATATTAAAATTATTTTCTTTTATTTTTATTTTTTAAAAATATTAAATATGTTGTACATTGCAATTCCTAGATTGTATATTTGCTCATTGAAATTACGAAAATGCCACTTGATATGTCAATGAAGGGGATTGTTTGGAAATTTCTGCTCACCTGACAATCACAAGACTAGAGTATCCTTCTCCCATTTTATATTTTTATTGGCAACCTCTTGAGCAGAATCAGAAGTGTTATTTTGCTCCAACTGAACATTATCAAAATCAAAACATACCCCTTCGTTCTTCAAACTTCCATGATCATCTGTCTTACATCCATTAGCAATAACCTTCCTCTCAATCTGTTATATACAAACGAACCAATGTAATTCCAAGAACGTGACTTGAAAATAATAACCCCTAGCCCTAGGTAACCACACAACAATAAGGCAGGCAGAACATAGGAAGCTAAGAATCAATCAAAAGGTCCAATCTCAAAGGGAAAAGCGTAAATAGACCATACCATATGTTTCTTGTGCTTCATTGAATGAATTGCATATTTTTTGTCCAAAAAGGAAAAAAATAAGTAGCAAAAGTAAGAAGCCTCTTATTTCTCAAGCAAGTATCAATTTGAAAATAAAATAAAAAATCAAGAAGTATACAAACTATGCTTACAGAAAACACAATAATTTTTTGGCGTCCACAACACATTAGCACCTCAGAAGTCATAATAAGATCTTAGGCATTGTGTTAGAATCCAGCCTTCCTTAATTTACTTGTATTTCTCCTTTCTATTGCTTTCTAGGATCTTTCTAATAGTTTTCTAGGGCTTTAGGGAGAATTATTTTGTTACTGTAATTCCAGTGTTTACTAGTTTTAGCTAATTCAAAACAAACCTCTATGAGGGGTATGGACTAATACCTCTCATCAGAAGTTGCCTTTGCTTAATTCATGTGTTGTTGCTAGCCTTTATAGATATTGTGCTATCGCATGCTTTAAGCTTTCCAAGACCCATCAAAGTCCCTCGCAAAACAGATACACTCTCGTCGTCGGTCCCGCTTGTGCCTGCTGTGCGCACACAAGCGCCCCGATCGACCCTCGCTCTTGTCGCCAATAGGCAAGAGTGCCATTATAAAACAAACACCTGCTCGTGCCCAAAGCCCTGAGATTTACTTTCCGCACAAGGCTTGCGCCCTTGCCGCCCCATAGGCAAGAACGCGCCGCACGGATCCGATGTCAAAACATTCGGACCGTGACAGTTGGTATCAGAGCCAAGGTTCAAACCTAGGCATCGAGAGACCCAAGGAGGCATGAGATGGAATCAATCGAAGAAAGACTAGCCTGGCTAGAGGTCAAGTCAGAAACCTAGACCCGACTCGAGGAAATTGTGATTGGCCAAGCCAAAGAAATAGAGCGACTCGAGAAAACGGTCGACGAGCTCAAGCAAGAAAGAGAAGGATTGCATGAGCAACTGAGTTTTATAAAAGGGCAAGCTGAAGATGCCGAAGACAAATGCGCGACACTGATGCGCGCTGCAAGGACCGACTCGAGTGGAGGTGGTGCAATGAAGATCAAACCTCCGAAGCCTCGAAACTACAGTGGTGCTAGAGATTCAAAGGAAGTTGATAACTTCCTCTTCGACATGGAGCAGTATTTCAGAATTTGTCAGCCGAGTGACAATCTAAAGGTGGATACCGCGACCATGCATTTATCGGATGATGCGAATCTGTGGTGGCGCACAAAGCACGCCGACATTGAAGAGCTGAACAATTAAGTGGGGATTTAATGAAGGGAATGGGGTATTTATAGTTTTTCCTTCCTTCATGGGCTAGGTTTTAGGATTTAAGGTTGGGCTTGCTTACGGGCTTAATTAATATTAACTCCTTGTAAGCCTTGTTGGGTTTGATCATGAAATTTGACTAGGCTTAGATTAAATTAAATTCGTTTTCAAAATATGACCGAACAACTGACTAAATAAATTCGTTGAATATATTTAATAAAATCTGGTTTTCGCAAATAATTAATAATTAAATTATTTAAAAATAATATACATTTAATTCCTATTAAATGCAATTGAATTCGTAAAAATCCTAATAAATATAATAAAAATATATTTATAAATTACGAAAAAATACGAGATATTACAGTCTACCCTCCTTAAAAGAAGTTTCGTCCCGAAACTTGGGCACGGAAATTATAATTCAAAAATCTAGACTTGAGACTTTATGAGACTTCAGTGCGTTTTCTTTGTAGAAAATTTTAGGTGATGTACTCTTTAAGTAATTCAACAAGACAATATAGAGTGAAACTTCACTGAAAACACTGCATTAAGCATACCATAAGGGGAAAATTAGGTAAATAAGGTAAAAAGCGCGAAATTCTACAACACTCTACCCCCTTAAAGAAAACGAGTTACGGCCCCGTAACTCAACTAACCTCGGGAAAAAGCTTGAGATATTTCTTTCTCATTTCTTCCTCGGCTTCCCAAGTAGCTTCCTCAGATTCTTGGTTCGACGATAACACTTTAACAATCCTAACATCCTTAGTCTGTGTACTACGCACTTTGCTATCAAGGATTTTGACAGGTCTTTCCTCAAATGTTAAACTTTGGTCTAACTCTATGGTCTCCGGTTGCAGTACATGCGACTTGTCCGGGACATACTTTCTCAACTGAGATACATGGAACACATTGTGCACTCTATGCAAGTCCATGGGTAAGGCTAATCTATATTCCACCTTCCATATCCTTTCCAGGATCTCATATGGGCCTATATATTTTGGGCTTAGCTTTCATTTCTTCCCAAATCTCATTACACCCTTCATTGGTGAAACCTTAAGAAACAATTTGTCGCCTATTTGGAACTCTTCATCCCTATGTTTCAAGTCCGCATAGCTCTTTTGGCGATCTTGCGCGGCTTGGATTTTGGATTGAATAGTTCTAACTGATTCATTGTGTCCTCTACCATTTAGGGACCTAGTACAACGGTTTCACTGATGTCACTCCAACATAAGGGACTTCTGCATTTTGGCCCATACAAGGCTTCGAATGGTGCCATTCCAATACTGGCATGATAACTATTATTGTATGAAAACTCAACTAGATCTAGGCTATCTTCCCACCCACCTTGAAAATCGATCACACAAGCTCTTATCATATCCTCTAAGGTTTGGATCGTCCATTCGGTTTGTCCATCTGTGGCTGGATGAAACGTTGTACTCATTTTCAATGTTGTACCAAAGTTCTTCTGTACACTCTTCCAGAAATTCGAAAGGAACCTAAAATCCCTATCTGATACGATATCCTTAGGAACTCCATGTAATCTCACTACATATTTGATGTAAGCTTTGGCAAGTTGTTCCATTTTCTAGGTTTCTTTCATTGGTATGAACACTGCCGACTTAGTCAACCTATCTACTACTACCCAAATGGTATCATTTCCACTTTTCGACTTTGGTAAGCAAGTGACAAAGTCCATTGAGATACAGTCCCATTTCCAACTCGTAATTTCTAAGGGTTGGACCTTTCCCTGAGGTCTCCTATGCTCAATCTTAAACTTCTAACAAGTCAAACATCTTGCCACGGATTCAACCACTTCATAACATCTCTAGTAGATGTATGATCCAAATTGACATGCAAAATTTGGAAAAGTTTCTTATTTCGAAATGAATGGCATTCTAGAAGCTCTCACTCAGTCACCAATGCTGGGGTCTTCTCCAACAATAAAATCATAAGCTGATTGGTGGCCCCAAATCCGACATAGAAAGCTTAGATTTTCACTGAGCGATCATCCTTTCGCGCAACCCGTCAGAGGAAGTTCCCTTAGGTCGATCTGCCAACACTCCTTTCAATAAGTTCCCGCTCGAAGCTCCCCTGCAAAAGCATTTACTTCTCAAGACCCGAAAAATAGAATTCAGTGAACTATTGAAGCTATCAGTATGATTGATCAGACAACAAAGGCTTCCGGAACACCCAAAATTATTCCTATCCTGCTCAACGAGCCCTCACCCCAATAGTTTAGAGGTATGAAGTCGCTAAAGCGATCGAATCTCAGGGCAGCCAATCGAGTTTGAGTTCCAGTCCTTGTCTCTTTCAAGCCATTCGTCATCTTTCTCTTTTGGTATAGTATAGTGCCGATAGGAGTAGTCAGTGCGAGCTAAAACTATTCAAAGGAGTTAGTCGTTCTTCATTCTTGGCCACCAATAGACCTTTTTCAGATCCTTGCACTAGAAGAAAAAAGCTCAAGTGCGGGCTCATTTTAAGGGGTTAAGTGCGGGCTTTTACATGTGCAGCACATGGCTTGCCCGCACTTGATGTTTCTCAAGTGCTGCCAAAATATTGGCAGCACTTGATACTTCAAGTGCTGCCAATTTACAAAATGAGCCCGCACTTGACAAATTTGGTACTGCCAATTTTGCAATATGAGCCCGCACTTGACAAAGTTTGTGCCGCCAATTTTGAAAATGAGCCCGCACTTGACAAATTTTGTGCTGCCAAATTTGGAAATTAGCCCGCACTTGACATAAAAATGGGCAGCACAAGCATAAAAAAGAGCCGCACTTGATATATAAATGAGCCGCAATTGATCTAGAATTTTGTTATATAACTGATATCCCTGCTACATATATTATACAATTAGACCACGCCCACTAATTAACCTCCATACATCACATAAAAAAAGTATCCAATAGTCTCAAATAGTCAACTCAAGTCCTAGCATAAAAACATTGACTTTTGACCTTACAAATCATTAAAAATCAACACTTTAAGCTTTATAATAAATCTGAAAATTTAAGTTGATTCCCATAATTTAAGTCGTCATTAAATTATGTGAATCAATCGCTTGAACAATCGGAATTAAAATCCTACTAATAGGTCATTAATAAAATCATGTTTTGACCTTAAAATTGACACTTTAATTAACCATTAAATCTGAAAATCATAATTCTTTTGAATTAAAATCAATCTCATCAATTCAAATACGAAATATTAAAACACGGTCTTCATAACCGTTCCCAGCAATTTAAATAATCCAAACAATTAAATAATCGTAATTAAATAATTAAAACAATTTAAAAACTGAAATTTGAAAAGTTAAAAGTATACGGTTTGATTCTCAACACGACAACACACACACGCAACAATTGATGTGTTGCGTGTGGGGCAGCGACGGTAGCAACAACACAGCACGGCACGCATTGCGCGCGCGAGGCAAGGGCAAGGGCGAGCGAGCAGGCGAGGGGTGCGCTGCTGCTGGGCGCGAGGGCGAGCGAGCAGGCGAGGGAGTGCGCGCTGCTGGGCGCGACGAGCGAGCGACGAGAGAGTGTGGGCTACTGCGCGTGAGGCGCGGGCTGGCAGGCGAGCAAAGGCACGCTTGTGCCTTGGGGTCGAAGGAAAGGGCGGACGAAAAGAAGGAGAGAGAGGGAGAGAGAGATTGCTGAAAAATTATGTGGGAATTTAATGAAGGGAATGGGGTATTTATAAGTTTTCCTTCCTTCATGGGCTAGGTTTTAGGATTTAAGGTTGGGCTTGCTTACGGGCTTAATTAATATTAACTCCTTGCAAGCCTTGTTGGGTTTGATCATGAAATTTGACTGGGCTTAGATTAAATTAAATTCGTTTTCAAAATATGACCCAACAATTCCCGATTAAATAAATTCGTTGAATTTATTTAATAAAATCTGGTTTTCGCAAATAATTAATAATTAAATTATTTAAAAATAAAATATATTTAATTCCTATTAAATGCAATTAAATTCGTAAAAATCCTTATAAACACAAAGTATCCAATAATATATATATATATATATATATAATTAAATTGAATAGTATATAATTATAAATATAAAAAATGATTACGTTACAATCCTATGAAAAACTAGCATCCATAATCTAAGATTCACTACAAGAAAATATCAAAGACAATAAATGGTAATGAACTTTGCCAACTTTTCTCGAACTTCTCCCTAAAAAAAACCTTCTCTAATTACTTTAACATAAACCTAACAATACCTTAAATATCAACTTGAACAAGGAAACACGAACACATGTTCTCATTGTCGACACTAACTACACACAGTATAACAAGTCACAGCAAACTTATTACTTATTGTATGAGAAAAGGTACTTGAAGATACTACTCAATCACACTGCCTAGCAAGCCACAAAGAATTGAGCGCCCTAAGCCTTGAGAAATAGTCATGTATAGATAGAACAGCACGTGCAGATTGTCGAGTTGTTAATATGTGATGCATCTGCTTTAGTGTTTGTTGACGTAGGTTATCAGCCTGCATCATCAACGAACCCATAGTTACAAACTAGATCTTTCTATATGAATAAATAATCTCCTCATTGTTCTCTCCATTCAAAACCTTTGCTTAATCAAGTTTGAATCAACTAAATAATCTCATCATTGTTCTCTCCATTCAAAACCTTTGCTTAATCAACCTTTGCTTAATCAACTTTTAATCAACTAGATGGGCCAACGAACCCATAGTTACAAACTGGATCTTTCTGAAAACATGACAAAATCAACTTTGAATCAAAAAAAATTGTAACACCCTAATAATTCCTTGCTTTTATAAAACCATTTTCCAACTTAAAATAAAGGAATTACTAAAGTATTACCGCTACCGTGATAACGGTTAAGCTATTACCAGAATTACGCAGCGGAAATAAATGTCAACTAACTTTTAAAAACATAATAAATTAAATATCGAGGCCTCCTACAATTTGGAACCATAATGGCCCAAAACCCAAAATGTAAATAATTCAAACATTTCAAACATAATTAAAATATTAAATAAAATAGTTTCAAAGAACGAAAACATGCAACTCTCTCAATCATCCCAAGCCACATGATTTCGATCGTACTTGATCTACCAACCTGCTATGTTATTCTACTCCCCAACAATGCAAGTGCAAATGATGGATCATCATAGGGTCATTAAGGCAAAGGCCATGACCAGAAACACACAAAGCACGTAGTCAGCAAAAGCTGAGTACTTACAAGCATAGAGTAAATGAAACTAAAGCATGCACCACTCACTAAGTACTAATCAACATGCGAAAGCCATATAATAACAAATCAAACAATCATGAGATACAAGACTCGACTCTTGACTCGACTCTTGACTCACAATTTAATTAGAATAAGCTTCGAACGGGCCAAAAGAATAATCCACAAAGGGAAAAAGTGATGGGAGCCAACCATACACCAAATATAATAATAATAAAAATCGGGCCATACCGAGTGTCGGGCCATACCGACGGAATTCCTGCGCATAATATAAATGAAACAACGTCTTGTATCATTAGTAGGAGTACGAGCTTTCCGGCAAGACTCCCCCCATTGTTCATACTCAAGGTATATACGTTCCAAGAGTTTTGAAGCTTGTTCTGGTTGCACTTTACGTTTATTAATATTTTATTAAAGGCGAACTCAAGACTCGACAACATGCATACATACAATTAATAAACAACAACCAAAACAATCTTATTTTAATGCTTTAAGACTTGTGATCAACCAAGCAAGACACTTGTGATATTACTACCATGTTCCTCCTCACCAAAGTGAGACTCCACATCATGCATATTAACATGAGGGTTGTGCCCTTGCACGACAAATCCTAATTCATTTCATACATAATATTCCCAACTGAACCCTACATGTGCGGTGGCTTACGTGAGCTAACCCTTCACATGTGGTAAAATAAATAGTACGAAGAGGTACAAATAAATGGCTCAAAGTATGCTAGACATCCCGTACAATAGCATACAAATAAATAATCCATCCCCTTGCATGTGAATTGAACCATACATGCATAAATATTGAACAACATGATTGACAATGAAATCCATACTCATAATAATTTCAACATGCTTGTTCAACAATTAATCCAACAAATCCAACATCACAAATCACATGCTCGTTCATCAAAATAAACATGATTCCACATAATGTAATTCACATCATCAACAATCATGTAATGTCATTGAAAAAAAGGTGTGGTCGCCCTAGACTTGTACGTACCTTGAATACCTAAGCGTAGGGGCCACTTTGCAATAACGAGCACTCAACTAGAAATCACCTCCTATCATCAAAATAATGAAACTTAAATTATTTCCATGTTCATTAAATTTCCAGCAACTTTATAAAAATTAAAACTTCCTTTAGACTTTAGAATTCAATCGTTTTTCAATAATAAAGTTGTCTCAAATTGCAAAATCAATCCCTAGTACAAAAACATACTTTTTCCGCCTTTAAAATCAATAAAAATCAACACTTTAAACCTTTATTCAAGTCTGAAAATATAATTGATTATCATAATTAAAATCATCACCTAATTATGCTAATCAATTGACTCATTAGGTCTAGGTTAAAACCCTAACTTGAAAATCCCAATAACACTAGTTTAATATCATAAAAATCAATGCTTTATTAAATAAACAAATCAAAAAATTCATCCTTTAATAATTAAAACAACCCTAATGAATCACAACACACAAATCCTCAAACCACGGTATTCATAACCGGTTCCCAGCATTTTAATTACTCAAAACAATATTAATATAATAATTTAAAATACAGAATTTAAATAGAATAAGTAAGGAAGAAGAGAATTATACCAATCCGGCCTATAGCACGGAACAACCACGAATTAATTGTGATTGGGCGAAAAGAGATTGGAAACGAACACGAACAACAACACACACACACACGCGATCGTGTGTGTGCGCGCAGCAGCGAGGGACGAGGCACGGGGCGCGCGCTGCGACGAGGGGACGAGGGCAGCAGGGGCGCGCGCTGTGCGCGAGGAGAGAGCGAGAGAAGGCGGGAGTGTGGCTGGGCGCTGTGCACGCGGGCACGAGCGAGAGAGCGAGGGAGGTGTGGGCGCTGCGTGCGAGGGCAAGAGCGAGAGAGTGAGGGAGGTGCAGGCGCTGCGCGCGAGGGCACGAGCGAGAGAGTGAGGGAGGTGCAGAGCTGGGAGAGGGCAGCGAGCACGGGCGAGCACAAAGGCTCGAGGCCGAGGCCATGCGGGTGCCGAGCAAAGAGAGGAGAGGAGTGAGGTGCAAGAAATCAAAAAGGGGCTTTATGAAATTTTAGGGGTTCAATTAATGATGGGGGAGTCCTATTTATAGGCTCCCTAATCCCTTGATGGGTTAGGCTTAGGAGATTTGAGTTGGGCTTAGGAAACAAATGATTGGGCTAGCTTAGGATTTAATTTAAACTCTTTTGATTGGGCTCGTTTAATAAAACGAATTGGACTTTTTATTTAAAACCCGAAGCACATAAAAATCATTTGCAACTCATTTAATTTCCCGACTCAAGAATTAAATTCGTTTCGTAATTAATTAAAATAATAAATATTCTAATTAATTGAAATACATTAAATACATTTAAATATTATTTAAATGCTAATAAATCGTAAAATGCTTTATAAATATAATAAAATATATTTATAAATATTATAAAAATACGAGGTATTACAAAAACACTCAAAGTAAGTTATTGTAATGATAAATCCCAAGTAAGATGTTGGTAAATTATTCCGACATAATTATATATTTGTCAAGAAAATACCTGGCGCAGAAATCCTTCAAGAGTTCCTAATTTTCCCATGGCCATTGCCATCTGGCCCATATAGTTAGCTACATTGCCGGATGAGCCAGAAGGGCATGGTGTACCACTGGCTAATGTATCAGCTAGAGACTGCTGCAGTGCTTCCATTCCTTGCGATAAGGGTTCTTCTGCCTGCTGAGAGGACTGCTGCAAGTTGTAGATACCCACTAACACTGCTGCTCTGTCAAGGGCTCCAACTGATTCACCAGAAGCTGCATATGTATGGCAATCAATATGGATAGACAATTATTTACTTATTTGGACTATGTTCATTGACAGACAATGATACCTTACCTCCCTCCCATAGACCGGCAAAATATTATTTGGCTAAAAAATAAAACGAAACAAAACTAGCATGATAACCCAAACTCCAATATAAGATCTTAGAAAGTTAGAAGATACCATCTGACACGGAAACTGACCAGAAGGCTAAAGCCAAATTAGTTTCAACACAACTTTAATATGACCCAAAACAAAGAAACTTCCAACTTGAAACATTGTCCTAAATTTACAGGTCCATGCCAAGACAATGCCTTGATAAAAAAAAACTGTATGATGCTGTAACTTATGGTTTATGGTGTAACTTGCCCCACAGATCTTTGCCGCGGCCATCATTGAGGTAATTCGTTTTGAAAGCCCTCGGCCAAGCCTATGGAAAAGGTAGGCTTCAGTTACGGCGCTTGACCTAATTATCGCAGGGAAGTGTTGGAGGTGTCTTCAAAAGGCCACTAGATGCCATATAGAGTCCTTGTGGAGTTGTGGGTGGATGAAAGGAAGGCGCATTTAAATTTCTCAGTGCGTTGAAGTCAAAATTAGAAATTTTAAGTGTGCTTGCTTTAAGGGTTTGGAAGATATCCACATTAAAATGGAAGGAAAAGAATCTCTTTACTCTATACTTTTTCCTTTGTTTTGTTTTTGGGGAGAAGAGAAATGATGGAAGCTACAGCCACAGCGGCGCCTCATGAGCTTGTTGTCGGTTGTTGCTTGGGATTGGGATTGGAGAATTGGATTGCGTGAAATGCGTATAGAGGACTAGGGGAGGATAAAGAAAAGTTTCAACTCAACTTTAAAAATGCAACAGATAAAAAACGGAAAGAATGCACCTAAGTGACCTCACCTTCAAGAGTTCTAATGGGAAAAAGCCGCCAATCCACATGAAGCAACGCTCTGCAGGAGTCTTCCACATTCCAGACAAGATGTGAAAGACATCAGCCTTTGCAGCAACACCTTTAAGCCTGAAAATGTCATTGAAGTGTGTAGCTACATTGTCAACAACTGTATGAAGTTAAGTATCACTAGCATGTGAATTCACTGAGTCCTCAGTTCATTAAACTTAGCATATTTTGACATATTCCAAACTAAAATAAAACAATTGCCAACTTAACAAAAATAACACCTAAAGTGCTTCAAACCAAAAAAAAATCGAGCATACAAGCTAAACAAAAAAACACAAACACCAAAAAGTCAACTGTGGTCAACTCTTACCATAAATGACCCCCTGGTTGCACGAAGAAACAAAACATAAGCATATTATAACAAAACACAGGATCATAATAGAAGAAGTAGAACAAAAGCAGATCAGAAACAGAAGATCAAGTCAAAATTATGGAGATCAAGTCAAACAGAAGAAGCATATCAGAATCACAGCAGGTATAGCAGAATAGCAGTAGGAAGAATAGCAGAATAGCATCGCAGCAGGGAAAGTAGCAAACACAAACGAGCTTAGCCGAGGCCATAATGAATACATATTGATTATTACAATATATACACCAACATAGAACTTCATTATTGAATAGACTTTAGCTACTTCATTAACTGATAAAAGAATAACCAGCATACACACCGCCTTCAATGTGTGAATGAAATAAAAGAGAGAAAGTAGAAGAACTCACCGGGTGAAGTAGTATGTTTGAATACTTCATCTAACACAACAACAGCAACAAAGAAGAGCAGGTCATCCAGCTTAGGAAAGTGCAACCAGCAACAAACTTCTCGCAACAGCAGCTGCTACCAGAGAAGAAGACATCAGCTTCACTCAAGTCAGATTCCTTAGTCATCATTGAGATTTACCCCGTAGCACTTAGATAGACGCTTTGAGGTGCCATCACCTAAAGTAGAATCTATCATCTCGTACTTCTGATAATGCCCTTTAAGAGCCTCAACGTGCTGCTTTGAAAGCTTCTCTTCCTCCTCCAACTGCTTCTGTAACAGCAAAGGAAATACCACCAATATAAGAGCAATTTAGCATAACAAACCAAATGATAATCTGATGAAAAATGAACTTTTAAAGCAAATACAAGCGCAACCCAGTATGGATCCAATAATTGATTACGTAGCAGATTCTGGGAACAAATGTATACCGCAACAAATCAAAAGGTCTAGAATCTAGATCATTAGAAAGGCTATTTATGAAGGATTTGTAGCAAATATATTCTCTTCTCTTTTGAAAGAAAAGGCGGAGTGTAAAAGAACTCCAACATTTATCCCGTTAAACTTCACTCAACTATTTGTTACTTCCAATTCCCTCAGAGAGATCATTAAACCTCAAAGCAAAATAGTTTAAAATAGTTTTGCAATAGTTTTGCAAATAATATATCATTTTTCTGTAAAACTTACAAAGAAATCAATCAAAAACGTGTACTTGAGTACAGATTAAGCTTAAATGAAGCTCAATTTCTGAAAATCTGCCAAACTACCTAATACAAGGAAAACAACTAAAATGGAATCACTCTAACAAGCCAATTTTGTTGACAAACCATGATAATCCCAAATAAACAATGCAATCTCATACTTTTATAAGAACGAGGTTAATACAGTATAACTTTTTGGAATTTAATAGACAAATTGTCGAATTCACACATCAACGAACAACAAAACAGAACAAAAGCCCAAAAATAAACTTCTACAATTTTGTAAATCTGGCAATTGAGAAAGAAAATTGCAACAAACAAGTAGTTCATCAACCCTAGATTTGCATAAAAATGGATAATTAACGAAAAATGAAAGGTCCTCCAATGTCCATGAAATTGGAGTAAAGAAATTGATTAGGGCGGAGGATTGAAGAGAAAAATCGCCAAAAATAACCAGAAATAAAAAATTCGATGAACAAACCTGAAGTAGTCTGATCTGGAAGAGGGTAGAGATCAACGGCGGTGGGGGAGATCGATCTCCGGCGGTGAAGAAGCGACGGCGACAACAGAGGAGAGATAAAACGAAGCTGAAGAGGAAGAGGAAGAGGGAGAAGAATCGGGGAGAGAGAAAACGAAGGCTTCTCTGATTATTTTAGAAATATTTTTCTTTTCTTTTTTGCAATATTTTAGAAATCTTATGTGCCGCTTTTGTAAAATGAGCCCGCACTTGAGTTTAAAGCCCGCATTTGAGTTTAAGTGCTACCAATTTTTTAAAATAGCCCGCACTTGTGAAAATGTACTTTTTCTTTTATTTTTCATACTCTCAAGTGCTGCCAATTTACTAAATGAGCCGCACTTGAAGGGAAGCACATGACGATTTTTCCTCTAGTGTTATACAACTTATCACCTCCCGAGTGAACAGAATATGGTGTATTGTGACCTTCTCTCATAAACTTTTCCTTTAGTTCACTACACTTTTGAGGCACGCACCATCTTCCTTTGTACCTCAAACTTCCATCATCGAGGATCTTAAAATCCATCTCCTTTCCTTGCAAAATCTTTTCCTTGATTCACTCTAGCTTAACATCTCCAGCCCGATTCTCCCCGATTTCATCAAATACAGACGGTTGGATAGTTAAGGCAATCATCATTCCTTCAAGGCATTCTCCATTTACTATCTCTAGATTCAATCGTTGAATTTCCTTGCACAGCTCATTAGCAACTACTAACGCATTCACACTATGACTTGATTTCTTACTCAAGGCATCTGCAACTACATTGGATTTTCCTTCATGGTATTGAATATCCAGATCATAATCCTTGATCAATTCCAACCACCTTCTTTGGCGGATATTCAAATCCTTCTGTGTGAAAATGTATTTCAAACTCTTATGATCCGTGAATATCCTACATTTCACACCATATAGATAGTGTCACTATATCTTTAATGCAAACACTATGGCGGCTAGCTCTAAGTCATGGGTAGGGTAATTTGATTCATATGGTTTAAACTGCCTTGATGCATATGCAATCACCTTCCCGTTCTGCATCAATACACACCCTAAGCCATTCTTAGAGGCATCACTGTACACATCATAGGTGCCACTCTCATCTGGTAAGGTTAACACCGGCGCGGTTGTCAATCGCGTCTTCAAAGCTTGGAATGCCTCTTCACACTGATCATTCTATTCAAACTTTGCTTCCTTCTTCATCAAGGTTGTCATTGGTTTGGCGATTCTAGAAAAGTCTTGCACAAAGCGTATATAATAACCCGCTAAACCAAGAAAACTCCAAATCGGTGACACTCTTAGGTGTAGGCCACTCACTAACAACTTTTATCTTTGCAGGATCCATTGCAACTCCTTCCTTAGACACAAAATGTCCTAAGAATGAAACTTTCTCCAGCCAGAATTCACACTTCGAGAATTTGGCGTACAACTGGTTGTCTCTCAGGGACTCAACACTGACCTTAAGTGTTTAGCATGGTCCTCCTCACTTTTGGAGTATACCATAATATCATCTATGAAAAATACTACAAACTTGTCCAAGAATGCATGGAATACTCGATTCATTAAGTCCATAAAAATTGCAGGTGGAATGGTTAATCCAAAAGGCATAACTGTGAACTCATAATGACCGTATCTAGTCCTAAATGCAGTCTTTGGTATATCGTGCTTTGCGATTCTCAACTGATGATAACCTGACCTCAAATCGATCTTTGAAAAGATTTCTGCTCCTTTCAACTGGTCAAACAGATCATCTATCCTAGGAAAAGGGGTACTTATTCTTGATTGTGACTTTACTGAGCTCCCTATAGTCTATACAGAGTCTCATGCTTCCATCCTTCAATTCTTCTTCACAAACAAGGCTGGCGCTCCCCAGGGCGATGCACTTGGCCTAATGTAGCCTTTCTCTAGTAACTCTTCCAGTTGACCTTTCAATTCAGTCATCTCCGCCGGAGCCATCTGGTATGGGGCTTTCGAGATAGGTGCAGTTCCGGGTACTAGCTAGGTCTACGGTGAAGTCAATAGGTCGATTGGGCGGCATTCCCGGGATCTCCTCCGGAAACACGTCCATGAATTCATTTACCACTACAATGTCCTCTGGTTGCTCTTTCATCACATGCTCTAAGTCTCTCACATTACATAAGAAATCAAGGTTCCCTTTACTGACTAACTTCACGAGCTCCATTGCCGTGATGATTCCTACACTTCTAGGTTTTCCAAAGCGACGATAGGATACTACCTTTCCTAAACTAGACTTCAAGTGAATCTTCTACTTCTCACAATCAATCTTAGATTTGAACATTGCCAACCAATCCATTGCCAAAATCACATCTAAATCTCCTAACTCAAACTCGATTAGGCTAGACAAGAATATGGTCTTGGTTATGGTCAAAGGTACATCTCTATGGATCTTAGTGCGCTTCACAATCTCACCGGTTGGTATGACTATGGTTACTTCAATTCTCTCGGGTTCTTTCAACTCTAAATTCTCTAAGATACCCTTTGATATAAACGAATAAGTCGCACCAGAATCAAATAGTACTTTAAATAAAATGGAGTTAATAGAAAAAGTACCAGCTATGACGTCAGACGAGGTTAATAGAAAAACTCCTTTGTTATAGCCACCTCCATTGGCCTTTCCATTGGTGTTTCGGTTCCCATTCTGCTGATAGTTTCCCCCAGACTTTCCGTTACTCTGGCCATTGTTGCCATTGTTACCATTCTGGTAGCCCTTTTGGTTTCCACCATTATTCCCTCCATTTTGATAATGGTTATTCCGGTTGTTGTTCTGGCAGTTGCCTTGGTTGGGTTTCCCATTCTTGGCCTAACACTCAAATTCTCTATGGCCTAGGTTCTCGCAGAACCTACAAACAACTGGGTTTCTATTACAGTCCTGACCTGGGTGATTATTATGGCAACGTCTACACTCATAGACTCTCGTTCCATTCCCTGCAGACTGGTACTTATTCCCATTGTTGTTGTGGAAATTGTTTCTGTTTCCACCATGATTTCCCTTGAACTGGAAGTGATTATTCCCTTTGTTCTTCTTAAAGTTTCCCTGATGTTGTTGGCCACCACCTTGATTTTGGTTACCAACATCCTTCCTCCTTTCACCAACTCCATTTCTCCTTTGCTGCAGACCATACAGATGAGCATCTTTCCCGTACAGGGTGTCAAGAGAGGTAAAGGTCTCTCCAGCAAGCATCATTTGCAAATCCATAGTTAATCCACTCTCAAATATCTGAGCCCTAATTAGCTACTCCGTTGCTACCACTCCAGGTGCAAACCTAGACAGTTCTATGAACTTAGAATAGTATTCCGTTACAGACATCCCTTCCACCCTTAGCTCGATGAACACTTGGGCTTTCTGCTTTTCAGGTATGGTGGATAAAACTTGTTTCTCAAGGCAACTTTGAATGATTCCCGTCCAAATCCAGGTGTAGATCTTAAAGCATTCTCACACCTTTGCCACCACAAATTAGCCTCTCCCCTAAGGTAATACACAACACTATTAACCCTAAGGTCTCCTGAGCAATTCACAGCTAGTATAAGCTTATCGAACTCTCTTAGCCAGTTTTCAAATACAGTTGGGTCTACTTCCCCTTGATACAAAGGAGGCTTACTTTGGGCCACCTTCTTAAACATTTCACCAGCTGGATCAAGTCCTTGATTGTTTCTATTTTGTGCTAAGTTCTGCACTACTTCAGCTAGTTGCCTAACCACATCGGCAATCCCTTGGGTAGTCATGTCCCTTCTCCTGAATAAAACAAAAGACTAGCTTTAACAACTTGGGTTGGACACTACCTTGCTAAAGCATTGCACTAACAGGTCACATAATAGCACAAACATGCACCAAAATTTCGGACTCTTAAGGCAAGATTGACGCCTATTATCGGGCCAATTCTCGCTTTAATCCGCATCACAAAGTTTAAGTGGTGAAGAATTGGACCACCTTGCAAGTACAATTTCATTGACGAAATACATGAAATTCTTTTGCGGTATTCGCTCAAAGAAAACTTAAAACTTAGAATTGGAGGTAATAAAAAGAATTCTAAACTTTTATTGCTTCAATGAGAAGATAATACATCCTTTGGATAGTAATTTATTCGAGAAACCACAAAACGAATTACTAAAACCATAGATAGTATCTTGCTACTTTATTACTTCACTAAAATAATCATTAGCTATTACATTAGAAAAGTTCTGAATGCTACTCTACTAGCCAACCTCCCCTACAAATTTGTGGAGAACGGTCTTGGTCTTCAAAATCATCTAAGTTTTCTTCAGGGTCAGACTCGCATTCCATATCTTCATTATTTTGTTGTGGACTGCTATTGACCTCTTCATTGTCTTCAGGCTCAACTTCAGTGTCACTAGAGATCACAATAGTGGGTTCACGAATGATAGCTAGGGTTAGGATTCTCAATCTCAACAACATCGTCATCACTATCCTCATTCATAGGGGTTTCCATCTCACTCTCTAATCTCGTAAGATTGATATTTTCCACCATTTTACCATCCTCAAAACATTGCTCCGCAAGCTCTGGAATAGTGGTCATAATCTCCATGTCATACCTCCATCTACCAAATGGAGTACCATACTTGTAATAGTTAGGAATACCACAGTCAGAATGCAAATCATGGAATCGATTCTTAAGCTCTATGTATGGGTTCCTATGGGGTAAGCAATGAATAACCATCTCGGCCATAACATCCTTTTTTCCTTAGTTCAGGCAAATTCTAGACCGTAGCAAAATAGTTGCAAGCGAACTCGATCTTCTTCACATAGATGTGTGGGGTCACACAATCTAGTTTCTCTAGGTGTCCTAGATTAGCGAACTTCGAAATCAACATCGTCCTGAAAGTACACAACTAACAAGTCTCACTAAAGTGTTCCAAAGCAAAGTAAGTTCGTGGAGCTATACAATTTCAATGCACGCATACATGCTTAATCATGAATCGTGATGCAATTAATCACATAAAGCAACATAAAATATGATTAATACTTAAAAGCATAAGCATACAATTAGTACTTAACACTTAGCAAATACATGCATACACATATTAAATGCATACTTAACCTAAAAGTAACCTTCTTAATCTACCCTTTCTCACTTAGAAATAGGAATAATTTTCGAAATTAATTAAATAAATAACTTCAAATATAAGCGAAATTATTAAAATCGAAAATTAAAATAATTAATCGAATAATTAACTAATCCGATTATTTTACGATAATAATTAAATAAATAAATAAATAATACGGAAATTTTATTTTTTTTGAAAAATTCGGAAAATCCGAAAAAAAATTCGAAACAAATCCAAAAAAAGAAAAGAATTTCGGATATTTAAAATTTAATTCAAATTTTTTGAATTTAATAAATTCGAAAAAAGATATTTAAATAAATAATTAAGTTTTCAAATAACTTCAAATAATTGGTATTTGACTCTTTCGAAATATTGAGTACTCAAAATAGCATTTTGACTTTAGGAAAACAGTTTTCGAAAAATCCTAAAGTTCTGCAAATAGTAGTGTAAGGATTTACCACTTTGCACTATTAGTTACTGCAAAGCGGCTCTTAAACTAAAGCTTTGCAAATACCACTTTGTAACACCCTAATAATTTCTTGCTTTTTATAAAACATTTTCCAACTTAAAACAAAGGAATTACCAAGATATTACCGCCACCGTGATAACGACTAAGGTTATTTACCAGAATTACGCAGCGGAAATAACTAACTTTCAAAATATAATAAATAGTAATGATCATTAAAACAACTTGGAACCATCAAGGCCCAAACCAAAGTGATAAATCGTTTAAAATAGTGATAGTAGTAGTCATGACTAAAATCAGAAATAGAGTTTATAAATGCGAAAGATGAAATAGTCTCTCATCACTATTCCATGATAACTTCTCCCGCAAGTTATCTCTACCAACCTGCTTATTGAAAATTACTCCCCAACAATGCAAGTGCAATGATGGATCATCATAGGGTCATTAAGGCAAAGGCCATGACCGAAAGACATGAAGCACGAAGTCAGCAAAAGCTGAGTACGAACAAGCTAGAATAACATTCTATCCTAACATGCTTCACTCGAATAATAAAGATAATCCACATACAAAAACCATTCAAGTAAACCAAGTAATCATAATGACATACTCAAGACTTGACACGACTCTTAACTCATTGATTAATAAGAATTAGATTCGAACGGGTAAAACACAAAACCACTTAGGGAAAACAAGACCACTGAGGGAAACTGATGGTGTTGGGATCGGAGCCCACCAAACACCAAATAATATAGCTAGAGTCGGGCTTTCTACCGACAGTCGGACCATACCGACGGAATTTCTGCGCATTTAATAAGCGAATAACCAAAAGAATGAAACAACGTCTTGTATAATTCAAGGAGTACGAGTTTCTTCGACACGACTCCCCCCATTGTTCATACTCAAGGTATATACGTTCCAAGAGTTTTGAACCTCATTCGGGTTACACTTTACGTTAATTAGTATGTTAAGTTCAAGACTTAACCCAAAGATATAACTCACAAGTAATACAACAATTACACGCATGAATACGTACTTAAACAATGACACTTCATTTTAATCCTTTAGGACTTGTGATCAAACATATATAGGACTCAAGTGAATTTATTCCCATAGTTCCATCTCAAAACATTGTTGAGACGACCCAACATTGACCTTCTTAACATGCGGGATGTGCCCTTAGCATGAATAGTCCTTAGTTCAATTCACACAAACTCTTTAAATGTATTCTACACTTGCGGTAGAATAAACAATGCACTGAGGCAATATAATAAGCGATGCACTGAGGCAATATTCAATAGGCTCATTGTATGCTAGACATCCCGTACAATAGCATAATCATAATAACTTGCATGCGAAACACTCTTACATGCATACCAATTTGAACAACATGCTTGACATGATTCAACGATTATAAAATTCCATAACATGATAGTTCAATAGAATCTATAAAGGATACATCAATCCTTAACATGCTCCTTCACATAGATTCAAAACAATTCTCACATGCTTGTTCACACAATCAAACATGAATTCACAACACTTAAGTTCACATGATTGACAATCAATATACTTCACAAAGTCCTCATGGGATGAGTGGTCACCCTAGTCTTGTACGTACCTGGAATACCTAAGTACGGGGGCCACAGTGCGAATCACAACTCAAGCTAGAAATCAACTCCTATAAACACAAGGGAGAAACTTAATTATTATCATGTTTACTAAATTTCCAGAAACTATATTTAAGAATCTAAAACCCTTGGTTTATTTAGAAATTAATCGTTATTCGCTAATTTAATAGTCTCAAATAGTCAACTCAAGTCCTAGCATAAAAACATTGACTTTTGACCTTACAAATCATTAAAAATCAACACTTTAAGCTTTATAATAAATCTGAAAATTTAAGTTGATTCCCATAATTTAAGTCGTCATTAAATTATGTGAATCAATCGCTTGAACAATCGGAATTAAAATCCTACTAATAGGTCATTAATAAAATCATGTTTTGACCTTAAAATTGACACTTTAATTAACCATTAAATCTGAAAATCATAATTCTTTTGAATTAAAATCAATCTCATCAATTCAAATACGAAATATTAAAACACGGTCTTCATAACCGTTCCCAGCAATTTAAATAATCCAAACAATTAAATAATCGTAATTAAATAATTAAAACAATTTAAAAACTGAAATTTGAAAAGTTAAAAGTATACGGTTTGATTCTCAACACGACAACACACACACGCAACAATTGATGTGTTGCGTGTGGGGCAGCGACGGTAGCAACAACACAGCACGGCACGCATTGCGCGCGCGAGGCAAGGGCAAGGGCGAGCGAGCAGGCGAGGGGTGCGCTGCTGCTGGGCGCGAGGGCGAGCGAGCAGGCGAGGGAGTGCGCGCTGCTGGGCGCGACGAGCGAGCGACGAGAGAGTGTGGGCTACTGCGCGTGAGGCGCGGGCTGGCAGGCGAGCAAAGGCACGCTTGTGCCTTGGGGTCGAAGGAAAGGGCGGACGAAAAGAAGGAGAGAGAGGGAGAGAGAGATTGCTGAAAAATTAAGTGGGAATTTAATGAAGGGAATGGGGTATTTATAAGTTTTCCTTCCTTCATGGGCTAGGTTTTAGGATTTAAGGTTGGGCTTGCTTACGGGCTTAATTAATATTAACTCCTTGCAAGCCTTGTTGGGTTTGATCATGAAATTTGACTGGGCTTAGATTAAATTAAATTCGTTTTCAAAATATGACCCAACAATTCCCGATTAAATAAATTCGTTGAATTTATTTAATAAAATCTGGTTTTTGCAAATAATTAATAATTAAATTATTTAAAAATAAAATATATTTAATTCCTATTAAATGCAATTAAATTCGTAAAAATCCTTATAAACACAAAGTATCCAATAATATATATATATATATATATATATATATATATATATATATATATATATATATATATATATATATATATATATATAATTAAATTGAATAGTATATAATTATAAATATAAAAAATGATTACATTACAATCCTATGAAAAACTAGCATCCATAATCTAAGATTCACTACAAGAAAATATCAAAGACAATAAATGGTAATGAACTTTGCCAACTTTTCTCGAACTTCTCCCTAAAAAAAAAACCTTCTCTAATTACTTTAACATAAACCTAACAATACCTTAAATATCAACTTGAACAAGGAAACACGAACACATGTTCTCATTGTCGACACTAACTACACACAGTATAACAAGTCACAGCAAACTTATTACTTATTGTATGAGAAAAGGTACTTGAAGATACTACTCAATCACACTGCCTAGCAAGCCACAAAGAATTGAGCGCCCTAAGCCTTGAGAAATAGTCATGTATAGATAGAACAGCACGTGCAGATTGTCGAGTTGTTAATATGTGATGCATCTGCTTTAGTGTTTGTTGACGTAGGTTATCAGCCTGCATCATCAACGAACCCATAGTTACAAACTAGATCTTTCTATATGAATAAATAATCTCCTCATTGTTCTCTCCATTCAAAACCTTTGCTTAATCAAGTTTGAATCAACTAAATAATCTCATCATTGTTCTCTCCATTCAAAACCTTTGCTTAATCAACCTTTGCTTAATCAACTTTTAATCAACTAGATGGGCCAACGAACCCATAGTTACAAACTGGATCTTTCTGAAAACATGACAAAATCAACTTTGAATCAAAAAAAATTGTAACACCCTAATAATTCCTTGCTTTTATAAAACCATTTTCCAACTTAAAATAAAGGAATTACTAAAGTATTACCGCCACCGTGATAACGGTTAAGGCTATTACCAGAATTACGCAGCGGAAATAAATGTCAACTAACTTTTAAAAACATAATAAATTAAATATCGAGGCCTCCTACAATTTGGAACCATAATGGCCCAAAACCCAAAATGTAAATAATTCAAACATTTCAAACATAATTAAAATATTAAATAAAATAGTTTCAAAGAACGAAAACATGCAACTCTCTCAATCATCCCAAGCCACATGATTTCGATCGTACTTGATCTACCAACCTGCTATGTTATTCTACTCCCCAACAATGCAAGTGCAAATGATGGATCATCATAGGGTCATTAAGGCAAAGGCCATGACCAGAAACACACAAAGCACGTAGTCAGCAAAAGCTGAGTACTTACAAGCATAGAGTAAATGAAACTAAAGCATGCACCACTCACTAAGTACTAATCAACATGCGAAAGCCATATAATAACAAATCAAACAATCATGAGATACAAGACTCGACTCTTGACTCGACTCTTGACTCACAATTTAATTAGAATAAGCTTCGAACGGGCCAAAAGAATAATCCACAAAGGGAAAAAGTGATGGGAGCCAACCATACACCAAATATAATAATAATAAAAATCGGGCCATACCGAGTGTCGGGCCATACCGACGGAATTCCTGCGCATAATATAAATGAAACAACGTCTTGTATCATTAGTAGGAGTACGAGCTTTCCGGCAAGACTCCCCCCATTGTTCATACTCAAGGTATATACGTTCCAAGAGTTTTGAAGCTTGTTCTGGTTGCACTTTACGTTTATTAATATTTTATTAAAGGCGAACTCAAGACTCGACAACATGCATACATACAATTAATAAACAACAACCAAAATAATCTTATTTTAATGCTTTAAGACTTGTGATCAACCAAGCAAGACACTTGTGATATTACTACCATGTTCCTCCTCACCAAAGTGAGACTCCACATCATGCATATTGTAGACACCTACTTTTGTCCCCATTCCCGAAATGGAAGGTTCGACGATGAAAACGTAAATCTCCACTTGACAACGCATCTCCTATAAAATAACGAATCTCAATTCCCCTTTTCATTTCACCTGAAACCTGCTATTTATAGAAACCTGCTATTTATGGAAACCTGCTAAAAATAGTAACTGCCGTAAATCGGTAATTGTTAAAAGTGGCAAGTCATAAAAGATAGAAACCTGTCAGAATTAGGTGTTGCACTCCAACATAAATCCTAAATGAGATAGAAATTGCGAGAGAATCCTATTCCTAATATGATTCGAAAATAAGAGTCACGTATTAATTAAAATCCTAACGAGCCTAGAGTTCGTAACGGACCCAGACGCATCCCGTCACAAGGTTAATACGCACTAAAAGACTCAATTAAATCTCAAATACTCCAGATTCTAGGAATCCGAATCTGACTAAGAAAACAGCCCAAACATCAATTTCAACGCCCAGCCCTGGGCGCTGAAATTGCACGGGTCCTATTTTCAACGCCCAAAGCTGGGCGCCGAAATCTTTGACGCCCAGGCCTGGGCGCTGAAAATACCTGGTACGTATTTTTTCCTAATTCCTCGTGGATTAGAGTTCTGCAATTCTATCTTTCCACGAACTCTTTTCTATAAATAGGGCCTTAAGTTCGACGTGAAAGGACACACAACACAATGATTATTCTGAGTATTGACTCTAAACCCCTAAGCCTAAGCCTCACGCTGCAAAACTGATCACGCGTTCTGTCGCAATCGATCCATAAATCGAACAGAACGTATCCCGTCCCATAATTTGAGATTCGTTAAATAAAAGGAGAAATAACAAAGTCAAAGTGGTTAGTTTTCTGAGAACCGTGACGCACCTCTCAAGGGTGCGTCGTAATGTGTCCCTTTTCCATGGTTTAATTGCTTTCCTCGCCCTTTTATGAACTGTTAAACTAACTAAAATCTGATTGTTCGATCACGCCTAATAAATATGATATTTTTGGGAAATTGGATTATCATGCTAGGTCCCTTAAAACAATCTAAATCAGATAATCGCGCTCGATCTAGTACTATATGTTGCATATTGATAAAATCAACTCAGATTAGTTTACTAGTTAACGCATGTCCCTTCAATTATTTATGCTGAGCTAGTAAGGATATCCTGCCTCTGGAGTTATCGAAGAGCGAGTACTCCTCTCGGTAGTTACAGTCCTCCGAACCCTCAATCTCTACCCTGCGGGTGTACGTTGAGCGATCCCCACCATCAGGGATCACAAGGGAACCTACGGCCGTCGTGGTCAAACATAATTGCACTTCCTTTATGTCACGATAACCGGGTTTTGTCAGTTTTTCTCATTGTCGTTAAAAACTGAATGGCGACTCCTATATTACTAGTCAATTGGGTGTAAACTCACAGGAAATCCAATTACACTTGATTTGACAAAAAGAAGCGTCACACCCACGAGGGACGAGGTCACGCAATAGCCTCGTGCTTTTTCGACCCCCTCACAGTGGCGACTCCACTGGGGATAGTGAAGGAAATACTCGTGCTTATAGGTAATCAAAATAGCCGAAGGGTGAAACGATCCTACCCCGCGTTTATTTCCCCATCAAGTTGGGACGACCTGAAAATCAACATATTAATGTGAACGGGCAGAACCGCATAACGAATCTTGGCTCCCTTGATGTTTCATCTCGGGAGTTGGGACTAAGGATACCCATCGCCAACCAGGGGGTGCATACGATTCGAATGTTGTCCACTCGGCACTTTCGCTAGTAGTACACCCGTCCCAAACCCAATCGCTCGCCCACTAGGTCCCTCTCGCCTGCATGCCCCCTTGGCTTGCACTTGCGGGTTGGCCTCTTGAGCGAAATTCGTCTGCTGAAGACACTACCTCGACCGGGGCATGTGTTGGATCTACGATAGAAGCGGTACCAAGCCAGACGCAAATAACTACCCATAGAAGCCTATCATAAACTACATGACATATTATTATTGCCTCATGATGGAATGTTAGTTATGTGTAGCGAAATATATGATTGTGTGTGACAAACTGTCCTAGAAAAACCAACGACCTTAAAAATTGCCCAAACATTCATAAACCAATTGGCCAAAGAGTTATACCGAGATACGTGTTCCGCAAACCCGAACGATCGCCACAAAAATAAGCGACGCTCGGGATGGCCGTAACGAATCCCACAAACGCTGCACAACGCGTAAAGGACGTTATTAGGCAGGCACGCAAAATCGAAGTCGCATAAACAAAAAGTAGACGCAAACAGAAAACGAAAACCAGCTAGGGACGCATTTTCAACGCCCCTGGCTGGGCGCCGAAATTTCTCACGCCCTCCGCTGGGCGCTGAAGTTGCTGCCTGGCCTTTCGGTCAGGCACAGCAGCCTCGGTGCCCACGCATGAAGAAAATACGTAGCAAAAAAAAAACTTTTCGTGAAAATTGCTGCAAGGGCGTATGAAAAGGAACTCGATTCTAAAAGCGACTAAAAAAAATAAAGATAAATAACTCTTTGTGTCGTTGTTAGGCCTCCTATAACGACAATGTTCGGCACCAAAACCGAGCAAGCTAATTAAAATGACCTTGAATGTCACATGGGCAAAGTATTCAAAAAATAATGTTCAAATAGGGTCTTTAAGGAAAAATAATGTGCGAATAAAAAAATAAATCCGAGTCTAGACTAGACTATACCAAAGTACAATCTAAATCCTAAGTCTTAGTTGTCTTATCCATAGAATCGGTCCTAATGCTTGGTGTCGTTCTGCAAGTTAAAAGGTTAAAACATATTGAGTCTCCCTTCCTAACATTTAAATCAATAAGCACCCATATGTAATTGTCATCCCTTGCTAGGAATCCACGGCCTCAATACTCTCTCTCACCAATAAAACAATATATTATAGTATTTGCAAAATGGAAACAGTCACATTCTGAAAATCATTCCTCCATAGTCGGCAGAACCCCCAAAGTGAACCTAAGGTATCAATACCATTGGCAAAAAACTATTAATGGCGCTCCTTTAAATACTCCTAAGTACGGACTAAAAGATTTTCCATGAATGCAACATGACCAACCATGAAAATACTCAAATCTGCATGCCATAAGGCTACCATTGGGGTAAAGCAATACACACTAAGAGGGAAGCCGCACTAATGATTCTAGTCTTGCAAAAATAAAATTCGATCTCCCCAATTAACTACCTTGCTAACATTAAGCAAAATGGCGCATGACAAATGAACACCCAAGGGTTAAAATCTGAAGTGTCAACCAACGAAAGTTATGGTCCAATTAGCCTAAGTCTGAGAGTTGCTTGGTCAAGTATTATAGGCTTACGCCACGTCGTTATTTTGAGTCTAGGCCACCTCCTTGTATTCATACACGGGTTATAATCAGAAAGATTAATGAAAGTTCGAGTCTAAATCATAACTTCCAATTAAATCCCAGAAACTGGAATCTGAAAAGAAACAAAAAAATTTCGATGTAATTCTTTCGTTAAATTTCAATAAGGTAAAAATAACATTTTGAATCTACGCTATTTGCACATTTTAAGAAACGACTAAATACGCTTGCAAAGTAAGACAATTTAAAGGTCCACCCTAGGCCTGCTAAAATTAAAGGTCCACCCTAGGCCTACTAAAATTAAAGGTCCACTATAGGCCTACCAAACGAGGCTCACTCAGTCTCGCCTCGTGACTCAAAGACCATAACCATCTACCTTTTAGCCCAAATAAAAAAAATTAAGGATTTATGTTGGGAAAAATCCCAAGCAAAAAGAAAAAAAGAAAGAGAAAAGGAGAGCGAAAAGAGCAAGCCATGAAATACTTAAAAAGAAAGAGAAAGGGAGAGCGAAAAGAGCGAGCCATGAAATACTTAGCCCGTACCTTCCAAGGTGCGGAATTTACCAAGGTGAACGAAGGAAAAGAATTGAGTCAACCAATCCAAATCATGCCACAAAAACTACATAAGGTTCTACGATGTCTACCCTTCCCAATCCTTATGTTCTTAGACGCCTTCGCTCTGGGGCCCCTGTTCAGCTCATCCATGTTCTCATTTCCATAACCCAAGAAACCATTACCTCGACCCTTGTTCTCGAACTTGTTATTAACTGCAAACCACATACGGCCATTGACACGTGCGTCATACCCATTATTTCCGCCACCTGCTCTTACACCACCATTAGCATAATGACCATACAACCTGTTTAGATACATCCCGTTGATATACCCTTGAGCCGTCCCCATGCTACTCATTGGCCTTGATTGATGTAAACTCGTGACACTAGCTTGAGGCCGCAAATTGTGAGTCCTAGCAGATATAATCCTCATGCTTGACCAATACCTATACAAATTATCCTATCTCATTCAACCCATCTTTTAAACCGTCCTGAGTCACGAGTAAAAAAAAAGAAGACTAATGAAAAGTACAAAAAGATAATAAATAATAAAAAAGCAAACTTTGCGAAGTGCCTCTAAAGTTAGCCTAAAAAGAAAAAGAAGCATTTAGCGCACCAAAAAAAGATCCGCCCAGAAATAATTTTCAGCGCCCACAGCTGGGCGCCGAAATCTTTAGCGCCCCAGCCTGGGCGCTGAATCTCTTTGCTTGCCAAATTTTGTCCAGAAGTGCTCGTCATTTTATCCGCACATGCACGGAAAAATAACGAACACTTGGGGGGTACAACACGTATTCAGATATACATACCACCAAAAAATACATGTACTCAAAAAAATACACGTACCCATGGCTTACGACAAAGCAGCAGATTAAAATAATAATAAACTTCACTTATTTCACCCTATTTCAAACATTACGATTCCACTCGAACGTACTTGTTTAAAATCAGCATTCTAAGAAACCATTTTCTAGGCTAAGAACTACGCAAGACCTGATTCCAAATTAAATCTATTTAAGGCGGATACGTAGGCAATCCATGATTCGGTCCAACCAATTTGCAAAGATGTTAGAGCCTATAGAATAACGAGAATAAAAAATAGAAGTCCCTTATTGAAATTTAATTACTTGCAATCCAAGTCGAAAGAAAAATTGAAAGCACGAAGAAGAATCCAAGTCATCAAGATGCCAAAATTAATGAGCACACGTCGAAAATAATAAGAGCACGTACCCTTGCCAGAAGGAGCACTCACACTCCTAGGCACTTAGCCAAGACTCAAAAGATCGCTTTACCTCAATTGAATGGGGGCTAGCGCAAGCGTCCATGACCTCTAAAGTACTCGACTTGACCCTCCCTAAAGCAAACTAACTCACTTAAAGACCTTCTTTCACCACTAGACACAGTCATGATCGCCAACAAGTAGTAAAGGCAGTAAGCTTGCAATGAAAAAGATTGTTCTACGGCATCGCCCCATCGTTCCTTCGAACTCAGGGCACCCGTTCATGGTAATTCGAATGCCTGCTAATCTCCTTTGAAAAAAAAAAATCAGACATTGTCAATAGGACTTGGCACTTAACCAAGGCTCACCCTACTCAGACATATGACACGGGAATCTAAAATCGAGATCTAAAAGCATCATTAATGGGAAGACATAACAGCAACTGGGGGCTAAAAAATTGAAATGAAAGAGCTAGGGAAAGAACTAAGTATACCTTGACCTTTTGTGCAGACATACACCAAGTAAATCTAAGTCGATTTGAAAACGGTTTATATTCCCGCAATTCTGAAAAAGATGGCCCTAAAAGCCCAAAACATGTGCCAAGCGGGCACAAGTATATCTTGACGCCTGCACCTTGGCTTCCAGCAAATCCTTAGACAACATTCCAAGAATCGTAACAGTATTTTGATTCACTCATGTAATCCTGTACGAACCCTTCTATAAGTCAACCTACTTAGGACACCTCGGATTGTACACAGTAGGATTCGGATTTTAAATAATTTTCAAATATTTTTCAAAGACTTCTTCGAACATAATAAAGTGTCGTTGGTTTAAGCTAAGTATGCGTTTATCTCAATGTCGCAAGTGAGTCAAAAGATTTCTAAATATGATTATGGGTAAAAAAAAAGGCATCTAGCTTTTGGTCAAGGCACACTTCAACATGTAACTACCTTGACCATGGCAATGTCGCACAATACGACATTTACAAGAGAAGTAGCAAAATCACTACTCGAACGTACCTCGCACTAAACGAGTCTGGTTCAAACTATTCATGATCCATGTCACCATGAATGCATAAAGACGTATGCAAAGCATTATAGCACCAAGCCCATCCCGTAGCTACAGTTGGAGGCTTGAGAAAAACACTCTAAAAATGCTCGAAATGACGATTTTATTGCAAATTCTCGACGCTAATGCTATACATACATCATAGGGGCACAATCCTAAGCTTTAATCGTGTAAAACGAACCTTAGAATGGCTACAACCCCTCCCAAATTCTAAGCACTACTTAGAATACATAAAGTCACCCCACTAACAAGGGTAACTGAAAATCGCGAGTCACCAAAACTCCGATCAAACTACTGCACCTAACGCTCGCCCTATAAGCGCCCGTTACACAGTCTACCTCGTTCCAAAGCAAAAGCGAAAGAAAAAATCAAGAATAAGAACTATCAAAATATACCCAGAAATCATTTTCAACGCCCAGAGCTGGGCGCCGATAACTTTAACGCCCCAGCCTGGGCGCTGAATCTTTCTGCTAGCCAAGTTTTTCCCAGATATAAAAATAAGAAAGAAACACCTATGAATCCTCGCATCGAACGAAGTAATAAGCCGTGCAAACCCACACAGAAGGTGCTACAATTGTTCGAACACCTGAACGAGGCGTGATGAAGTACTCCAATGCAAAAAATAATAATGTTATATCCCAACACCTGGAGAAATGTTCTAATACATGCGGTTAGGCCACACAAGCCTACGTCGCACCATAAGTTCAACCATCCCACGGTACAAGTCTAAAAAAGAGAGTAAGGCATATTGCACTAATGCAGGCACGACCAAGAGCATGTGTAAAAGAGGCAAAGACTACTTATCGCCCAAATTCAAAATGCAAGCCACACGACTTCTACATTAAGGATTAAAGGTAGCAAAATATTACCTACCACGGAAGGGATAGCTCGCACCTACACGAGCGGAACCCCAAGGCATCTTTCTCAAAAGAACCTACCAAAAATCGTACGCCAAAAGGAAGCATCCCAACATGCATACTTGGGGGCTCCAAGCTACGAAACAACCATAGCAAAATAAAAAAAAAATCTCGAAGCAAATGTTCGAACAATCGAAAGGGCACGATGTTTGAGCCCACTTCATGAATGGGCCTGACCCCTATCAAGCTTCTAAGCAAACTATTCAAAATCAGTCATTGTTAAAAAAAAATGATTCAAGCAAAATGATTAATGGACCGCACACGACGACCATTCTATGAACGCTCGTTCGCACATACATATCATCATTCTAAGTATCGAACATTCACGAACGCGTTCAAAAGAAAAAAAATATATACAAGAGCGATCAAAATCTTACGCCTCAAGGTATGTTCCTCGGGCCAAATAGACTCGCCCAACTATTGCAATAACTGTACGCCTTAAGAGCAACAGTTCCTTAAAATAATCGCCCCAAAGCGATAAGCACCGTAGTCCACCAATCGGCTACGGCTTCTCAAGAAAATCATCACGTTCTAAAAATAAAGAAAAAACAAAAGAGAAGAGAATACATAGAACTTCCAAGTGAAATAAACGAATGAACAAGAGGCCAACTGTGTCATCAAAAGACCAGCCCAAACAACATTTTCAACGCCCCACCTGGGCGTGAATTATTTCAACGCCCAGGCCTGGGCGCCGAAAATGAACCCAGGCTCAAAAAAGGCCCTAACTTCTATTGGGCCCTGCCGCATCCATTTGACTCGAAAATTGCCAATTTCCTTACTGAAAGTTGCACCTCACGACTTTGTCAAGAGTAGCACACCACTACGAAGATCGCTCGCACTTACGAGCACGATCCCAAACACAATCAAGGACATTACAAAACGCGTATCCCCAAAGAACCTCTTTGACAAGAACTGACCGCCAAGCACGAGTACTTGGTGGCTCGAAAGAAAAAATATATCTCAAAAAAAAGGTATGCAAAGTTAAAACAATATTCCCAGACTACGCTGTACAAAGTCCCGTGTTTGGATAATCTCAAAAGAAAAAGAACCGGTTTACGACCTCAAGACAAAGGTCGTCGTTGATACTTATACATGGTCCCCCAATCAAGGACCCAGGTAGTGGCAAAATTGAGCCGTAAGGACTAGCTCAAAACCATGAAGGAAAATGACCACAAGACAATGGTCCGTCTAAGCACGTTGCCCACCCACATTCAGGTTACAACTAAATTCGAGCATCCCTCGAAAGAATTCGCTCCTACAAAAATGAATAAAAAGAAATTCTCAAAAGAAATCACAAAGAACAAAAGAAATAGGAACTTGCCCAGCTTTAGTTGGCAAGATCGCGTCACGAACCACGCGAGTTCCCCAAATCGAAAAAACGAATTCAGGGACGTCCACCCTCAGCGGACAGGGCTCGCCCACCCTCAGCGGGCGGGGTCTGCGTCACTAGCCGCGCAGGTCCTCAGTTTTCGAAAAATAGAATCTTCAAAAAACAAATTCAAAATAGGCTCGCCATCTTCAGCCGGCGAGGTCTACGTCACAAACCACGTAGGTCCTTATTTTCAAAAAGCACAAACAAATTTCAAAATAGATTCGTCCACTTCTATCGGACGGGGTGTCCACCCTTAGCGAACAGGTTCGCCATCTTCAGCCGGCGGGGTCTACAACACAAACTGCGTAGGTCCTTATTTTCAAATTTCAAAAACAGATTCGTCCACTTATCGGACGGGGTGTCCACCCTTAGCGGACAGGCTCGCCATCTTTAGCCGGCGGGGTCTGCGCCACTAACTGCGCAGGTCCTTAGTCGCTGCAGCGATAACCTTTATCGGTTTTCCCTTTTTCCAAAAATTAAAGGATCGGTTTTCCCTTTTTCCAATAATTAAAGGATCGGTTTTCCCTTTTTCCAAAAATTAAAGGATCGGTTTTCCCTTTTTCCAAAAATTAAAGGATTGGTTTTCCGTTTTTCCAAAAAAGAACGATGTGCTGGATTTTCCTTCGTTTTACGTCCCATAAAAACAAGGGGGTTTTCTCGTTTAACTAGCCTTGAAAATGAGAATCTTTAAAAACATTTTTACCTCGTGGTTGGGCTTGGCCAGGCCCAATTACACTTTATAGCTTTGATTTCGAAAACATCTGTAGCTACTCCCAATGACAAAGTGAGGGAGTTTCTACGCCTCATTAAATACTTCCAATGACAAAGTGAGGGAGTATTCTATACTATCCGTTGACAAATCCCAATGACACGTGAGGGATATGTCGACATTTCAAGTGATGACCCTTAAGTCAAATGTTATCACTCGGGGGCTCGTGAGACCCTCGCAAAACAGGTCAGGTACACCATGGCTTGTGTGGCGCACTCCGTCCAGTACTTTGACCATTGTCTCATCCCGAGACTCAGTCAAAGTGGGGGCTAACTGTAGATACCTACTTTTGTCCCCATTCCCGAAAGGGAAGGTTCGATGATGAAAACGTAAATCTCCACTTGACAACGCATCTCCTATAAAATAACGAATCTCAATTCCCCTTTTCATTTCACCCGAAACCTGCTATTTATAGAAACCTGCTATATATGGAAACCTGCTAAAAATAGTAACTGCCGTAAATCGGTAATTGTTAAAAGTGGCAAGTCATAAAAGATAGAAACCTGTCAGAATTAGGTGTTGCACTCCAACATAAATCCTAAATGAGATAGAAATTACGAGAGAATCCTATTCCTAATATGATTCGAAAATAAGAGTCACGTATTAATTAAAATCCTAACGAGCCTAGAGTTCGTAACAGGCCCAGACGCATCCCGTCACAAGGTTAATACGCACTAAAAGACTCAATTAAATCTCAAATACTCCGGATTCTAGGAATCCGAATCTGACTAAGAAAACAGCCCAAACATCAATTTCAACGCCCAGCCCTGGGCGCTGAAATTGCATGGGTCCTATTTTCAACGCCCAGAGCTGGGCGCCGAAATCTTTGACGCCCAGGCCTGGGCGCTGAAAATACCTGGTACGTGTTTTTTCCTAATTCCTCGTGGATTAGAGTTCTGCAATTCTATCTTTCCACGAACTCTTTTCTATAAATAGGGCCTTAAGTTCGACGTGAAAGGACACACAACACAATGATTATTCTGAGTATTGACTCTAAACCCCTAAGCCTAAGCCTCACGCTGCAAAACTGATCACGCGTTCTGTCGCAATCGATCCATAAATCGAACAGAACGTATCCCGTCCCATAATTTGAGATTCGTTAAATAAAAGGAGAAATAGCAAAGTCAAAGTGGTTAGTTTTCTGAGAACCGTGACGCACCTCTCAAGGGTGCGTCGTAATGTGTCCCTTTTCCATGGTTTAATTGCTTTCCTCGCCCTTTTATGAGCTGTTAAACTAACTAAAATCTGATTGTTCGATCACGCCTAATAAATATGATATTTTTGGGAAATTGGATTATCATGCTAGGTCCCTTAAAACAATCTAAATTAGATAATCGCGCTAGATCTAGTACTATATGTTGCATATTGATAAAATCAACTCAGATTAGTTTAATAGTTAACGCATGTCCCTTCAATTATTTATGCTGAGCTAGTAAGGATATCCTGCCTCTGGAGTTATCGAAGAGCGAGTACTCCTCTCGGTAGTTACAGTCTCCCGAACCCTCAATCTCTACCCTGCGGGTGTACGTTGAGCGATCCCCACCACCAGGGATCACAAGGGAACCTACGGTCGTCGTGGTCAAACATAATTGCACTCCCTTTATGTCACGATAACCGGGTTTTGTCAGTTTTTCTCATTGTCGTTAAAAACTGAATGGCGACTCCTATATTACTAGTCAATTGGGTGTAAACTCACAGGAAATCCAATTACACTTGATTTGACAAAAAGAAGCGTCACACCCACGAGGGACGATGTCACGCAATAGCCTCGTGCTTTTTCGACCCCCTCACACATATTAACATGAGGGTTGTGCCCTTGCACGACAAATCCTAATTCATTTCATACGTAATATTTCCAATTGAACCCTACATGTGCGGTGGCTTACATGAGCTAACCCTTCACACGGGGTAAAATAAATAGTACGACGAGGTACAAATAAATGGCTCAAAGTATGCTAGACATCCCGTACAATAGCATACAAATAAATAATCCATCCCTTGCATGTGAATTGAACCATACATGCATAAATATTGAACAACATGATTGACAATGAAATCCATACACATAATAATTTCAACATGATTGCTCAACAATTAATCCAACAAATCCAACATCACAAATCACATGCTCGTTCATCAAAATAAACATGATTCCACATAATGTAATTCACATTATCAACAATCATGTAATGTCATTGACAAAAAGGTGTGGTCGCCCTAGACTTGTACGTACCTTGAATACCTAAGCGTTGGGGCCACTTTGCAATAACGAGCACTCAACTAGAAATCACCTCCTATCATCAAAATAATGAAACTTAAATTATTTCCATGTTCATTAAATTTCCAGCAACTTTATAAAAATTAAAACTTCCTTTAGACTTTAGAATTCAATCGTTTTTCAATAATAAAGTCGTCTCAAATTGCAAAATCAATCCCTAGTACAAAAACATACTTTTTCCGCCTTTAAAATCAATAAAAATCAACACTTTAAACCTTTATTCAAGTCTGAAAATATAATTGATTATCATAATTAAAATCATCACCTAATTATGCTAATCAATTGACTCAGTAGGTCTAGGTTAAAACCCTAACTTGAAAATCTCAATAACACTAGTTTAATATCATAAAAATCAATGCTTTATTAAATAAACAAATCTGAAAATTCATCCTTTAATAATTAAAACAATCCTAATGAATCACAACACACAAATCCTCAAACCACGGTATTCATAACCGGTTCCCAGCATTTTAATTACTCAAAACAATATTAATATAATAATTTAAAATACAGAATTTAAATAGAATAGGTAAGGAAGAAGATAATTATACCAATCCGGCCTATAGCACGGAACAACCACGAATTAATTGTGATTGGGCGAAAAGAGATTGGAAACGAACACGAACAACAACACACACGCACATGCGATCATGTGTGTGCGCGCAGCCGCGAGGGACGAGGCACGGGGCGCGCGCTGTGACGAGGGGACGAGGGCAGCAGGGGTGCGCGCTGTGCGCGAGGAGAGAGCGAGAGAAGGCGGGAGTGTGGCTGGGCGTTGTGCACGCGGGCACGAGCGAGAGAGCGAGGGAGGTGTGGGCGCTGCGGGCGAGGGCACAAGCGAGAGAGTGAGGGAGGTGTGGGCGCTGCGCGCGAGGGCACGAGCGAGAGAGTGAGGGAGGTGCAGCGCTAGGCGAGGGCAGCGAGCACGGGCGAGCACGAAGGCTCGAGGCCGAGGCCGTGCGGGTGCCGAGCAAAGAGAGGAGAGGAGTGAGGTGCAAGAAATCAAAAAGGGGCTTTATGAAATTTTAGGGGTTCAATTAATGATGGGGGAGTCCTATTTATAGGCTCCCTAATCCCTTGATGGGCTAGGCTTAGGAGATTTGAGTTGGGCTTTGGAAACAAATGATTGGGCTAGCTTAGGATTTAATTTAAACTCTTTTGATTGGGCTCGTTTAATAAAACGAATTGGACTTTTTATTTAAAACCCGAAGCACTTAAAAATCATTTGCAACTCATTTAATTTCCCGACTCAAGAATTAAATTCGTTTCATAATTAATTAAAATAATAAATATTCTAATTAATTAAAATACATTAAATACAATTAAAAATTATTTAAATGCTAATAAATCGTAAAATGCTTTATAAATATAACAAAATATATTTATAAATATTATAAAAATACGAGGTATTACAGTCTACCCTCCTTAAAAGAAGTTTCGTCCCGAAACTTGGGTTCGGAAGTCCAAAATTCAACTCAAACTTGAGACTTTCTGAGACTTTCAATACGTTCATTTACCAAAGTTTTAAGTTGCTGTATTCTTTACATGATTAAACAGGACAATAATAAGTGCAAATTCAATAGAAAGCACTAAATTAAGCATAAAATAGGGGAAAACAAGGTAAAAAGCGCGAAATTCTACCGCACTCTACCCCCCTTAAAAGACACGAGTTACGACCCCGTAACTCAACTAACCTCGGGAAAAAGCTCGGGATATTTCTTTCTCATTTCGTCCTCCGCTTCCCAAGTGGCTTCCTCAGATTCTTGATTAGACCACAACACTTTGACAATTTTCACATCCTTAGTACGCGTACTACGCACTTTGCTATCAAGGATTTTGACAGGTCTTTCCTCAAAGGTTAGACTTTGGTCTAATTCTATGGTCTCCGGTTGCAACACATGCGATTTATCCGGGATATATTTCCTTAACTGAGATATGTGGAACACATTATGCACTTTATGCAAGTCCATAGGAAAGGCTAGTCTATAAGCTACCTTTCCGATTCTTTCTAAGATCTCATATGGGCCTATGTACTTAGGGCTTAACTTCCCTTTCTTCCCAAATCTCATGACACCTTTCACTGGTGACACTTTGAGCAACACTTTATCACCTATGTTGAACTCTTCATCCCTACGTTTCAAGTCTGTGTAACTCTTTTGGCGATCCTGCGCCGCTTGAATCTTTGATTGGATGGTTCGGATTTGGTTCATGGTGTCCTCTATCATTTGAGGTCCCAACACTACGGTTTCACTAATATCGTTCCAGCAAAGTGGACTTCTACACTTTCGTCCATACAAAGCTTCAAATGGTGCCATTCCAATGCTAGCATGATAGCTATTGTTATAGGAAAACTCAATCAAATCCAGGCTATCTTCCCAACTTCCTTGGAAATCAATAACGCATGCCCGAAGCATGTCCTCCAGGGTTTGGATAATTCTTTCAGTTTGTCCATCAGTGGCTGGGTGGAAGGCTGTACTCATTTTCAACGTCGTACCAAAGCTCTTCTGCACACTTTTCCAGAAATTCGAAAGAAACCTTGAATCTCTATCTGATACGATATCCTTAGGAACTCCATGTAACCTCACAACATTCTTAATGTAGGCTTTAGCAAGTTGTTCCATTTTCCAGGTTTCCTTCATTGGTATAAACACTGCTGACTTAGTCAACCTATCTACCACAACCCAAATTGTATCATTTCCAGTCTTTGACTTAGGTAAACAAGTGACAAAGTCCATAGAAATACAGTCCCATTTCCAGCTTGGAATCTCTAAAGGTTTAACCTTCTGACAAGTCAGACATCTAGCCACAAATTCAGCCACTTCGTTCTTCATCCTTGGCCACCAATAGACCTTTTTCAAGTCCTTATACAATTTGTCACCACCTGGGTGCACAGAATATGGCGTATTATGCCCTTCTTTCATCAATCTCTCTTTCAGCTCTCCACACTTTTGAGGCACGCACCCCCTGCCTTTGTACCTCAAACTTCCATCATCATGGATTCGGAAATCTACCTCCTTACCTTGCGAAATCTTTTCCTTGATTCGCTCCAACTTCACATCACCAGCTTGATTCTCTCTAATCTCATCAAATATTGACGGTTGGATGGTTAAGGCATTCATTATTCCCACAAGGCTTTCACCACTTACTATTTCAAGGTTCAAACGCTGCATGTCCTTACACAGCTCGTTAGCAACTACTAACGCATTAACACTATGACTTGATTTCCTACTCAAGGCATCCGCAACTACATTGGCTTTTCCCTCGTGGTACTGGATATCCAAATCATAGTCCTTAATTAACTCCAACCACCTTCGTTGGCGCATATTCAAATCCTTCTATGTGAAGATGTACTTCAAACTCTTGTGGTCCGTAAATATCCTACACTTCACGCCATACAGATAGTGTCTCCATATATTCAATGCAAATACTATAGCCGCTAGCTCTAAATCATGGGTAGGGTAATTGGATTTATATGGCTTCAATTGCCTTGACGCATACGCAATAACCTTCCCGTTTTGCATCAATACACACCCTAAACCATTCTTAGAGGCATCATTATATACATCTTATGCACCACTCTCATCTGGTAAGGTTAACACTGGCGCGGTTGTCAATCGCGTCTTTAAGGCTTGGAATGCTTCCTCACACTTGTCACTCCATTCAAACTTGGTTTCCTTCTTCATCAAGGTAGTCATGGGCTTGGCTATCCTAGAGAAGTCTTGAACAAATCGTCTATAGTAGCCAGCTAATCCCAGAAAACTACGAATGTCAGTCACACTCTTGGGTGTAGGCCATTCACTAACAGCTTTGATCTTAGCAGGGTCGACTGCCACTCCTTCTTTTGACACAAAATGTCCCAAAAATGCAACTCTTTCCAACCAAAACTCACACTTTGAGAACTTGGCATACAACTGGTTATCTCTCAAGGTACTCAACACCGATCTCAAGTGTTCCGCGTGATCTTCTTCACTCTTTGAATACACTAGGATGTCATCTATGAAAACCACTACAAAATTGTCCAAATAGGCATGGAATACACGGTTCATTAAGTCCATAAATATTTCAGGGGCATTGGTTAACCCAAAAGGCATAACAGTGAACTCATAATGTCCGTGTCTAGTTCTGAATGCGGTCTTTGGTATGTCATGGTCAGTGATTCTCAATTGATGATAACCCGAACGCAAATCGATCTTTGAAAAGATTCCTGCTCCTTTTAGTTGGTCAAATAGGTCTCCTATCCTAGGTAATGGATATTTGTTCTTGATTGTGACCTCATTGAGCTCCCTGTAGTCTATACAGAGCCTCATACTGCCATCCTTTTTCTTCACAAATAACACTGGTGCTCCCCAAGGCGATGCACTTGGCCTAATATAACCTTTCTCCAATAGATCCTCTAATTGGCTTTTTAATTCATTCATTTCTGCTGGAGCCATTCGATAAGGTGCTTTTGAAATAGGGGCGGTTCCAGGCACTAAATCTATGGTAAAGTCAATAGGTCGATTGGGAGGCATCCCCGGGATCTCTTCTGGAAATACATCAAGGAATTCATTGACTACTGCAATATCCTCAGGCTGATCTTTGATCACATGCTCTAAGTTCCTTACATTACATAAGAAAGCTAGGTTCCCTTTACTGACTAGCTTCACGAGTTCCATTGCCGTGATGATTCCTATGTTCTTAGGTTTACCAAAACGACGATATGACACTACTTTGCCTAGGCTAGACCTCATGTGAACCTTCTGCTTCTCACAATCTATTTTGGCTTTGAACTTGGCCAACCAATCCATTCCTAGAATTACGTCTAGCTCTCCTAACTCGAATTCGATTAGGTTAGATAAGAATACGGTCTTGGCTATGGTCATAGGCACATCTCTATGGATTTTGGTACACTTCACTATACTACCAGTAGGTATGACTATAGGTACTTCAATCGGTTCAGGCTCTTTCAACCCTAATTTCCCCAAGGCATCTACTGATATAAAAGAATAAGTCGCACCAGAATCAAATAGAACTTTAACTGAAACGGAATTAATAGAAAAAGTACCCGCTATGACGTCAGAGGAAGCCTCCGCTTCTTGCCTAGATATCACATTCAACTTTCCTTGGGCAACTCCTTTGTTATAGCCACCTCCATTGGTGTTCCCACTGTTGTTTCGATTCCCATTCTGCTGTTGGTTCCCTCCAGGCTTTCCATGGTTCTGGTGGTTGCCATTGCTATTGCCATTGTTACCGCTTTGGTAGTTCCTTTGATTTCCACCTCCATTTCCCCCATTCCGGTTCTGATTATTCCGGTTATTGCCTTGGTGGTTACCTTGGTTAGGCTTTCCATTCTTAGAATAGCATTCATACTCCCTATGGCCTAACTTCTGACAGAATCTACAAATCACCAAATTCCCATCACAATCTTTTCCAGGGTGATTCATGTTACAACGCCTACATTCGTAGGTCCGTACTCCATTCCTTCCAGACTGATTTCCACCACCTTGGTTGTTGCGATTACCACCATTGTTAGCCCTAAACTGGAAATTCCCATTTCCTTTGTGCTTCTTAAAATTCCCCTGATTCTGCTGGTTATTTCCTTGATTCGAGTTTCCACCATCCTTTCTCTTTTCAATACTACCATTCTTCCTTTGCTGTAACCCATACAGGTGAGCAGCTTTTCCGTACAGGGTGTCTAATGAGGTAAAGGTCTCTCCAGACAACAACAGTTGGAAGTCCATGGTCAAACCATTCTCGAATCTTTGAGCCCTGAGCTCTTCCGTTGCCACCACTTCAGGTGCAAACCTAGACAGCTCTATAAACTTAGAATAGTATTCCGTCACAGACAGACTTCCCATTTTGAGTTCAATGAACTCCTGCGCCTTTTGCTTCTTCAGGTAGGGTGGGTAAAACTTGTTCCTTAGTGCAGTTTTGAATGCTTCCCATCCAAAGTTAGGTGTGGCTCTAAGGGTATTTTCACATCGTTGCCACCACAAATCAGCTTCACCTCTCAGGTAGTACACAACACTATTCACCCTAAGGTTTTCGGGGCAATTCACAGCTACAATGAGTTTATCAAACTCTCTCAACCAGTTCTCCAACACACTTGGTTCAATCTCTCCTCTATAGAGTGGAGGCTTGCTTTGAGCTATTTTCTTAAACATTTCCCCAGCCGGATCATGCACTGGGTTGGCTCTGGTTTGAGCTAGGTCTCGAACTACCTCACCTAGTTGTCTAACCACTTCAAAAATCTCTTGGTTAGCCATATCCCTTCTCCTGGATAAATAAAAAGGCTAACTTTAATATTGGTTGGACATGACATCACTAAGGTACTGGTTCTACAACGAACTTACTCACAACAAGAACACACTTAAGCGCCACCTAGGGGGAAGAGTTGGCGCCACTTTTGGGCCTTCTCACCCCACTATTCGATGCAAGTAAATTTAGATGGTTGCTACTAAACCACCTTGCACATAAAATTTCATTGAAGAAATAACAAATAATCAATTTGCGATACCCACACGACTTAGAATTGAGAATTAAACTTAAAGGATAACGAAAAAGGAAATTCTATTCTTTTATTAAAACTCCAATGAATAGGTCTTACATCCACTAATGCCATAACATTTATTCTCCAACTATAAATAACTATAACCATAAATAGTAGCTTCGCCACTTTATTACTCAACGCGAAAAGAAAAAAAAAGAAATAAAACTAAGGATTACATTTCTCTAGAGACTAACGTCATCACGCCGATCATTTCTTTCCTTGTATTTCTCTGGAGTAAAGTCTTGATCATTAGGATCATCCAAATCTTCTTCCGGATCCGAGTCTTCATCCATAGCCTCATTATTTTGCTGTGGCTCACTATCAACCACATTATTCTCTTCAAGCTCATCTTCAGATCCATTGGATATCTCAATGGTTGGTTCAGGAACTATAGGGTTAGGATTCTCAATCTCTACCACATCATCATCACTATCCTCCTCAACATCACTAGCTTGCTCATCATGGATCATATCATCCTCACCATCACTTTCTATTCCTCCATAGCCCATACCTAGACCCGCAGAATAATTTCCATCCCCATAGCTAATTTTCGCAACCTCTAGGATAGTAGCAAGAACCTCAGCATCATACTTCCACCTACCATCACTAGTCCCAAATTTGTACCGATTAGGGGTACCATCACTATAATGCATGTCACTGAACCTATTCTTGAGGTCTATGTAGGGGTTCTTATGGGGTAAACAATGTATAATCATACTAGCCATCATATCTTTGTGCCTAAGGTGGGGCATATTCTTGGTCGAAGCCAAATAGTCACAAGCAAACACGATCTTTTGAACATACGTGCGAGGAGTCTCATTATCCATCTTCTCTAAGTATCCTAGACTGGTGAACTTAGAAGGTAGCATCCTTAATTCCTGAAAATTCACAACTCAAAAGTCTTACTAACGCGTTTCCATAGAAATTCCAACCCCAAAAGGATACAATAAATAGTTCGTGGAGCCATACAATTTCAATGCACAAATATATGCTCAACATGAAATATGATGCAATTAATCACATAAAGCAAGATAAAACATGGTTAGAACATATACATGGCAATTAATAATCCACATAATCACATAAAATGCATACTTAAACTAATATGCCCTTTCTTAATCTACCCATTTCTCACTTGAAAGTAATATTAATTTTCGAAATTAATTAAGAAATAACTCCTAACTTTGTTGAAATTATTTAAATTAAAATCAAAAATTAATAAAAATTATCGATTAATTAAATAAATAAACAAATAATTTTCGGATAATTAAAAATAAAAGAATTCCGAAAAAAAAAAGTTAAATATAAATTCGAAAAAATATTCGAATAATATTAAATAAATAAATAATTAAAATAATTTGGATAATTAAATAAAAGAATATCCGAAAATAATAAAATAAATTCGAATTTAATTCGAAAATTTCGAATAAATAAAAAAAAATTTCAAAAAAAAAAAGAAAAATTAATTAATATTAAGTAATAATCCAACTTTTCAACTCATTTCAAACGACCCAAAATAATTGATATTTGACCTTTAAAATATTGAGTACTCAAAATAATACGTTTTGACTTTAGGAAAATAATTTTCGAAAATCCTAAAGTTCCGCAATCGTAGTTTAAGGATTTACCACTTTGCACTATTAATTAATACAAAGCAGCTCTCAAACTAGAGCTCTGCAAATACCACTTTGTAACACCCTAATAATTCCTTGCTTTTATAAAACCATTTTCCAACTTAAAATAAAGGAATTACTAAAGTATTACCGCCACCGTGATAACGGTTAAGGCTATTACCAGAATTACGCAGCGGAAATAAATGTCAACTAACTTTTAAAAACATAATAAATGAAATATCGAGGCCTCCTACAATTTGGAACCATAATGGCCCAAAACCCAAAATGTAAATAATTCAAACATTTCAAACATAATTAAAATATTAAATAAAATAGTTTCAAAGAACGAAAACATGCAACTCTCTCAATCATCCCAAGCCACATGATTTAGATCGTACTTGATCTACCAACCTGCTATGTTATTCTACTCCCCAACAATGCAAGTGCAAATGATGGATCATCATAGGGTCATTAAGGCAAAGGCCATGACCAGAAACACACAAAGCACGTAGTCAGCAAAAGCTGAGTACTTACAAGCATAGAGTAAATGAAACTAAAGCATGCACCACTCACTAAGTACTAATCAACATGCGAAAGCCATATAATAACAAATCAAACAATCATGAGATACAAGACTCGACTCTTGACTCACAATTTAATTAGAATAAGCTTCGAACGGGCCAAAAGAATAATCCACAAAGGGAAAAAGTGATGGGAGCCAACCATACACCAAATATAACAATAATAAAAATCGGGCCATACCGAGTGTCGGGCCATACCGACGGAATTCCTGCGCATAATATAAATGAAACAACGTCTTGTATCATTAGTAGGAGTACGAGCTTTCCGGCAAGACTCCCCCCATTGTTCATACTCAAGGTATATACGTTCCAAGAGTTTTGAAGCTTGTTCTGGTTGCACTTTACGTTTATTAATATTTTATTAAAGGCGAACTCAAGACTCGACAACATGCATACATACAATTAATAAACAACAACCAAAACAATCTTATTTTAATGCTTTAAGACTTGTGATCAACCAAGCAAGACACTTGTGATATTACTACCATGTTCCTCCTCACCAAAGTGAGACTCCACATCATGCATATTAACATGAGGGTTGTGCCCTTGCACGACAAATCCTAATTCAATTCATACATAATATTCCCAACTGAACCCTACATGTGCGGTGGCTTACGTGAGCTAACCCTTCACATGTGGTAAAATAAATAGTACGAAGAGGTACAAATAAATGGCTCAAAGTATGCTAGACATCCCGTACAATAGCATACAAATAAATAATCCATCCCTTGCATGTGAATTGAACCATACATGCATAAATATTGAACAACATGATTGACAATGAAATCCATACTCATAATAATTTCAACATGCTTGTTCAACAATTAATCCAACAAATCCAACATCACAAATCACATGCTCGTTCATCAAAATAAACATGATTCCACATAATGTAATTCACATCATCAACAATCATGTAATGTCATTGACAAAAAGGTGTGGTCGCCCTAGACTTGTACGTACCTTGAATACCTAAGCGTAGGGGCCACTTTGCAATAACGAGCACTCAACTAGAAATCACCTCCTATCATCAAAATAATGAAACTTAAATTATTTCCATGTTCATTAAATTTCCAGCAACTTTATAAAAATTAAAACTTCCTTTAGACTTTAGAATTCAATCGTTTTTCAATAATAAAGTCGTCTCAAATTGCAAAATCAATCCCTAGTACAAAAACATACTTTTTCCGCCTTTAAAATCAATAAAAATCAACACTTTAAACCTTTATTCAAGTCTGAAAATATAATTGATTATCATAATTAAAATCATCACCTAATTATGCTAATCAATTGACTAATTAGGTCTAGGTTAAAACCCTAACTTGAAAATCCCAATAACACTAGTTTAATATCATAAAAATCAATGCTTTATTAAATAAACAAATCAAAAAATTCATCCTTTAATAATTAAAACAACCCTAATGAATCACAACACACAAATCCTCAAACCACGGTATTCATAACCGGTTCCCAGCATTTTAATTACTCAAAACAATATTAATATAATAATTTAAAATACGGAATTTAAATAGAATAGGTAAGGAAGAAGAGAATTATACCAATCCGGCCTATAGCACGGAACAACCACGAATTAATTGTGATTGGGCGAAAAGAGATTGGAAACGAACACGAACAACAACACACACACGCGCAATCGTGTGTGTGCGCGCAGCAGCGAGGGACGAGGCACGGGGCGCGCGCTGCGACGAGGGGACGAGGGCAGCAGGGGCGCGCGCTGTGCGCGAGGAGAGAGCGAGAGAAGGCGGGAGTGTGGCTGGGCGCTGTGCACGCGGGCACGAGCGAGAGAGCGAGGGAGGTGTGGGCGCTGCGTGAGAGGGCAAGAGCGAGAGAGTGAGGGAGGTGTGGGCGCTGCGCGCGAGAGCACGAGCGAGAGAGTGAGGGAGGTGCAGCGCTTGGCGAGGGCAGCGAGCACGGGCGAGCACGAAGGCTCGAGGCCGAGGCCATGCGGGTGCCGAGCAAAAAGAGGAGAGGAGTGAGGTGCAAGAAATCAAAAAGGGGCTTTATGAAATTTTAGGGGTTCAATTAATGATGGGGGAGTCCTATTTATAGGCTCCCTAATCCCTTGATGGGCTAGGCTTAGGAGATTTGAGTTGGGCTTAGGAAACAAATGATTGGGCTAGCTTAGGATTTAATTTAAACTCTTTTGATTGGGCTCGTTTAATAAAACGAATTGGACTTTTTATTTAAAACCCGAAGCACATAAAAATCATTTGCAACTCATTTAATTTCCCGACTCAAGAATTAAATTCGTTTCGTAATTAATTAAAATAATAAATATTCTAATTAATTGAAATACATTAAATACATTTAAATATTATTTAAATGCTAATAAATCGTAAAATGCTTTATAAATATAATAAAATATATTTATAAATATTATAAAAATACGAGGTATTAAAAAAACACTCAAAGTAAGTTATTGTAATGATAAATCCCAAGTAAGATGTTGGTAAATTATTCCGATATAATTCTATATTTGTCAAGAAAATACCTGGCGCAGAAATCCTTCAAGAGTTCCTAATTTTCCCATGGCCATTGCCATCTGGCCCATATAGTTAGCTACATTGCCGGATGAGCCAGAAGGGCATGGTGTACCACTGGCTAATGTATCAGCTAGAGACTGTTGCAGTGCTTCCATTCCTTGCGATAAGGGTTCTTCTGCCTGCTGAGAGGACTGCTGCAAGTTGTAGATACCCACTAACACTGGTGCTCTGTCAAGGGCTCCAACTGATTCACCAGAAGCTGCATATGTATGGCAATCAATATGGATAGAAAATTATTTACTTATTTGGACTATGTTCATTGACAGACAATGATACCTTACCTCCCTCCCATTGACCGGCAAAATATTATTTGGCTAAAAAATAAAACGAAACAAAACTAGCATGATAACCCAAACTCCAATATAAGATCTTAGAAAGTTAGAAGATACCATCTGACACGGAAACTGACCAGAAGGCTAAAGCCAAATTAGTTTCAACACAACTTTAATATGACCCAAAACAAAGAAACTTCCAACTTGAAACATTGTCCTAAATTTACAGGTCCATGCCAAGACAATGCCTTGATAAAAAAAAATTGTATGATGCTGTAACTTATGGTTTATGGTGTAACTTGCCCAACAGATCTTTGCCGCGGCCATCATTGAGGTAATTCGTTTTGAAAGCCCTCGGCCAAGCCTATGGAAAAGGTAGGCTTCAGTTACGGCGCTTGACCTAATTATCGCAGGGAAGTGTTGGAGGTGTCTTCGAAAGGCCACTAGATGCCATATAGAGTCCTTGTGGAGTTGTGGGTGGATGAAAGGAAGGCGCATTTAAATTTCTCAGTGCGTTGAAGTCAAAATTAGAAATTTTAAGTGTGCTTGCTTTAAGGGTTTGGAAGATATCCACATTAAAATGGAAGGAAAAGAATCTCTTTACTCTATACTTTTTCCTTTGTTTTGTTTTTGGGGAGAAGAGAAATGATGGAAGCTACAGCCACAGCGGCGCCTCATGAGCTTGTTGTCGGTTGTTGCTTGGGATTGGGATTGGAGAATTGGATTGCGTGAAATGCGTATAGAGGACTAGGGGAGGATAAAGAAAAGTTTCAACTCAACTTTAAAAATGCAACAGATAAAAAACGGAAAGAATGCACCTAAGTGACCTCACCTTCAAGAGTTCTAATGGGAAAAAGCCGCCAATCCACATGAAGCAACGCTCTGCAGGAGTCTTCCACATTCCAGACAAGATGTGAAAGACATCAGCCTTTGCAGCAACACCTTTAAGCCTGAAAATGTCATTGAAGTGTGTAGCTACATTGTCAACAACTGTATGAAGTTAAGTATCACTAGCATGTGAATTCACTGAGTCCTCAGTTCATTAAACTTAGCATATTTTGACATATTCCAAACTAAAATAAAACAATTGCCAACTTAACAAAAATAACACCTAAAGTGCTTCAAACCAAAAAAAAATCGAGCATACAAGCTAAACAAAAAAACACAAACACCAGAAAGTCAACTGTGGTCAACTCTTACCATAAATGACCCCCGGGTTGCACGAAGAAACAAAACATAAGCATATTATAACAAAACACAGGATCATAATAGAAGAAGTAGAACAAAAGCAGATCAGAAACAGAAGATCAAGTCAAAATTATGGAGATCAAGTCAAACAGAAGAAGCATATCAGAATCACAGCAGGTATAGCAGAATAGCAGTAGGAAGAATAGCAGAATAGCATCGCAGCAGGGAAAGCAGCAAACACAAACGAGCTTAGCCGAGGCCATAATGAATACATATTGATTATTACAATATATACACCAACATAGAACTTCATTATTGAATAGACTTTAGCTACTTCATTAACTGATAAAAGAATAACCAGCATACACGCCGCCTTCAATGTGTGAATGAAATAAAAGAGAGAAAGTAGAAGAACTCACCGGGTGAAGTAGTATGTTTGAATACTTCATCTAACACAACAACAACAACAAAGAAGAGCAGGTCATCCAGCTTAGGAAAGTGCAACCAGCAACAAACTTCTCGCAACAGCAGCTGCTACCAGAGAAGAAGACATCAGCTTCACTCAAGTCAGATTCCTTAGTCATCATTGAGATTTACCCCGTAGCACTTAGATAGACGCTTTGAGGTGCCATCACCTAAAGTAGAATCTATCATCTCGTACTTCTGATAATGCCCTTTAAGAGCCTCAACGTGCTGCTTTGAAAGCTTCTCTTCCTCCTCCAACTGCTTCTGTAACAGCAAAGGAAATACCACCAATATAAGAGCAATTTAGCATAACAAACCAAATGATAATCTGATGAAAAATGAACTTTTAAAGCAAATACAAGCGCAACCCAGTATGGATCCAATAATTGATTACGTAGCAGATTCTAGGAACAAATGTATACCGCAACAAATCAAAAGGTCTAGAATCTAGATCATTAGAAAGGCTATTTATGAAGGATTTGTAGCAAATATATTCTCTTCTCTTTTGAAAGAAAAGGCGGAGTGTAAAAGAACTCCAACATTTATCCTGTTAAACTTCACTCAGCTATTTGTTACTTCCAATTCCCTCAGAGAGATCATTAAATCTCAAAGCAAAATAGTTTAAAATAGTTTTGCAATAGTTTTGCAAATAATATATCATTTTTCTGTAAAACTTACAAAGAAATCAATCAAAAACGTGTACTTGAGTACAGATTAAGCTTAAATGAAGCTCAATTTCTGAAAATCTGCCAAACTACCTAATACAAGGAAAACAACTAAAATGGAATCACTCTAACAAGCCAATTTTGTTGACAAACCATGATAATCCCAAATAAACAATGCAATCTCATACTTTTATAAGAACGAGGTTAATACAGTATAACTTTTTGGAATTTAATAGACAAATTGTCGAATTCACACATCAACGAACAACAAAACAGAACAAAAGCCCAAAAATAAACTTCTACAATTTTGTAAATCTGGCAATTGAGAAAGAAAATTGCAACAAACAAGTAGTTCATCAACCCTAGATTTGCATAAAAATGGATAATTAACGAAAAATGAAAGGTCCTCCAATGTCCATGAAATTGGAGTAAAGAAATTGATTGGGGCGGAGGATTGAAGAGAAAAATCGCCAAAAATAACCAGAAATAAAAAATTCGATGAACAAACCTGAAGTAGTCTGATCTGGAAGAGGGTAGAGATCAACGGTGGTGGGGGAGATCGATCTCCGGCGGTGAAGAAGCGACGGCGACGACAGAGGAGAGATAAAACGAAGCTGAAGAGGAAGAGGAAGAGGGAGAAGAATCGGGGAGAGAGAAAACGAAGGCTTCTCTGATTATTTTAGAAATATTTTTCTTTTCTTTTTTGCAATATTTTAGAAATCTTATGTGCCGCTTTTGTAAAATGAGCCCGCACTTGAGTTTAAAGCCCGCATTTGAGTTTAAGTGCTACCAATTTTTTAAAATAGCCCGCACTTGTGAAAATGTACTTTTTCTTTTATTTTTCATACTCTCAAGTGCTGCCAATTTACTAAATGAGCCGCACTTGAAGGGAAGCACATGACGATTTTTCCTCTAGTGTTATACAACTTATCACCTCCCGAGTGAACAGAATATGGTGTATTGTGACCTTCTCTCATAAACTTTTCCTTTAGTTCACTACACTTTTGAGGCACGCACCATCTTCCTTTGTACCTCAAACTTCCATCATCGAGGATCTTAAAATCCATCTCCTTTCCTTGCAAAATCTTTTCCTTGATTCACTCTAGCTTAACATCTCCAGCCCGATTCTTCCCGATTTCATCAAATACAGACGGTTGGATAGTTAAGGCAATCATCATTCCTTCAAGGCATTCTCCATTTACTATCTCTAGATTCAATCGTTGAATTTCCTTGCACAGCTCATTAGCAACTACTAACGCATTCACACTATGACTTGATTTCTTACTCAAGGCATCTGCAACTACATTGGATTTTCCTTCATGGTATTGAATATCCAGATCATAATCCTTGATCAATTCCAACCACCTTCTTTGGCGGATATTCAAATCCTTCTGTGTGAAAATGTATTTCAAACTCTTATGATCCGTGAATATCCTACATTTCACACCATATAGATAGTGTCACTATATCTTTAATGCAAACACTATGGCGGTTAGCTCTAAGTCATGGGTAGGGTAATTTGATTCATATGGTTTAAACTGCCTTGATGCATATGCAATCACCTTCCCGTTCTGCATCAATACACACCCTAAGCCATTCTTAGAGGCATCACTGTACACATCATAGGTGCCACTCTCATCTGGTAAGGTTAACACCGGCGCGGTTGTCAATCGCGTCTTCAAAGCTTGGAATGCCTCTTCACACTGATCATTCTATTCAAACTTTGCTTCCTTCTTCATCAAGGTTGTCATTGGTTTGGCGATTCTAGGAAAGTCTTGCACAAAGCGTATATAATAACACGCTAAACCAAGAAAACTCCAAATCGGTGACACTCTTAGGTGTAGGCCACTCACTAACAGCTTTTATCTTTGCAGGATCCATTGCAACTCCTTCCTTAGACACAAAATGTCCTAAGAATGAAACTTTCTCCAGCCAGAATTCACACTTCGAGAATTTGGCGTACAACTGGTTGTCTCTCAGGGACTCAACACTGATCTTAAGTGTTTAGCATGGTCCTCCTCACTTTTGGAGTATACCATAATATCATCTATGAAAACCACTACAAACTTGTCCAAGAATGCATGGAATACTCGGTTCATTAAGTCCGTAAAAATTGCAGGTGGAATGGTTAATCCAAAAGGCATAACTGTGAACTCATAATGACCGTATCTAGTCCTAAATGCAGTCTTTGGTATATCGTGCTTTGCGATTCTCAACGGATGATAACCTGACCTCAAATCGATCTTTGAAAAGATTTCTTCTCCTTTCAACTGGTCAAACAGATCATCTATCCTAGGAAAAGGGGTACTTATTCTTGATTTGTGACTTTACTGAGCTCCCTATAGTCTATACAGAGTCTCATGCTTCCATCCTTCAATTCTTCTTCACAAACAAGGCTGGCGCTCCCCAGGGCGATGCACTTGGCCTAATGTAGCCTTTCTCTAGTAACTCTTCCAGTTGACCTTTCAATTCAGTCATCTCCGCCGGAGCCATCTGGTATGGGGCTTTCGAGATAGGTGCAGTTCCGGGTACTAGCTAGGTCTACGGTGAAGTCAATAGGTCGATTGGGCGGCATTCCCGGGATCTCCTCCGGAAACACGTCCATGAATTCATTTACCACTGCAATGTCCTCTGGTTGCTCTTTCATCACATGCTCTAAGTCTCTCACATTACATAAGAAAACAAGGTTCCCTTTACTTCTAGGTTTTCCAAAGCGACGATAGGATACTACCTTTCCTAAACTAGACTTCAAGTGAATCTTCTACTTCTCACAATCAATCTTAGCTTTGAACATTGCCAACCAATCCATTGCCAAAATCACATCTAAATCTCCTAACTCAAACTCGATTAGGCTAGACAAGAATATGGTCTTGGTTATGGTCAAAGGTACATCTCTATGGATCTTAGTGCGCTTCACAATCTCACCGGTTGGTATGACTATGGTTACTTCAATTCTCTCGGGTTCTTTCAACTCTAAATTCTCTAAGATACCCTTTGATATAAACGAATAAGTCGCACCAGAATCAAATAGTACTTTAAATAAAATGGAGTTAATAGAAAAAGTACCAGCTATGACGTCATACGAGGTTAATAGAAAAACTCCTTTGTTATAGCCACCTCCATTGGCCTTTCCATTGGTGTTTCGGTTCCCATTCTGCTGATAGTTTCCCCCAGACTTTCCGTTACTCTGGCCATTGTTGCCATTGTTACCATTCTGGTAGCCCTTTTGGTTTCCACCATTATTCCCTCCATTTTGATAATGGTTATTCCGGTTGTTGTTCTGGCGGTTGCCTTGGTTGGGTTTCCCATTCTTGGCCTAACACTCAAATTCTCTATGGCCTAGGTTCTCGCAGAACCTACAAACAACTGGGTTTCTATTACAGTCCTGACCTGGGTGATTATTATGGCAACGTCTACACTCATAGACTCTCGTTCCATTCCCTGCAGACTGGTACTTATTCCCATTGTTGTTGTGGAAATTGTTTCTGTTTCCACCATGATTTCCCTTGAACTGGAAGTGATTATTCCCTTTGTTCTTCTTAAAGTTTCCCTGATGTTGTTGGCCACCACCTTGATTTTGGTTACCAACATCCTTCCTCCTTTCACCAACTCCATTTCTCCTTTGCTGCAGACCATACAGATGAGCATCTTTCCCGTACAGGGTGTCAAGAGAGGTAAAGGTCTCTCCAGCAAGCATCATTTGCAAATCCATAGTTAATCCACTCTCAAATATCTGAGCCCTAATTAGCTACTCCGTTGCTACCACTCCAGGTGCAAACCTAGACAGTTCTATGAACTTAGAATAGTATTCCGTTACAGACATCCCTTCCACCCTTAGCTCGATGAACACTTGGGCTTTCTGCTTTTCAGGTATGGTGGATAAAACTTGTTTCTCAAGGCAACTTTGAATGATTCCCGTCCAAATCCAGGTGTAGATCTTAAAGCATTCTCACACCTTTGCCACCACAAATCAGCCTCTCCCCTAAGGTAATACACAACACTATTAACCCTAAGGTCTCCTGAGCAATTCACAGCTAGTATAAGCTTATCGAACTCTCTTAGCCAGTTTTCAAATACAGTTGGGTCTACTTCCCCTTGATACAAAGGAGGCTTACTTTGGGCCACCTTCTTAAACATTTCACCAGCTGGATCAAGTCCTTGATTGTTTCTATTTTGTGCTAAGTTCTGCACTACTTCAGCTAGTTGCCTAACCACATCGGCAATCCCTTGGGTAGTCATGTCCCTTCTCCTGAATAAAACAAAAGACTAGCTTTAACAACTTGGGTTGGACACTACCTTGCTAAAGCATTGCACTAACAGGTCACATAATAGCATAAACATGCACCAAAATTTCGGACTCTTAAGGCAAGATTGACGCCTATTATCGGGCCAATTCTCGCTTTAATCCGCATCACAAAGTTTAAGTGGTGAAGAATTGGACCACCTTGCAAGTACAATTTCATTGACGAAATACATGAAATTCTTTTGCGGTAGAAAACTTAAAACTTAGAATTGGAGGTAATAAAAAGAATTCTAAACTTTTATTGCTTCAATGAGAAGATAATACATCCTTTGGATAGTAATTTATTCGAGAAACCACAAAACAAATTACTAAAACCATAGATAGTAGCTTGCTACTTTATTACTTCACTAAAATAAGCATTAGCTATTACATTAGAAAAGTTCTGAATGCTACTCTACTAGCCAACCTCCCCTACAAATTTGTGGAGAACGGTATTGGTCTTCAAAATCATCTAAGTTTTCTTCAGGGTCAGACTCGCATTCCATATCTTCATTATTTTGTTGTGGACTGCTATTGACCTCTTCATTGTCTTCAGGCTCAACTTCAGTGTCACTAGAGATCACAATAGTGGGTTCACGAATGATAGCTAGGGTTAGGATTCTCAATCTCAACAACATCGTCATCACTATCCTCATTCATAGGGGTTTCCATCTCACTCTCTAATCTCGTAAGATTGATATTTTCCACCATTTTACCATCCTCAAAACATTGCTCCGCAAGCTCTGGAATAGTGGTCATAATCTCCATGTCATACCTCCATCTACCAAATGGAGTACCATACTTGTAATAGTTAGGAATACCACTGTCAGAATGCAAATCATGGAATCGATTCTTAAGCTCTATGTATGGGTTCCTATGGGGTAAGCAATGAATAACCATCTCGGCCATAACATCCTTTTTTCCTTAGTTCAGGCAAATTCTGGACCGTAGCAAAATAGTTGCAAGCGAACTCGATCTTCTTCACATAGATGTGTGGGGTCACACAATCTAGTTTCTCTAGGTGTCCTAGATTAGCGAACTTCGAAATCAACATCGTCCTGAAAGTACACAACTAACAAGTCTCACTAAAGTGTTCCAAAGCAAAGTAAGTTCGTGGAGCCATACAATTTCAATGCACGCATACATGCTTAATCATGAATCGTGATGCAATTAATCACATAAAGCAACATAAAATATGATTAATACTTAAAAGCATAAGCATACAATTAGTACTTAACACTTAGCAAATACATGCATACACATATTAAATGCATACTTAACCTAAAAGTAACCTTCTTAATCTACCCTTTCTCACTTAGAAATAGGAATAATTTTCGAAATTAATTAAATAAATAACTTCAAATATAAGCGAAATTATTAAAATCGAAAATTAAAATAATTAATCGAATAATTAACTAATCCGATTATTTTACGATAATAATTAAATAAATAAATAAATAATACGGAAATTTTATTTTTTTTGAAAAATTCGGAAAATCCGAAAAAAAATTCGAAACAAATCCGAAAAAAGAAAAGAATTTCGGATATTTAAAATTTAATTCAAATTTTTTGAATTTAATAAATTCGAAAAAAGATATTTAAATAAATAATTAAGTTTTCAAATAACTTCAAATAATTGGTATTTGACTCTTTCGAAATATTGAGTACTCAAAATAGCATTTTGACTTTAGGAAAACAGTTTTCGAAAAATCCTAAAGTTCTGCAAATAGTAGTTTAAGGATTTACCACTTTGCACCATTAGTTACTGCAAAGCGGCTCTTAAACTAAAGCTCTGCAAATACCACTTTGTAACACCCTAATAATTTCTTGCTTTTTATAAAACATTTTCCAACTTAAAACAAAGGAATTACCAAGATATTACCGCCACCGTGATAACGACTAAGGCTATTTACCAGAATTACGCAGCGGAAATAACTAACTTTCAAAATATAATAAATAGTAATGATCATTAAAACAACTTGGAACCATCAAGGCCCAAACCAAAGTGATAAATCGTTTAAAATAGTGATAGTAGTAGTCATCACTAAAATCAGAAATAGAGTTTATAAATGCGAAAGATGAAATAGTCTCTCATCACTATTCCATGATAACTTCTCCCGCAAGTTATCTCTACCAACCTGCTTATTGAAAATTACTCCCCAACAATGCAAGTGCAATGATGGATCATCATAGGGTCATTAAGGCAAAGGCCATGACCGAAAGACATGAAGCACGAAGTCAGCAAAAGCTGAGTACGAACAAGCTAGAATAACATTCTATCCTAACATGCTTCACTCGAATAATAAAGATAATCCACATACAAAAACCATTCAAGTAAACCAAGTAATCATAATGACATACTCAAGACTTGACACGACTCTTAACTCATTGATTAATAAGAATTAGATTCGAACGGGTAAAACACAAAACCACTTAGGGAAAACAAGACCACTGAGGGAAACTGATGGTGTTGGGATCGGAGCCCACCAAACACCAAATAATATAGCTAGAGTCGGGCTTTCTACCGACAGTCGGACCATACCGACGGAATTCCTGCGCATTTAATAAGCGAATAACCAAAAGAATGAAACGTCTTGTATAATTCAAGGAGTACGAGTTTCTTCAACACGACTCCCCCCATTGTTCATACTAAAGGTATATACGTTCCAAGAGTTTTGAACCTCATTCGGGTTACACTTTACGTTAATTAGTATGTTAAGTTCAAGACTTAACCCAAAGATATAACTCACAAGTAATACAACAATTACACGCATGAATACGTACTTAAACAATGACACTTCATTTTAATCCTTTAGGACTTGTGATCAAACATAGGACTCAAGTGAATTTATTCCCATAGTTCCATCTCAAAACATTGTTGAGACGACCCAACATTGACCTTCTTAACATGCGGGATGTGCCCTTAGCATGAATAGTCCTTAGTTCAATTCACACAAACTCTTTAAATGTATTCTACACTTGCGGTAGAATAAACAATGCACTGAGGCAATATAATAAGCGATGCACTGAGGCAATATTCAATAGGCTCATTGTAAGCTAGACATCCCGTACAATAGCATAATCATAATAACTTGCATGCGAAACACTCTTACATGCATACCAATTTGAACAACATGCTTGACATGATTCAACGATTATAAAAGTCCATAACATGATAGTTCAATAGAATCTATAAAGGATACATCAATCCATAACATGCTCCTTCACATAGATTCAAAACAATTCTCACATGCTTGTTCACACAATCAAACATGAATTCACAACACTTAAGTTCACATGATTCACAATCAATATACTTCACAAAGTCCTCATGGGATGAGTGGTCACCCTAGTCTTGTACGTACCTGGAATACCTAAGTACGGGGGCCACAGTGCGAATCACAACTCAAGCTAGAAATCAACTCCTATAAACACAAGGGAGAAACTTAATTATTATCATGTTTACTAAATTTCCAGCAACTATATTTAAGAATCTAAAACCCTTGGTTTATTTAGAAATTAATCGTTATTCGCTAATTTAATAGTCTCAAATAGTCAACTCAAGTCCTAGCATAAAAACATTGACTTTTGACCTTACAAATCATTAAAAATCAACACTTTAAATCTGAAAATTTAAGTTGATTCCCATAATTTAAGTCGTCATTAAATTATGTGAATCAATCGCTTAAACAATCGGAATTAAAATCCTACTAATAGGTCATTGATAAAATCATGTTTTGACCTTAAAATTGACAATTTAATTAACCATTAAATCTGAAAATCATAATTCTTTTGAATTAAAATCAATCTCATCAATTCAAATACGAAATATTAAAACACGGTCTTCATAACCGTTCCCAGCAATTTAAATAATCCAAACAATTAAATAATCGTAATTAAATAATTAAAACAATTTAAAAACTGAAATTTGAAAAGTTAAAAGTATACGGTTTGATTCTCAACACGACAACACACACACGCAACAATTGATGTGTTGTGTGTGGGGCAGCGACGGTAGCAACAACACAGCACGGCACGCATTGCGCGCGCGAGGCAATGGCAAGGGCGAGCGAGCAGGCGAGGGGTGCGCTGCTGCTGGGCGCGAGGGCGAGCGAGCAGGCGAGGGAGTGCGCACTGCTGGGCGCGACGAGCGAGCGACGAGAGAGTGTGGGCTACTGCGCGTGAGGCGCGGGCTGGCAGGCGAGCAAAGCCACGCTTGTGCCTTGGGGTCGAAGGAAAGGGCGGACGAAAAGAAGGAGAGAGAGGGAGAGAGAGATTGCTGAAAAATTAAGTGGGAATTTAATGAAGGGAATGGGGTATTTATAAGTTTTCCTTCCTTCATGGGCTAGGTTTTAGGATTTAAGGTTGGGCTTGCTTACGGGCTTAATTAATATTAACTCCTTGCAAGCCTTGTTGGGTTTGATCATGAAATTTGACTGGGCTTATATTAAATTAAATTCGTTTTCAAAATATGACCCAACAATTCCCGATTAAATAAATTCGTTGAATTTATTTAATAAAATCTGGTTTTCGCAAATAATTAATAATTAAATTATTTAAAAATAAAATATGTTTAATTCCTATTAAATGCAATTAAATTCGTAAAAATCCTTATAAACACAAAGTATCCAATAATATATATATATATATATATATATATATATATATATATATATATATATATATATATATATATAATTAAATTGAATAGTATATAATTATAAATATAAAAAGTGATTACATTACAATCCTATGAAAAACTAGCATCCATAATCTAAGATTCACTACAAGAAAATATCAAAGACAATAAATGGTAATGAACTTTTCCAACTTTTCTCGAACTTCTCCCTAAAAAAAAAACTCCGAATGCATTATTATTTCCAACACAACATTCTATATATCACAAGTTTTTGTTTAAAAGTTATAAGTTGTTCTAATAATCAATAACCGTGTTTTTGTTAAGTAAATTTGACTATATACGTTCTTTTTTTATTTGCAACACTTATATATCCAATGCTTTTTCACAGTCACATCACATTTTAATCTATTACTATATACTAAAAAAGACACCCAGGAATGACATGTGTCAATTCCTGGTGCGAGTTTTCCCCGCCAAAAACCACTTTCCCAAAAAAAGTGTATCAGTTTGATTCATATTTATTCTCTACCTTTTTTATAAACTATTTATGTATGGAAACAAAATTTAGTTTATAAATTATGGCAATAATAGATACGTCGTAATATTAATTATTCTAAATTGGTAATATTTTAGTCAAATCGCTATATTAATAATGCAAAATATATATCACTCAATATTTTGGTCAAATTACCATATATATTAGCATTTTAAATATGCATATTAGATGAATAAATTTAAACGAGTATGTTAAAAATGTTATAATTATTTAGTAGTTTGGGAGATATTCAGTTTGATATTTTGTAAAAAAATTGATCAAAATCCGTGCGTGCACGGATCTAATCTAGTATATAAAATATGGATGTTGTTAATGTAAACCTTTGGACATCTCGTAGGCCCAAAACTAGTTTATGAATCAAAGATGTGGTCGACTCACCAAGCCGCTAACAGGCAACCAGGCAAGTAATTACTGGTTTATTTTATTTTGGACAAATTGTTTTTTTACCTCCTACAAAAATTGAAAAATTGTTTTTTACTATCTATTAAACTAAAACTTGTATTTTACCACCTAAAAAAAATATTAAAACTTGTTTAATTTTGGGTGTTACTTAATGCAGAAAAGATTTTCTTTATGCAGAAAACAAATATACTTCAGTGTCTTTGGATGGGAAGCAAAAACCTTTTTTAATTGCATTACCCTTTCTATATACTCAGCTTCTGTCTCGGCATAAACAATTTTGTTCCAATAACTAAGAAACGCATTCGCAAATAGAACACTCCTAGTGTCAGTTTTTGCCCTAGCTTCCACATTTTTAGCAATATGTCGTATGCACAACATATAATCACTCTCGGGAAATACATCATCAATCGCGTGTATCAAAGCATACTCTCTATCCGTAATAATAACTTCTGGCATATGATCTGGGTCAAAGAGAGATCTCACACACCGAAGTGCCCATTCAAAACTGTCCCTTTTCTCATCTTGGAGAAATGCAAATCCAACGGCAAAGTTTTTCCCAGTTGGAACACATCCAATTATTTCTAGCAAGGGCATTTTGTATCTATTTGTCTCATAAGTGCAATCCATCATCAAAACATAATTAAATAACCTTAACATGTGCACAGCCTTTTTGTTAGCAAAAAATAAATCAGTTAATACATTTGTACCTGGTGTAGTTCGGTACCAATAAAAGTAGGATTCATCATTTAAATATTTTAGAGTTTGTTGCATAACTGATCGACCATCCATTTCTTCGTTCCTTATTTTGTGCCGAAAGTTGTATATTTGTTTCACTGTGGTTAAGTTTTCCTTATTTTCATTCTTTATAGACACCAAAATCTGTGAAGGTGTCACATGAGCTCGAGTCATTTCCCTTGTTTTATTCTCCTCATCCTTGGTCAACCTACTCATTATCGAACGACCCACATTATATGCAGGAAAATCATGATTGTGATTTCCATCGACTACAAACAATCTCCAAGTTCCCCCAACCATTTCCTTTCCATTAAGACGAAATGGACACTCACATCTCTTGGATCCGGTGTTACGCTTGGTATTAACTTGTACACTAGGATTATTCCTACGATAAGGTAAAGATCTTTCACATCCCAACCATACATATGCTTCTCCAGATCCGTTGCCTGCACCTCCTCTTGAAGTGATAATAACTACACGTATTTTGTGCATTTTTCCGATATCTCTAGCAAAATTTATTAACTCAATTCGACTTTTAAACGTCACGTTTGTCTCGAATAAGTAGCCAAAATCCTTCAATTGGCTCGAATTTAATTGGACATAGACATCCTACAAAAAATAAATAATGCAATATGATTTTACTACGTTAACATATATGTACATTTAAAGGGCTCCTATATATATACAGTGAGAATGCCAATATTCTTTATAGCCGTATCAAACAGGTTGGTCAAATTGAGTTTAACGATCAAAATTACTATAAAAAATATGTAATATAGCCAAACACTATGTAAACTATTTGCAGGAAAGTGGATATCACATTTATAGGAACATGTTTTTTTGTCAGTTCATAGCAACATGGTTGAGGTCAATATACTGACCAGGTTGTTTTGTATCCTTCCCATGTTAGTTTCAGTTGAGACCTAGTTGTAACTCTGGTATATGACCTATATTGTTGTGCATTCACCAAAGATGTCTCACTATATAAATACTATATATATAGCTAACGTAATTGCATTATACTCCGCATTATGTAATTTTGTTCTTTACGTTCTATTGTTTGTGTCTGAGGTCTTTTCAAAAAATTTAAGCAGTTATACGGATAGTTGGCTATGTCACTTGTTATTGTCAACTATTTATACAATATATATTCATCTGCATGTAGCTATGTGTAAGCGTTGATGTAAATAAGTGAAACAATTAAATATAATTATTACAAATAAATCGTTTGCTAACCATTATGAATTAACCACTACTCTAATTTAATTGATCGTTGAAGCATAAAAACAAGGCATACAATCTATTATTAAACACAAAGTCAAACCAATATTATTTTACTATACCTCAATTGAATCTGTATTTGTTGTATTGTCAAAATTTCCTTGTCCTTCCTCCATACTCTTGATGTGAACAACTAACGTGTTCTTATTATCATCAAAGGTCGAATGCTCTCGTTCATTGATATGTTCATCATATTTATAAAAAATTATTGTCAATTTCTAATATGCATAAGAAACGTTATATCTATATAACTCTAACTCTAGAATCCTAATACATACAAACTTAGACAATAATATTTGTAGTGTCACAAAAGGAGTAAAATTATATCTTGGCCAGCTAGGTGTGACCATGTATTGGGATAGAATATTAAGAATATTAAGTAAACTAGTACACTTAGAAGTACATTCGACGTAGGACTAATTAGTAATCCCTTATTAGAGTAGCGGTAGGAGTCAACTACTTGTAATATACGAAGTATATAGGTGCTATTTTTTTTTTTTTTTTTTTTTTTTGCAACGATATAAAAACGACCATTACAGGGTCAACAAGACTTCCTAAAAGAGTAGAAGAAGCAGACTCAACATTATCATAACAACAATTAGAACTTAAAAGTAGCCATATTCTTCTTCCATTAGCGGTAGTGGTGATCCAAAGATGTGGGCCTTGTTAACCATCAATTGTCCATTCTGACCAGGAAATTATCTTCCACAACTTCGTAAGAGCTTTCTCAAATTTCAGAGGTACTATCATTGATGGACTCTTGACCCAGCCTTAGAGTTAGAATAAGTGATGGATCTCCCTTGAACAAGCTGCTGCTGATACACATACTCCATGGCCATTCCTGGATAACTAAAATTCTCAAACAAGCTCACAATAACTCTATCATCTTCTTCCCAACACTCATAATGATTCAACAAAATAGGAGCCAAACTTGATTCTACCCCAATCCCATTACGAGAGATAACTTAGGACTGAAATTTAAACTCTTGGAAAACCCAATTAAACTTCAACAGACTATTAAGGAAACAAAATACAAAACACTACTAGAGACACCTCAAGGAGAGGGATGAAAGCTACACTACACTTACAGATCGATCGTTTACGGTGGAGACAAAATCCTTGCGATTAGCCGCGAAATGAAGCTTTTTCCCTAAAACTAGTAGGAAATTACACTCGCCGGTGACCACAGAAGTTAGATCGGCCGCCGACGAGCCTCATGGTTGTTGAACTGACAGAGCGGTGGAGGTGGGGTTTTGGGTACTTTCCATTTTTGTCGATTCAAAGATCTGAAAGTATAAAGGTTCTCAATTGCTTGTTATTGGAAACAAAAGATTCTCTTATTATTTGTCAACGTGAATTCATTTTTTATTAATAATTTTTATTAATTAATTAGGGATATTTGGGTAATTTTAATTTCTGCATAAAGAAAATCTTTTCTGCATTTAGAAGCTATGTTAATTTTTTACCACCTAAAAACTAAAAATTAGATGAAACTTTTATGTGTAGCTACCTAATTTAATTTTCCTCCATTTTTTATATTCCATGTGTGATTTTCTTTAACTTTTCACCCTTCTCTCTTTATTTCCATTAAGTTTTGTCAATTTTGTGAATTAATGGTGGTGACAAATTATGTGAATTCATGGAAAATAAGGAAGCGGTGGAAGAGATGAGAGTTAAAATACATGAAATCGTGGAATAAGAGAACATATTAGAAATATTACGATTACTAGTATGAATCCCGTGCGATGCACGGGTTTCAATATGGAGCACTTTTTTATTTTTTAGAATAAAAACTTTAAGATAACTTCCTATTGTATTTATTTTGCATTTGAGATAATGCCTTATTTGTAATTCTATCTTATATTTTATAGGGAATTGTTTTTTTTTTGAGGGGATTTTTTAAAGGAGATAATTGTATCTTTTTCTCTTACTATCTTTTACCATCAAAGGTTTAATGTAAATAAAACTCTATTACATACTTGATAATTATCTAAAAATATAAACTAATTGTATATTAAATAGTTTCGTTTTCCCGTAACCATCTCTTAGACTGTAAACATAAACTTTGTATGGAACCCAATCATTCATCGAAATTACTTTGTACTCGTCGTTTAGATGATCATATCCAATACCGAAGGTGCTATACCATTTGATACCAATAGAAGATAGATTTATCTGATGATAAACTTTCGTCAACGGATTGAGGAAAACCAAGGCCGAGGGATATTGATTATTCACTCCACACGTACAAAAGTAAGAGGTCATTGCAAGAAGCTATGTACAATCCTTAATGTATACTTTGACGTAAAGTTATCCGAAAACATGTATTATTTGGAATTTAGTTTAACCGGAAACATGTATTATTTGGAATTTAGTTTAAGTATGACTTTAAAGAAAGCCACGAAGGCAAAGCTTATAGTTAATTAATGAACGCCACTTATTCGGGCTAAGAGATAGGAATAAAAAGTGAATGGGATCCTTACTATTAAGGTAATTGAAATTACAATTACAATTTATTAATTATCAATAACTACAATCGGCGTGCTTAAAAAAAAAACTATCCAAGTAAAATCCATTTTTAAATATTCCTCAATTGCACAGTAGCAGTCTACTATAATTTGTTGCAGCAATCGCCCTCCTTAAATTAAAGTTTGTGCTTCACTTTTTCTTGTGTGCAACCGATATATGTAATATATACTCCACCATCGACTTTAAAGAATACTACGGTATGAATAAACTTTGTAAGCATGTTCAGCTGAATTGCTTGACCGTGTTAAGCTCAGACTAAGATTATTATCCAAGCTTTTAACAAACTTAGTGCCATAATATCTGCTAAATTTCTAATGATTTTACCAAAAAAGTTTGACATCATTAGTTTATCACTAAATCTTGAGCGAGCAATGTTTCATCCGTGTGAAGGTATCTTCGTATCCAACATGTAGTTTTTGGTGGTTGTAAAATGGGCGATTAGGATGAGGGGATGACTAATTTTGAGTAATATTCTACCTTGTTCTATATGTGCTTGGTGAGCGGTTCAATTGAAAAAGGAATATGGATATATATACAAAAAGTTAGAAGAGAAGTAGGATAATTTTTTGTTGAAATCTATCTTTATCATATTATCTACAATTTAAATCATGCAAGACTCTAATATTATTTATTTATTTTTAATATTAGTTAATTCCGTGTGATGACGTGGAAATCCTATGTGGACGCTCTAAATGTTCTCCAAAAAACTCCCCTTTATATATATATTAGATTAGATTGAGGCCCTCACATATCATTTTTATCTATTTTTCCATTTTTCAGGTGGTAAAAAACAAGTTTTAAATTTTTTTAGGTGGTAAAATACAAGGTTTAATTTTTTTTAAATGATAAAAAATAATTTTTCGATTTTTTTAGGTGATAAAAAAGCAATTTGTCCTTTTATTTTATTTTAATTAATTGAGGCATTAGTTATTCTTCTTTTCTTTTTTTTTTCTTTTTTCTTTTGAGGCATTAGTTTTCTTTTTTCTTTTTCCTTTTGAGGCATTATTGGATTTTTTTAGCCCAATAATGATTTATGAACGTATATTTAGCCAACAGCCGCACAACTAACTTTTTCTCTTTCCTCTCTCGTTTCTTCGGTAGGGTTCTTCTTCATCTTGTCAGGTAATGATCCCAACCTCTGTCTCTATCTTTCCTCTCTTTCCCAGATGACGTTGTATCGACCATCTCCTTGAACTCGAGTTATCGATTTTCTTCCATCTGTTTCAAGTTGAAATTCATTGATTTTTTATTTTTTCTATACTATTTTGGCTTTATTTTGTCGAATTATGTTTTATATTGTCGAATTTATGTTTTATATTGTCGAATTTGTGTTTGGATTGTCGAATTTGTGCTATAATTTAGGGTTTAATTTTTTTTCTATTCAATTAATTTGCTATTAGATTGTCGAATTTGTATAAGATATCCAGTGCAATATCTGAATTCCTCAATTAATAGTATCATGTTTTTAGTTTGGATTTTAGTCCTTCTGGTGGTTTAATGGATGCAGGATTGCATCCGGAAATGTTTTGCTGTATAAGTTGCATCATTATTAGCAAGCATAGGATAATAGGATTGTCTGGATGTATTGTGTATTAGCAAGTTTTAACAGGATGTTTGTTGGTTTGTTGTTTTCCTCTGCTAGAATGCAGTGTTTTTGAGTTTTATAATAGTAGCAGCAGCAATAGTATTTTATGATCAGCAACTTTTTTTATAGCCATCAGCAGTAATTTTTTGAGTTAATTTGTACTAGTTTCAATTTGTTATGATTTCTTCTTTTCTATTGTACATGTATGATGTAGAATAGACTACAAAATTTATTCTCTTACCAAACATCAAGTAAGGGAAACGTATATAAGCGATTCTTTTCCTAGGATATACCAAACAACCAATAATGGTATTACTTAATCTTACCCTTTCCCCTTCTTATTTGTTTCCATTTCACTCTCTTTCCAACATTCATACCAAACACCCCTAAGATATTTACTGAAAGATTGAACAGTTTTACAACTTTTTTTTTATCGATAAAGGCTATTAAAATGGAGTTTTTCTTGTTTCATTGTTGTTTTTCCTGCTTGGCTCTAATTTTCTATCGTTTTAATTTTGTTGTATGACATAAAGGTTTCTAAATCCGCTTTGTTTGCTTAGATTAACAACCCTACCCGTTTCTCATAATATATTCAGATATGGAAAATAACGAAGTATAAAGGTTTAATCTTGTTGAAGTGTGATAGTACTTTTCTATGCTTTAAATCTGCTCTCTTTTGATTAAATTCACAACCATAATTTTATTCTTTAGCCTAATATATTCAGATATGAACAATAAAAAAATTAATTTGAAGGGCTTCTCGAGATGTCAAAGTTGTGGCGACAACGAGGTTAACTATGGTGTATTATCCACTCCCTTACTCGAGGTATTCTCAATTAGTGTACATCCCATTCCCGACCTCACAGGCAACTTGTTTAATTGTGAAATCTATGGCTCGGTTAAGGTCACTAATGGATTAGGTCATGTACTTGTTCTTTACAACCGAGATCGTGACAATCCAGAGTTTATCAAGCCCAATGAAACAAGTTACAATCGTTATTTGTCGTTAACTGGACTTAAGGATGGCCGTGTTGTTATACCCTATGATTATGTCATTGTGGATATGTGCTTGAGGGACAGGTCTCGAGATGACATTGTAATTGCCAAAGGGGAGTTGAATTTCAATTACAAAGAATCCTTTTACACAGAACATGGTGCCAAACGTGTTGTAGGTGACGCTGGATTTGCGACTTTGCATTATGCCACTTTCCCTTATGCGGTGGTAGCTACTGTGGATGTGGTATTTTTCAGCAAACATGATGATTATGACACAATAGACTATGATCCGGATGAATATTCTGATTATGATAGTAGTGGATATGTAAATGATGACGCCGATGCTGATGTTTATGGGACTGTTGCTGCACATACCAATTTCCCTGGAAGTAGCTCCTACGAAGATAATACTACTATTTCAAGCATACTTTTCAATATGCCACATAATCAATGTGTACGGGTCAAATCTAGGACTTTTATCGAGTTGTCGAGATCTATGGTGGCTGTGCCCTTTTATTCGAATTCTCCCCTTCAAATCCATGTAGATTTCAAGTATAATGATGGAAGCAGGCTAGCTGAGGGTGTCTTAGAATTTCAATATATATATTGTGGCCTGATTAAGAAGGATGTTGTGGGAGAAAATGGGCGTATCCGAGTGCGAGTGAAATGGGTTGATGCATATGAGCAACGTTACAGGGGAAGTGATCTAAAACGGAGTGCAACCTTTGAGAAAGAAGAGAGCGAGATGGAGGGGCTGGTTAAAAGGCAGCGGGTATTTGTTTTTGTTTATTTCTTAATGGGATATTTCGTTTCTTGTTCTCACCTCACTATTAATCTTTGTTTTCTCCTTGTAGAGTCTTGTTGATCCACAACCCTCTTCGGCCTTTAGTGATTGGTAGGTGGCTCTCTCTTTTGTTGGATTCTTTGGTTGCTTTTTATTTTTATGATTTATGTCATATTTGTCTATTGGGTGTTTCAGTTAGGGTATGCCTATGACTAGGACTGTGCACCGGTCCAAATCCGGCCCGTTCCGGATCCGAAATCTAGTTTTTTTCATGTCAGGTCCTGAATTATTCCGGACAAGTTTGGTCCTGTAAATTCCGGACCGGTTCTAGACCCGAGTAAAAGAAGACTAGTTTGTTGCAACTGGGAGTTTTGGTTGGCACAGAATGACTAGGATCTCAAGAAGCCTTTCATTCTACCGAACATGATCTCTGATTAGTATGCTTCCTGTAAATTCTGATTTGATTTTAAACTACTTTTGGCATATGCCAGGATTCACACAGTTTATGTGTTGCACTGTTTTTTATTTTATTTTTTGGGTGGCGGAGTGCTATTATTATGCCAAAAGTACATGTTATGCAGTTAGTTTTTGCTTCAGAACAGTCGTTAATTCACCACTTATTATTTTAGTTTTTCTCAATTCCAAGCATGCTCTATATATCTTTAGGGGCTTGTGTTTGTTTGTTTAGTTTTTTATGCAGTATAAAAGTTGGACTAATGTATGAGGGAATGTCTTTTTTCATTACCAGGTCGAAAGAAGAACAAGAGGACAATGGCTGGTCCGTAGATCCATTGCCGCTAGTGGAGGTGTTTTCAATTAGCATTGGTAGCAGTGACTTGAAACCTCCCTTTAAGCTGTATGGCAATATTAGAGTGGAATGTTGTCCTATATTCAATAGAGATGAGAGTTCCGCTCAGATATGTTTTGACAAGATAGAGTTCAAGTATCGCTATCGTTTTGGTTTTGATGCCTTAGAGGATTTTGGGATTTATTTTAAGCTCAAGGATGTTGAGGGTAATCTATCTATCGAAGGACAATTTTCGTGGGTAACCCGTTTGCTTGACTCGTGGTATGACAAGCGCATATGTTCTGTTGTACGAGGGGATCATGGATATGTAGCTGTGCATTACACAATTATTTATGATGGAATACAGGCAAAAGTAAAGGTGTTGGTCAAAAGGTTTGATAACACTTTGGACTTACCCACCAAGTTTTATGGAAGTCTTGTTGCTCGGTATAGCAACCATGAGTACTCAAACTCCTATGACAAGAAATACTATCAGAGTACACTTTTTGAGAGAAGTTTAGATGATCCTGTTAACCTTAAAAAGGATAGTTCATTGCCACTGTCAAAATCTCTGGTTTGTGTTCCAAGAATGTCTTCCCTAATAATCCAAGTAGACTTAACAGCTGATGACAACTTACTTCCACAGCCAGGTTTTGGTGTTGAGGTTTTGCAGGGCAGCGTGGAGTTTAATACGGATGGTAGTCAACGTTCTAAGGAGATTTGGGGACAAAACTACTGGATCGAGATATCGGTTAAGTGGCAAACGGGGTTGTGGTAGTTTGTTTAGTGGTAACCGTTGACTTCTTTGGACCTGTATGCCTATGGAGTTAGACTTTAATTTTATGTTTGTATTTTCTAGTTGATTATCATTTGTATTTAAGTGGATAGTTTCAGACATTCCAAAATACTGATTCAGAGTGATGTTTTCGGAATTGAATTCTGTATTTGGTTGTATCCTTGCTGACAGTCTTTTCAAATTCAAATTCAAATTTGGTCTTGCATCTACAACTGCCCTAGAATTGATCATAACCAAGTTTCTGTGATATAGGTCTTGCATCAGCTAATTCACAGCAATGTATATGTTGTATCTATTTAGTTGCTGACCATCTGGGTTACTCATAGTCATAGAAGTAGAAAATTGAAGTCGCCTGGTTTTCATTAAGTTTATTGTGAGATTGTGACATAGAAGAACACGAAGAGAGAGCCTCGAGAAATTTTTGCACTCTATCTAATAGTGTGTCCGTTTGAAGATTCTCGGACACACTATTATAAAACGACAGGGAGCTCCTACAGCTGTTTGTTCCTTTATTATGGAAGAGATGGCAGAGGACCTCAAACAGAATGAGATGACTGCGGAAACAATTTTTGTTCAACAATGACGAAATGAGAACTAGTCAACAAGATCACTAATAGAGAAAACTAGACACATGATAGGGATTAATGCACCATTATAACAAGTCATCAATAGTTAACTGGAGTCAGACTGTTGATTATCCATCTTATTACCATCTTTGATTCTTTGTACAATGCAGGCTTCTGATTTAAACTATTCAGTTCAAGGTGTTTCAATTTCAGAGCAAATTCTCAACAAGTCACCAAATCTAACAAAGTGTAGCCAACCTCAATGGTCAGCACTGAGAGTCTGATATCAACCTTATGTCTAAGCTAGTTCCGGTTGGCAAGGAGCTGGATCTTCTCCCAAAAAGGGGGGCGGCTGTCTCAATGATCTGTAGCCTCATCTTCAGAGACAACACTGACCCGACTCACGCGTTTATTGTGTCTCTCCATAAATCTGTCAGCAACAACTTTCATAAGCAATGGTCGAAATGAAAAAATAAGGATCCCCATCTGATCAAGGACGAAACATCTCTACACCACTTTTGAGTTTTGACAACCGCAAGGCACAAACAGTTGTGAATACTAGTAAATTAGCAGTATACAAAGAATAATATAACCAACACAGCAAAACAACGTATACATGAGTGTTTATCCTTTGGAGTTTGGATACATGAGCTGGTTCAAATAATATAGCTTTTACGTCAAATTGTATTCAGAGTAACCAATAACTGGAAACATAGAATAGAACAAGAGAAAACCTCTTGAGAATAAATGTCAACAATACCAGTAACAAACCTACAACTCAAACAAATGTGTTTACTCTGCTAATGCTTTAATGCTTTAATGCTTTTGCAGCTATCAACCCAAATCTGACAACATACTCATATATCCAATGTTCTTGTAGAGAGTAACTAGCAAGTGGAAAAAGGATTTCTAAGGCCTGCAATAGATAATTTGAACTGATGGAGCTTCTGATGAATTACATGTCTGGAAGTTTATTACAATATGAAGATGAACTACCAAACCTGGAGGTAGTGAGGTACTGAGGTACAGAGGGAGCAGATAAAATATTGAGTTCAGACATCTACCTAATCAAACCTCACAAGGCATCAAATTCAATCATTTGACATCAATGTATCTTCTCATTTTTGCTTCAGAATATATATGGAGCCTTTTCAATCTCCCAAGAGTGTGTCAGCGTCAATCACAAATTCAACAGCTTTATAAAATTCGAAGTCCCAGTAAGTAAGGGAGACAGACAGAAATAGCAAGACAGCAGAATAGGAAAGGGATGTGAGAAAGAAAGAAAACTCCAAGGCCTAATACAACGGTCTTGTATAAAAAGATTGTTTCGTAAAAGGACATTTACAAATTTATGGCGAACTCTAGGAAAACAAAGCTAAAGCTCAATTTGCTCGTAATTGATAATATGTGATTATAAATACGTTTACAAGAGGTTTCATTGATATTTTAACATTCCACGTGCAATATAATTATTAAGCTCTCCGAAATTGTTATTGTATTATTCCACATGAAACATTAGCAACGTGCTTAGGTTGAAAATGGAAGGAGGAGCATCTCATAGAAAAGCAAAGACAAAAAGAATGGTGAAAATAGACATTACATTATTGATAAGAATAAGACAAAAGAAAAACAAAGAAGGAAATTAGGGGTATATAGGTAATTGCACTATTGGGTGAATAGTAATACAAGTTCAAGGCTTTATAAGTGTTAGGATTCACCAAGATAGTGGAGAAGAGAAACCTTTTGTATGACGCCACCATACAAGCGTACATTTGTTGTAAATTCTGAACTACGTTTGAGTTGGATGTGGTTTATTACTTATTTGTAAATGGCCAACTTTGTGTAGTGTAATGTCTTTATTAATACTCCGTAGTCATCTCTTTCCTAAGAATAAGATTAACGCTAGTCTGGGCTAAAATTTTCACATAACGTTTTTATTAATTTTTAATTTTCTCAGATTCTTGTTAAGATCCTTTCAGACTTATTTAATTTTCTCACTTCTACCCTCGTACTCATTCAAGCCTTCTCAAAATAATAAAATAATAATCGAGATAGATGTACTGCTTAAACGTCTTAGGTAGAGTATTGATATTCCAAGACTCTTGCTCAAACTTTTGTCATACTCTTCCACTTAAATGGGAGGTATTAGGTTAATACTCAATAAGAGTATTTCTCAAATTATTGTTCAAACTAGCCTTAATCTTGCTATAAGGGCCAGCAACAAGTTTCAATAGATGCTCTTCCCGATTGCCGATTGGTTGTTGGAAGTTAATGTTACTACTAGTAGTGGTAAGTTGGTAACGAGTTTATACGTTCTCTGTGTCCTTAAAGTAAATGTCTTTTACGAAGCATTATGTATCTTACCCAAAAACATGTGCTTTGTATGATCTCTCCTTAAATATAATGTTACATTTCACAAATTTCAATTACCATCCACAACACCGCAAGTGTGAATATGTTTAGAAAATTGATAAATGGTAGGGTGGAGAGGATTATTATTTAATTTTCAAAAAAATGCAGTTGGCCATTGTGAACCTTGCTTTGGAGAAGGGACTTGATAATGAAGAGATTCTTACAGCAAAGGCTGGATCAAAATTCAAAAAGGAGTATGAGAAAGACAAAGAATTTCCTTTTCTTTCCTTGTTCAAAGAGGTGACATCTTAGTTTTCTTGAAGAATAGGAATATCCACTTTTAAAGCATGCATATATATAATATATAGACAAACATATCACACATAAATTTCCATCACAAACAAAATAAAAACTACAAGAGTTAGAAACTGAAAATGATGGCCAATGTTGTTAATCCAAGCCGCGTGTATGAAGATTACGACCCTCCATCTGATCTCGTTCCAGAAGAACGATGTGACACTATCCTCATTTATCTCCCTGGTAATAAAAATTACTTGTATATTTGTTCAATAATTTGTTTATTTTGAAGCTAAATATATCCTAATGAGTAAATTATGTATATGCAGGGTATAAGAAGGAGCAACTGAGAGTTCAATTAACAACATCGCGCATTCTGAAGATAAGTGGAGAACGCCAAATTGGTGACAACAAATGGAGGCGTTTTAACAAGGAATTTCGTGTCCCAGCTAATTGTGACACCAAAGATATCACGGCTAAATTTGAGGGTGGCATACTTTATATCAGGCAGCCGAAATTGATCACCCCTGCAGGACCACCTGAACAGCCTGCAGACAAAGTAAAATCAGCATCAGCAGCATCAGCATCAGAAGCTCTAAAGCCCCCATCATCACAACAAGCCCCTGGTCTACCACCACCACCACCACCTCAACAAGCTCCTGGTCTGCCTCCACCACCACCTCCACCTCCACCGCATCAGCATGCTCCTCGTAATATGCCTCAACCTCAACAGCAGCTACGAGCTTCTGATCTACCACAGCCTCAGCCTCAGCCTCAACCACAAGCTCCCTTGCTACAACCTCAGTTGCAGAAGCATGCTCCTCAAAAGGGTTCGGAGGAGGAGAAGATGAAGAGAACGGTAAAAGAGGAAGATACAATTTCGAAAGAGAAGAGAGGAAATTTTCCTAAAAAGGATGAACAAGGAAAAGATCAATGTGGATTATCACATAAGCCAAAACAAATGGTTGGTACAAGAGCAAGAGGGTTTTATAGAGAGCTGAGGATGCCAGAAAATCTCAAAAGGCTGGTTGTTTCTGTTATACTTGTTCTCAGCATTGGCCTCTATACTACCTACATGTTCAAATCATTCGCGAGGGATGACAATGAACTATAATTCACACAGAAATACCCAATAATGGCATGCCAGATTAAAGAGTTGATTGTTTCATATGTAAATACAATCAAGGGAGCGTAAAAAAATCAGATATATACTCATCTGACCTAAAATGTAAATGGTTTTCGCTTCCTCATGGATACTGTTATTCAACAATGCACATTCAAGCTATAATTGTAATTATATTCTTGTTCAGTAACATCATTATATGGTTTCTCCTCTTTTATTTTAGAGCTTTACAAAGTAACAAAATGACTCCAGATTTCAGATTTCAGATTTCAGATTTGGTTCAAATTCAAGTTTTTACATCAACAAGGAAATTATTAACATGAAAAATGCTCCTGGAAGTTTACACATGGATTATGTTAAAACAGACACAAATCTAAATGTTGATAACAGTTAGTGAAAGCTATATTCTCACCGTCCCACGCTGTGTTACAGACTAACAATTAAACATTGATTAATTCAGTTAGAACCACAAAAGCTCCATTCAAGAATCAAGATGCAGATCCATGAGTCTGAATCATCATTCATCTCTGCTAGCTTTGCAGATGACTTAATAATGTTGTGTAAAGGTGAAGCTACCTCTCATCATCAGTTGATGTTGGATGCTTTCAATCTTGTATCCTCGATCTACTACTGGTCTACAAGTCTTCCATTTACTGTTGACTCCGAAACCAAAGGCAACATTGTTTCACTTTCTGGATTCAGATATCTTGGAGTCCCTATCAGTTGTAGGAAACCGGTGACTGTGAGATTGTAAAATTCCTTTATGTTGGTGGCAGAATGCAGTTGATCAATCAAGTCAGTTCTTAATTATGAGTATTAGTGTTTACCATTGATTATTAAGAAAATGAATGGCATTATGAGTATAACTTTGGGGTTTATGATAGATGACAGCAGACCAAGGAATGTAAGGAGGTCTTGGTTTTAGAAATTAGAACCTGTCTACCTGGAACTTATAGGTAAACATGCTGGGCTGTTGAACATTAAATGAGGACATATAAGAATTCTATGACAGTCAGTTAGGCAATGAAGGAAGGTAACCTATGTTGCCTAAGTTGGCCTGCTTTATCAACTCTGGAACTCAGCTCTTTGAGAATGACACCACTACCAGTCAGTTCCAACTTATCTTGCTGTAACAAAACTTGCCATAACATGTACATTGCCATAACATGTACAAAACTTGCCATAACATGTACAAAACTTGCCATAACATGTACAAAACTTGCCATAACATAACAGTTCCAACTTCACTTTGAGCCACCAAAGTTATATTGCCATAACATAAAATTGAACCAAGCGGGAATATAGACTAACAAACCAATTGAACAAAACACTGACATACTTTACTTTGAATCACAAAGGTTATATTCCCAAGCGGTTATATTTCAAACATGTACGTTGTATAAAATAACCAACAATGAAACCACAGATGATATATACCCACGCGAGAATATAGACTAACAAACAATTGACGAAAGCCACATATTCCCATGCCAGACTATAGACAAACTTTAACTTAATTCACTTTGAACCGCGAATTAAGGTTATCTTGGGGGTTGACTTTGGTTATAAGAGTTGAGCTCACTCGAAATGGCTTCAGCTTTGGATTCGAGTAGCTTAGAAGAAGCAATGATGAAATATTAAACTCAATAAAAAGATTCTTGGAGACAAGTAAATGAAAAACACAAGGAATTTTGTTTCCTTTCCCTCATAAAAGAGGTCACCTTCAATTCAATCCTTACATGAAGCATTGGAATAATCCATTTTCAAAGCAAATAAAAACATAGTACAAGAATCTCTCTTATTTGTTTATTATATTAGTCCATACATACATATCTATATATATTTCCAGATGAAATTATTCCCATCACAATTATACAACATATTGTTCTAATAATAACAATATAAACTTGATCGTCAGTTTGTACAAGAACGAAGTCATAATGATGATGGCCAATACTGTAGAGCGCAAGTATGAAGATTTCGATCCTGTTTCGGACTTGTTATCTGAAAAAGAGTGCGACACCTTGCTTCTTTATCTCCCAGGTAACGTAACTTATTACTTCATTTTGGTCATTTTTTCAGGTGAAAAAATTAAAATTTTGTTGATGCAGGTTTTAGGAAGGAGCAACTGAAGGTTCAATTAACCACATCTCGCATCCTAAGGATCAGTGGTGAACGTCCTACTGGGGATAACAAATGGAAGCGATTTAACAAGGAAGTTCACGTGACATCCAACGTTGATATGAAGGAGATGACTGCTAAGTTTGAAGGAGGCATACTTTACATCAGGCAACCAAAGTTGATCACACCAGCAGAACCTGCAGCAACTGCGGCACCAGCAGAACCTGCAGCACCAGCAGAACAGCTACAAGATCAACAAGGTCCAACTGGGGGAAATATGGAGAAGAAAGAAGAGGGTGAAATGGATAGGAAAGAAAAAGATGAGATTTCAGCCGAGAGTAATGAGGAAAGGAAAGGAAAATGGTGGATGAATGAGCTGCGCGAACAAGTTGGGGTTCGCATTCAGCTTTTCAAGGAGCTAAGTAAACCAGAAAAACTGAGAAGGCTCGCTGTTTATGTCGTTTTGTTGCTGATACTTGTCTTTCAAATCACCAAGATGTTCAAATCATTCACCAAGGTTGAGGAGCAAACTGTTTTGGAATTCAATCATCAAGAATTTTAAGGCCATTAAATGAGATGCAGACTTACAGATGGACACAACAAGTTCAAATTGTCCTAAAAGCCCTTCTCTGACCTGAAGATCACACTAGCTGTTATCAGGAACTGCAACCATTTCTTACATGATTTCAAGCAATATAAACAGTTTCTGCTATGTTTTTCTTGATCATGAGTTCATGACAGTTTAATATTATTGTTAACAATTTAGCTTCAATTTCTGATTACTAGCCTCAAACCAGACAACGTTTACACGCCAGAGAACGAGTTGGACTGGGAACACCGTCCTGGCTACTCTGAGATAATGTGCCCAAAACCCTGCAATTTCAACCCAAAAACAGAATTTCCATGTTCCTGGATAAACATACTAGCTTCATTCATCGCCTTAAGTCAAGGTGACAAACATAGATAATTAAAGCCAACAATTCAAAACAGAATATATGGTTCACACAACCTGGTCCTCCATATAAAGTTACAAACAAGTCTTATTCCTTTCTCCCATCAGCTGTTTGTCAAACAAGGTTTTTCGAATTAATATCCACCATCCAGATAGAAATTGAAGTAATTCATCAATTAAAACATTATTTGCCTTTCTCGTTTGGGAAATCCAGGCTCATAGCAACCCATTTGTTCTCACAAACTTGCAGCACAGTTACCCCCTTGGGAAGATTAGCTATTTCTGGAACATACGAGTAAACTCTGATGCGGTTGGAAAGCAAGTAACTGCTCACTTCAGGATCTTTCTCCTTCTTCAAATCAGATGATTTTTCAGCTTTTTCCCTCATCAATTTCCCTTCACCTGAAAATCACAATTTTCTTTTAAGTTACCCAGGTACCACTTAACCAGATAAAAAATAAAGAATACACGAGTTAATGCAAACATTAGCAAGTAAACAAGACCATTAACTTCCCTAGACAAAACTCTCCAAAAAAAAGCTATGTTTGGAAAAGGAAACCTGATAATTCAAATGCCATTATTTCAGCCATTTGAGACACGCATCAACTAGATTTCTGTGGAATATATTGCTCCATATACGTTTGATGTACTCCGTAATAAAGATGTATCATTTACAGGCAATGTATTACATATACGGAGTAGTTAATTTAAACAGAACATCAATTTTATAAGGGGCCCTAATTTATTTATTTTCCCCGTTAAAGCCAATAAAGTGTTCAAACTGACCCTAGGTTTAGGACTATTTTCCTTGAGGAGCAATTTACGTGACAACAATTATCAACTTTATATACATGTCCAATTTCTTAATTTTCTTTTTGCGGATGTAACAATGGATTTTCTTTAGCCCTTTTCTTGAAAATAAATTGTTATCTTTGGTCACTTAAAAAAGCATCATTAACTCAGTAAAGCTAGCAAATTTATACGTACTACTTTAGATGATCAACAAAATTATCTCAGATATTACTTTTATAACACATAGGCTCGCATGCCAGAAGAATCATTGACAAAATTGATGTAAACATATAATAGCAAAACAAAAACAGAAACAATTTTCTCTTGCTCAAATGCTAAATATATTGAACTTCTTATTTCTAAATAATGCAGATAATAAAAAAAAATCTCGATTATGACAAATATAATTAGCTTTTCTGACAGTTTAATTCTAAAGGGGACTTTACCCTTGAGAGAAGGAGAACCAACTTCTGCAGGATTGATCTTTGGATGCTTTATGGATTCGGAAGCCGCCCCTCCTTGAGCTGACTTAGGTCCAGTGTCCTATTAAAAGTGTCAATTGCAAACAATGTAATCATATTTCATCAAAAAATTATTTACAAAAAAGATACAGTGATATATAGTAGTATGATTGACTGTGCTACTACCTGTGGAGATTTTTCAAGGGACAGTGAATTCATATCAAGTTCGGAAGCTTCAATCTCTCTTTCCTGTAGATTAGCAACAGACTGTGAGGTCTTGAAATTGCAACTTCTGACCACAACGGAAGTATTGCTCTTGTGCTCTTCTTGTTTCTCTAACTCTGGCTTTTTCTTGGTGACTGCTTATTCATGTTAACAGTTTGTCAGATAACATGGATTCCAAACATCAAAAAAGTTTACCAAAACAGAACTGATGTTTCTCACCTTCTTTGGCTTCAGCAGGAAGTATACTTTTATTGGTTTCCATCATCTTAAATCCATCTTCGGAGGTTACATGGCCTGATGCAACAACAATGTGAGAAACTTTGTGCAAAAATGATACGATTTTCATACAATTAAGAATTTAAGACATATGATAGCGCATAAATTTAAGCAATAATCAATGTTTTTCCTTAGAATCTAATACTGTTTTGCTTCTTATTAACAAAAAAAAAATGTAAATATAGAGTGTCAGAGTTAATGAGTTATTGAAAAAGATTCTAGAAAGACAACCAATTCCTCCTAACTTCCTAAGTTTCCTTGAGATTCCGAGCTTCTAAGTTTCAGAAACAGGGCATATGATCATCATGATAGTTTCTTTGCATAAAAAGATAACAGTATTAACATTCATGTGAGTACAGAATTTAAAAGCTATGAACTGAGAAATAACTTTAAGTTAAGCAGGTTTGTACCTGGAGGTAGACTGTATGGAAAGCGAGCAGAAGACAGAGAGATGAAATGAATCAAGGCCGCCTCAGCAGCTTTATTCTGAGCCTCTTTCACCGACTTGCAGAAAGTGGGTGAATCAAAGGTGGCTCCATTGACGAACACTGAGGCTCTGAAGCGCGGATTGTGATCAGGGCCATCCTTGATGGGTGAATATTTTGGATATGTCCACGATTTCACTACGCACAATTCTTGTAACTTTGATTTGTACATAGTTACTTTTTCTTGTTTGTCAACCTCTGTTTTTCAGTATGATTGCAAGGTTTAACTGAAAGAGCGGATAGGGATTCACAGTTGAGGGACTCTGATCTGAAGCACTTTGACACTTTTATTTGGTTTTGAAGGGAGAGGAAGAAATGCTTCTTGTGTGTTTGTACTTGTACTAATTACCAACTGTAAAATGTCTGAATTATAACACATGTCCACAATGTCAAAAATATTGTCCTTGCATTCACCTTAAAGTTACTGAGATACTTTCCAGAAGCAATCATGGGTTTGTTGCTTCCTGATATTATATGTAATGATAGTTTAATGACAGTGAGTTAATATTCTAATTAAAATGACAGTAAAAGACATTGTGGCACATAACAGGGTGCAACTTTGTTAGCTACACCTAGGCGGCTAGGTGTACCCGGATTTTAGGTACACCCGAAGCACATGTATTACTTCCTTTTTTCAAATGAACAACTCTTTTTTTCCAAATAGAGCGAGTGAGCCATGTTATAGCTCATTCGGGGTAGTACACCCTGGTGTATAATAGACAAGCTAAGAACAAGGAGCAAACAGGATTCCACTAAAGTATGTGTATTGATAATCTCATCTCCATAACTTTGATGAGGTCAAGAGTTGCCCTCAAGTGAAAAAAAAAAAAGAAAAATTGACAGAGAAAAAGGAAAGAATAAGATAACATTGACAAGCTTGCAAATGAAAAAGCAAACTCATCTCAAAGTACAAACAGAGAAAACGTTATATCCTTCCACTCAAGTTTTATTTTCTCAATTAGTTGGGATAATGTTGACTCACTTAGCGTTGGCAAACTGGGTGCGAACAGCCTTGGCAGCAGCAACCATGTTGCTAAGGGCTGGCTTGACTTCAGCATACTTCCGTGTCTTCAAACCACAGTCAGGGTTAACCCAAAGAACATGAGATTCAAGGACTGCAAGCATTTTGGTGACACGGTCTACAATTTCTTCGGTGGACGGGATTCTTGGAGAGTGGATGTCATAAACACCTGGGCCAATGCCAGCACCATATTTGACACCCTCACGAAACACAGAAAGGAGTTTCTCATCTGATCTCGAGTTCTCGATGGTGATCACATCAGCGTCCATGTTGATGATTGAGTGGATAATGTCGTTGAAATTTGAGTAGCACATGTGGGTGTGAATCTGCCAAAAAGAAGTACGTCGAATATTGTTAATATATCAATCCAAAGGGAAGAATAATTACAGACTAATTTATTTGCTTAAATATTGCTCAAATTAAAATAGTAAAAATAAATAATGGGAACCTGAGTTGTGTCTTGAACCCCACAATTGGTTATCCTGAATGAGTGGACGGCCCAATCCAAGTAGAAAGACTGGTCGGACTTCCTCAAAGGCAAACCCTCTCTCAAAGCGGCCTCATCAATTTGGATGACAGTGATATCAGATTTCTCAAGATCCTCAACCTCATCCTTGATGGCCAGGGCAATCTGATAGCAAGTCTCAAACCTGGAAGAGGTGGAACAGAAATGTGTTTACAGAATAATTAACAAAAAGCAACAGCACTCTGTTTGGAAAAATAAATAAAATGCATGAACAAAGATTGGTGTCTGTTACCTAGGTTGATCGTTTCGGACAAAAGACCAGTTCAAAATCGTAACAGGGCCAGTAAGCATCCCCTTCATGGGCCGCTTAGTCATGCTCTGGGCCATTGTGGACCAGAAGACTGTCATGGCATTCGGCCGACTTACATCACCATAGATGATGGGAGGCTTGACACAACGAGACCCATAAGATTGGACCCACCCGTTAACCGTGAAAGCGAAACCAGATAGTTGCTCCCCGAAGTACTCAACCATGTCATTCCTCTATATCATAGGAAAGTAAACATCAGACACAATGGAGTCTAGTTTTTCTAAGAAAAAAAGCAAGTAGAATTTATGATGAGCTCACCTCTGGTTCTCCATGGACCAAAACATCTATGTCAAGCTCTTCTTGGAGTTCCACAACCTTGCGAATCTCTTCCTTAATAGCCTTGACATACTCTTCCTCAGAGACCCTAACACATTAAGGGTAACAACAGTTGGCAACATAAACTATGTTACAATACAATTCAATTCTTGGCTCCAAGAAAATTAACTCACTTGCTAGCCTTGAATTCACGGCGGACTCTTCTGAGATCCATGGTTTGAGGGAAAGAACCAATAGTGGTGGTTGGTAATAGAGGAAGGTTTAACTTCTTCTGTTGAGCCTCCAGCCTGGTACTCACATTTGTGGTGCGGCGATGATCAGATCCCCTCAAGGCAGCAGCCTATGCAGCGAAGAAAACATCAGCACGAGATTTGGGAGGGACTACACAACTGCAACAGAAAACAAATAGAGGAAAAATTCACTTACTGCCTTCTGAACTGCTTCGTTAGTCACTCTAGGCGAAGACTTTCTTGAAGCCTGAGCGGCAGAATTTGCTGAAAAAATGGCCTGCGATAGGGATAATTGTTAAATGAATCAGGTCTCCAAACAAGATGACTTGATGGAGAACAGTCATGATTCCAGAAAACTTTGAAAATCCAAATTTGACATTGAGGACAGTACTTACATTGTCAAATACGAAGTAGTTCTTAAAAGATAAACCATTACATTAAGAAATTCTGTTATAAATGATCACTACCTACCCTACAGATTATAGTGACAAGAACTCACCTCATCTTTTTCACCAGACAATGCCTTAGCCAAGGCATTCACCTCAACAATTTTCTGAGCAGCAAAAGCAAGCCATGACTTGAGCTCTGAGTCTAACTTAGTTTCATTCACCAGATCAACAGCAGTGTGAAGAAGAGAGCATGAGGTAGATACAACAAGCTTGTCTGTGACACAAACACGAATTAGCATAAGACGGCTTTGAACACTGAAGAAAATAGCATTGAATTGGAACTTGTACGCTGCATACCTTTTCCGACAATCCCCTCAAGAGCCTGTAAGCTGCTAAGAGAACCTGCAAGGTCATTAGCCCAAATGTTCCTCCCATCCACAACTCCAGCAAAGAGATACTTTCCAGGAGGAAATCCACCCTTGACCAAGTCAAGAGTCTTTGTGCCACGGACAAGATCAAATCCAAAAGCAGTTACACCCTTCAATGAGGTGAGAGTTTTGTAAGCCTCTGCTGGAACATCAGCAAAGTAGGTTTCGATAAGAACATTCAAGCCTGATAAAGAAGACTCTAGCTCCGTATAGGCGCGCGTGAAGGCTTGCAATTGATGTGCATCGAGGTCCATGACGAGCTTGGGTTCATCAAACTGAATCCAGGATGCACCAGCAGCCTTAAGTTCAGAGATAACTTCCCTGTATACAATAATCATCATTAGCTAATTTAAGACTGGATATACTCAATAGAGCAGAGAAAGTGTAACTCTTTGAGAATCTTACTTATAGACAGGAAGAATTTTGTCGAGTAGAGAAAGAAGAGGAAATGACTTCTCAATTCCTTTGGCTGGCTTTGATGACAACAGGTAAGACACTGGGCCAACCATCACTGGCACAGTCTCAACTCCAAGCTGCAAGAAAAAAAAAATTGGACAAAACCATATAATTTAGCATATCTTGAACAACTAGCTCCGCCTCGTATGAATTAAGCACACTCCTCAAGCTGAATTTACAATTCTATGACTTGTGCTTATATTAAGTTCAATTGATTACTTGTATCTGACAAAATTTTGTCCTAAACCAAATAATCAAAATCGAAACCACTTCACACAACCACCTAGGAAAACAAGGGACTTACAGCCTTGGCCTCCTTATATTCATCCACTGCCTTGTGAGAGGCATATGTAAATTGCATGTCAGGACCCAATTCAGGGACAATGTAGTGGCTGCAAAAACAGGCAAATAAATAGAACATTCATAACCACGAAACACATAAAACATTATTCAAAAACAATGAGAGCAACAAATATCAGGATCACTTACTAGTTGGTGTCGAACCACTTAGTCATCTCCATAGCCGGGACAGTGGCGTTACCCCTAGCCATCGAAAAGTAAACATCAAATCCAATCTCTCCACCGTTCCATCCATATCTTGGGGGAACAGCACCAAGCATCGCGGTGGTGTCCAACAATTGATCATAGTATGAGAAGGTGTTACTAGGAATGTACTTAATCCCAGCATCAGCCATCTCCTTCCAGATTGAGGTCCTTAAACTATGTGCAACATTTTGCAATTCCTCGGCATTGATCTTCCCATCCCAAAAGGATTCTAATGCAAACTTCAGTTCTCTCTTAGGTCCCATACGAGGGTACCCTACAATGTGAGACGCCATTGTTCTTGTACTACATAAATTTACCAATCAAACAGTCAATTATATACTTCTTCCAAATCTTAATTCTTTTTCTAGCAAAAAGAACAAATCCAATTTAGAACATGGGTCAAATATCAAATTAAGCCATATATAAATTACAAACTTTTCTATAAGGCGGTCTTACACAAAAGACCACTTTGGTATCATATAAGTTAAGCAATGGAACCAATTAGTTAAGCACTTGAACTAATTAGTTAAGTACTGAAACCAATTAGTTAAGCAAAGGAATTAATTAGTTAAGCAATTGAATCAATTAATTAAGTAATGTAACTAATTAGTTAAGAAATTGAACCAATTAGTTAAGCAACCAAAGTGGTCTTTCCGGTAAGGCTGTCTTACACAAAAGTTGCCGTATATAAATGACAATTTTCTTAATCCACTCGTTCAAGTTACACCCAGCACGTAATCTTACACCCCCTCACATTCTCCTAATAATCATAGTAGAAATTGTAGAGTAAAACAACAACGTGATCACCAATTAAGCATTAACTCAAGCAAAACTGGAACTCCCTAAAATGATAAAATTCAACCCATTTGATAGCAAACACAAACCCCACAGCTTATTCAATCAAAATTAACAAAATCGAATTTTGACAAAAACCCATTAAAATTAATAAGCCGAAAACTCAAATTAGCTAGATTTTAAAATGAAAATAAAAAAAAAGGGGTCAATCTAATGTAAACAATCAGCAAATTGAGCAACAATAACATCAAATAAAAGAGAAAGTAATAGAAGGTACCTAGCACGAAGTGAAAGACGGAGATATGAGAAGGAGAAACGAGGTTTGGTGGACAAAGTAGAGGAAAGAGAGAAGGAACGAAGTGAAATGAAGGAAAGAGAAGATGCAAACGGCGCGAAGGAAGATACTGAGATTTGGTTCATTTATATTGAATCAGTCTCCACCTACTGCGGAAAATCAGCAATCCTTTTTGAGTGAAATTTTAGTTATCATCGTCCTGTTCTTCGCTTCGGTCGTTTGATAATTTGGTAATTAATCACCTAACTCTACCGTGAAGAGTTGTTGAAATATCAGCCGTCTATCGAAATTAACGATCAACTCAATTTTCTTAATAAAACTAAGAAAGAGGTAAATTTGTCAAAAATTGTTTTTTATAACACAAATTTTACGAGAAATCACTTTATATAATTTTTTTTTGTGAAATCACACCTTAATGTAAATTTTTTTGCGAGAAATGACCTAAGGAAAGTTTCCGGCATTAACTGAGCTTTTCCGGCCATTGACTTGCACGTAAACAGCACGTGTGGCTTAAGTTGGCTAAAGACACTGATTTTGCCAAGTCTTGAATTTTCAAACTTGTTTTTTTTTTTTGATTTTTTTTTCAACTTTAGGTTTTAAAGCTTAGAATTTTGGAGGAAAATTGGGTGTGGTTAGCAAAGTAAAGCCACACGTGCTTCTCACGTGCAAGTCAATGGCCAGAAAAGCTCAGTCAATGCCGAAAACTTACTTTTGGTTGTCTTTCGCAAAAAAATTTACATTAAGGTGTGATTTCACAAAAAAAAAATATAAGGTCATTTCTCGCAAAAAAAATTTTACATTAAGGTGTGATTTCACAAATAAAAATTATATAAGGTCCTTTCTCGCAAAATGTGGGTTATAAAAGGTCATTTTTAGCAAATTTGCCATAAAAAAATTAGCAAATTAATTAGAATACTCATGCTCCATATTTCCCAACTGTCTGCTATCTCCTTGCCTCCTTCGCTCCTTGATCATCACCAGTTCACCAACATAGTTGTGCACATAGAAGCACCGAGAACTGCCATCACCATCACTATCACTACATCATCCCATTTACAAACCCAAAAATCCCCCTACATTTCCCCATTTATTCCGCCGAACAACCTTCACCATCAACAAAATCGCAGCAAGTGGATGAACCGTGGTGGGGAAGAGAGGAATGAAGTGAAAAGGTTGGCTCATCGACGTTTCTGGATGGGTAGAGGGCTGAGGAGAGGTCCGAGGTTGCGGCCTTTGCGGTGGTTGGAAGGAATTGTAGCCGGGATGGGTTGAAGGGTTGTATTCTATCGACTTTGGTCCTGTTTGGTTAAGGAAAGGAAGAGAAAGGAAGGGAAAGGAAAGGGAAGATTTTATTTTCTTTGTTATATACTCCCTCCTATAGAGACCGGTCTCTTCCCATTGTCACCACAAATGCCAATGTGCTAACACCAAAAACTCTCCGAGACTTTCAAATCTTCAATTACAAATTGAAATGACAAGAGTAGCCAGCTACTTACTTTGATCACCCCTATGATCAATTGGCTCTCCAATGACATTCATGATACGACCAAGGGTAACTCTTCCAACGTGAATCTACGAGTATGACATACATTTTCCAAAATCATAACAATTAAAGATAAGCTATAAATTTTAATATGACCATAGAAAATTGTTGGAATTTAATAAAACCAATTAAAGACTTTGCAATTCGATCAAGGTGTTAACCATATAAATCAAACCTCGTACGTCCATTATTAAATCATGTAAAAAATCAACTTCTCTATATACTAACTTTGGTCAACTTTCTAAGATCGATTCGCCTACCACAATACACAAATCATTCGATGTTCATTGATAAAATATAATGACATGGTAGCTGCTCACTATTAATCAACTGGACAATCTCTAATCTAACAACCGCGAGAAAAGAATCAAAAGAAAACACAACAAATATCAGAAGAACAAATCCATATCCAATGATCCTCGGAACTGGTCTAAAATCTGAAATGCAAATCAACAAAACCCTATATAGCTGGTGATGTGTAATATTTAAAAATAGACCACACAAGCTAAAGATTACAATCATCCATTAAGTAAAAGTACTCCCTCCGTCCCAAATTAGTATTTACACTTACCTTTGCACAAAGTTTTAGATGATAAGTGGTTGTTTGCTTATCAATTGTTATTTTATCGAAAAAGTAGATGTGATAAGAGTTAGTGGGGTATTTTTTAATTGAATGAAAGAGGGTGTTGGGACAAAAAAAATTTAGTGGGAAGAGAGAGACAATATAATAATTGTGGGGTCATTCCTAATTTATAAGTGCAACTAATCTGGGACAAACGAAAAAGGAAAGTATAACAACTAATCTGGGACGGAGGGAGTAATAAATATTCAAAACTTAAACAACAACTCAGACCTCACATATTCGTGGAAGTATTGAAAGTATCTTAAGTGGATCACAACAAACAAAAACTTCAATATGAACTCATTTCAGTAAGCGTATGAAGATGGTCGTTTTGTTTGATTTTTTAGCAAACCACATTCAGGGACAAACTGGAAAGGCTGGCACTTTTAGAGTTACACTCTTCTTATAATTATAGTAACAAAATTTATTAAGACCACAAGATCGTCAGAACCAAGAGCACAAATAAATCGAATTTTCATTCCATTACAGCATCAATCCGAGTATTTCTTTTATTCTTTTACTACCAAAATTAAACTAACATGCTAAACTAAAATCAGCTGCAAAACAAGAAAAACAACAATTCGTACCGCTGACTTTGCTCATTAGATGATTGTCGAACCTCAGATATCTCGTTGCCTCTGCTGCAACAAAGAGTGTAGACAATTACAAGTAAGAGACGTCAAGATCAGTCAAAACAACACAACACAAAATTAATCCTAACTAATCCACTCACCTTGCACAAATTCAAGAGAAAATCAAACAAAAAGGTAAGAAACATATATGTTCATTACCAAACAAATAAAGAGAACCTGAAAAGTCGAAATTAACAAGAGTCTTGTTCAAATACTTGATACAATGCTCCAAATTGTTCACATTCGTAAAATTCATGTTATTGTCATCAAACATCACAATCAATTTCTAAAATTTATGTCACTGTCATCAAAAATCACAATCAGTTTCTTTGAAAACAAAAATAATCAAACCAAAACCCTAACTTTAAATTGAGTTCGGCATTGACGATGAAGCTCATCTTTTTAGAAAACTCAACCACTAACCCAATTACAGAAGAGTGAGAAGTTTAAAATACCTTGCACGAAGACGGAACAATAGCTCATAGTTTCTCCGGTTTCATTCCCTTTCTATTAAACACCAAAGCCAAACCCTGGATTTTATAACACTGCATAAATCCTAATCATGATCCTTAAACCTAAACCTAATATGAAGAAAAATTACGAAACTAATAGAAATTACCATAGAACGCGGAGATGAGAATATTTGACATAACCCACCATTTTTTCCTCTAGGAAGCCTTGGGAAGAGGAGATAGAAAGCAGTAGGTGTAATCCCCCGTAAATTTATAAATTTTATTAATATATTTTAACGTATAGTTATTTATATTTTAATAGAATTTACGAATTTTAATAATAAGTATATAATTAACGTATATTTATTTTAGTTAATTACATTTTAAATATTTTTAACGTTTTATGAAATCAAAATAATTTTAGAACTTTACATTGAAAAGAATTCGTTTAACGAAAACACGTTCGATTGAATTTAGAAAATAATCCTAACCGTTTTGGATTCAAATTCTTAAACTAAATTCTAATCCTAGCCCATATTAATAAAGCCCAAAACAAATAACCCATAATCCTTCACCCTTGTTCAATCCCATGTGAAACACAATTCCTCAACTTCACGTGAAAAATAAGAAAACAAAACTCAACCCCTCCTTCATCATTCACGTGAACACACAACTTTGCTTCAGCCACCGCCGTCGGCCACCGTGCCCTCCACCAACGACCAACCACCGCTGGCGTTGCTAGGCCACCACCTCCTCCGTTGATCGGTAACCCCTTCTCTTCTTCTCTTGCTTTGTCCTCCCTCCCGTTCGTTTTTCAATACCTTTATTTCATTGTTTCTGTTTGCTCGGGAGCCACCACCACACGCCACCAGCCTTGCTGCCGCCTGTCACTGTTGCCACGCTTCCCAACCTCCGGCGGCCTCCCTCCTTTCTCCTCCACGCACGCAAGAAGCCTCCCCTTTATTCTTTTCTTGCTTCACCATCAGCACAACCACCACCGTCACTGCCACCTGACAGCCGTGCCGCGCCGCACTCCTGCACCCGTGCTGCACCGCCGTGGCCGCCGCCACTCCCTGCCCAGCCGGCGCCCTTGCTCTTCACTCTCTTCTTGATTTGGTTATTTCTTAAACCCTAAGTAAATTAAATGTTTTAATTATATGTTATTAATTAAATTTAGTTTTTGATTGAATTAAATTTATGATTTTTATGACTTATTTATGAATTTCAGATTTTAATGTCGCATAATCGAATTATTAATTTTCAGGTTTCATAAATTATTTGAAACGAGAATTCGAATTATTTAAAGCATGAATTTTAAGGTTTTAATGATTTTAAATCATGGTAGGATGATTATGAATTACCAAAGTTATGATTTTTATGATTCTAAGCATGTTAATTTGGTGTTGGTGAAGTTTTAAAATAGTTTATGTTGCTGGAAATTTTAAAAAGGAATGTTTATTGAGGTTTATGATAAATTATGGTCATTAGTGAAGTAATCACTATGCTAGGAGATTAAGTATTCAAGTTTCGATATTGGGGAAGGTTCTAAATATGTCTAGGATGTATTTAGAATGCTTTATTATGGTTGCGAATGATTAGAAATTGATTGAGAATATTTGTTGGTTGTTTTAGGCGGAGAATTCTCTTTAGGCGATATTTGAGAGTGTTAAAGTGGCCTATTAGTTGTTTATACAAGGTACGTACATACCTGTGTGCTTGGAATGTGTGTTATTGGTTGAATCCATGTTGAAATTTTTTGATGAACTTGGTTATGTTGGAATTTCATGTTTAATATTGTTGGATGGACGTGTTGAACATATATATTTCGTTATGAGAATTATAACATGTTAGTATGGATGATTGATACAGACATGTTGGTTGGGAACACTAGATTATTTTATATATATATGCATATTGATTTAGATCGATTGCTCGTTGTTCCCTTTTAGCTTTTCACTGCTTTATGAGGGCCGAGGACCTTGTTTAGTAAGTTGAAACCTTATACCCATATAGAGGGGTTGTTCAGTATTAAAGGAAAGGTTGAATTAATTGGAATAAGTCTTGATTGATACCTCCGTGATCACTTACTTAATTCCAAGATAAAAACAGTTGAGAATAATTGTTGATTGTATGACTTATGTGATTGTTGAGTCATAACAAAGTATTAATCTGTAAATCATGTAAAGTGAAACTGAGTAGCAATAGCTTTAGACTGTGCACGTCTAAAGTGACGGACAATCAGGAGTTGGGGTCATGGGTCGCCTATGGCTTTCTCTGGGCCGGATTGATCACCGGTTCTATTTTATTCAAAAGTCCCTCGATATCGCAGGTCATTGGGGTTTACGGAGTCGCGCCCGTACCTCGTCTTCCTTAGTGAAGAAGAAGAAGTTTCTAGTAGACAACTCAGTCCATTGACTATTTCAATGAAAATAATGTTAATGATACAAAGGTCTAGTTCAGTCAAATATAGTCTTCAAGTCAATATGTTTTGGTTATCCTTGCTTGTGTTTTATAAGTATCATGTTATGATTGTTCGTTTAATAGAATCATGTTAGGATTATTATGGATTTAGTATGTAGTACTCAGCTTTGCTGATTACGTGCTTTTGCTTGTGCATGTTGATCATGACTATGCCTTATTGATCCTGTGATGACCCAATCTTTGGTGAGCAGTCTCTAAGGATCAATAAGCATTGTCCATCTGCAGGTTTGAAGATGTTGCATCATTGGGATCGGGAATAGAGAGCTTGTATTTAGTTTTGATTTGCTAAGTTGACTTGGGTTTGTTTAATTGGACTTTAAACTTGTTAGTTGATCTTATTTTCGTTGATTGGTTTTGGGATTAACTATGTAATCGATTATTTATAAACCTAAAGTTAGGAAAAATTCAAAAGTCTAGTCTCAACAAAGGCTTCTCTCTCTCTCTCTCTCTCTCTCTCTCTCTCTCTCTCTCTCTCTCTCTCTCTCTCTCGAGCTTGGGCGCACGTTAAGGGCATTTCACTAACGTACACCACCCTCCATTGATGGCGAAGAAAAAGAAGCCTGCGCTCAACATGGGTTCTGCGAAAGTTTCTACGAAGGATTCCCTATTGATTCCATGTATTTCTGAAGCTAAATCTGACCAGGAGGAGACCCAAAAATCATACCCAGATGATAATGCTCTGGTTTTCGATTCAGATGGGGAAGAACTGATGCACTCGCCCCTAGTACATCCACCTGCTGGTATGATTTCGCGTAAACTTCACAATACTATTATTCAATTGAATCGTGAATTAGGACTTGTGGGAAATGACCATGTGATTGGGATTCCAAATCCGAATCAAGGTAGTATGGGAACTGCTAGCAAACCAGATGGGTCTGAGGATGTGACGCCTGTAGTTGCACCTACTGAACCTTGGAAGAATTTGTTTAATGGGTCAAAAATGGCTGCCAAAGGGGCTTCATTGACATTTGTTACTCCAGTAGTTCAGGAGGGGAAGAAGGTGGCTCAGTTGCAGAAGAGTGAGTTGAGGGATTTGACTGAGAAGTGGCAAGCATCTATGGTGATGTATGTAGTAGGAGAATCGCCTACTATAGCTTATGTGAGGAGATTTATGGAGGGGGTATGGAATACTGTAACTCAACCACAAGTTTTCTATCATGATGAGGGTTACTTCATCATCAAGTTTGCTACTATTGAAGATAGAAACCAGATTATTGCAGGGGGGCCATATTCTTTCTATGGAAAGCCTGTGATTATTAAACCCTGGACAGCTGATTTTAACTTCTATGAGGAAGTTCTAAGGGTGATTCCACTGTGGGTGAAGTTCCCTAACTTGCCTCTTAATTGCTGGGGGGTAGAATCATTGAGCAGAATTAGTAGTTTGCTGGGTGTACCATTGTTTGCAGATGAATGTACAACCGGGCAGGATAGAGTATCCTTTGCTAGAGTTCTGATTGAGATGGATATTACCATCCCCTTGCCTGATCATGTCTGGATTGAGGATGCCTCTGGAAAGTAGCTAGTAGGATTGATTGGAGTTTGGGGAATCCAAGGTGGGTTCACCAATATAGTAATGTAAATGCTGAATATTTAAATCCCTCTATTTCTTATCACTCTCCAATTGTAATCAATTGTCTACCTGATAAAGTTGATGGTGGAAGGCCTTTTAGATTTCTTAACTACTTGGCTGATCATAGCAAGTTCATGCCTATCATTCACTCTGTTTGGGAGGATAATTCTATCACTGGCTCAGTTATGTTTAGATTGTGGTGTAAGCTGAAAAAAGTGAAGTATCACCTTAAGCAGTTACACAAGGAAGAGTTTGCTGGTATTACAGATAAAATTTCCTAAGCTAGACAGGATCTTGATGAGGTTCAGTCTGCTCTACAACATTTTGCTACTCCTGATCTGCTCAATAAGGAAGCTATCTGTGTTGAGAACCTCAGGAAATGGTTGAGAGTGGATGAGATTGCTTTGAGACAAAAATCCAGAATTCAATGGCTGCAGCTTGGTGACTCTAACAATCAGTTCTTCTTCTCCAATATGAAAGAAAGAAATAGACTGAACAAAATTTCTATCCTCTATGATGATAATGGTACAAGATTGGTGGATCCAGAACATATTCAGAATGACATTTTGTCTTTTTACAAGAAATTGCTGGGGTCTTCTGCTCAAAATCTTTCCTCTATTCATGTTCCTATAGTTAGAAGTGGGCCTACACTATCTGATGTAGCAAGAAATGAGCTGTGTAGGGAAGTAACAAATAATGAAATTGATTCTGCAATCAAAGGCATTGGCAATGACAAAGCCCTTGGCCCTGATGGGTTGACTGCAGTGTTCTTCAAGAAAGCTTGGCCTGTTATTAAACAGGATGTGTATCAAGAAGTGAGAGAAGTTTTCAGTTCCAACCAAATGCTTTCTCAGTATAACTGCACTTCTATTACTTTCATCCCCAAGATTCCAAATCCCACCAAAGTGAAAGAGTATAGACCCATTGCATGCTGTAATGTGGTTTACAAGCTTGTGTCTAAGATTTTGACCTCCAGAATGCAAGGTGTTATTGGTCAAGTGGTGAGTGACAGCCAGTCTGGGTTCATCCCTGATAGGCTAATTTCTGACAATATCTTACTTGCTACTGAGCTCATTAAAGGCTATACTAGAGGCCATCTGTCTCCTAGGTGCATGCTGAAAATAGATTTAAAAAAAGCTTATGACTCCATTGAATGGAGTTTCCTATATAATGTCATGCTTGAGCTGGGGTTCCCTAAAATGTTTGTTGATTGGGTGTTCACCTGTATATCAACTGTTTCTTACAGTATTTTGATCAATGGAAAGCCAAGTGTACCTTTCAGAGCAAAGAAGGGATTGAGACAAGGTGACCCTATGTCTCCTTTTCTATTTGCTATTGGCATGGAATACTTGTCCAGGAACTTGCATCAAATGAAACATCGGCCTGATTTAAACTTCCATCCAAAGTGTGAGAAGCTGTCTTTGACTCATATGTTATTTGCAGATGATTTTCTCATGTTCTGCAGAGCTGACCCTATTTCTATTGCCTTTCTCCTAGATGCTTTTAACAATTTTTCTCTGGCCTCAAGGCTAGAAGCTAACATGGATAAAAGTAATATCTATATTGGGGGGGTGTATGGTGATGACAAAGCTGCTATTCTGGATTCTGTTAGTATTCCTGCAGGATCTTTCCCTTTTAGATATCTTGTTGTTCCTCTCACAACCAAGAAGCTGGTTTATAACCAGTGTAGACCTTTGATTGACAAAGTGATTGCAAGAGCTAAAACTTGGACGGCTAAGCACCTATCCTATGCAAGCAGGTTACAGCTTGTTCAAACAATCTTGTTGAGTCTGCAATCATTTTGGTGTCAGATTTTCATTTTGCCCAAGAAAGTGATTAAAGAAATTCAGAGTTTCTGTAGGATCTTCCTGTGGACTGGCAATATTGATCCCTCTAAGAAAGCTCTGGTGGCTTGGCAAACCATGTGCTTACCTAAATGTGCAGGTGGTCTGAACCTCAAAGACATGTGTATTTGGAATAAGGCAGCAGTGGCTAAGCTTCTCTGGGCTATTACTTATAAGAAAGACAAGATGTGGTGCAAATGGGTTCACACCTATTATATCAAGGGGAGAGATATTAGGAATGTTCAGTGGCCCAAGTCTATTTCTTGGTCACTGAAGAAGGTGTTGGGATCTCAGAAGATGATTGATGATGCTGGGGGGGTGGTCTGTTGTGTGCAAAAATAGCTCCTACTCTATCAAAGCTATGTATCAGAGGTTATTGGGGCCATTTGAGAAAGTCAGATGGAGAAGGCTTATCTGGCAGAACAAGGCTTCTCCAAAAAGCTTATTCATTACTTGGGTGGCTATTTGGGGTAGGCTTCCTACACTTGATAGGCTGTTAAGGTGGAAAGTGGTGGCTAGCAACATTTGCCCTTTGTGTAGAAATCAGTCAGAATCTGTTCAACATCTGTTTTTTGAGTGTGGTTACTCTGCAGTCATTTGGTCTCATGTTTTGAGAAGCTTGCAGTTTACTAGAACAGTGGGGAAGTTTGATTATGAAATGACTTGGATGATGAAAGCTGCAAAGAGAATAGGAGATAGGTTTAAGTTGTTGATCAACTACTTTGCTGAATGTATCTATGGTATATGGCTTCAAAGGAATGCTAAGGTGTTCACTGGCTCTTGTAGAAGTCCCCATGAAATGCTGAAGGATATCAAGTTTAGAGTAGCTTGTAGGGCTACTGATAGACAACAACAGTTGTTGCTTGATTAGTGTTTCTTTGCTTGTTTTTCTTTGGTTGTTAGCTTGTGTAGCTTAGCTGCTGATTAGTGGTGTTTGTGGTGTTGTGGCTGCTGGGCCTTGAATTCTTTTGCTAGTTTTCTAGCTCTCTTGGTAATAATATATTATTATTTGCCAAAAAAAAAAAAAAAACTAAAGTTAGTTTTATGTTTTCCGCTGCAAAATTCTGAATAAGCCGTTACGTTTTCACACGGGCGATAATGCCTTGATAATTCTCTACGTTTTATATTAAAAGAGTACTTTAGAAAAGGGAGAATTGTCGGGGTGTTACAGTAGGGAGGAGGGGAGAGAGCTGCAAGGTAGAAGGAGAAGAAGATAGGGGTAAAAAATGATCCGCAAGAAGAGAGGAAAGAGAAAGGGTGAAACACAAAAAACGAAGAGGGGAGGCAAGAGACTGAGATCAGTGAGTTCCAACACGTGGCAGCATCCAACGACGAGGATAAAACTATAGTAAAGAGTTAGAGTCGAGGGAAAAATAGTAACAACACTATTGGATAAATAGTTAAATCTCACATCTTACTTTTTAAAGGGTGTAAGATACAATTATTATATTTCGGATTTTTTTTTCCGAAGACATAATAAAATTAGAGCTAGCTTGTCATCATGGATGGGCCAGGGGTGGCTGAGGTTGGTCAATAAGGCCCCGCTATGATTAAAATAAAAATTAAAGACTGGACTATATAGCATAATACTCCCTCCGTCTCAAAAAAATTACCACGTATTCTTTTTAGGGACGTCCCTATTTGTTTGCCGCATACCTTATTAATAAAGTGAACTTTTCTCTAAGGGGAAATCTTTTAGGGACAGAGGGAGTATTAACTTAGCAAAGATGGTTAGTAAGGTTCAATTCATGTGCGCATAATGGCATAAGTTCTTTTCTTTTATGTGTATAATTAGTGCTTTATTTTGTTTTTTAATTATTTAAACAATGGCAATGGCTATGTTTTTTTTGACATAGGCTTAATTATATAAATAAAAGATAATTACATATTACAACTTACTACGACTAAAACAAACTAACCTGCTATGGCCATTAGAACCCCTTACAAAGATTAAACATCAAACTACCAACAAAATATTAAAAACAGACAAGATAACATGTTCTTCATTTTCCTACCCTTGATGGTTGCCACAACTTTATTTACCACGTCTTACATTGATCACCGTGCCAACAAATTTTTTGCTATTGATCTCCTTTTTGAAGATTGAATTGCAATGTGTTTGGTAAATATTGAGATATTCCTCTGAATACCAATAGAGCTTGGAAACCAAAGAAAATAGCAAAAAGAAGTAATACCACGAGTTGGTTGCAAATGACTTATGATTTCCTCACAAACCCAAAGAGTCACTAAAAGTGACTCGGTAAACATTATATAAACCCCGGAAACGAAAGCAACGTATGTTCAAATAAAGGTTTCTAACCTAAAATGAGATTTGACACCAGTTAACCTCATATTCCAACACACAACCCAAACCCGTACAACATAAAACCCCCCCTTCCATGCAAGCATTTTTTTTTCTTTTTTTTGACAGGCACTAAACAGGTTACACTTATGAAATGTTAAGGAGACCAACCATACAACCCTGAGTAGGTCGTTCATGGGATTCCTTAACATTTTCTCTAGAAATATGAAAAACATTGCATGATAGAAAATGCTTCTTATCCCTATGAACCCTGAGAGCAAACGTCATACAGATTACAAACTGAAATAAGATTACATGAAGTAAGAACCCAACTACCCGATTGCAAGGCCATAGCCAAGAGACATAGCCGCTCTTAACACGAACTCGAACCCTGCAAAACAATAAACTTACCATAGCTCCTTTCGAGTATTTTTAAAGGGTGTACAATAGGGGCCACTTGCAGACGAGCAACAAAGGGACTTTGATGCTGGAAACGGGTTCAACCCACGCGAAGGAAACATGACTATGCTTTGATGGAGGTTTGTAATACCTCGTATTTTTCTATTATTATAAATATATTTTATTATATTTATAAAGCATTTCGTTGTATTTTTACAAATTAATTTCATTTAATGAGAATTAAATGCACTTTTATTTTTAATTAATTTAAATATTAATTATTTCAAAAACCGTATTATTAAATAAATTCAAGGAATTTATTTAATCAGGAATTGTTGGGTCGTATTTCAAAAACGAATTTAATAAACTTAAAGCCCGGTCGTTTTGTTTTAATTAAACCCAACAAAGCTTGCAAGGAAATTAATGAACTAAGCCCGAAAGCAAGCCCAACTCAAAACTACCCTAACCTATCCCACAAGGGAGAGAAAACCTATAAATAGACCCTCTCATTAAACCCTCACAAAAATTTCAGCACTCTCTCTCTCCTCACTTTCTCTCTCCTTGAGGCACCCTTCCCTCTCCTCTCGTCCGACCCCTTTGCTTGCCGCGCAAGGCACGCTGCCCTGCCGTGTGTGCTCGCCCAGCCTCACGCGTCGTGCCTCGTCCCGCAGCCCGCAGCGCCCCGTGTTGCTGCTGCCTTGTCCCTCGCCCAGCACTTCGCGTGCCCTTCTCTCTCTCGTCGCCTCGCCCCGCAGCGCAGCGCCCTCGCTGCTGCTGTGTGTTGCGTGCGCGTCGTCCCGCCCAGCATCCACACGAGCTCGTGCCCGCTCGTCGATGTGTTGCGCGCCCAACGCTTGCCTGTCCCTCTCGCCCTCGTCGCGTGCTCGTGCGCACTGCTGTTGCGGTGCGTGCGTATGTTGTGTTGTTGCGTTGATTGTTCGACGCACACGCACACAACACAATTAATTGTTGTGTGCGTGTGTGTTGTTGAAATGGGACAATAAAATTATGTTTTCAAAAATATTAATTTTCAGTTTTAAATTGATTTAATTATTGTGATTGAGTTTAATTATTGGATTGTTTAGATTAATTAAAACGGTTATGAACATCGTATTGGGTTAGTATTGTGTTTTAATTAAAGAGATTGGTTTTGATGATTTAAATTATGATTTTCAGATTTTATATGTTATAAAGTGTGGATTTTTGAAGTCAAAACATGTTTTCGGATTAAACTATTGCTAGGTTTTTGGTTTCAAATTGATTAAGCAATTGATTTACATAATTTAATGTCAATTTAAATTATGGGAATCAATCAAAATTTTCAGAATGTTTATGAGCTTTAAAAAGTTGGTTTTTAAGGGTTTTAAAGCGAAAAAGTCAATGTTTTTATACTAGGACTTGAGTTGACTATTTGAGACTATTAAATTACCAATTAATGAATGACTTTTAATTAAACTAAGGGTTTTAGTTTCTTAAATAGTTGCTGGAAATTTAGTAAACATGGATAATAATTTAGTTCTCTTATTTTGTTTTATAGGAGTTGATTTCTAGTGAGTCGTGATTCGCACAATGGCCCCCGTACTTAGGTATTCCAGGTACGTACAAGACTAGGGTGACCACCCATCCCTTGAGGACTTTATGAAGTGTATTGAATGCGAATCATGTGAACTTATATGTTATGAATTCATGTTTGATGATTGGGAACGAATATGTTATTATGAATTCATGTTTAATGTTGAGAACGAGCATGTTATTATTATTGTTGAATCTATGTGAACGAGCATGTTATGAATTGAATTATGTTTTATAGATTCTATTGAACTATCATGTTATGGACTTTTATAATCGTTGAATTATGTCAAGCATGTTGTTCAAGTTGGTTTGCATGTATGAGTATTGCGCATGCAAGTTGTTATTATTATTATGCTATAGTACAGGATGTCTAGCATAATTATTGAGTCAGTCGAATATTGCCAGTGAGCAATATATATTCTACCAAAGGGGTAGAATATGTTAGAGAGTCTATGTGAATTGAATTCAGGACAATTCGTGCTAAGGGCACACCCCGCTTGTTAATAGGCAATGTCGGGTTATCTCAAACAGTTTTTTTGAGAAGGAACAATGGGAGTCATTTCACTTGAGTCTTGTTTGATCACAAGTCCTAAAGAATTAAAATATTAAAGAGTCATTGTTGAATTGAGTAATTTTTCAATTGTTTGTATGTTGTGTCTTGAGTCGCCTTGAACATAATATACTAATTAACGTAAAGTGTAACCCAAAGAGCTTCAAAACTCTTGGAACGTATATACCTTGAGTATGAACAATGGGGGGAGTCTTGCTGGAAAACTTGTACTCCTAGAATGATACAAGACGTTGTTTCATTCTTCTTTTATGCCGTTCTGCATTGGAATTCCTGTCGGTATGGCCCGACTGTCGGTAGTAGCCCGACTTATTTTGGTATATGGTTGGCTCCCATCTTCTTTCTTTCCTTTTGAGGATACTTTACTTTACCCGTTCGAAGCTACTTTTTATTAATCTGTGAGTCAAGAGTCGTGTCTCGTGTCGAGTCTTGTCTCCATGTTTACTCGTTTATTTTATGGCTTTTGCATGTGGATTATTTAATTGTCGAGTGAAGCATGTTAGGATAGAATGTTATTCTAGCTTGTCCGTACTCAGCTTTTGCTGACTTCGTGCTTCATGTCTTCTGGTCATGGCCTTCGCCTTAATGACCCTATGATGATCCATCAATTGCATTTGCGTTGTTGGGGAGTAGATTTTCAATAAAGCAGGTTTGTAGAGATAACTTGCGGGAGAAGTTATCATGGGATTCGAGTTGAGAGTTTTATGCTTCCGTAATTTATAAACTCTATTTTATTTTATAGTCATGACTAATAATAATACTACTACTATTTTCAGTTAATGGATTTCAAACGGTTTGTTTTAGTTTGGGCCTCAACGGTTCCAACTTGTCTTAATGACCATTAACTATTTATTTAATGTGTTTTGAAAGTTAGTTATTTCCGCTGCGTAATTCTGGTAAATAGCCTTAGCCGTTATCACGGTGGCGGTAATATCTTGGTAATTCTTGTGTTTTAAGTTGGAAAATGTTTTATAAAAAGCAAGGAATTATTAGGGTGTTACAAGGTTGTTGAGAGATTGCACTGGAATGCCGCACCCTGCTAGAGACACACTGGACACCTTTTGTCCACTCCCAGGGACCGAAAGCTAACTGCTCTTCTCGGAAGTCTTGAGACATTTCCGAGGGAGACATCATCCTTAGTGTCTTCCCAATGGACTTGCCTACATCAAAGTGCAGTTCAACCTGTATTCCTTCAACGAGGAGATACAAGTACATGGAGGGCTTTGCTTGCCCCAAGCAATGAAGTTGGGGAGCCTCCTTCAAGATTTTTGATTTAAGAATGGTGACATACGTCTTCACCAAGACCGAGACAAAACTGACTAACATTGAGCCAATTCTATCTGACACTCGACCCACAGCATGCACAACAAACACAATCCTCACAACAAACCAAACCCCTGAAGCTATGACTCTGACTTGAGATTCCAGAACTTGAATCTTTTCAAGCCAACTAACCAACCAAACTCCTAAGAAATTCCAACCAAACCAAATTTTAGGTACCCCACAACTCCGACTACAACTACTCCAACCAGAGGAACCAACTGCATGCCACCGCAGACCCACATCAACCCTCGGCACTTGGCGCCCTTCAAGCAAGCTCATATCCCCACCGAGGTTAACCGAAAACTCAAAACCCCAAATTCTAACAATATCCACATAAATCATAATATACTGAAATCAGCCAGGTAGAATTATCACATATCCGATACGAAGAGACCACACAAACATACTAAGAACACTTAAATAACGACAGTCCAATAGCAGGGCATACAAAGCAACTAAAAACACACCATGGGACAAGGGGAGGAGCAATAGATCCATACTAGATCGAACCTAAACATTTGGTAGTGGGAAATCCAGTGAGAAGCACTAGATCCAGCTGCACCACCGCATAAACAAATGGTCGCCCCTATAAGTAGGTGGTGCCTGGCCTGACAGCCTTCTAGAGCACGTTTCGACCGACAAATTCAAAGATAAAACAAAGAAAATTAGGGAAATAACTTAAGTGCAAGCTTCTCATCGGCAATGGCGATGCAAATCACTGATCGCCGGCGAGAGAGGTGGAGGAAGATGGGTTTTGGGGGTTTTAGAGAGAAGTCAGAGAGAAAGAGGAGAGACGTGAATAGAGAAGTTACGAGTTAACGATGTTAAAAACCTATATCCATGCAAGCATTCTTTGTACAAGCATTATTTAAACTTATATTAAAACATCAGTTTCTCTCAAATAATATATAAAAACATTAGTTATGTGAAATAATATGAACTTCTTAGAAGATACAATATCATATCTATACTACTATTTTAAAACACAATGTTTGCATAAAGTGATGTCAAGTGTCATATCTTTTATATTATTTTATTTTGTTGTTAAATCTCTATTTACATACATCCTTTTCACTTCTCCTTCTTAATTAGATATTCATTTTATTTCAAAATTAATTTTATTTGTTTCACATTCTGAATTTAATTTCAATACTCTAAATGCTTCACATTTTATTATTTCAGAATTTGGTATCCTGATTTATATGACATAAACGTTGTAACCAAATTTTAAATTAAGAAACTCGTGCATCGCTATCGCACGTGGTAAAAACTAGTTTCTTATTTATAGAGTTTTAGTTTTTCACTATTTGTTAAGAAGTTATATGGGTCTCTGATATGTGTGTTTTATGTAGAGTTTTTACCCCCGTCCCTTAGTACTTTTTGATCTCAAATGAGCTCTTCGGAGCGATTTTTAGTACTAATGTGCTCCTTGTAGTGTGTTTGTAGTTTCAGGTTCATCATTGTAGGAATTAGTATATTTTTGTGCATTTCCTACTCATTTGAATCAATAAAAGCGATTATGTACTTTCGAGAGCACAAACATTAAGTTTGAAGAGTTTTGAAGCAAAGCGAATAACGAAGGAAGTACAAAAATGACTATAGTCCACTATTTTAAGCATAACTCAAGTTCTACAACTCCAAATGATGTAATTCTAATTGGGTTGGATTATAGACTTCAATATCTTTCCAACAAGTGGTCACTCGCCTAATTCCGACGAATAACGAAGGAGATATGACGTTTTGAAGATAGAGGATCGTGCAGTTTCAACACGCGCCCGATCGAGCGGGCTTCGCCCGATCCGGATCGGGCGGTCATTCTGGGCGCTGTTCTGGGCATTTTGCAACCGCCCGATCGGGCGGAATTTCGCCCGATCGGGCCAACTATCGAGCACATCGCCCGATCGGGCGAAGCGTCGCCCGATCGGGCCACGCCAACCTCCAGCGTATTTCGCGAGATTTTATTTCCGATTTTGGGCTCTATTTTGGGCAAACTATAAATACTAGCCCCTTATATTTTTAGTGACATCTTTTATTCTAGTTTTCTAATTACTTAGTCTATTTTAGTTCTCTCTATTTTCTCCAAACACTTAGTTTTAATTTTAATCAAAGATTCAAGCTTTATTATTCCATTGTTCTTCAAGTCGGTATTGTTTCTTGCTTTAATTTATCTTATTGCTTGATCATGTTTTCTATTATGTTAATTGCTTTGTTATTTATTATCATGAGTGAGTAGTTTAATTTCTAGGGTTTAGGGGATCCATGAATGCATGATTGGGATTATATGTGGACTTGATTAATTGATTGATTGATTATAATTTCTATAGCTTATTATTATTGCTCGTCAATTCTGTTCGGCCGGACTATTTTGATTTGAGTTTGATTAACCTTAGATTATGCGCCGAGAGGTATAAATATGATGTTTTTTGGTCTGTGGCTATTAGATAGGAATTATTTCTAGTACGTAGCGAGAGCCCGCTAGTTGTTCTATCCTAAGGAATTCATAAGATTCGAGAGATGCATGTTTTCCTAATTATGATTGTTCATTGATTGTTATTGTCCGTTGTCCAATCCCGCTCTGCATTTATGGTGAACCGTTGCCCTAGATTCCTTTAATATTGTTATTTTCCGATTTGATTATTTGCTTTAGTTTAATATACAAACCAATCCAACTCTTTGTTACCAGTAGTCTAGATTAGTTAATTAATAGTAGAAAGAACATTGTTTCCCTGTGGATACGATCCCTGCTTCCCTTACTATATTTTTAGTTGGTGAACGTTAGGTTTATCTTTGATAGGAGTGCGATTTAGCCTGTCAGTCTCATTTGTCATGAGTGTTGAAAACTTTTAATAAGTTATATGGCCACGTCTGCCGCAGGTTTTGAAAAAAATTATAACCTAATAATATTGCATATTTTTGTATGGTGAAATATTCAAAAGAATATAAAATTATCGTGAATTATATAATTGTCATATTATTATTATGCGTAGACGGATTTTCAGGAGAATAGATACTATGGACATGGTCAAGATTAAAATAATGTGGCTCCCTGATGATTTTTTTTTTGATTTGGTTCTGTCTGTCCTCGTGAAAATTTAAGAAGTTGTATTGATAATTTGCAAAAAACTTTTTGCCATTTTGCTTTTTTATGATAATTGCTCAATTACCACAAAAAACAAAACAAAAACAAATTTTCTTTTGAAGAACACTCAGGGGATGTTCGGTACAGTTACCGTTTCCCGTTTTTCTATTTTTTTAAACAAAAAATAAACAAATCAGTGTGATACGGGAAGGTTATCTCCTTCACTGTTAACCAATCTCCAAGGTGAAGATCAGCTGATAGAATCGATTTCCAGAAGAGGAGGAGAAGAATACAGAACAGAAGAAAAGAAGATCAGAAGAAAGAAGAGAGAAAGAAGACTTTAGAATGAGAAAACAGAATTAGAGAATTAGGAGGAAGTTGTGATTTTATTATGTAATTGATTGAATCATACAATGAAGTTGATCATCTATTTATACAACTGCTGACATTAAGGATCAGCTGTAACTAACTACAACCAACTGCCACATCAGCAAAATCAGTTATAACAACTTTTTAACCAAAATTGGCGCCTAAAGTCAAACATCCAAGATGTTGACTTATTTAATCCTTATCACAGTGTTCGGATGTTCCGTTGAAAAAAACAATTTATTGATTCATATTATAAATCTGCAACGATAATTAGGAAACCACAAAAAGTGGTTTTAAGGTTTTGGTTTTGGTTTTGGTTTTGGTTTTGGGAAAGGTTCTCCTCACACACGCTTCTCTATTCTTCTGTCATCTCTTTCCTCTGGGATATACCAGAGTCTTCTCCAAGCCCTCGGCAACAAGAATGGTGGTGGTTGGCCGACAGGGTCGACTCAAGGTCTCTAGCTATGACCAACGAGGCAGAGAAGGTGAAGATTAAATCTGTTATCTATGGCGAGGCGGATCCGATCACGATCGTTGATCGGACATCTCTACAATTCATGTTGCAGACTATTGCCCCTGAGTCTTTCCCTGCTATTCAATTCTCCTATTCTCTTCCTTTTTGGCTCTGATATTTTTCATTTTCTTGAATTTAGATTTCATGTGTTGATTTGGACAGATACAAAATTGATAATGATAGAGATGTTCAAGCTTTTAGATTGATTCCATAAAATATCAAGGGAAAAAATAAAATGGATGGTGTTGGAACTCTTATCAATGGCAATAAGAGGCCATCAAAGAAATGAAATATTGGAAAATACAAGGGCTGGTAGTTAATGGGTATATGTGCGTACTTTTTTTCTTCTTTTTTTTCTTTGTTACCGGTATTTTTTTACAATCAGTTTTTAGAAAATATAAAACTAAAACAAAAAACAGTTTTTAGTTTATTAAAAACTGAAAACAAAATATAGAAAATGATGCCGAACAAGCCCTTAAATTTGGAGATGAATTTTACCGTGGATATATTATGATGTTACTTTTTTCTTCTCAAATTTTAACTTAATCCTCATAATATCTATCAAATGTACTGTCACGTTAATTTAATACAGTAAAATTACTTATTATGTACGGAGTAAGAACCTTTGGCCGTGAGTTTGGTCTTTGTTGGCTATCGTGAAAGACTCGAAGGATAACTTTTTATGGTAATTTTGTTTTAATTGGCTGGAAAATACCAAAAATATCTTTGATGCAACTAGTCAACTACGATAATGCACAATGTAGCATTTCTTACAAAGGTTTTGGACGTATATGTGACTACAATATATGAGTGTGACACTAAGAATCTAAGATAAACATCAATCGTACAAATTCAAGCTAGTGGAGAAAATCCACATATGTAATGTTGGGTAAACATTTGTATATTCAATATAGTGATATACCTAGATAAAATAGACAATACACAAGTTTAACTAAAGCTATATCCTAAATAGACGACCATCAAAAGGTATTATCAAAAATTTACGGATGTCATATTAACTTGATTATGTGAGCTAGATCGATCTTTAGACGGGTTAGTGGGTGTTAGTTGGATGTGATTACCTATAAGTAGACAATGGAAAAAGAGAGTGTTAAGATCTGACCCATGAAACATCACGTGTGAGAGTCTCACATTGATAAAAGAGAAGAGAGTTAAACACTTGCCAAGGGGCTACTCTTCTTATAATTGGCATATGGTTTTAAGGTGGAACCTCATTTGGACTTGTTAAGTGGGCTCTCTCTCTTGATGACGGGTGCGGCCCAGACCCGTATTTAACAGAGAGATAAATTTTGTACCTATTATGAGCAGGGGCGGATCTTCCCTATAGTGGGGGTGGGCCTGATCCTCCCGGCCAAAATATTTCGTACTGTAATTTTTGTTTCGGATCCCTTAAACTTTGAATATAATTATATATATTCTATGTTACATTACTTAAAAAAATTTATGGGTCCTCCTGCAAAAACGATTTAAGATCCACCACTGGTTATAAGGTGATGGGAGGACAAAAGAGTGAAAATTTTAGATTGATAGATCATTGAAAGTACCAACCACTGTTTCCAACCAGCCTATTGAACTCTTGTACAGTTATACACATACATTTGGAATTACCCAAACTTGTGACATGCACCATGATATGAGTTTTTTTTTTTTTTTTTTTTGAGGGGTGTACCATTATAAGAGACAGTGACTATACAAAATACAAACAATCTCAAACCAATTGACAAATTGAATTCTTCTACTATATTTTTGCCACAGTTGAAAAGCCACAACTTAAGTTATTTATATGGGGCACCTCCCTCCTTATTTATCATTCCATTTCCCTAGACACTTGAAATGTGTATAAATACCTGAAAACTTTATTTTGGACCAAAATTATGAATTATTTTCACAAAATTAAAATAGCCGGGTATAATATTTGAACACGCATCAATGTCCGACATTGGTGCTCGAGTCTGAGTAACATAGCGGCCTACATGATTAAGACTCTTAGTGAGACCAATTTTTGCCCACTTGACAAGCCACGAGATATTATTTATATGGGGCACTTCCCTTGATATTTTCCATCCCATTTTAACAACCTTAGCTTAAAAAAGTAAGAAAGATGAGCAAAGGAAAACACTATAACTTTCTCTTATTGCTATCCCTCTATCTTTGCCTTGTTTGTAACATACTAATACTGACTCCAACTAATGCTAGTGATCAAGTAACAAACTTGTACAAATTGCTAAAGTCTAAGAGATCAAAAAACCCTTCTCTTGCTGCCTCTTGGGTGACATTGCCAGCTCAAATTAAGGAAAGTAGAGTTCATATTCAACCTCAAGATGGGCTCATGGAGGCTGATAAGATCACCTCCTTGCCCGGTCAGCCTGACGGGGTGGATTTCGATCATTATTCCGGTTACGTGACCGTTGATCCAGCCGTCGAGAAGGCACTGTTCTATTACTTTGCTGAATCTCCTACCAACTCTTCTTCTAAACCTTTGGTTTTATGGCTTAATGGAGGTACATATTTCTACTATGCTCCAAATTCTTATTTAGTCTAACTATGTGTTCTACAAAGTGGATATTTCTTGTGTCAACTAACCTAAGTGTATTTTGGAACTTCGTTTAAGTCCACATGGGTTTGGACCCACAATTATTACAATTATTTTCATCATCATATAATCCATAAAATTTGTTCATTCTAATCTACGTAGTAACTTATACTATGGATTTTTTGTCGTACCGCTTTGATTAGTCGTCTACCTTTAAAATCTGTTCACCAATTATTTCAAGAAGGGTGTTGTAGTGTCTCTAAGATGATCATTTTTTAGTCTCCTTCGGAATCTGACATATATAGTTTCCAATTTAATATTTAAACGTAGATATCCCTAAATACATATTATAAATAAATATAAAAAAGTTAATATTGTGAAACTCTACATTGAGACAAATAAAATAAAAACTCACATAACTATGTTTTGAAATACTACGTACTTCCTCCGTTTCTGAAAGTTGTTTACGCTTTGGAATATGTGTCCAAATTATGAAACATTTGAACGTAAATTCTCATTATTATATACTACCTCCGTTTCAAAAAGTTCTTTACGCTTAGAAAAATATGTCCAAAGTATAAAAACTTTGACCGTAAATTCTCACCATTATATACATCAAAACGTTACATGTAAGATCTTGTTAGATTGGTCTCGGGATGTATTTTCAGAATATCAAATTTTTATAATTTTTTTACATACGAAATTGGATATATTAGTAGTTAAATATTGCATTGAAGTTCGTGCAAATAGTAACTGTAAAGATTTTTTTGAAACGGAGGTAGTACATCAAAACGTTACATGTAAGATCTTTTTAGATTGGTACGTCTCGGTATGTATTTTTCGAATATCAACTTTTTATAATTTTTCCACGTACGAAATTGGATATATTAGTAGTTAAATATTGCATTAAAATTCGTGCAAATAGTAACTGTAAAAAACTTTCTGAAACGGAGGTAGTATATGTTAATCGACAAAGTATGTGCCATATTTAATTTTTAAAATGTGCAAAGGTTTTAAATGAGACTAATAAAAAATGGAGGGAGGGTTTATTTTAGGTGGTAAATTTCTAATAATCTATGATACACCCGAATATTCATAATTTCATAGGCCTTTAAATTTTATTGGGCAGTGCATAATGTGCGTATACCTCAATGACCATGCACTCATGCATGTTAGAATTAGTCATTCATGCTTAGCCTTACTCGTTTAATAGTTAACTAGTTTCTGGGCCCGGGCGATGCCCCGGATTACTACATTAATGCATTCACATTTACTTATATTTTTTTTTTTGCAATGATAACATGAACCCATGTAATAGCTTAGTGGTAAAGGCTTTGTTGTTTAAACTCAAAGTCAATGGTTCAAACCTTATGCAAATCACTTTCTTTCGACTAAATTGAGATAAAGGGAGTTATCACACCACTAGTAAATAATTATGGGTTTGAAATTAGCACAAAGTGAAATGACAGAGAAAAATGTTATCTTTAGCCCCTCCCAATATATAAAATAAAAGTGTCTTTAATTTGGCTATGCTTTATCATAATTGGATAATAACTTTTATGTTCTCTTGGTCCCTCTAGTAAAAATACTACGTTACACCTTGTAAAGTAATTTGCAAAAAAAATAATTAATTAAACGGACCACCAAATAATCATCATTAAGCTAAGGTATCTTTGTCAATTTCAATCATCATCCCTTTTGTTTAAAACATGCTTCAGTTCTTAATTAATTGCAAATTATAGGGTGATATACCTGAAGAACACGAGCGTTCGGGTAAAAGAACATTACTCGTGTTATAAAAAAACATCATTATATTTTTTACGGTTTTTTCATGAAATACCCTTGGATTTTAAGGAAATTCACCGAATGTTCTCAGGTTTCAAGAATACATAAAAAAATATCCCTATTTTAAACTTAATACACCAAATACCCATATAACGGCATTCTCCCTATAATCAAGCAATTAACATCTAATTAACCCACCTAATCCTTAATTAACTCCCATAATAAACCCACTCATAAACAAACCTAATCTAACCCACCCATTTCTTTTCTCTCTCCCCTCCCTTCTTTCATTGACCCACCACCACCCTGCAACCACTTACAGCCACCACCCTCACCGTCGGCTAACCACCATTAACTTTCCTGCCGCTACCTTGAAAGAAATTTGAGGACGCACACGTAAGTTTTGATGGGCCACAATTATATAACAAAATTGCATTTTTATCATTGATTACATTAATTAGAATTGTGCAACAATATTTGCGAGAGCCCGTGTCTCTCACTTATATCTTTGGTAGAACTCTTGTTTCTACCCCTCACTCATATTTTTTGTGGGAGCTCTCTTGATTGGCTCACATCTCAACTTATGCACATACAACATATTTATAGTGGTTGTATACTAGTGCCTAGATTTTTCTATACTTGTCATTTATCTAGATTCTTCTTAACTAGAAATTCTTAAGTAAATTCTAGACATTATTTTAGCTAGATTTTTCTACACACTTTACTTTCAACAAGTAAGACTAGTTTGTCTTGAATGATCTAGAAATCAATCAACTTTCAAAAGTCCATCAAAATAGAGCTTTAGAATGTTAACTTGTTGATATGGTCTAAGCAATAATGCCAAAGGTTTGTGGAACTCAAATCAAGAGATTGATTTGAACCTAGTAAAATTCTTATTGTTAAAGAGTTGTTTGTTTTAATCAAGCATATTGACTCAACCCGTAAATGTCCATTTCATTCAAATAAATAAACAAACATTGTTTTTGTTTTTCTTGAATGTGAGTCTTTCTGTGTTTGAAAACAGAAATTTAGGTATGTTGATTATGGAACAAAATAGTCATTAAGTTCCAGCCTTTGAAATGACTTAAAACAAACCAGATGACCCTACAACTAATGTAGCATTGCCATGCTTCATTTCCCACTTGTAGGTCATTAGTGTAGCCTAGCTTCCATTGTTTGAGTTATTACCGAAGTAAGAACCTCAAGCGCTATATGATACCAAAGAATTTTGATTGCTAGGTCACTTCTCTTTAAACATAAACTTATAGGTAGAAGCGGAATCGTAAATTCCTTTCACTTGTTCTTTGTTTTCCTATTTCTTGTACCCGTTCTTATAGTCTTAAGAATTGAATTATTTAGTGTTGACTTTTATACTTTGTTAGACATGTCCAATGTCACTCCAACAAAGTTCTTACCATTTTATCTACGTTGAATATTCTGTTTCAACTAGATGATCTTACCAGAAGCTTCTAATTTAAAGTTCTCTAAGCATTGATCTATTCGAATGTCTAGGGACTAGACTCATTCGAGAATCAAATGGACAAAGATATTAGGTTGTTAACCATTGGTAAAGCTGAGTGTTTAAACTCAATGCCTTATGATCTCAAAACTACATTGTATTTTGAATCCACAAGCACCAGTTGGTTTGTCATTCGACTTTGATACTCGAAAACAACCATAAAAGTCGCTAAAAGAAACGTACATTTCAAATTGCTCACTTTCTCTCATTTATGTGAATCGTTCTTGGATTCACTACCAATCGAGGAAATTTACTGTTACCTTTCCAAAAGGATTTACTACAGTGCAAGGTATTTAATTGTAAACAATAGTTAAAACATACATTGAAGCATGCAAAGTCTAAACATTTATCATGAGTAATAACTTGAAAATTAAAGCAATCATGCAATTTAAACAAGTCATTGGCATTTTATTCGAATTTATTGTTCCGACAGGTGTGAATAAAATGAATCCAAGATCCTTAAATCATTGAAGAATTAAGCACATTATGTATTTAGGCTCAATTCTAAAATATTTTAGTTAAGCAAATCCTTTGCTAATAGTCTAGAAACTATTCTTGATTGATAGGTACGTCTAATAACTTGTTAGGTAAACCTATCTCATTTGCCACGACATAAAAGGACTCCTTACTTATATCGTTGAGTTTCACCAAAACTAACATGCACTCACAATTATTTGTGTACCTTACCCCTTTAGGATCAACAAGTAACACCTCGCTATGGCGGAAAACTATTACTTAGATTGATGTAAAGGTTATCCAAGTAAGTGTTATTTTAGCATTGCACCTTTTAACTCAATTTTTAAAGTTTGGAACTTAAGGCTCTTACTATGTTGGTTAGATTTTAAGTGAACTAAAATCCTTAATCATGCAACATAATCAAGCCATAATCTCATGCATAATTAAGACATATTTAAAGCAATAAATAACTTAAAGCATGCACAAGATTTAAATGTGATCTAGTATGGTCCGACTTCATCTTGAAGCTTCAACTTCAAACTCCGTCTTTGAAAATGGATTGGAAACTCCGTCTTGAATTTCACCATGGGAGGCGCCATTTTCTTCAAATAGGATATGCTATAATTAAAACTAATTACAACTATTTGATAGTACGCAGACCATATTTAAAATAAAAACTTTGGTGCATTAGACCAATTTTACATTCAAGTTAATGGTACGCAGACCATATAATTACTATCCTATTTGGGCCATACTAGTCACTTTCCATAACCTGCAAAACAGTACATTTACAATATACCATTCACCCATTCATTTATCAATGAATGGCCCACATAGCAAGTTAGTAGAAAAAATCATGCATCACATAAACATTTGCTGCAACTAATCAAAGGTTCCAACAATCCACAAATTATTCAACCTTATTAGTTCTAATCGAGTTGTTTTAACCTTAAAGGAATGTAGACCTCATCAAGAGTTTAATGACTAAAAGCTCCCACTAAAACCAAGAAATTTACATGCTTTACAAATTTTAAACATAAAAGTGTATTTCCTAGTCCAATTGGAAACTTACAAATTTAATTAAACTTTAAAGCTCATATAAAGTAATATTAAATCCCTTAATTTTATTTCAGTTGATTAAAATTAATTAATTTAAATTTTATCAAGGTTTTAATTTTAGTAAAATAATTAGTATAAAATAATTTATAATAATTAAATTAATCAAAATCAAATTCCGAGAAAAAATTAAATTACGAAATAAAATTGAATTAAAATCGTTTTTAACCGAAACATAAACAAAACGGCCCAACGTGCCAAGGCAAGGCCATAGGCCGAAGCCCATGCCTCGCCCAAGCACCAACGTTGCAGCGCCCATGGGCCGTGTGCACAAGGCAACGCCCAGGGCCTGCACTGTTGTTGGCCAAGTGATGCACCACAACAGCGCACCAGCCTCGTGATGTGCCTGCTGCCTGCTGGTTGCGCGCTGGGCAGGGGCTTGCGCAGCGGCATGCGAGCTCCCTTGCTCGTTTGCTGCTGCCTTGCCTCGTGCCTTGCGCTACGATGCATCGTCGCCCATTTTTGTCGACCACCCGCACAACACACACGACACAGGGCCTAGCCTGCCGCGCATGCCTTGCTTGCTCATTGCTTCGTACCGCATGGGCGACGAGCTCCCTTGCTCATCATCGCATGCCCCCACTATGGAACACCTCTTAAGGGTAAAACTTAGCTTCCATTGCTTCGTGTGTGCACGATTGGTGATCGATTTTATAAAAATTAATAAAATTTTTATATTTTAAATTTAACGACAAATTAATAAATCATATTAATTTCACTCAATTTATGCGAAAAATCGAAAATTTATTATTCAAATTAATTTCCGATTACATTTATTTTTAGGGATTAAAATCTAGGTCATCAAATTTTAAAACTTTACAATTTTAACAAATTTTATGGTGGTTTTTTAATCATAGCTTCCTAATTAAATTGTCAATTAATTATGAAATTCAAAACAAATTCTAAATTATTTGAAATTCAACAAATTAATTACAATTACAAATTAGGTTGTATAATTAACAAGATTAGGCTTTAAAATTGTTAAACATATACAGTAGGTTAATCATAGATTCAAGATTTACATACAAGATTCGCAAATGTTTAATTTAACATCATAAAAGTTGCAAATTTTGCTTTCGAAAAACTAAAACCTCCGAAAAGTCATAGTTAGGCTTCGAATTTGGGAAATCTGGGTTCGGCGTCAAATCTTTGATTTTTGTCAAAATTTTAAAACGTCGTTTACATGCGAAATTCACTATAAAAACATAAGATTCCGACCATTATTGACAAAACTGCCAAAAAATCCTGCGAACATATAATCAAATAATCGCATGAATTTGCAATTAATTACATACACGAAATTAATCACCCCTTTAATTCATTGCAAATTTATAAAATTTAATCCATGTTAACTATAATTGATTATGGAATTAATTAGAGACTCGTGATACCACTGTAGGGTTATGAATAATATAAACAATAATTCATGCGGAAAAACCATAAAGCCAGGAATTCAAATTAATTGCCACATAGTCAATTAGCATGATTAGTATACATACAATGTGATGCGTGCCTTCCCTAGCTGGTCCCGAACCGAACAAGAACAAGTATAGGACTCCAAATGTCGCCCCTCCGTAGATAGTCCACAACACGTTCTGATTCGCCTTAGATATAACCAACTAGAATATTCTCTAAGGTTTTATTATGTGCACTCGGGAAACTCACAATAATATTAGGCAAGTATTAAATTCTCTCTTGAATCTAATATGTTAGAATAGTATATTGAATTGCATTATAAATTGTGATCATGAACCACATATTTATAGGGTGGAAATATAGGAGTTTCAATTCTACTAGAAATCGATTAACTAAATCCATTATGATTCTAATTAATTAATATCATTAGAATTCTAGGTTTAATCAAAGACTAAATATTTCAAATTTACCTAAAACATCTAATTTCAGTAGAATTAGAAAAACACGATTACTTGACTCGCAAGCAACCTAGCCGGGCAAGGCATTGCACGTGTGGCCTTGAGCCCACGTTGCTTGGTCGTACAGCACGCAGCACGCAGCCCGCAGCCCACGAATGGGCGTTGCTACTTTGCTCGGCCCATGCGCGCTGGGCGTTGGCAGCAAGTAGCACGCGGCCCACTCGTTGGGCGCTGCTGCTCGGCCCCTTGCCTCGCTGCTCCGTGCGCGGGCTTGCTTGGCGCAGGGCCTGGCGCTTGCGCTGGGCCTTGCGTCTCGCAAGCTCGTTCGTCGAGCGTTCGCACGTCGCGCTTCCGATTCGTTTTCCGATTCCGGAATTCATTTCCGATTCGAACAAATATTTAGTATTTCCATTCCGGAATTTATTTCCGATTTGAACAAATATTTAATATTTCCGATTCCGGAATTTATTTCCGATTCCGACGATATTTCCGATTCCGGCAATATTTCTATTTCCGATAATATTTTCCGATACGAACCATGTTTCTGTTTTCGGCAACATCTACGACTTGGATAATATTTATATTTCCGGAGCATTCTATATTTTGCCTTTTGACGATTTCAGCTCCCACTGGAACCGAGATCCGTCGTTTTCGAATGTTCATAAATGGAGTATTTAATGAATATATATTCACTTAAATACTTGATCCGTTCACGTACTATTTGTGTGACCCTACGGGTTCAGTCAAGAGTAAGTTGTGGATTAATATTATTAACTCCACTTGAATTGAAGCGGCCTCTAGCTTGGCATTCAGCTCATTTGATCTCACTGAATTATTAACTTGTTTAATTAATACTGAACCGCATTTATTAGACTTAGCATTGAATGCATACTTGGACCAAGTGCATTATTTCCTTCAATTTTCTCCATTGGCTTTTGTTTCTCCAATTTTTTCTTTTGCTGTGGTGCTCATGTCACCACCCATCACTGCTAATGCTCATGTCATTAGCAAACTCCAAAATTCTCTTTGTGAATTTTTTTTTTTCACCAACCTACTTGCTAATGTCCTTGTCATTAGCATCCTTTAAATATTTTTTTCTTCAAAAACATATTTTCATCTTCAATTTTTTTATTCCTTCCTTATTTTTATCACCAACTTTTATTTTTCTCCATTTTCTTCCATAAATTTCTTCTTCTAGTTTAATTTCCCCACCTTTGTTATAGCACTTACTTCTTGTTGTCTTGCTATGTCCCACGCTTTCTTCAAATCTTGTAACTCTTCATGGGTCTCCGGTCTTCAATTTTTTCGTAATCACTTTCTGGCTCTGATACCATGATAGAAATTTGAGGACGCACGCGGAAATTTTGACGGGCCACAATTATATAACAAAATTGCATGTTTAACATTGATTACATTAATAAGAATTGTACAACAATATTTGCAAGAGCACATGTCTCTCACTTATATCTTTGGTAGAACTCTTTTTCTACACACTTTACTACTAGATTTTTGTATAGTACTTTCTAGATTTAGATTTTTCTAGATTAACATTTTAACCCGATGACCTCTCTCCTTGCCTCAATTTATCAGTTGCCCTTTTCTTCACTAGCCTGTTCTTCACAATTGAATAGCAAAATACAAGTGACTCAAAAACAAAAGGGCGTCCAAGTACGAGTGACTCAAATACGAGTGACTAAAAAACTAGCATGCCTTTCTGCAGCTCCACCTTGTACTCCAAAACCTCGAACATCAGAAACAGTGACACCACGAATACCCATCTTGAGCAAAGCCTTCAATTCAGCCAACAACCCCAATCCCAGAAAATAAAGAAGCTAGAATTGAAGCATGTTACACACAAAAATTATCAAATTTTCAAAATCACCATTAATTTATCAAATTTTTGAAATCAAATTAAAAGAGGAGATAGAAAAAGGGTCGATTTATCAAATTAATGTCGGGTCGTCATTAATTTTTTGGGCAAAAATCCCTAGCCCTAATTTGTTTCTCAATTTGAAATTGAAATTGGAATTTAGAAATGTGGATTAGAGGTGAAGAGGGAAGCTCTAAAATAAATTCATGATAAATCAAAACGAAAATCCTGAATTCCTAAAATTGTGATCTCAATTTCTCTTTTTTCCAAAATTAATCGGAAATTCCTTCTTCCATAGAGGAGAGAGAAAATTGATTTTAGCAATTTGAGATTGGAAAGGGGTTTGCATCAATTTCTAGGTAATGAGAAGCTTCCACATATCACCGATATTGTGGAGGAGAAGGAAATAATGATGAAAAGTAATCATGGAAGGATTGAATTGAGGAGCAGTAAAGGGGATGATGTCGAATTCTCCAGAGTTGCACTGCCTTATCCCCTCGCTCCAGAAACTGCCGGTGAGACGGTGGTTGCGGAGGAAAGGTCAGGGAATAAGGTATGGAGAGAGCCGTAGAGGGGAAAGAAAAACTAAAATGAAAAAGTAAAAAAGGGTTAATTAGGAAAAATTGGGTTAATTGGTGGGTTAATTAGATGTTAATTGAATTAATTAGGATTGATGACGTCATGAAGGGTATTTGGTGTATTAAATTTTGGAATAGGGTATTTTAATGTATTATTGAAACTTGAGGACATTTGGTGAAATTCCTTAAAACTCATGGGCATTTCATGAAAAACCCATATTTTTTATGTATAACTTTAATAAGAAATAAGAATAAAAGAATGCATCTCATGCTATTTTACTATTAGTTGGTTACAGCTACTTATTGTACGCCATAGTCCATAGCTCAAGAATCGGAGGACAGAATATTGCATTGCTTGATAAGCGTCAAGATTTGTGTAAGATTTGTTTGATATAGAGTTAAGAATTTGTAACACAAAATACTAATGGAAATTTCAGGACCCGGATGCTCCTCATTTGGCAATGGAGGACTACTAGAATTAGGACCATTCAGGGTCAAGAGCGACGGGAAAACACTTATCAGAAATCCTTACGCTTGGAATAACGGTACAAAAACATGAATCTCTTTGGTGACATAAAAGTTGTCAAAAGTTAAAAACTAAGAAATATAAAAAATGTGTACTATTCATGGCAGTGGCAAATGTGATGTTCTTGGAATCACCAGCTGGAGTGGGATTCTCGTATGGAAATGTAACAATCATTGATAAACAAACAGGGGATATAAGCACAGCTAAAGATGCATATACATTCCTAGCCAATTGGTTTGAGAGGTTCCCTCATTATAAACACCGCGATTTCTACTTAACAGGAGAGAGTTATGCTGGTCATTATGTGCCTCAACTTGCTTACACAATCATGCATAATAACAACAACACAAACCACACTTTTATCAACCTCAAAGGCATAGCGGTACGTACGTATCTCAACTAGCTTATATTAATATATACTTAATAATATATGATAAATTTGGTTGCATATATGCAGATAGGCAATGCTTGGATAGATGATGCTACAAATACACAAGGGTTGTATGATTATTTATGGAACCATGCTACACATTCAGATGAAACACATGCCAAAATCAATAAGTTCTGCAATTTTTCCGAGACAATTCCTTCCAAAGAATGCGATCAGTATTGTAACAAAGCTTGGGAAGAAGCAGGGAACATTGACATTTACAACATCTATGCACCAGTCTGCCTTAAATCTGGAAATTCCAAAGCTCACATCCTTCATTCAGTATGTCCATCTCTTTACTCTTCTACCTTAAATAGTCAAACATCAGAATCCATGACATTATATTTTGTATATATATTTTCAGGTCGAGGTTTTTGATCCTTGTTCTTCTACCTATGTGGATACTTATCTAAATACTAAACAAGTGCAACAAGCTCTCCATGTCAAACCCACAAAATGGATATCCTGCAGGTATATATATATATATATTTTTTTTAATGAAAATGATTTGTACATAGAATCTTACATTAGTAATTCTTTAAAATGAATGAATATTATTTTGCAGTGGATTTGCTTGGCAAGATACTCCATCAACTGTTTTACCAGTTATTCAGAAGCTCATGGAAAGCAACATTAGTGTGTGGCTTTACAGGTAATTACATTAATTAGATGAATTGAATGGACACTCTTCATTATAACTATATAATACGAAGTAATATTTGTTGTATTTAATATTGCAGTGGAGATGTTGATGGACGTGTGCCAGTAACATCAACAAAGTACTCCTTAAACACCCTCAAGCTTCCAATTAAAACCGATTGGCGTCCATGGTACGACACAGACAATCAGGTATGCCGTTAATTAATTAACTCTATATATATCTCTACTAATTAACAAGATTATTAGAGAATGAATTAAGTATTTGGCTGGAATATAATTATAATTAACATAAATTTGTTACGCGTATAGGTTGGAGGGTACGTAGTGGGTTACGAAGGGCTGGTGTTTGTGACAGTAAGAGGGGCTGGGCATCTAGTTCCAAGTTATCAACCTCAAAGAGCTTTAACCATCATCTCATCGTTTCTCCAGGGAACTCTGCCTCCTCCTAAGTCATCTTAGACTTCTTCTTTTTCTGACATTATACCCAAATTTGTACTCTATTATTAACGTGCCAAATTGTATGTCAAGAACATTAAGGAATATGCTCTCATGCAAACGTCCCTTTATAAGATTAATTCCATCTCTTTTTCGCGGTCATCAACAAACTCATTAGGATAGGATGATCTATAAAATTTGAATTATGGGTGTGTTATATTCATCTCATTTTCACTTATCTTATATTCAAACTTATTTAAACATTTTTTAGTTAAATTGCATTTGATCAACCCTCGTTTTTCCTGAAATTATTTTAGCTTAACATGACTTTATGCATATTTTATTATATTCACCCACCTTTTTACGCGCTTTCTCTATTTTGTCTTAATAATTATGCAAATAGTGACCATAAATATAATTTTGAAAGGAATGTTGTAATACTTATCTTGGCCTAGCTAGTCCCTTCCTCAGGTTGAAAAAAGCCAGCAAAAGCTTGTGTCTCCTTCCCTATGTATTTAAGTTACCCTAAAAGATTTGATTGAATGAGTCATCGTTGGTTATTTTGAAACAAATCCAATGTTGAGCCAAGCCTTTGAAGCTGGTAGTAGCCAAAGACGAAGGCAATAGCTTATGAGCCAAACGCCTAAGAGGGACGCTACGGTTGTGTTCACAATTTATCTTTCTATTTTTAGATAATAATGTAGCTAGTAAGTTTTGGGTAGTTGTGAATACAACCACAAAAATAAAATGATTACGTAGTATAGCAATCACTTTATCTTATAATATAGTTTAACATTCAACTGTTAATTTACTTTAAATAGCTTATTTAGAACTAATAAGCTAACAAACTTGATTAAGCATGGGGTTACCTCATCTAATAAATACCTCCTTTCTCTTAACAATTATTCAGCGCCCAACATAATAAACAAAACACCCTTCCCATACTGGTTCTTACCCAAACAAACATGGCTAGTAAAATGGTTTATATAGCCATTTTCTCAATTTTACTAGCCATGGGACCAGAGTCTTGTTTGGGTAAGAGACCAGGACGGGCAGCATTTAATTCCATAGACGGTTGTTGGCGAAGGAACCCTAATTGGTTGAACAACAGGGAAGATATTGCAAAATGCTCAGCAGGCTTTGCAGGTAAGATGACCAACAACATTGGGGAAGACGTGAAGAAATATGTGGTCACTGATCCTACTGATAACCCCACAAGTCCTAAGCTGGGAACTCTTAGATATGGAGTGACCATGATACCTGGGAAAGTATGGATCTCGTTCCAGAAAGACATGTTCATTAAACTTGAAAGGACTCTTCTTGTTGGAAACTATACAACTATTGATGGCCGAGGTGCTGTTGTTCATATTACCAATGGATGCCTATTGCTCTACCAGGTTACTAATGTGATAATCCACGGGTTGCGAATTCACCATTGTCGAACCCAACCAGCAGGCCCAGTTATGGGACCTGGCGCAAAGTTGATGCCAATTAGTCAAATGGACGGGGATGCAATTAGGTTGCTAGGCTCAACAAAGGTGTGGATAGACCATAACACCCTTTACCGGAGTGAGGATGGTCTAATTGATGTAACCCTTGGCTCCACCAACATTACCATCTCCAACAACTGGTTCCGCGACCATGACAAGGTCATGCTCCTAGGCCACGATGATGATTACAATGACGACAAGAACATGAAGGTCACTGTTGTCTACAACCGTTTTGGTCCCAACTGCAACCAACGCATGCCAAGGTCTTTCATATTCTTTTCTTTTCTTTCCTTCTATTAATATCTTGGGATGCAATTTTTAATATAATGTGACTTATTATGGTTTTGCAGAGTTCGTCATGGTTATGCTCATGTGGCTAACAACTTATACCTAGGATGGGAAATTTACGCTATAGGAGGAAGCATGAACCCTAGCGTAAAGAGCCAGTCCAACCTCTTTGTTGCGCCAAAAACTGGATCTAAAGAGGTAATCCCTTTTACTTTTCTTGTTAGGTCATGCTCCAGCCTCCAGTTCTAATTCTTAGAACTAATATACTTATTCACATATAAACCGTATCAAGTATTGTGGTTCTCTTTCTAAAATCAACAAAGTTTTATGCCTAAGCATTCTTTAGCAATTTACACTATCATTTTGTCCCTCATCCTTTTTGTGTCAATGACAGATTATAATGAGCATCATCGACAAGAAAACCGGAAAAGGATTATCGAATTTTAAATCGGTGGGTGATGTCTTGGAAAATGGAGCTTCTTTCAAAGAAACAGGATCAGGTTATGTGAAGCCAAACTATAACAAAGAAGAAAAATTTCCTGTTGAAAGTGGTAACTCTGTAAGGAAGCTCACAAGATCGGCAGGGGCACTACGTTGCAGAGGAAGAGGATCAATATGCTAAAAAGATTCACATAACTCTGTAAAAATTTTGTTATATGATCATGAGGATTATCCAAGTATTAAGAGAGTGTTTGTTTAATCAATATGTGCTATATGGGTGTTCAATCACATGTATGAGATAGAGTATTATTTCAATAAACAAATTAATCCGAAGATCCTGTCTTTTATGATAGAGAAATCACAACGTTGAAGGTTTTGCAGCAAAATATAAAAATCACATTTAAACCAGAGAAAGTGTTTAGAACACTTTTAGATGAAGAAAACATGTCATGATGAAACAATAAATGTTGTTGCTTTTTAAGATAAAAATAGATGAGGTCTAGTTTACATGCCTGTTCATTAACTTAGTGTGAACACGAACAGCCAGGCTCCTTTCCAATACTGGCAGTGGCTGTTCTGTAGCTCTGATCCCATGTATCGACAGGCAGAGCCTGAGCATGCGGCACATGACCAGGGTGTTTCTCTCTCTTGTCTCCTTTTATTTGCTTCAAACCATGTTTGAGCGCAGGCAACAACGCTTCCATGCATTCAGCCACAGCATTTGGATTACCAGGCATGTTGATGATCTGTATCAGTGAAAATTCAGGAAGACATGAAATTGTGAAAACTGTGCAGTGATCATTCAAAGAATCAACAACAGGAAAAATCTAAGCCTACCCCGGTGATGGTTAGATAACCCATCTGATGTGGCAGATATTTATAGGCAAATTTTCATGACAAAAGTAAATATTGGGGCATTCCAATCTTCAAGTCAGCAAAGGAAATTAGTTTTTTAAATGTCTATTTCATATGGATAGGTTACCTATTGCCTAAATGTAGGAATCTCTAACATAATAATTATTGTACTAGACGTTTATGAAACTAGACTGGTTTTACTTTACGCTGATAGACAAGGAACATTGTTACACAAACAGTAAAATATGTGAACAATGGAGAAGGTGGGAGAACAGAGCCTTAGTCAGGAAAAATCATCAGATAATTACTTTAGTCCACTTTGTTACATTGCACGTACTTCTTTCCTTAGGACTGCAAAATTAAGTATTGACATACCAGTGTAGATCCTCTTATTCCTGCGGCTGAACGTGACAGCACAGCAAATGGCGTGACCTGTTTAGAAGAGGAAAACAGGAAAACAGAATAAAGTACCTCTTTAAGACTCAGGAAAAGGACAATAGAAGCACGACAGAAACAAAAACCAAGATACTACCATTCTCTGCCAAAGGTTCTTCGTCTAAATTGTATTGAAGTATCAAAGGTATAACGAATACACTAATAACATACTTCCTCTGTTTCTTATTAGATGACACAATTGGGTTTTTGACACTATTCACACAAGCTCCTTTGACTTACTTTTGTGATTTATACTTAACAAAAATAACATAGTCGTGTGGGGTCTTATTAGATTCGTCTCAATAAATATTTTCTGAATATCAACTTTTTATAACTTTTTCGTATTCATAATTGAAGAAATTAATGTTTGAAATCGTGCATTGGCAAACGTGCATAAATAATTGTGTCATTTAAAAAAGAACGGAGGAAGTAATATTAACATAACATCCAACCAAAAAAAATAAAAAGACAAGACAGCTGATATTTTGAATTTCCTGTCCATTTCCAGTAATTGATACTTTCAATTTTTATGTTGAGCAGGAATTAAAATTGACCTGCGAGTGTAAATAATTTGTTGATAGTACTGGCTAACCATTGTAGACATCCCAAGACATAATTGATACACAAAAAATACCAATGAAAGCCCCAGTACATCATGTAGGTAGATTATAAACATAAATGACAAGGGAAACATTAGTACCTTTAGACTCTCTTGCATCATGACATATAAAAGACCTGGAGTTTCTTTCTCGATTACTTCTTTTGTTGCTTCTGGAGTAACATCTCTTGGAGTGAAACCAGTCCCACCTAGCACCACAATTCAACTCAAGAAATTACCAATTTGCAAATACAAAAAGGTTGGAACAAAAGACACCTAAAGATTTAATTTCTAAGAACAAAATCGTCTATCCCAGAGAGTAAAAATCTTTTCAAAAACATTGTTCCTGACCTGTGTTTTATTTTAGTAGTTAGTTGAAGACAAAATCATTATTCCACTCACCCCTAGTGCAGAACTTCACTAAACTGTAATTGTTAGTTATCATTGGTGGAGCCAGAAAAACAATACATTTTTCATCCCATTCAAGTCAAGAAGCTTAACTCTACTGCACCATTCATATTGGCAAAGGTCTAACATTCATATTGGCAAAGGTAACAGAAATAAAGCTACGTCACGTAGGTCTGCTACAATGCTTATCTGATACCAACTTGTAAGCAGCACAGCCCCTACTTCCCAGCAGCCCCCCAGGTAGACTTTGCATTCGTAAATTTGTTAGAGAAAACAGAGCAAGAGACCTCCATTCGTTTACCTAGTGTGATGATTAGATCCACTTTATCTACATCACTCCATCTGCGTAAAACGTCCTTAATTTTTGGTACATCATCTGGAACGACAGCTGTTGTAACTACCTTAGCTCCTCCTAGCCTCTCTGAAGAAGAATTGATCACGGAAATAGCCCTTGGTCCACTGTAAGTACAAGACAAAAGAACATTAATACTTCGTATAAAAGAACAAGAAACTCAACCATATTTGAAATAAATCAAAAATGATACAACAGCACTACAGGGAGTAATGTATTTCTCCACAACATCACCATTACCCCATTCCCCTAAGAGGCTCTCGTCCAAAACAGGGTTAGGAGGGTTTGGATACAAACAGCCTTGCCCTTAATCCAAAATGTAAGGATGAAATAACCATTTGCTTCTTCATGATAAATAAAATCGCACTTGGTTTCATCAGTCATTTTTATTAGTCCACTATAATTAAAAGTTAAAGTAAAGTGAACATTTGGCTTCAATACATGTGGAAGGAAGGTAAAGCACGTCCCCACTTTTCATCTTCCTCGTACTCAAGTACCTAATCCACAAAGTAACTGAAAAAAAAACTAGCAGTGTAGCAGAGCAGGTGTACTTACATGTCCAACTTAGACAAGGAGCAAATGAACAACCTGTGTTTTGCATGTTTTCTGTAGCATCAATGCTGTGACCTATTTTGAAATGATGATTCAAGAAGGCGTATCCAGATGCAATAGTAACAACTTTATTTATATTCAACTAACACTACCATTCAATGGTTTCTATGAGCTTCAAACATTAAGCAAGGCCTAAAAAAGAAGTCTTTCACTTTTTTCCACAACATCGACAACAACATTACCCCTAATGCCCGTAAGAGGCTCCCACCTAGGCAGGGTAAGAAGAAATTTGATATTACTGGAAACTCTTGGCCTTGCCCATGATCCAAAATTTAGGCGGTTATCCGCTTCCTCATGATAAATAAAAAGCGCACATGGTTTCAACAATCATATAGATTAGTTTATTATAATTTGAAGTTAAATAAAAGTGAGCATTTTGCTTCATTACATGTGGACCAAAGGTAAAACTGTAAAAGTATCCCCACTTTTATCTTTACCATACTAGAATGCCTTGATTAGCCACAGGCACACAATTACAAGAAAAACCTAGCATTGTAGCAAAGCAGGTGTACTACAATGTCCTACTCAGACAAGGAGCAACATCATTTTTGCTTGTTTTCTGTAGCATCAATGACGTGACCTATTTTGAAATGACGATTCAAGATGGCGTATCCAGATGCAACAGCGACAATTATATATATTATAACTGGCAAGGGCTTCAAATGTTAATCAAGACCTGTAAAACAAGTTGTTTCCCTTTTTTTCTTACTTCCATGTTCATTGGCATGGTTTTGTGGGTCATAATCATCGTTCCAAATTCATGAAAATTGTCAAATGATAGTGTTAAACTGTTAATTATATAAATAGTCTTGTAAGATAATTGTGAAAAAAACGGTTTTTTCATGAAATGGGAAAAAAAACGGTTTTTTCATGAAATGACCCTGAGGTTTGCCTTAATGCACTAAATACCCCTAAACTTTCCAAAATGCATCAAATACCCCCGAGGTTTTAAAAAATAACACAAAATTCCCTTAATGAGCATTTTCCGTCCATTCTGTTAAATCTCCGTTAACATTAATTTTTTATTTTTTTTTCTTATTCTTTCTCTTTTCCTTTCTTTTTTCTTTCTCTTTCTTGTTCCTTCGTTCTGTCTCCTTCTCCTTCCCAGGGAGTATGCAAATCAATCTTTTTTCCTTGTTTTTTCCTTGTTTTTTTCTTTCCCTTTCCTTTTCCTTTATTCTTTTATTCTGCTTCCTTCTCTTTCTTTCCTTCTCTCCTCCTCCATGTTTGCGAATTTTCTGCTAATTAGGAGTGTTTTTTGTTGTGAATTATCAGCAAATTAAGGGGTGTTTCTCTTCGGTTTTTGTAGATGATATTTCTGGATTTTGGGTGATTTTTTGGGTTGATTTCTTCTAGGTTGATTTTTTGGGTTTGTGGAAGAAAATAAGAAAAGAAGAGGAAGAGTTCGTTGTGAGCAGTCATGGCGGTCGTACCTTTGGATGAAGCAACCAGAGAGAGAAAGGAACAGGCAGATGGTTGTGAGTTTTGTGACGCTTTGTGCAGTCCAGATCACCCCCCATCACATCGCAGGCTCCACCACCGTCGTCGCCCGTATAGGACTTCTTCTGTTCCTACCATCAACATCCTTTGATTCTCTCTCCTCCAAATTCAATTTGTTTGACGTTGGAGATTTGTAATTTCGCACCACTATAAAATTAAACAAAACCGTTCTAGCTCACCTCTTAAAATCTGAAGAGTTTGTTGGTGGTGGATGAATCTGCCATGTTCATGATTTTTGGTTGGCAGGTGGGCATTGCGTAAAATCACCACAAAATTAAGCACAATAACATTCTTTTTAGAGTTGGTGAAAGAGAGAGATTGTAGAGATGATGATGGTGGAAGAAGAAGAAGATGATGATGATGATGATGATGGTGGATGGCATGAAGTGAAGCGAAGAAGAAGAGCCGTATAAGTGAAAGAAAGCCCAAACAAAAGTTTTGAGTTTTTTTAGATAATTGTTAATTAATCTTTTAGGGGTTTAATTAATTTAATTAAGTGTTAATATTAGAATTAGTAGAGAAAATGGTTGAGTAAGGGCAAAAAAGTAAATTCACGCTAACGGAGACTTAATGGAAAGGACGAAAAAATGCTCATTAAGGGCATTTCGTGTTATTTTTTAGAATCTCAAGGGTATTTGGTGCATTCTGGAAAGTTTAGGGGTATTTGGTGCAATAAGGCAAAGATCAGGGTCATTTCATGAAAAATCCGAAAAAAAATAGTAAGGTAACTGTTGGTGGAAAAAGAAAGGGAAGATAAAATATAGTTCCTCCACAATTTTTCCAAAAGCTAATTCATGAAAATGTTTATCATAAAGATATTTTCCTCAACTCATATAGCAATCCACCTTGGAAACAAAAATGATCATTTCAAGGAAATGAATTATTCCACCCAGGCAAGCAATTTGGTTTTGAGATGGAATTCCATTCTGTTTACATGTGCTCTATACCTCTATCGTAGGGCCAGGATAAATCAGCAGGTTCATCATGGATCGACCGTCACAATTAAGAGTGCACTACTAAGGCATGGATGAGCAAGCCCCACATGGAAGGTTTAGATGAAATTGTGACCTACACTACGGGGCGGCCGGGGGGTGGAGATGCAAAATGTAACCAGGAGACTTCCACGTGGAAGGTTTAGATGACCATGCATGCATATTAACTGTGAACTACGCTACCCAATCCAATTGGTCAAATGAAAGTTTTTGAATGTTTCTTCGATTTGTTGGTTACCCACATATTTTGCTTCTCTTTTCAAGAAATAATCCTCTTGAAACACCTTTGTACATGAAAGTTGAATCAGAGCCTTAATGTTGCTTACCTACGATCAGGCCCAGCCCCTGATGCAACTGTGTCGCTAACTGTCAGAATAGCAACTTGAACTGCATCCTGAAAGTTGCTCACTGCAGTTTCTCTAGGTGAACTCCGCACTAATAAATCCTTTTTCATAGGAGAACTGATTAGATCCGAAATAACAATGGCAGCCACAGACGTCCCAGCAGGAAGCAAGGTACCTCCAACTGGAAGCTCCAACAATGCATTTGCTGACTTCATACTCAATAGACGACTGCTCATCTGCTGACCAGTGCTATCAGCAACAAAACTGAAATTTAAGGAAAAATTAATAACATTTAAGCAATTCTATAAACAGACTTCCATTTACAAGGATCAAAATGGGGACCAGGAGATAACTCAGGGACAAAGGATGAAGGGGGTCGACGAAGGGGGAAAACTTTAAAGAAAAAACAGAAGAAAATTGGAAAGAGGAATCATCTGAAATGGAGAAACCAAATATTACCCAGGATTCCCTGATCCGTCGTTTTCTTTCCAAGTAACAATCGCACGGTGAAATTCAGGTCGTCCAGGATCTGTTTTGATGGGCTTCTCAAGGCGGGCATGAATCCTACACATGAAAACAAAGCATGCAGATGGCTTGAGGTGTATTGGATTCATCCCAGAAAAATATCAACAAGAAAAAAACAGAACAATCAGAATGAAGACAGGCAAGATCAACTTTAGAAGCAAAGAATATTAGTAACCTCAGAACATCAGAGTTTGCCCGTCCAGAAAGAAAACGAATGGTAGGCACCACAAAGAGATGGAAACACACTAAACAGCTCACGGGATTTCCAGGTAAACCAAAGGCCAAAACTTTGTTAACATTTACGTTCTGAGTTGGCTTCATATTGATCTCCGCAAATGTTAAAGGCTTTCCTGGTTTCATAAGAACCTAAAGCATCCAAAGCTATACAGCAAAATTAGTATGAACAAAACAAAAATAGTTAAGAAAAGCTAGCATAATACATGATCTATTCATGGAATAAGTGCAAAAGGATCAAATGCAATAATTCACACAGGTTGTTTTAACATGTAACCATGGGTCTTAAATCACCTTAATAAAATAAGATTCAAAGGCAGCCATAGGTACCTTGCTGAAATGGACTGTTCCTCTCTTCTCAAGTAATGGTTTCACATAATCTCGGTCTCCCATAGAAACACCACCAGACGTTAAAATTATGTCAACTCCAGCAGAAAAGGCCTTGTCCATGATTTTCTCAAGCTCTGTTTCATCATCACGAGCAATGCCAAGGTCCACAACACTGCAACCCTGTTGAACTGCAGCTGCTAGTAGCATAGCGCGGTTGGAGTCCCTGATCTACACATTAATAAACAACAAAGCTCTGAATCAAGAGAGTAAACAGTTGTTTACTATCATGGGAAAATTAGCAACAATATACTACTTTAGTGGCCAAGTCATTAGATCTGGAGACTATGAAAAAAGGATAGCTCTCAGCCTCTCGGAGCCCTTTATGTAACTGAACACATTATACCCCGCCTATTCTTATGCTCAAAACACAATTACCTTTCCTCCAAAACCATCCTAATTTCCTCCCTCCTGTTCCTAGTAAAAAGGAGAACATAAGCTTTTTTTTTTTGACGAAAGAAAAAACACAAGCTTAACTGTATGAGAAAAGACAAGGAAGGGACAAGGAAAACGTGCAAAGAGAGTTATTCTTTACATTCAGTTAATGCGTGAAGATGTCAAGGAGAAACCATCTACCTAGAAAAATTAAGGAATTATTATGATTTACAACTTAGACTTCTTAGGTAAAATTCACATCTTGAATAGGCAGCATTGTCAAATCATGATAATTACCAGTATATTTTTTCAAGCATCTCCTGTAATAAACTGACTTTCCATTTCAGGCCCTCAACTCCAAACCTCCAATAAAGTCTAATGGTTAACGGATACAAAAGAAGTTTAGAAAAAAAGGAAAGAATTATACATTAACCAAGAGGAAGGTGAAGAAAAAAAGAAATAGGTAACTATTACAGACAATAGCAAGCGACTTATGATCAATTGGAACAGTAAAGATTGCAGTACCAAAGTAAACCTAACCATCCTTATGAAGTACCTGACCACACCCTAGATTTCTGGTTGTAGGCTCAACAAGTTCATCTCCAGTAGAGAGCACGCCAACTGTTGGAGTACGATAAACCTGCAAAGAAGAGCACATATTTTTCCTTTTACAACTAAAAAAAAGGTAGCTAATAAAGTAATAAACAATAGGATGTAAACAAGGTGCACTCTATAACATACCTTCACCATTGTCACGCCAACGGTGGCAAGCAATCCGATTTCAGAGGCACCGACAAGATGACCAGATTTCAACACCACGTCATCTTTCTCAATGTCACAGCCCTATAAGGAGAATCATTAGAAGTAGCACTAGAATAAAGCTAAGTTCTTTATAAATTACTAAGCGAAGGAGTATCTGGTAACCCAAGCAATAAACTAATCACAGTCAAGTGAGCGGACCTCTATATAATGCTATTTTAACAGAAGTCAATGAGGGATATATAAAGATGTCTACACAGGAAAGTGTAACCTGGGTGAAGAAAAACTTACCACCGGACGAATATCAAAACCTGGCCTAGTTTGTGCCAATATTCTTACTCGTTTAGGGTGACTAGGATCAGTTTCAATTCTTTCAGTGTCTTCCACCTGAACAACCGCATCAGCTCCATCAGGGACAGGCCCTGAATGAAAATAAATGCTTGACGTCAGAAGAAATAATCAGCAAATATCTGCTAACATTCCAACAATGATTGAGAAACACGATGTTTAATGTTTTTCTTTTACTAAACGAGCAACTAAGAAGTGCAAAATGACCAAAAGAGTGGTCTAACTACTATGTACAATTCGTATAAATTTCCATGGAAGCCTATGCCACGACATGGAATTCCAGTATAACACTACAGTAACACTAAACCATTACCATTACTTTTCTGAATTTACTTAACCTATGCTACGACATGAAATGCAAACAATAAATTGACGACGAACTTTCCTCTCATCCTCTTTCGAACACTGAATACAACTCTAAACAAACAAATTCAATACACTGAAGCACATTCAAGTTACCTCCAGTAGTCACATATGCAACAGTTCCAGAAGTGACAACCACACCAACAGCATCATTTCCAGCCCGAGACTCGGTAATCACCGGATACTCCCCAGGACCATCCGAAGCAACCACTGCATAGCCATCCTGTCGACATTACAATACCAACAAATTTGACACTATCAATTAAATCATCTCAAAAACAATAATAGTTAAATACATCCGGTATAACACTAAAACAACCGGTTTAAACCCTAATTTAAGATTAAATTGATGGATTAACACCAAAATTGCTAAATTAAACTGCTTGTGCCCTAATTTAACTTTTTAGAATGATAAAATAGATTATTCAATCAATATTAAAAAGGTCACTTTAGAAATGAAACTTTGAAAACGGACCTTGATGGAGGCAGGGTAAGGAGGAAGAGGATCGGGAGCTTGAATATCTTGGGCCAAGATTTTTCCGTGAGCTTCGTGAAGTGGAACGGTTACTGGTTCGAGACGCTGAGCAACACTGAGTACGGTTTTCAGAGCTTCTTCAACTGTTATCATCGTGGATTTTGCGACTCAAACTAGTCTTCTCTTCTTGTTTTGTTTCTAACGGGAGACTGAGGTTTTATGGTGGGGATGAACTACTAGTGGACTCGACAAACGGAACGGAGAAATTCCCAGTTAATCTCACTGACTTTCGTAAATAATTTTCTTGAAATTCCGAGTTAACGTTAGGTGTTGACTGTATATTTGTATTATTGACTGCATACTCGGTGTTGATTTGTATATCACTTATCGTTGACTGTATGACTGCTAATGGATTACTAAAATGCAATCACAAATTCTTGTTTACAATGGGTGTACAATAAATATCGTACACTAGAGTAAAAGTTGACCCAAAATGCTTAAAAGTTACATTTATATGTGTAAAAGTTATCTATTTTTTAATGATCAATTATTTCATTTGAATAAATATTATTTCTTCAAAATCACTAATAATGTATAAATTAATCATTTAACCCTTTAAAATGTTTATCTATCAACTTTTTTATTTTATAATATAAAAGTTACAGAAAAATAGGTTAAAGTTACGAAAAACTGCATAAAAGTTATTTTGGTGTACAATAAATTTATTGTACACCTTGTACGCGCAAGACCTTTTGAAATGCAATATTGCTTATTGGTAAGTGATTGACTTTATATTTATAGTGGTGGATTGTTTCCTACCCCTTTAAAAAGCAAGAAGTCCCTTCTTAACTCTCCTTAAGAATAGTGGAATTACCTCCACGTCCTTAAATTCTTTCATTATTTACGCTCCTGCCATTCCTGCACCAGCTGTCAGTTTTTCATTAACAAATGATCCAGGTGTTCCCCCTTCCATGTCTTCGTCCTCCTGCGTCCTTCTACTTCCCCCTCTGCAATGACGTTACTTCATCTTTCTCGATTTTTCCTCTCCATCTTCCATTTGTCTTCGTCAAATTTTATCATTTCCTCTATCTTCTCTCTCCTTCGCCTATTTCCTATCAATACTCTCAATTACAGCAAACCCTAAATCCCTAATTTTGGGATTTCAATGAACCAGAAGAATCATAAGATTCCAAGCAATGCCTTAAGGTGTCCACCCCTCTTTCTTTTGCTTCGTGCGGCTGTTTTCCTTTCCTTGATATGCCGTTTGTGCCTCCACCCTCCTCTTCATCGCGGTGGCCCCTCCGCCATCTTCTCTCCTACCTTTCTTCTTCGATCTGCTGGTAAATGCGAGTATCCAACTTCATTTTAATCCGATCTGTAGCTCTCCATAGCCGTCTCTGGCAAGGTCTTCAAATAACACCTTCGAGGATTCCAATGCAAAGCACAGATTCAGAAAATTAGTTGCCCTTGGAATCTTCCAAGGTGTTATTGGAAATCTTGTTGAAAGATGCAACAATAGCGTTATTTGTTGAGAAATAACAATGGTGTTATTTGTTGAGAAATAGGTAATATTCTAGTTTAATTTGTTGATTGCTACCTTCTAGCTAGGTAAGTTAAGCATCTAATTAAGTAATTTGCTTTGTGGGGTTATTTTGCGAGCAATTTTGATTGTGTTTAATTAATTTATTTTTATTCATTTGAATTCTCTGAAACCTTTCCTCAACCGAAGATGCCATGGCGGAAGCAATGGAGTTGCCAAGTCGGCTCGAAATCCTCGCTTTCAGGAACAAAGTGTTGTTGCCTGGTGCTATTATTCATATTCGCTGCACTTCTCCTAGCATGTTAATTACTATTTTAGTTTTGATTGGCTGCTGAATTGTTCATAGCTTTCTGAAATTTTGCTAATTCTTGATTTTAACTTTGTGTAATAGTTGGTTGTTATCTGCCGTTTAATTGGAGTCAGCAATAATTTTGCTGTGATTTTACAGGAACTTAGTTTAGTTACCGGTGATGTACTTACCAACAATTGTGAATTCGATCATCCGATTGGAATATCATTTCATTATAAAAGCACAATGTTTGGAGTATTGTTGGCATGTAGAATGAAATTATGAATTACTCGAATCTGGAGGATTTTGCTTGGAGATTTTTGTTTGGAGAATGAAATTTGAGACGTCCTGATGGCGTATGATAAATATAGCTGCGTAAAAACTTTAAGATACCACAATAGAGAAATCTTAATTCTTAGTTTAGTTACTGATGATATACTTAGCTAAGGTTGCAGATGCGATCAATCGACTGGAACAAAATTTCATTATGAAAATCGCAATGTTAGAATTTAGAGTTTGTTTGGCATGTAGAATGAACTTATGAGTTACTTGAATCTGGAGGCTCTCGAATGAGCTTTGGAAAATGAAAATCGGATTTATAGGTGGGTTATGATAATTTCTTTATCAACTGAATGAAAGGAAGAGAATCTGATATGAAGTACAAATTTTCGATATCCTGCTAACCTTATTGCTTAAGCGCTTTTATATGCAATACTAAGCTACAAGATGAACTTAAGTGATGGTGCGGAACTGTTGATACAAAGAGATTGTTTAGGGGAAAGGACAGAAAAATGATCCTAAAGTAAACCCTGAAGCTTAGATGAATTGATTTTAAAATTGATTTCATGAATGTGCAGTGTGTACCATGTTGTGTGATCCTCCATGTCAGATTGTATCAGAGTTCTCTCCTTGCTACTGGCTAATTGGGGGAACTTATTGATATACCATTTTCCTTTTATTAGGTGGTAGTTGATATTGGGGTATATTTTAAATATAGTTAGTGAGAAATGTGTCAAATAAAGGGGTGGTGTGGGGTGGGGAGGATTTCGAATTTTTTTAATGCTTTTAAAAAAGTAGGAATAGAAGTGGGTCCATGATTAAGTGAGGGAAATGATATAATATTAGTAAAAGTATGCCATTTACAGAAACGGGGCGAGTATTAAGGGACGACTTTATAAGGAAAGCGGGGCAAGTACAAAGGGACGGAGGGAGTACCTTTGAATGTGAGGTCATAAATTATGATGTTACGTTGTCTGTCTAATATGTACTCGTATCTGTTTGTTTCTTTTCTCTTGTTAAAGTCATATTAATCCTCATATAGTTATTATTTATTTAAACAGTTCGAGGCTTTGAGCTTCTTGTTTACTGTATACAAAGTTTGTTGGTATGATCAGCTAACATCAGCATAAAAAACTTTGTTTTGTCAATGTACATGAAGCATTGAAATCATCTTGATTTGTGAATATAGTATCAATGATTCAATTGTCTTAGTCTTGTTTTTTGTTCCAAGTTTACCAATTAAGTAGTTTCAACATTTGAGAAAATAAGCAAACCTTATATTTTTTTTTTAGTCAATCATGTGTTTTGGTACTTTCGATATTCATGTGTTGCTGTGTAAATGTGAGCTCAAGAGTGGATGTCTTTCATGTCTCAAGTTGCTGGGAATCAACTCATCGTGTCATTCGTGTGAGTATATGGTATGGTTTCAAGCCTCTTTCTAGCTAACCAATTCTTCTTATTTATTGGCTTTGATGAACAATAATTATCTGATGTAATTATCTGGTATTTTCAGATGTTAAACTTCTAAAATATAATCTGTTGTGGGACCTTTTACGGTGCTGGCATGGCACGCGTTCCTCGGAGGTATCAAGTATGACCTGGCACGAACTTCTGGTAACCTGCAAAACAAGAATATTCCCGTAGGAATATTCCCTCCGATGCTTAAATAAGTATAAGCTAGAGAGATAAGTAATTTGTAGAGAGAAGGCAGAGCAAAGATAGTTTTTGGTTGGTGGGAATGAATTGATTACCTTTACCTTGGGATCTGAGCTATTTATAGGGCTAGGGTTTCTTGGGAACTGATCCCTCAACCCTAGCTGTGGGGTGCGTGCCCCTTGGGGATTTAGGACACGTGTCATTTGCCAACAATGATGAGCCTTTTACAAATTGGACCTGGCTTCTCAGAGAAGATGGGCTTTCCAAAATGAGGCTGTGCTCTTATTTCGTTTAGGTACCAAGGTTTGGGCCTACTTCCTAGGCTTGGGCCCAGCTGGCCTGTATTGGTCATTGTAGCTTCTTTGGGCCTTATGGTGGAGATATTCAAGCCCACATCATTTGCCCCTCATGAGGAGTGAAAACAGACGTTAGTTTTCACTACTCTTGGAGTGTTCAATGGGATGACGACGCGTGGCAGGGATAACCATTTCTTACCCCTCTATAAATAAGTGGCCATTTTGAGTGACTTTCCCCCTCATTTCTAGCGATTATTTGAGAGCTATAAGAGGAGGCTATTTCCGGCGCCTTACATCCACCGAAGTTCACTGTAGCGCCGCCACAATCTTCAAAGCCTTGTTCTTGCAGTTCTTCATCAAAGTTCTTCACAAATTCTCTTTGATCTATCAGGTAATGCTTTCTTTTGGGAAAATTTGTTTGTTGATTTTGATCCTTCCCACTTCTCTTTTCTTAACTATGCAAGGGGTACGTCAAACTGAGGGCGTCAACCTGTCCTTTTGACGCCTTCTCTTTTCAAGTAATGCCCCGTGTCTTGAGCCAAGTCTTCAGCCTGTGCAGGATTTCATGGCGCGAATAGAGGACGAAGAGCAATTCGAAGGGGAATCTTCTTCTCCCATGGAGGAGGACGTCCCCGAGCACGCCGATGTCGCGCCGGCGAGCACGTCAGGTGGGGAGGAAGGTCACCTTCACCCCAGCGCAATCTTCCCACTTTAGCCATGGCTGAACTTCCTCACCCTCAAGGGGAAGGACTATGGGAGGTCTCTGAATCTAGGCTCGGAATATAAGTTTCGTATGCCGGCTGGTATGGACTGCACCAGCTTTGGACTGGTGGAAGGGGAATTCGCCGTGTACGGCTCTTTTCTGAAACTTGGTATGAGATTCCCCCCTCACCCCTTTGTGGTGGAATTGCTGGACGACTTCAACATTGGCCTGAACCAAATGTCCCCCAACTCTTGGGCTGGTGTGTTCGGCTATATCGCTCGTTGTGATCTCGAAGGTATCACTCCCTCCTTCCCGGCGTTCATAAGGATCGCCTCCATGTCCCAAGTTTCAAAAGCTGCCGCGAGTTGGCTAATTCTTACGTACAAGGGAGCTTATCGGACGGTGATGGGCAAGGCGTCCAAATGGCATCACTGGAGGAAAAAGTGGGTGGTTATTAAAACCACAAATTTGGAGATGTGCGAGCGGATGAGACGTTGGAACGTCAAGCCCAACTTGGTTGGAAAGGGCAGCTCTTTCCCTCCGGTCTCCGCCGCTCTCTGGGAACGGATCTCGTCTTTGTTCAAGGCCAAGTCGCTCATAGTTAAGGACAAGACGACCTACATACCCGAGGGGTGATTGCCTCATCTGGATCAACTGGGCGATCCCGTTTTCCTCTCGGTTGTGGGCTTGTGTCCGTATATGCCGAGAGGTAATGTATCTATACTTCAAATCTTTCACTATTTCATCAAAACTATACTAATGTCTTTATTTGTTTTTTCAGACGAGGCCATGTATAAGCTAGACGATGCCTCCAAAGGCTAAGTGGATATGCCGTCCTGGCTGGCAAAGGTACTTGACGCCAGCACCTTTAAGGCTTGGCAGCGTCAGCAGGCGGCCGAGCAAGCCGTACCAGAGCAGATGGCTCCCCCTCCTGCTGAGGAGAAGGTATTGATCAGGCCTTCCTATGTAATTCCCTTCATTGTTTGCAACTTATATGTTCTCATTTCTTCAGAAGGCGAGGAAGACGGCCACGGACGCGGCACCTTCTTCTAAGCGCAAGGCTGGCGGCACAGGGAAACCCGTCTTCAAGTCAACGGCTTCGAAGGCTCCTAAGGTGTTTGCCGTCCCCAAGGCTGCATCCGCTTCTCCTAGCTTTCGGAAAGCTGGAGCGGCGGTCGATTCTCTTGCGGGGATTGCTGAAGCCGTCCGCCGGAATATTCCTCTGAAGGCGGCGAAAAGAGCTAGGAATTCTGGGGGTAAGTTTTACTCCAACATCGTAACCACCTGTCGTTCCTCGTCTAGCAGTTCTATAGTCTCTCCCAAGGATTCTAAGGCCGTTGTTTTTCCCATAGAAATTCCTGACCCTCAGAAAGACATTGATGCTGAATTGGATCAGATCCCTTCTTCAGGCGGGTTCAACTCTCATGACCGCAGGAGGATAATGACGTTGATGCGCAATGCCATTCCTCCCAAGTATGACGAGACTCTTCCCGAGGCGGCCGAGAATATGCTTGCCGCTATGCAGTCCTCGGCACTGGATGTGAGTTTCATTATGCCTTTATTATTTACATATTCTTGTTTCTCTTGTGTTTTACTCCTGCTGTTTTTGTGTAGATGTTCATTCTGTTGGACTCGTTGAAGAAGTGGCGCACTGCTTTGGTGCACGAAGAGGCTCGACACCGTCTTCTGGCACTGGTCAGTGTGGCGATCAGCATTTTGCTGAGTTGGAGAAACTTCATTTTGAAAGGCGGGAGGAGATTGACGTTGTGACCAACGCCCTGGCTTCCCAAAATGCTGAGAACGCGGCTCGTCTCTTGCAAATTGATCAGAACTTTTCTCAAATGGAGGAACTTTCTAAGAAAATCAAGGAGAAGGAAGCTGAGTTTTCTCGTCTTGAGACTCATTTTAAGGAGTTGGAGGTCCAGCTAGAGGCGGCTCGCAAGGAGGTTGCTTCGTCAAAGAGTGTTCTCGACCAGTCGGCCATGATAGGTGAGAAATCAACCCGAAGAGGCATGGAGCTTGCATGGAATGCCGAATTTGGCAGTGAACGTCCCTTCAGCTGGTTCGAGAAGTTCCTCACCTATCAGATTGAGGTGGAGAAGGCTCAGAAGGAAGGACGCACTCCTCTTGAGTTTGTTCCCAGCTAGGATGAGGAATGAGAGCTCCTAGGCGTCTTGTATTTATTTTTGTGCTTGTTTTCGTGACGCCTTGCTTAGTGGCACTTATGTGCATAATTTTTGTAATTATGACTAATTTTTTGGAATAACATGGCGTCTTTTGAACGTTCTATTGCTTTTTAGCTTTTGTCATCTGTTTGTGATTGATTCTACGATTATATCTGACGCTTCTGAATTGAGACGTCAGATGCCTGCCCTGGTCTTGTTGCCGAGGTCTTTAGCTACTTTTGTTGAGTAATATAGTGTTTTGATGATTATGAACAAATGATGATTATCTAACTAATGTGTGTATTGTTTAGATGTGCATGAACAAGTAATGACGGTTAATACAGATCATTTAGTTGGAAGATTATGAAGATATATACAAGAAGAAGTGAAGTTCCTGAAAGGAACTCAAGAAGTGAAGGGAACTTCAGAAGAGAAGTCTAATTATATAAGTATACCATTAGACTTAGAGTTTGTGTCCTTAACTACTGCATACTTGTTTATTAGTTTAGTTTTCTTCATCTTGCTTGTATTGGTTGTCATCACTGACTTTATGGTTTTGATGACAACTAGCAAACGACTAACCTATGTTTGAGTTCCAATATGTATACGAAACAAATATAGGTTTGATGAAGAAACAAACATGAAGAGTTCAAGTCAATAAATCAAGTATCCAAGCTGCAACAAAGTTCTTCAAAGGAACACAAACAGATCAGTTCCTCAGCAGATCCTACGAGGAACAACGAGTATAAAGTTCCTGAGTAGGAACAAGCATGGAGAAGTTCCAGAGGCGGAACTATCAACATGAGGCTCTTGAGTTGGAGCATCATGAAGCATGAAGAAGAAAATAAGAGTTTATTTTCTATGATTCATGTAAGTATGTAGAAACTTGAATAATTGAGGAACACGGTGCCAAAAGGAACTTGTCGGAACTTATGAGAAATAACGTCAGTTTATCTTCCTAGAATACTCCTAGTTTTAAGGTAATTTTAAGTGTCAATAACGTGGCTTTTAACACTCCTAGTTGTTAGGGATTTACCTTTGACTTTGAGTATTTATCTCCTAGTAAAACTCTATTTATTTATGTTTTTAAAATAAAAGATAATTTTTATAAAATCTTATTTTAATTAGGATTCTGATTTTTATATCATATATTTATTTATTTATTATTTAAAATTCGTTTTTAATAATGTCCTATTCATTCTAGGATTTGTTTTGAATATCTTTTGTAGTTTAATGTGTTTAAAATTTTATTTTTAATAAATAAAAAATAATTAATCTTTTTGTAAAATAAAATCTGATTGTTAGTTATTTTATTTTAATAAAATTTATTTTTCTATTTTATTAAAATCAGATTTAAAAGGTTTTGTTTTAGAAAATTAAAATCATTGTTTTACGTTGTTTTGGAAAAACTACATTAGTGGAGAAATAATAGGAGATCATGGAAAACCTGATTATGCTTAGCCCTAACTCCATGATTTTCTCTACTGACTAAAGTCATGGGATCATGCCTAAATTGAAGGGCTTAGTGGTTGTTAGTGGAGAAGATTATGGAGAAAGTGGTTGAGGTTTCTTCCTCTATAAAAGGAGAGCTTTCTCATTCATTCAAGTGTGTCTGACTTCTCGGTCATTCCACAGAGTCTGGTTTACGTGGAAGGTAATTAAAGAAGATATATTTGTTCCACGTTTTTTAGTCAGTTCCTGCAGTTCCGAGTTCTTGTCAGTTCCGAGTTCCTTTACAGTTATTCACTCTCTACATATTAGAGTTTAATCAATTATCAAATGTCAATATTTTAAGAGTTGTTCAAGGGTTGAGTGAGCTCTTGTAATGGGTAATTTGTCAAGGGTTTGAGTGAATTCTTGTATAAGTTTTGGGCAGGAACTTGAGTGAGTTCCTGATGTGTATGGGGTAGGAACTTGAGTGAGTTCCTGCTGTATTTGGGGAGGCTTTGAGTGAAGTCTATGAGAGAGAAGCTGATAGGCTTTGAGTGAAGCAAAAGAGTCAAGAGAGACTTCTAGGGAAGTCAGTGAGAGCGTAGTTGTTTGAGGAACAACTATTGGGAACTTGAGTTCGTAGAGGAACTCAAGTAATGCCCGAGTTCCTTATAGGTTTGTAACTGAGTTGTTGCCCTATAGTGAAAAGAGTTTAAGTTGAAATCCCTAGTGGGTCGAGGTTTTCTTTCTAGTTGGGCGTAGAAAGTTTCCTCGTAAAATCTCTCTTGCATTGTTTCTCTACTTGCTTAAAGTTTCTTTATAATTCCGCAAAATTGGCTAGAAAGTTCCATACTACAATTCACCCCCCCTCTTGTAGTGTTCCATCCGAATAACAATTGGTATCAGAGCCGGAACTCGCTGATAAGCAGGCAACCCTGCTGAGTTAAGTTCCTGGAAGGAGGAACAATTACAAGAAACTTGATGAAAGGAACTCGATCCTACCCATTCAAAGGAACAAGGCAGATCTGACTTTTATTGTTGAATAAAAGTCAGCCAAAGTGTAACAGGCTATCTTCTAAGGTAAATATCTATTCCTTTAGACCTTCTTTGTGTGCATACATTAATTTATTGCGTGTTCCTTGCATTGTTTCTAATGGAACTTCTGTTTTGTTTTGATTTAAAATTAAATTTGAAAAATCTAAAATCTATATTTAATAAATGATTCTTCAATTTATTTTTTTTCAAACTTCAGTACATTAAAATTATGTCAAGGAAACGTATTTTGAAAAATGCATATCTGTGGAACTCGGAGTTTTTATTTTTTAGGCAACAAAATATCCTACTTATTTTTTCTCTGCCTAAAAACTATTATTTTATATGCTTCATGAATATATTGAATATCATTTATATGAAGGCATATTGTATCTTGGTAGTAGTTGTTGTGTTGATTATTTTCTTAACAGTTACTACTAACAAGAAGGGACCCAAATCTGTTGGGTTCCCTCGACAAAGAAATTGGTACAGGAACAAACAAAGGTGCACATTAATATGTCAGAGTTCCTGTGAATTTAAGTTCTACATTGAGGAACTCGCTGGATCATTGTTGACCCACGAGTTATACTTAGGAACTCACGAAGGTGCGACATTATAAAAATACATTACATCAGCTCCCCACATCGGAACAAGGATCAAAATCCGAAGAGGAACTTTCGAATAAAGGAACTCATTTAAGCACCATTCCAAGGAACAGATAAAGGCTGCAACGAAAAGATCCTTAATGATACAGTTAAGGTAAACATTAAATTTTTGAGATCTTTATATGCATACGCTATTTATTTAAATCAAGTTCCTAACAACGTTTTATGAAAATTGTTCAAATATATTTTAAAATTTGTTTAATCGATTTTGGATTGTCTCAAACATGTTTTTGTGAGACAAATTTCAGATTCTAAAACTGATTTTGCATTCATGCATTATTTGAATGGTTCAAGGAACAAGACAAAGGAACAATGCATATAGCCACTCTTGGAACTTGGTTTCCCTGCAAAGAGAACTTTATTCTTTGGGCTGCATAATTTAATGTTATATCATTTATTGTCCAAAGAACGATTTTTCCATGTATTATGAGTATATTGAATATTTATTATATGTATGCATGTTAAATCTTAGATCTAGCAGTTTAAAATAATCATTTTCTAAGATGCTACTACTAAAAAGAAAGGAACTGAAATTAAGTCAGGTTCCCAAGACCATGAATTGTTTACAGGTCTGTTAGTATACAATTTTTGTATACTTTAATCTTCTAAATTATGCTACCTAAATATATTTATTACTAATGCATGATTTTGGAAAGTAGTAGAAGAGAAATGATTTTTACAGGTTTATAACTCATGATTGAGTGTGTGTATGAAGTAAAGGAACAACATCAGAATTACACCAAGGAAAAATGAGTTGGAAATCCATTAGATTCGTTGGAATAGTGAAGAGGAACTCAGGCTCGGAACTTGGAACTTCAGATGTAAACTAGTTCCAGTTCCACCAGCATGTAAGTTCCTTCCAAATATGATGGGTCATATCAACGAATCAACTCACATGCACTATATAATTGGAAGTCACTTTGAACATCTCAAAGGAACTCAATCATGTGAAATGCTAGTAAGGTTGTTCCCTCATTTTACTTGTGTTAATTAATGTTGAATATTTTTTTGATAACCTGTTTCCCTTAAATTGTTGTGCAAACTAACCTTATTTGTGTCATAGGTTTTATTTTGAAATTTAATATTTATAAAATGCATAATAATAAGTTCCATTGATCAAAGGAACTCTTCCTAAGATCTGGTGGAACAATCAACGAACTCAAGGTTACAGTAACTTGATAAATGGTACATAAACTATTTGACATTAAATTTATGGTGTCAAAGTTTTTCATGTACAAGTTCTTGATTCTTGTTAACCTAAGTTCCATGGAACAAAATATATGTTTCATGTTTCTTTCGTGAAGTAAATTTTCCAGGAACATTATATGTTGTTATTATGTTTGAGTATATATTTATTTAGACTAACTTGCTAATCATAAATTTGCACAAAAGTATTACACTTGAGTTTTATTTTTTTTCCAAATTACTCATATTAAAATAGCTCAAGATGGACAATTTTCATGAATACCATAGGAACATGTTCTAGCTTACTTGAAACATGAAAAATGAGGTGGCTCCAACTAAGGGGGAACACCTCGTTATATCTCGACAACGATTGTTCTATGAGAGAAAATTCACTATATTGTTTGGTTCTACCTACAATGGTTGTAACTTTGGACAACTAAAAAGATCAACTCGATCAATCAATATCATGCAACAAGTTCCACTACTTCTCTAGTAGTAGAGAAATTGCCAATTTCAGTCATCGAGTTCCTATGTGCACTACAACTTTCATTTAATCAATTTATCAATGACATCGGCAAAGGAACTCGGAGAAGGTTGGTTCTTGAAAGGAACAACCAGTAAAAAAAGGTATTGATTTTTAGGAGACTCTCACTCCATTAGCTTGCTTATAAGGTAATTATGTATAATTTTATGTTGTTGCACATATGGGACGTAGGTTGTTCCAAACAGAAGATGACTTCTTTTTTTTCTTATAAAGAACAATGTCAAGTCCCTTCTTGAAAACTGATTTTAAAATTAACATATTTTGTTTTCAAGAGAAACTGATTTATTAGTGATATATATACATAAATGTTGAACCTAACGAATTGTTTTATAAGGTTTCATTATCATAAGTGTTTATATGAACATGATGAAAGAACACAACAACCACTCTCTTAATTTCTATAAAAATTAAATAGAGAGTGATATTTGAGATGATCAAATGACAAAAGCATGTCAAGGAACTTCTGAAGAATGATTGACAATATTCGATTACACATGAATGTTTCCATAAGATGTGAGGGCATCAAGATGATGGAACTAGCACTCAAGGAACTCGAACATAAATTCATCAAAATTAGTCCAGCACCTCAAAGTAATCATACACATGGTGAAAAATTATATAAGGTACATTTTTTTTGTTATATTGTTTACTTATTAATTTAATTGTACACGTCTTGAAATGCATTATGTGATTATGCTTTCCTTATGATTTCATCTATTCATGGACTGTTTAAAGGATCAATACTTAATGAAGCAATGGCATGAGCATAACATAGTCTTTTCCATGAGTTTTGTTGATTTGGAACTCCTACACATATTTAGATAAGGCAATTATGTATGCTTAAAGTAAATGTGTCACACTTATATTTTGTGCTGTAAAAGGCATACTCACTTGCCCAAAGAGTATTAGATGTCTCATAATAGAACTATATGGATGCTATCAAACAAGAAAATCCTAAGTTGCCAAAGAAACAATGGAAGAAACATTGATGGAACTAGACAAGTAGATTCCCATAAAAATATTTCTTTATCTTGCTTAATATTGTCAGAGGGAACAAACCTATATTTTAACCAACTTCCACTTATCCACACCATATGTATTTGAAGAACAACATCTTTCCACAAGACTGGTTTGTGTGTTCGTGATTGGGTTGAGCATTATACTACATTCGCAAAGAGTGTTCTATTGTGCCGAGCCATTAGCATTATTCTACAACCTTTGGGTTGTGTGTCCGTGCTAAGTACAATCATACTCTACAATCCAGTATTGTATCTCTACGTTGTATTCTTTATTCCTATCATTAACATTTCATAACTTCGAAGATCCTTATTTCCAAAATTATCATTCCACTCATATCCCGACACTTCAAATATACTACTTCCCACGAGCTCTAAGTTAATATTCATCGATTTGTATGGTTTGATGATACATAAAGAGTTATAAATGGATGGATACATTTTGAGGGGGAAGTTTGTGGAAGAAGTGAGAAGCAAGTTTATTATACTTTATCAATTGATATTTCGAGGGAAATCATTAGATGGAGCTACACTTACAAGCTCCAAAATGAAGAGAGGAATGGTAAGGAACTCTGGGGGAATAAGGAAGGAACAAATGTAAATGATTCATATTTGGTGGTGGAACTCAAGTATGTATGAATATATTTTCTCTTTACTGTTGTACTTAAAAACTCTAGGAAAGTGCCACAACGTGTAATGACACCCTTGTTTTTAAAAAAAAAAAAAAAAAAAAATGTATGATGAAAAAAAAAAAAAAAAATGAAAAAAAAAAAAAAAATGAAAAAAATAAAAATAAACAAGGGTGATCAAATCTTTATTATTTCCTAGATGACATATGATTCTGAAGACGTTTACTCATGGAATCAGTTGAAAGGGGAACATAAGCAAAAATTGAAAGAACTTGATGAAATATGTTCAAGTTCCTTTTATCAGTGTGTTTCTCAAGGAAAGTTGGTGGTTGAAGAGAAGTGAACTTGATTGGTACATATCATGGTTATGTTTAGAAGAAATTTCAAGATTGTGAGGTAAAGTGATAAACTCTAATGATTGTTGAGAACCTCACTTTGAAAACCTAACTATAGAGCACACTATCTATTTCAAAGTTCCCTCTATTCAAATTGCTCCATAAATTTCTTTCATACTTCTTTGAGCCCGATATTACAATATCATACTCTCTTAATCCATTTTTGACTTTCAAATTTGATCTATGCTTGACTTTAATTTATTATTTGTCAAGTTCCTTCAGTAATTTTAAAGTTGGATCTTTGGATTGTGAATTGGAAATTCGTGTAGCATATGCATCCTAAGTTTGAAAATTGAGCATCTTGAGACTTTTAGGACTAACAAGTGTTTAACCTTTATGGTGGTAATTGTGGCATATAGCAATATGTATATATGATTTACCTAAAGCAAATATGTGTAAAATTGTCCTTTTCGATAATGACAAAAGGGGGAAGATTATGTATAATGCTTATTGTCTAATATAGTCAAGTCTAAATCCTCTTATGCATGACTTGTTCAATAGTTTCCAGTCTGTATTATTAAGGGGGAATTAATGTACATCTTTAATGTTTAATTTGCGATAAGCATCATTTGTTTGTCATCATCAAAAAGGGGGAATATTGTTGAGTAATATAGTGTTTTGATGATTATGAACAAATGATGATTATCTAACTAATGTGTGTATTGTTTAGATGTGCATGAACAAGTAATGACGGTTAATACAGATCATTTAGTTGGAAGATTATGAAGATATATACAAGAAGAAGTGAAGTTCCTGAAAGGAACTCAAGAAGTGAAGGGAACTTCAGAAGAGAAGTCTAATTATATAAGTATACCATTAGACTTAGAGTTTGTGTCCTTAACTACTGCATACTTGTTTATTAGTTTAGTTTTCTTCATCTTGCTTGTATTGGTTGTCATCACTGACTTTATGGTTTTGATGACAACTAGCAAACGACTAACCTATGTTTGAGTTCCAATATGTATACGAAACAAATATAGGTTTGATGAAGAAACAAACATGAAGAGTTCAAGTCAATAAATCAAGTATCCAAGCTGCAACAAAGTTCTTCAAAGGAACACAAACAGATCAGTTCCTCAGCAGATCCTACGAGGAACAACGAGTATAAAGTTCCTGAGTAGGAACAAGCATGGAGAAGTTCCAGAGGCGGAACTATCAACATGAGGCTCTTGAGTTGGAGCATCATGAAGCATGAAGAAGAAAATAAGAGTTTATTTTCTATGATTCATGTAAGTATGTAGAAACTTGAATAATTGAGGAACACGGTGCCAAAAGGAACTTGTCGGAACTTATGAGAAATAACGTCAGTTTATCTTCCTAGAATACTCCTAGTTTTAAGGTAATTTTAAGTGTCAATAACGTGGCTTTTAACACTCCTAGTTGTTAGGGATTTACCTTTGACTTTGAGTATTTATCTCCTAGTAAAACTCTATTTATTTATGTTTTTAAAATAAAAGATAATTTTTATAAAATCTTATTTTAATTAGGATTCTGATTTTTATATCATATATTTATTTATTTATTATTTAAAATTCGTTTTTAATAATGTCCTATTCATTCTAGGATTTGTTTTGAATATCTTTTGTAGTTTAATGTGTTTAAAATTTTATTTTTAATAAATAAAAAATAATTAATCTTTTTGTAAAATAAAATCTGATTGTTAGTTATTTTATTTTAATAAAATTTATTTTTCTATTTTATTAAAATCAGATTTAAAAGGTTTTGTTTTAGAAAATTAAAATCATTGTTTTACGTTGTTTTGGAAAAACTACATTAGTGGAGAAATAATAGGAGATCATGGAAAACCTGATTATGCTTAGCCCTAACTCCATGATTTTCTCTACTGACTAAAGTCATGGGATCATGCCTAAATTGAAGGGCTTAGTGGTTGTTAGTGGAGAAGATTATGGAGAAAGTGGTTGAGGTTTCTTCCTCTATAAAAGGAGAGCTTTCTCATTCATTCAAGTGTGTCTGACTTCTCGGTCATTCCACAGAGTCTGGTTTACGTGGAAGGTAATTAAAGAAGATATATTTGTTCCACGTTTTTTAGTCAGTTCCTGCAGTTCCGAGTTCTTGTCAGTTCCGAGTTCCTTTACAGTTATTCACTCTCTACATATTAGAGTTTAATCAATTATCAAATGTCAATATTTTAAGAGTTGTTCAAGGGTTGAGTGAGCTCTTGTAATGGGTAATTTGTCAAGGGTTTGAGTGAATTCTTGTATAAGTTTTGGGCAGGAACTTGAGTGAGTTCCTGATGTGTATGGGGTAGGAACTTGAGTGAGTTCCTGCTGTATTTGGGGAGGCTTTGAGTGAAGTCTATGAGAGAGAAGCTGATAGGCTTTGAGTGAAGCAAAAGAGTCAAGAGAGACTTCTAGGGAAGTCAGTGAGAGCGTAGTTGTTTGAGGAACAACTATTGGGAACTTGAGTTCGTAGAGGAACTCAAGTAATGCCCGAGTTCCTTATAGGTTTGTAACTGAGTTGTTGCCCTATAGTGAAAAGAGTTTAAGTTGAAATCCCTAGTGGGTCGAGGTTTTCTTTCTAGTTGGGCGTAGAAAGTTTCCTCGTAAAATCTCTCTTGCATTGTTTCTCTACTTGCTTAAAGTTTCTTTATAATTCCGCAAAATTGGCTAGAAAGTTCCATACTACAATTCACCCCCCCTCTTGTAGTGTTCCATCCGAATAACAACTTTATATAGCTATTTTAGAGATGTGTGACCCCTGTGTTCTAGGTGATCAGCCTAGTGAGGGTGCTAATCTGGGCCACTTCTTAGGCATTTAAACGACTAGTCTTTATTTCTTGGGAGAACGTTAGTTTGCATTTCTCCAAGGAATTTGGTAACAGATTTGTCATAAAGATTTCCTAGCAAGGCCGGCTTGCGGGGAATTTTTCATTTAATGTTTAAAGCATGCTACATGGTGCGTCCAGGTTCTGGACGTCTTTACAAAACATATAATCAAGATAACATAAGTGTTAATCTAGAAAAAGTACTTCTTGAGGTTATCCGCATTCCATGTACGCAAGATCGGACGTCCCTGCATGTCTTGGATCCGGTATGTTCCGTCTCGAACCTCCTCGTAAATCTCATATGGACCTTCCCAAGTAGGAGTGAGTTTCCCTTGTTCATTGGCGCGTCCGACGGCTTCCATTTTCCTAAGCACAAAATCTCCGACTTTTAGTATTCTTCTAGAAACCCTTTTGTTGTACTCCCTCGTCATTCGGAGTTTGTATAGCTGCTGTCGTAGAGCCGCGTTTCCTCTTGTTTCTAGTAAGAAATCCAAGGCCGCCTTCATCATTTCCCAATTGGCATCTTCATTAAACAACATGACGCGCAGAGTTGGCTCACACATTTCAATGGGTAGGACGGCTTCAGCCCCATAAGCTAACAAGAATGGTGTTTCTCCTGTGGAATTTTTTGCCGTGGTCCGTATAGACCATAAAACATTGGGTAACTCGTCGGCCCATAAGCCTTTTGCCTCATCAAGCTTCTTTTTCATTCCTTCAGAGATGATTTTGTTGAATGCTTCTACTTGTCCGTTAGCTTGGGGGCGTCCTATTGATGCAAAACATGCTGTGATACCATGGTCAATCAACTAATCTTCCAATTTGGGCGTCTTAAATTGTGGCCCGTTGTCGAAGACAATAGACTGAGGCACGCCAAATCTTGTGATGATGTTTTTCCAGATGAATGCTCTCACATCTTGTGCCTTAGTGTTTTTTAAAGCTTCAGCTTCTACCCATTTAGTGAAATAGTCGACGGCAACTATTACATAACGCAATCCTCCTGGTGTCGTCGTATAGGGACCTAATAAGTCCATCCCCCATTTGGCAAATGGTATAGGGCTGGTGATTGGCGTCAGTTTCTGCGCCTGCCGTCGAATTAGGTGAGCAAATCGTTGGCATTTATCACACCGCTTGACCAAGTTGAGAGCGTCTTCTTTGAGAGTGGGCCAATAGTATCCGGTTCTTAGGGCTTTTTCTTCCAGGGCCCTCCCTCCTATGTGAGAGCTGCATAATCCCTGATGAAGATCTTCCAGTACTTCATGCCCCTTCTCGGGGGTTACCCAGCGAAGAAGAGGCCGTGAGAAGGCTTTCTTGTATAGAGTCCCGTTCCATATCTCGAACCAGGTGCATTTCTTTTGTAATCTTTCTGCCTGCTTGGGATCATCAGGGAGTACTCCATTCATTTTGAAGTTGACAATATCATCCATCCAGGTGGATGTTCGGTCTAAGATGTCTGTTCTCGAGGCGTCAATGCTTTTGAACTGTTTTACCTCCCAGAATACATGACGTGGCGTGCCGCAGGATGCAGAGCTTGCCAGCTTGGATAAAGCGTATGCCTTGTTGTTTTCAGACCGGGGTATATGTTGTATTTCAAAGTTAGACAACTGCTGAACTTCTTGACGGACCTTTTCCAGATATTTTATCATGGCGTCATCCTTGGCCTCATATTCTCCTTTTACTTGACTGACGATTAACTGTGAGTCAGATAAAACCAGGACGTCTGCCGCCCCTGCTGCTTTGCTCATCTGAATTCCACATATCAGGGCTTCGTATTCAGCTTCGTTGTTTTATGCCTGAAAGTTAAAACGCATTGCATATTCATAGATATCCCCTTCTGGTGATTCGCAGATAATGCCGGCTCCCGGCCCATTTTGGGTGGCAGAGTCGTCCACATGAACTACCCACTGGGTTTTCTCATTCCTCAAATAGGGTGGCCTGGTTAGTTCCGCAATGAAATCAGCAAATGCCTGTCCCTTTATTGCCTTTCACGGCTCATACGAAATATCAAATGCGTTAAGCTCAATTGCCCAGTTGAGCATTCTTCCGGACGCTTCTAGATTGGTGAACGGCCGTTTTAGCAGTTGATCCGTGTAGACTATCAGTCGATGAGCCAGGAAATATGGACGAAGCTTCTTACTAGCCAAGAACATAGCGAAGCCAAACTTTTCAACTGTTGGATATTTGAGTTCGGCATTCTGCATCATGTGGCTGACAAAGTAGACAGGTAGTTGCGTCCCATCCTATTCTGTAAGCAAGACGGCACTTAGTGCGTACTCTGAGATGGCAAGGTACAGATACAAGACTTCTCCTGAGAGAGGGCTGACCAGTCGTGGCAAAGTATGCAGGTGTTCTTTTAGACGAAGGAAGGCGGCCTCTGCCTGCGACGTCCACTCAAACTGGGTGCCCTTTTTTATGGTACTGAAAAAGTAATGACACTTATCTCCAGCTCTAGATAAAAATTGCCCCAAGGCGGCAAGACATCCAGTTAGGCGTTGCACATCTTTGACCGTCCTTGGCGACGTCATATTGATGACCGCCTGCACTTTGTCCGGATTTGCTTCAATCCCCTTTCGTCAATCAAGAAGCCAAGGAACTTGCCAGAGGATACCCCGAATATGCACTTCTTGGGATTGAGCCTCATTTGGTATGTCCTGAGGGTCTCAAAGGTTTCTCGCAAATCGTCGAGGTGATCCATCTGTTGTTTGCTTTTTACAATCATATCGTCGATATAGGCTTCTATATTCCTTCCCAACTGCTTCGCGAAAACCGTGTTCACCAATCGTTGGAAGGTGGCTAGAGCATTTTTTAAACCGAACGGCATTACTTTGTAGCAGTACAATCCTTGTTCCGTGACAAATGACGTCTTCTCTTGATCTTCGGGCCACAATGGGATCTGGTGAAATCCGGAGTAAGCGTCCATGAAGCTCATCATGGCATGTCCGGTCGTTGAGTCGACGAGTCGGTCTATCTTTGGCAGTGGGAAACTGTCCTTGGGGCAAGCTTTGTTGAGATCGGTGTAATCAACACACATCCTCCATGCCCCATTGGGCTTGGGTACCAGTACTACATTAGCCACCCAGTCGGGGTACTGACACGGACGTATGAAGCCTGCATCCATTAGTTTTTTAACCTCAGCAGCAGCGGCCAAATTTCTTGCTTCTCCATGATTCCTCTTCTTCTGGCGTACTGGCTTCATAGCGCTATCTACATTTAGCTTATCACTACAACAAAAACATACAAATTTAGACGGAATAACATCGACGGTTCATGAAAGGGTCGCAGCAATTATTTGGGCACGGATATTAGTTTGCAAATATCGACAAACTAAATCGTCGAAACATATTAGGACGTTGTTGTGAGTCGCTATGTGCAAATAAAATACACGTGTCCCCCACGTATCAGCTAATCCCGCTAAACTAAAACTTTTTGCTTAAAATTTTAACCAACTCCCCACTAATCCCGCTTAATTCTCCCATACCTGCTCCCAAAAGACTTTTGAAATATTTTCAAAGCCGCTTAATTTTCTCACTCATGAAACCCTCAACTCATCTCTCTCATCTCAACTGACTCACCCCCGCGCCTTCACCACTTTCAACAAAATCCCAGATTGGTCTCAACAGATCGATCTACTCCACCCAATTAAGTATGTGTTTCGCAAATTAATGTGATTGTAATTTTTGCAGATTTATTTGATTTTCGTAATTGCAATACCTTCATTTCTCTCGCCTTTTTCTTCATATTGTCTAGGGTTACCTTGGTTGAGCTCGAAAGTTCAACTTCAATGGGTAGAGGAAAGAGACGATGGCATGATGTTGGAACTGTACACTCTATTGGCAGATTCAAGAAGAAAAGGTTTGTTCTTATTTTTATCTTTCTTTTTAAACTCAGTATATTTGCTGAATATTTTGTCTAATTTTTTTTGCTTGGGTCTGAACTTAGAGGCAAGAATTAATTTTGTTTGCAGTAGATCTTCCTTTTTTTCCCTTTTTTTTGTTTTCTTGCAAATTAGGGTTTATCGAAATGATTAGGATTTTAATCTCAAAATTTGCGATTTCAATGTTAATCCGATTCTCCGTACGAAATTACGATTTTATTACTCCCTCCGTCCCTTAATACTCGCACCGGTTTGACCGGTGCGGAGTTTAAGACACTTGAATTGACTTATTAAATTAATGGGTGTTAGTTGATAGTGGGGTATTTTTTTAATATAGTTAGTGGAAATGTGCAAGAGGTGGGGAATGGTGAGTGAGGAGTGTGAATTTTAAAATGATTTTTTGTAGGGAGTAGGGGTGTAGGTGGGGTAGTAAGTAAGTGTGAGAAATATTATAATATTGGTAAAAATTTCCATTTATAGAAGCGGTGCAAGTATTAAGGAACGTCCCGAAAAGAAAAGTGGTGCGAGTATTAAGGGACGGAGGGAGTACTTTTTATGTGTTAACTGCAATCTTTCTCTTAATCATGCTACTGAAAAGCTGGTTTTGTCTCTAAGACTCTGATAAGAAAAATATTCAGAGTAAACAAAAAAGACCTGTAGAATTGTGCTTGATGCTTGCTGCTGTCTCTTCTCTTGCTGAGTAGATTCGTTGTTTCTTAACATGTTTTTTAGATCCTTAGTCAACCATCTCAATTGTTACAGTCTTTCTTTAGATAGGACATAGAAATGGTGGTTTCACCAAGAGTGATCTCCTTAAAACTTTTCTTTCTGTCAGAGGAGCTGCTTTGCTGGTGGAAGCTGCTAAAATAGGATATTTATTCGTATTATTCTATCTGATTTAATTGTATGCTATACCAGGGTGCTAAGGAGAATTTTGAGTTGGCTTTAGAAGTTGACAATTCAAATACCAATGCACGCTACTGGTTGTCCAAGCTACACCTTAAATACCATGTCCCGGGGGCATGCAAAGCAATGTGAGTTACATTCTAGACGTGATTACTTTTTATGTGTTAACTGCAATATTTCTCTTAATCATGCTACTGAAAAGCTGGTTTTATCTCTAGGACTCTGATAAGAAAAATATTGAGAGTAAACAAAAAAGACCTGTAGAATTGTGCTTGATGCTTGCTGCTGTCTCTTCTCTTGCTGAGTAGATTCATTGTTTCTTAACATGTTTTTAAGATCCTTAGTCAGCCATCTCAATTGTTACAGTCTTTCTTTAAATAGGACATAGAAATGGTGGTTTCACCAAGTTCACTATTTTTCGGTTGAGCTTTGAGTTTCTTTAGTATGACATGTGAAGCCTTGAAGGGGTTCAAATTTGTTAGTTTTTTTTTATTTTTTTTTTTATTTGTGATGAATTGAATTATTATTGCTTATAAGTTCGTGTGAAATCTTCAAAATGTTTTTCTATAATAGACTATACGAAGTATTTGTTTAAAATTTGACTTTAATCATTCTTGTTCTTAATGCCTTGCCAATAGTTTTATGATGTATGAAATCGAGAACGCTTTTATTCTTTGTGTAAAATCAGCTAGGTGTTTCGTCAGCCTTCAATGTGCTAATTAATTTGGGTGGATTTGGTTAAATGACACTGCTTTCTATTGTACTGAGGTAATTGGTTTTCGATCACAAAGTTGATGACTTGATTGGGTTTGCATATCGTAGACAGGTAGGCCGGACTCTGGAACACTATCTTGTTCTTGTGACACCTTTTTTTTGTCTTCCAAGTGTTTCCAATCATTTGCGTGGTTTCTTCTTGCGTTGGGTTGGGGTGATGGAATGATTTTTTTTTCAGTTAAGCTAGAGCAAATTCTGCCATGGGTTGGCAGTGGAAGAAAGTTTAACTACTTTGGAATTACAAACATGAAAGATGCATTTGTAATAGTTACCATTAATCTTATACGGAGTAATTTTCTTTACTTACTCTAATATTTGAATTCTCATGTATTACGTGCCCTTGAGATATATACAACTTCTATTATCCCTAATAATGTCATCTGTTAAAAGGTTGGAGTTGTTTCTTGTGAGTTTAATGTGGGTAACATATAATGTTTTATAAACGTGTCTTGCTTATTTTCTTGCATAGAGCCTATAGGTTATTGGTTTATCTTTGTTATTTATTGATCTGACCAGTGTATACAGTAGTCACTTGATTGGGAGTTAGCAGTTTAATTTTCAGTCACACAACATGGAAAATTAGGATATTTCCATTTTGTTGTTTTGCCTGCATTTTATGAGTAGTGACTCTAGTGAGTGCTTAAGCTTTTCTTTGTCACTCTCTATATCAGGAGGCACTTGGACACACATTATTTACTTGTTATCAAGCAGAATTGTAGATTCTTGTGCATTTTTCCTACTTAATCTGAATACTAGTGTGGTGTTTTATAGTTGTGAGTTTTGGTTTCCCAATATAACATTGAAGATACTGAAATAAAGATGGGAGATTTTGGAGCATGAAATTAGATGGTTAGTTCATTTAAATCTATGGAATTTTGTGTGATAATGGCAGGCATGTTCGGAAACTAATTGAACTTCAATCAAAGCTTCTAAAAGTATTATAAGCAAAAATTGACACAATTGCACCCTGATACCCTGATACTTGGAGAATAAATTGTGTTATTTTTTAAGCAAATTCTTTAAAATCAGGGTCATTTGTGAACCTAATATGTTTAACAAGTTTGTTTCTTTACTTTGACAGGTTATTAAGAAGGATTTAACAAATGGTACTGAGTCTCTACTGTAACAAGTAAGATTGACTACTTTGTAACATTTTTATGATAATTGGTGTATCCATGAAAAATTTAGAAGTTTGACTGTGTAGCATAAGTATGGAATACGGAGGTCTCCATTTGAGCACGGTCATAGAAAACATTGTTATACCAGTGATATTTTTTTTTTCATATAGGTTCTGTAACCTGGAGAAAGAATTGATGGGGATATTTGGACGTGGGGAGGCCAAAGGGGGTATAGATGGGATGATGGAGTCTATTCAGGTGTAAGGTAAGTAGTGATCTCTTCTAATTCAGGTGGAGTCCATTGCATCCAGTTTGAGTACGATAACAATGGCCATGCTATTTTGTCTGACAAGCATGGTGGCAACTCTGGTACCAGGACTTCTGTCAAATCTACTATAGAGTTTTTCACCTTGCAAGAGTACCTTGTGGTTATTTTGACATAATTGCAAGCTGCTTAATGAGTTAGTTTTTGCTTGGATAAACTCTTATCCTGTGGCTGAAACATGTTGATTTCGCCACTTATGACTACCTTAAGACTAGGCACAATAATACCTTCTTTCGGAATATACCTGTCTGTTGAAGAAAGGGGAATATAGATGTGTAAGATACTAACATGGGTGAATATTTACACAATTTTTGTCTGCAGGAGTATCAATTTATGTATTCCTGCTTAATTTCTAGCTTAGAATGTTAAAATAGAGAGTTAGGCCGATGGTAATCAACTTCATGGAATCCATATCTCTAGCTGTGATACCTAGACTTTTTTATTCTATGTTTCATTTTCTACGGAGATACCTGGGCCTTTTTTTAATAATGTTCATGTATGATTGAATTTGTTGAACTATAAGTTATCTCATCATTCAAAGATCGCATATTGAATAAGTGTTTGCTTGATCTACCTTGAAAAATATAATTTGAGTTATTCAAATGATATTGTTAATTTTCCTTTGATTTTAAAATGTGTTCATCATGCTTTGTATATATATATTTGACGTATTAAATTTTCTTTGCAGATTATTGATGATTCAAGTGGTAATGGTATATGTAGATCAAGATCAACAAGTTATCTTGAAGCTAAGCTAGCATAGCAATAGGTTTACTTGGTGATTAGTTTGTACGTAGTCAAGAAGTAGTTTTTATTTAGTTTTGGACTATCTTGTAGACAAAATGATGTTAGGAAGTTGTTTTTGTTTTAACTTATTCCTTTTATTTCGGTTAACTAGACTCTGGAAATTAATTTAATGTATGGATGATTTATATTGTTATATATCACTTTTTCTAAATTAATCAAAACACGACGTTACAATGTTTTATGATAACGTAGTAGAGTATTCGATTACTATCATCTAAGGTCAATATATATTTTTATAAATAATTTGTGATTTTAGATTAATTGATATATATATATATATATATATATATATATATATATATATATATATATATATATATATATATATATATATATATATATATATATATATATATATATATATATATATATATATATATAATATGATGCAAATTGTGACGCTCCAAAGGGTCTAAATTATTTTGGAGGGAATGAGAACTCGCACGAAAGTAAACATATAGGGACTCTAATAAGAGTCTATATATTTCGGGTGTCTAAAGCGTCTCTATATGGTTTATAGTGGCGGAGAAATGTGTCTATAAGCGTGCAAATAGTGACGCTTTTTGCAGTCTAAATATTGCGACTATCTATAGAGTCCCTATATCCCAAATAGCGGCGGCGAAATACATCAATATTTTGCAAATTGTGACGCTCTAAAGCGTCGGTAAATAGCGGCAATGAAAATAGCGACCCTCTCCCAAAGCGTCGCTATGTGAAATAGCGACACTCTTTAGCGTCGCAATTTGTCTCAAAAAGCGTCACAATGTGCCGCGTTTTTTTGTAGTGTATGTACGGCTACCGCCGGATCAATGCCTGACATCTCCTCTACCGTGAAGGCAAATATTTCCTTGTATTCTCGGAGTAGTTGCACTAATGCTGCTGACATGGGATCGTCAGGGTGAATCCCAATTGGAACCGTTCGAGACGGGTCTGCTAGGTCCAGGATTATAGCATAGTGTGCTCCCACTGGTTCAGGTCGTCTTTCTGCATTGTGCTCTGTTGGTGTCTCCCGGGGTTTACGACGGGTTGCCAGAGGTTTAGCTTGCTCTTTTCCCTTTGAAGAGGCTCCTCAGGCCGTTGGCTCCAATGTCGATAAGTAACAATCCCTGGCCAACTGTTGATTTCCATAGAGAGACCCAACGCGTCCGTTACTTCCAACAAATTTGACCAGTAGTAAATGAGGAACGATCACAGCTCTTAGGTCGTTGAGTGTTGGACGGCCGAGTATGATGTTGAATGTGGTGAGGTTTGCTACAATTATAAACTGGATGACACCTTCTTTGGTCACTGGGGGAATTCCAATAGAGGTCGGGAGTAAGATGGAGTCAATTGGACGAACGATGCTCCCTCCGAATCCTACCAAGGGCCCGTACACTTTTTATATGGCTTCAGGATTGTGTTTTAATTTCCGCAGACATTGCAGACTGATTATGTCGGACGAGCTCCCCGTGTCCACCAGTACTCTCTTCACCTTGAGGTTAGCCACCTTAATCTCTATAACCAGAGGGTCATCATCATATGGTGCTGCCGTCCTTCTGTAATCGTCTTTGGAAATTTCTACAGAGGGTAGATTCATCTGTGCTGGGCGAAGATAAGATGGGCCTTTTTGCCGTCCTTCCTTACATGGTTCTCCTGCAGCTATTCCCCCTGATATTACCATAACTCTTTCGTCTGAATACTTCTTAAAGGTGGGGCTCATTTCTTTGTCCGCGTCCTTTAAATGGATGTACTGGCGGAGGTGTCCTTCAGCCGCGTGGTCACTTAATATCTTCCTCAACATCCGACAATTTTGGGTGTCATGTCCTTCGTTGTTGTGGAAAGCACAGAAAGGGGCCTGTTGGCTGGAGGTGGTCAGTCGTCGGGGGGACGGTTCTATTCCCAGACTTGGTCCCTCAGCACAGGGCCGGCTCGGGCCATTTGGTGGCCCTGTGCTAAGTTTATAAATGAAGTTCATACGAGGCCCCCCAAAAAAATTCAGAGCACAGCCGCAATTATTTTCTACTCCTTATACACATTACTATTATATATACGAAGTAGAATTTTAACATAAAATATCAAGACAATATTACATAATACATAGTATAATTTTTGTTTCCGAGTTTTAAAAATCAAAATTAAAGATAATTACAATATCCCAACATTTGAAAAATCAAACAATAATTAATTACATAAAAGTACAGCAATAAAATCAGTAAGACTAAGAAAGATACAACCTAGATCTTGATTGAACGCTCCTCAAACGAAAAAACAGAACTTGAGACCTTCGGTGCTTCCAATAACAATTTTCTTACAGCACAACTGAAGCACTCAGTCTATCGACCTATCAATTTAGATCTGACCGATAGACTGAGTGCCGCAGACTCAAATGCTTCACCGTTCGGATCTACAGCACAACTGCATAGATACAACCTACAATTGAAGTGCCGCATACTGAGTGCTTCCAATAATAATTCCCCCCTCTTTAAGTTGAAACGGTTCAAAATTGTGGATACATGAGAGATTATCTGTTGAACACCTTAATTTTAGGTAGATTTTTTGAGAAATGAATTGAATGGATTGATAGATAGATGGATAGGAAAATAAAAGTTGAATTGTATTTTTTTTCATAATTGCAGAAAAGGTAGGAGAACGATTCAATAAATTAAGGGAATTAAAATCATTAATGACTTTGGGAATCAAATAATGGGAAGGAGAGAGAATTTGAAGAGTTTGAATGTTTCATTGTTTGCAGACTTCCAAAAGTCACGCGTTAGAAGGGAAGAACTTAATAAATGGTGTTTTTTTTGATTTTTTTTTTATCCAGCAGTTTTTAAAACAAATTGGGCCCCCAAAATTTGGGGCCCTGTGCTGTAGATCCGACCGGACCTCCTAATAGCCGGGCCTGCCTCAGCAAGGAGGATGTTTTCAAGAGCCGTGTTGAATATAAAGGAGCCCCTAGAGGACGACCTCCTTCGCCTTCTTTTCTCCTCAGTGCCGCGACCATTCTTTCTCAGGATGACGCTCTCATGCTGTCTTCTAGGAGTCTTTAGAGAGTGATGGCCCTGGGCCTCATTATTCTTCTGTGAAGTTCGTCTCGTCCATCTTCCTGGACGTTCATCTTTTACATGCCGACTCTCTTTCTCCAGGGTGCGTCCTTTAATAGGTGAGTCGGGATCTTCTGACAAAGACTCTACCATCCTGCCATTATCGTGCTTAGGATTGACTTCGTGAGCGCCATTCCACAAGTGCTGCACAGAACTCGCTGCAGCAGGCCGGCTAGCTGTCGCGTCACAATGAGTGTTGGACCCATCTTTAGACACCCCTCCTCTGACTGGGAGTCCCGTTTTGTCCTCGGATTTTCCGCACGCAGATTGAAGTTCAGCCATGACACTGTACCTCCCCACAGACGGCGCCAAATGTTGTGGGATCTTTTACGGTGCTGATGTGGCACGCGTTCCTCGGAGGTATCAAGTATGACCTGGCACGAACTTCTGGTAACCTGCAAAACAAGAATATTCCCGTAGGAATATTCCCTCCGATGCTTAAGTAAGTATAAGTTAGAGAGATAAGTAATTTGTAGAGAGAAGGCAGAGCAAAGATAGTTTTTGGTTGGTGGGAATGAATTGATTACCTTTACCTTGGGATCTGAGCTATTTATAGGGCTAGGGTTTCTTGGGAACTGATCCCTCAACCCTAGCTGTGGGGTGCGTGCCCCTTGGGGATTTAGGACACGTGTCATTTGGCCAACAATGATGAGCCTTTTACAAATTGGACCTGGCTTCTCAGAGAAGATGGGCTTTCCAAAATGAGGTTGTGCTCTTATTTCGTTTAGGTACCAAGGTTTGGGCCTACTTCCTAGGCTTGGGCCCAGCTGGCCTGTATTGGTCATTGTAGCTTCTTTGGGCCTTATGGTGGAGATATTCAAGCACACATCATAATCCTTCGTATGAAACATTATATAGTGCTTATCAACGTAAGATAGGTCACCCCAACTATCATTTCACCTCAATACCTTGTCCCGTTGGACTCATAATGACCTAATGAAATACATATGTTTTGTTAACTATATTTCTTTTACCTACATATTGTACATTTATCATTAAACTTGTGATGACTTATGCAAGTTGCGTACTCATAGCATGGTTGGAAAACAAGCTTACCAAAACTTTGTTTTGAGAGCACAAAAAATGGCCATGTCGCATGGATAGGAGATTATTTACTGGTAGTTTGTTTGCCTTTTTGCAACATAATCATGCATTCCTATTTGACTCATAAGTCCATCACTCAAAATCTTAAAGTAGATTACCTTTTTTAGCATGTAAAAACTTTAAAAGGGAGGAAACATTTAACAATTTTGGTGATGAACTGGACCAAAGGACTGTGATCCATAATTGGTAAGTTTCTAAGACCTTTCCATACACATCTTGTCTACATAAAAGTGACTATTTTCTCTCAAACAACAATTTTTAGCCCCTTCTTTTTTATGTTGTCGTAGGTTGATCAACACTCGAGCTGCTTACCTTTCTTTTTTTTTACTCTGACTCCCTCATTCTCTGTGATTTTTTGCTCATTGTTATAGGCTAGGGGGTGGTGTCGCTAAAAAGGTGACTGCAGCTGGGTTAAGGTGCATCGTAAGCATCCAGAAAAGTTGGTATTTGGACCATGTAGACACCACATGGGATCGGCTCTCTATGAATGAACCTTTAACTAATATCACAAGCAGCAAAGATTAGTCATTGGAGGTGAAGTTTACATTTGGGGTGAGCACATTGATGCATCTGACATTGAACAAACCATATAGCCTTGTGCTGCTGCTTATGCTGCTGTTGCAGGTAATCGTAATTGAACTACTAGCACCGTAGTATGTCATACTGGGATTTCATATTCTGATATCTTACCTTACCTTTTCAAATAATATAGTAACCAATAGTTTTGCGCTCACTGTGATTTCATTTTCTGATATCTTACCTTTACCTTTTCAAATAATATAGTAACCAACAGTTTTGCGCTCACTGCACTGTGTTGTGCCTTAAGCTTACATGCGCTTTGTTCTTTTCACCTAAATTCCCTTTTTGAACTTATACCAACTTGTTATATGAACTTATTTTAGTTGTAGATTGAACTTGTATAGCCCTTATCTAAACTTATTTTCCCTTCAAAACTTTTGGTTAAGATGAAAAGAAAGAAGACAAAGTCACCCCAAACCCAAATTGTACGCTTAGAAATATATGAAAATGTCATGTATCAGATTATTGATTTAACTTTGAACCATTCAGAAAAAAGAGGCTGTGAAGAGATAAACATTACTGGACTACATGTGAACTGTTTGATTTGTCTTTCGTTCTCATTCTTTTCTTCTTGTACTTTCTATCCCCCCCGTACAACAGTTATGGACGTTGTATGACAATCTAGCTAGGAATCCAAGATAAGTAGCTAGAAGGCTAGCCTATTTCAGGTGTGTACTTTATCAAAAAGTAGTTGCAGGCTTGCAGCTGCTCCATTGGTTGCTCCATTGGTTGGCCCTGGTGGATTGCTCCCGAGGATCAATGATAAAACTAACAACACATTGTCAAAGTATTGTAAAAGTACACAAAAATAAATCAGTTTAGTTTTCTTGTGCATAATTTATCTATCAAAATATACATTTTTGTTATATTTTGGTTCATCAAGTTGAGTCTGTGAACTGTGAAGGTATGGAATGTTGCAGATGAAGAGGCAATGCATGTGATCGTACATTGTAAACATATTCACGATTTCACTGCATATTGTCCATGACATGAAAATTACACATTAGCATCTTCCATCAATTTATAAATGTTCGTCTTTTACTTAACATTTTTACAAAATCAATTTGTATAACTTGGGGGACCGTGCGCGCTAGCGCACGGTCCAACAACTAGTATTAGTAAAATCTTATTGTATATTGCGAGTTGTTGACTGTATAACACAACTATTTCCCAATACAACAGAGACAAAGAGCTGCAGCTTTCTATTCTGATCATGGGGTTGAGAAAACCATCTACTCCTTCCCTGCACAATATTTCCATTGTCACAAACTCAAGCAAGTCAAGGATAATACACAATATCAAGCCAAGCATTGCAGGATCTTGCAATGGCTAGAAGATTGGAAAGAAGACCATGAGGTAAGATATTATTGATATTAAAGTATTCATTACATTAGTGCAGATCATTACATTACTTACCTACCTACTTAAATTAAAATAAACCAAATAAATAAAAACAGAACCACTAGGATTACAACCCACACTTCACATTTCACACTAGTAGGTCTTTTCATCTTGCTCATCACATAATATGACTCCCTCTTCCTTGCATATTTGTTACCTTCACTATGTATAATCCTAAAACTATCTCTTTTTTTTTTTACATAAGCTAACTAAACAAAATTACGGAAAATTAGAAAAACAAATTAAATCTCGTGAAGCTTCAGTTGCAAGATCATGAGCTCGATCCACCCTCTCTAGCTCCACCTTGAGAATGCTGCACCAAGAGAAAACCTTACCAAGGGTCTTGATTTCTGCTAGGGTCCAACGAATCTGCATGTCATGAGAATCCTCCTCCACAAGCATTTGCACCAACTGCTGGGAATTCGTAAATATTGTAACATTCTCCATATTTGCCTGTCGAGCCAATTTCATACCATAGAGGCAGACCAAAGCTTCAGCTTGTAAAGAAGTGTATGTAATTTATGAGGAAGCTCCACCCGTTACTAAACCATCAGTCCTTAGGCTATTCTCCCAAACCCAACCCATACCTGCATTGTGGTTGTTCTTATGTCAAGAACCATCCACCTGAATCTTCTTTGTTGAACCCTCGATGCCAGTAGGGTTAAAAATAGCTCTAAAGAAACCCGGTGGAATTTGTGGCTCATTTTCTGGTGGATGAAGAAACTGCCGTGAAGTATCGCAGTTGCTAATAAATACCTCATGCTTGTCCAGACCGTCCTTGATCAAAGAAAACATAGAATCCTAAAACTATCAAATTCAGCAGCAAGGCTTGTTTATCTTGCATTAACCATAACATGGCATTTGTTTGCGAAGTTGTGGGTTCTTGTTCATCAATCCATTTAAAAAAATATGCAACCCCTTCTGTTTAGTTCAACATAATAATCCGGACAAGCAATAAACCTCCTTCCCTTGAATGGACACTGTCAATCCACAGTAGCACCTCTTAGGGTGTGAATTATCACCACTGGCGAACAAAGACATAGCCCTGTTCATCATACTGTAAATAAATTACTGTTTTAATTATTTATCCCTAAATATGTTTAAGTATTGTTAAACTAAGCTAACTAAAGATTTACAAAAAATGACAGAAAATACCTTTTTTTCTTGAGAAGAGTCAGCTATGGTGAAGCAACAGAGATGAACACAGAGATTATGATGGAGAAGAAGGATTTTTTTTGAAGTGTTTAATTGTTGTTGTGTACATGAAATGTTAAATACTCTTTTTTTTGAGAGCTCCAACGGCTAGTTTTTAGAAGAAAGCTAACTTAAATGGGTTTCCCTTTATTTAAGGGAGTTTTTTGGAGAGCAATGAGAGCGTCCACCTAGGATTTCCATGTCACAAAATTAAATGATAAAATAAAAATAATTTCAGATAAGTGTTAAAAGTTTCTGTAAAAAAATATTGGATAAAATATATTCACATTAAATTTAAGATAAAATTTAAAATATATGTGAAAAAAGATAAATACTGTAACATTTTTATATAATTGTAAGCTAATTTCATAGGTTAAAGATTTTATTTACGCTCATGAATCTACCTAACAACCCCAAATCCTACCCCCTTCCCCTAACGTTTACTGCCTTGCTTCCCTCATTGGCTTATTGTAGTTGTATTATTTGAGTTGATGTAAATTAGCTTATGTTTGTGTGATGAGGATCGAAATTTTTTTACGTTGACATGGTAGTTTATACTGATAAGATTAAGAAAGAATTTCCTTTGTAATTAAGCAGCATCCTTTAAGTGAGTTGGGGGGCACTAATTGATGTGTGGCTTTTGAAGGTTTCAATTGGTGATTTTGATCAAATGTGCAGAGAAAGCTCGAACTTTAGTTACTAAGCTTCCAGGTATTACATTATGTTGTATTCTAAGATGAATAAACAACATGAATCCAGGAACATTATGTCACAAATAAGGTTTGTTTTCTTTTGAAGCCATTCTTCCTTTATGAATGAAGCCATTCTTCCTTTATGAATAAAAAAGAACAAAAAATTTTACTTTTTTAGTTTATACCCACTCTCCTTCTATTGATAGCATTGTTTTCAATGCATGATTCACAACAATGAACCATAATAAAGGTTAGAGGGCTGAAAGGAGTCCCCAATCTTAATGGTGGGACTATGAAATCATTTTGCTGTATCACTAATATGTACTTCCTCCGTTTTTTAATACTCGCAACGTTTGGACTTTTGCCACTATTCATATAATCTACTTTGACTATTCGTAGTGTTTTTTATATAAGATAAAACATAGTCATGTGGGATCTTGTTAGATTCGTCTCAATGTGTATTTTCAAAATATTAACTTTTTATAATTTTTGCATAAAGAGAATTTAAGATATAAATGATCAAAGTTGTGCACTGGCATGCGTGAAACTAACAAACGTTGCGAGTATTAAAAAACAAAGGAAATATATTTTAAGAATAATATTTATAAATGTTCTAAAAATAAAATGAACCGGATAGGCTAACATATATTAGATTAACCAGCTTAAACACTGGCTGGCATCGTAATAATTAGGGATGTACGTAATAGTTGAGATATGATATGAGGTTAGCCAGTTTAAGTTCTGGTTGATCAACATGATATTTAGGGATGTAGTTGATATATGATTTTGTAACTGTTCAAAAGTTCCAAGTTTAAGGTTTTCAACTGTTAATTGTGTGTAGTGTGTTAACAAGCAATTTTGTATGATTTTGATTGTGTTTGATTCCATATAGGGATGGTGGAGGCTCTGACTGCAAAAGAAAAACTCGAAATGTGGAGGAAGAAAGAGGTCTCGAGTTCCTATATGATTGGTGTAAGTATATATAGCTATGTAGAGGAGTCTTAATTGTATTAAATATCGACCAATTATGTTGGTTTAAGCGACATAGTCGATATTGAACAAGTGAACAACTACTGAGTAAAATATGTTTATTATGTGTAATCTTTCAATTTTATTATATCGATGTATTGAACATAATCGATAATGAACAAGTGAACAACTACTGAGTAAAACTCCAAAAAAGATTAATTGCCGCATGAGTAAGAAATAAAGTTTGGTAGAACGCTCGCTAATATGCACGGTTTTACCCCATAAAGTAACAAATTATTAATTTCCTCTTTTACTATATAGTTTCCCTTTAATTCTAATGCTTTTAAACGAACGTTAGTAATAGAAGACAAAAAACAACAGATTCCATCCAAACGCAGGGACTAAACTGCTCATTTTTCAACTAAAAGGATTAACTGCGTTTTTTTACAAAGTTGAGGGACCTCTCCTTTTGCAACTAAAAGGATTAACTGCGTTTTTTTTTTTTACAAAGTTGAGGGACCTTCAATCATATTAGCTCAATTATAATTATTAATAATTTAAACATGCAATAGAAAGTTTGAAGTTTAGAAAAACCGATGTTGAACATTAATGGTAAAGAGCAAGATAGGTGTAAAAATCAAGCGTTCTGAAAGAGCACGTGATTTTTTTTTTTTAAATGGATACTACTTTATCAAATCTTTACTGCTATACTTCATTATTTGTACTGTTGAAAACATTAACGTTTTGTTTTTATTTATTTATCGCAAAAATATCAATGTTAATCTTCATTACCATAAAGTTAGGACTACACAGTCGTCATCAACGTCAAAAAGACTCCCCCCATTTCCCAGAAAAAAATCATCAATTCATCGACTATTCGTCTCCCATTTATCCCCAAACTAAACCCTAATCTCATTTTCTCTCTCCTAAAAAATCCCCCCCAATTTCTCCATGAATTCCACGAATTAACTCCCAAATTCCCCTTCTAAAATCCCAATTCTACAACCATGTCGGAACCTTCGACGGCGGTGATTTCTCCGACGAGCTCGCGAGTGGTGACGGAAACCGTAAATGGGTCCCACAAGTTCGTGATCCAAGGGTATTCGCTGGCGAAAGGGATGGGAGTAGGAAAGCACATTGCCAGCGATAATTTCAGCGTGGGAGGGTATCAATGGGCGATTTACTTCTATCCAGACGGCAAAAATCCCGAAGATAATTCAGCTTATGTCTCCGTCTTCATTGCCTTAGCGAGCGAGGGTACCGATGTTAGGGCTTTGTTTGAGCTTACTCTTGTTGATCAAGGTGATCAGCCGAAGCATAAGGTTCATAGCCATTTTGATCGTTCCTTAGAGAGCGGGCCCTATACTTTGAAATATAGGGGCAGTATGTGGTATGTTTTATGGATTTAATTTGTATTCATCATGTTCGTTTTTAGTGGCGTTTTATTCATTGATTAATTCTGCGTTGGTAAATTTTGGTAACCGGGGAAGAAGGTGGATTGGTTGCTGGGTTTATGGTTGCTATTAGAATTTACAAACTTGTACTAATGCCATTTTATAGCCAAATTCTTCACATGTGTGATTAAACGATTCTATACTTTGAATTTGAAGAAGAATTAGTGGATAGTTACTAATTAGGAAAGTTAGGGAGGTAGATTGCTGGACAATGAAGCTGCTAGTTGTACTTTCTGGTGCATGTTTTGTAATATTTGCGATAAGCCGATAACATACATGCATAATACTTATTTATATGGGTGCAAGTTTATTTTATTTGTATGTGCTTTCATTTGGTTTTGTTGGTTGGCCAGACAACACTTATTGGATCACTTAAGGCTGAAGAGTTTAATATGAAAATCGAAAGGGATGTTGATTCTTTTTTATTTTTTCAGAGAACACTTTGAGTTTGTAGCTGCGCGGAAAGATTATATATGGTTTTAGAATTTTCTTATTCAGTTGTAGTTTTGGGGCTTTTCTTTCCTGTAGCGTGGTTGTGATGTTATTATGCTTATATGGTTTTGATTTGAGCTGTTTAGTGTGGTGTCATTGAATTGAGATTTGGAGTCATTTCGTGCTGGATGCCTGGATTGTGCAGTTATCTAGTTGGACCCCTTGAAGGGCTAGAGAACATATATATGAATGGACTCGACTTGAATTAGGTAAGGTGTTAGAAAAAAGCAACACCATTTGCAAGAGAAAAAGACAAACATCATATGGTATTACTCGGGAAATAAGCAGATAACATCTGAGAGTTTCTGAAGTTTTACAGGCTTCCAAGGGTAGATAAATGAGAAAATGCAGGTGCTGCAGATATGAGAATTGACATTTTTCTCGGTATTTTTACCTTAGTAAAAATATTTTCGTTTTTTTCCTGAATCAACTTGATAAGATACACGTGATATCTGTTATGGTGGTTTTGAGAAAGTTATACAAAGATTACATTTTTCTCTTTCATAGTGCGCACCTATTATTTTGTACTCATTTATTATATAGGAAGACTTTTGGTGCTCCGAGGTATTGACAACATAATTTATTTGGCACTTGGGAGTCTGGACAATCATCCCAAGTTGCATACTCAATATGACATCCAAATTGAGGTGAATCTTACTTAGTCTTCATTAAAAATACCATGTTCCAAACATTGAAGGCAATAAAAGAGCTATCTGGATTGCACCGGTAATTCGTCTTTAAGAAAATTCGATCAAAATAAACTTATTCTACACTTTAGTAAGAAAAGACAAGCTTACATCCAAATTGTCAGACAATACATTCAGGGGTCCTTTTTCCTTAAGAAGGAAAGGGAAGGAACAGAAACAAAGAAAAGGTTACAAGGGGAAAAGAAAGAAAATACCCCAAATCTTTGGTGATGTTTGTTTGAATATAAGAAAGAGAAAAGGAAAGAAATCATCACCACCCATCTTCTAGTTTATTATGTGTCTCTCAGATCTGGTTTTGTGGGTGGCAGGTAGTGTATAAAAAAGCGCAAAGCGCACTAAAGCGATATGAGTTCTAGAGCCTAAGCGCAAGGCCCAAGCTTCATCGAAGTGAAAGCGCACTTTTTAAGAATTAAAGTTTTTTTTTTTACTATTATGCATGTACGAAGTATATCTTACTAAAATAACCACAAAAGTATATAAGCATCAGATTTGCTTACAAAATATAGTACTCTTCGTTTTAACAAAAATAAACCATATAGCATAATGTTTATCAGAAGCTAGGACTGACTGGTGTGACTGTTGTCTTCTTCTTTTCTTCTTTTTCCTTTTCTTTTGGACTCTTGGCCCACTTTCTATTATTAAGGATTAATAGGGTATGGTCTAAAACACAATAACAACATATAGAAAAAGCTGTAAATAAAAAAATGAAAAAAAGAATTTCATTGAAGCTCCAAGCTTCGCGCTTAAGCACTCTTTAAGCGCGCTTTTTTAAACACTGGTGGCAGTGGCAGGGTGGTGGATTCACTTTGGCGGTTTTTGGTGTGGGTGGGGTGGTTATCCAGGGTGGTTGGCTGGGTTTTTCAGGGCTAGTGGGGTAGCCTTTCGGAGGTTTATGTGGGGCAGCAGGGTATTTCGGTGGGTTGGTGCTGGTGAGTTGGCAGTGTGGTGTAATGGGATGATCAATGTTGGTTAAGGTGGTGGTCAAAGTTCGTAGGTGTAGAGGAGTTTGGGGTTAGTAATTTAGGATAATTCTAATTCCCTTTGGGGAATCGTGGACCTCGTGGTCGAGCAACGTAGGGAAAACCTAAGGGTAAAGGGAATAATTAAAAAGATCTAGCAAACAGCAAAAAAGGGAATCAGGGATGTTGATTACCTTTCCCTCTCTCGAACTCCGAAAACCAATGCCCTTATAGTCTTGGTGAGATGATTATGTTGAGTGAAGCACATGAACTAGATAAACTATCCTTAAAATAAGAAAGCTTAAAAAGCAATACTCCCTTAGTTGGATGATCCCAATAATGGATGGAGGGATCTGATTCATATTTTCGTGCTGATTAAGTGAACTATGGCAGCAATAGTTGGTTGATACTTTGATTCATATTTATTTTTTATTTTTATTTTTTATGGCTTAGTCAGTCAGTTTGGAGCAGCTATGATGACGGGCAGCAAAGGCTTCGCTGCGCAAGAAGAATTAGATCTTGTCCTCTCTTTTTTCTTGTTGTATACCCCTGTTTCGAATCATACTATTGTTATTCTGTGTGCTTCTTACAGCCTACGCCGTACAATATTCATTAATAGCTACAGACTTAATGAAGTTAGAAAGATTTTTGACATCAACCCCCTAGAGTCAGCTTTCCCTTACGAGCCTTTATCAAGCGAGTACAATAGCAGCACATCCATAAACTTAATGCAGCAGCAATTCTAATGATCATTTACATTTTCTTCTCAGATGCCCCTGTTCTAATTCAACCCTGCTGCTTCCTCCCTTTCCATTATATCATGAAAACAAAAAAAATTATCATTTTTTTTGGAATTTTTTGTTAAAAAGGTCACAGTATTTTGTGGATTTCCTGAAAATTAGTAGGCAATCTACCTCAAATATTAGTTGGAACTTAGAAGGCTGACAATCAAGGCATTCCAACAGAATGACAGACTTAGACCTAGTAACTGATATATACACCCCTAGCTTGACCAGGTCACTCTATGTCGCTCGTAGTTGATTCATTAGCTTAATCAAGAGGTAGATAGCCAGGATAGGAAGATTTGTGTGTGTATGGGGGGGGGGGGGGGGGGTTAGAAGTTAGGCTAAGGAAACTTTGGAAACTTGTAGAATAGATATGCTGCAGACACCAACTACTCACTTGTCCCGCTGAAAATCTATCATGGACTTTTTTAGTTCGTTTTTGCACTTCTCCTGGAGTACACTAGTATAGCACTGAAAATTAAATTCTAATACTTCCTGTGCTGTGGTTATGGAAGGGCTAGGAACCTCGTCAGCAGTGTATGAAAAAGTGCGCTTAATTTGTCCTAGGCAAAGCGTTTTGGAAGAAGCGCATTTTAAAGCGCTCTTTTCTGCACTTCATCGAAATTCTTTTTTTTCTGTTTTAATTTTTATTTTATGCAGGAATCTTTTTTTTATTTTTTTTATTTTTTATGTTGTTACTGTGTTCTGAGCTACTCCCTAATGCCCTATTAATCCTTAACAATAGAAAGTGGGCCAAGAATCCTAAAGAAAAGGAAAAAGAAGAAGACAGCAGCCGGAGATGTTTATAGTATATTTGTTCCTAGTGGATAGTGCATGATAAACACTATATTATATGCTTTCTTTTTGTTAAAAGAAAGAGTAATAGAGAAGCAAATCTGATGTTCATATATTTTTGTGGTTTAAATACTTTATTTTAGTCAGATATATATACATATAGTAAAGAAACCTTTTTTTTTTTTAAAAGAAAAAGTGCGCTTCACTTCGATGAGGCTTGCGCCTTGCGCTTAGGCTTTAGGGTTCTTATCGCTTTAGTGCTCTTTTACACTGCGGCCTGTCGCTAAAATTCAGCTGTTGGGTGATTGAGTCTTTAAGTATGGATGTTTCTATTTAACCAGGTTTACAATCATTAAAATCTCTTGTTGGTTCTTCTGCTATGCTGTTATAGCATGTCTAGTTTCTTTTCTTCTTTCTTTATGCACTGTAATTGGTGCGTTGTATTTCTGTGGTAACATTACAGTCTCTGTGGCTGTCTTGAATTTTGAGATTTCTGATTTGTCTCTCTTTTTTCGGAAAGTATTTGATTTGGCGCTTTGGTAACTACTCCGTATATAATAATTGTTGGTTATCCGTTTTAATTGCTGAGAAACCCAATATATGTGACAAGGGCAGTGCTTCTGTTAAGTGTTCCTTATGGTTGTCCGTTTATACATGCAGGGGATACAAGCGCTTCTTCAAGAGGAGTATGCTTGAACAATCTACTTATCTTAAGGATGACTGTCTGAAAATTAATTGTACTGTCGGTGTTGTAGTGTCATCGGTAGAATGTCCTAGATTGCACCCGATCCGGGTCCCTGAGTCTGACATGGGAATGCATTTTGGCATGTTGTTAGAAAACACAGAAGGTTCAGATATTGTTTTTGATGTGGCTGGAGAGAAGTTCCCAGCACATAGATTGGTCTTGGCTGCTCGGTCACCTATATTTCGATCTGAATTTTTGGACAAGTTAGAGGAAGGAAAAGAAGATATTGTCGTGACTGACGTGGAGCCTAAAGTATTCAAGGTGACATGCTTATTCTATTACAGTTTTCTTATGGTTCCAGACCTTTAGTCTGTCATCTAGTTTTGTAAATGATATATTATCTGTTCCCATGATGCAGACAGATTATATTTGACTGGTGGACTATTCTTTTTTTAAGTTGTTCTTCTTGCTCCTTCTCTATCCCTGTGTTTCACTTGCAGTAAGGATACCAGGGAAAATGGATTTGATTGCTATATCTTGAACGTTTTGCATGCTTTTCAGGCTATGTTGCACTTTATATACAAAGACGCTCTTGTAGAAGAGGCGGACCTTGCTTCATTAAGTTCCTCTTGTGAGTCCCATATAGCTGACTTGTTAATAGGTAAGCTATTGGCAGCAGCTGACAAATATGGACTTGGAAGGCTCAGGCAGTTGTGTGAAACTTCTTTGTGCAAGGGTATATCTGTCAGTACTGTCGGCGAGATTCTAGCATTGGCTGATTGCCACAACGCCACTGAACTGAAGGCTGTCTGTTTAAGATTTGCGGCTGAAAATCTTGCAGGTTACATTTTTTGTTTTTTTCTGCTTCTCCTACATGTTCTCTTGATTTGTTCCCTTTCTTCATCGTTATGCATGCCACTATGCCAGTGTGTGTCTTGGGGTAGGTTGTTGGACACTTGGACAGCCTATCTTATGAGATACGGAGTAAAATGGAACTGTAAAAGTTGGAATTTTTTTTTATAGAAAATATAATGTTTCCATTTGTAGTTGAGAGTTTGGTTACTTTTCGATCTGATGGTTACAACGATGGCCCTTTTCTGTAACTCAGTAAATGTAATACCTCGGTTGGTTTATTTGCAACCTCTGTTAAGACACTGTGCTATTTGTTTGGACAATTTCTGATATTTTGTTTTTTCATTGGTATGTAGCTGTTATGCGCTCTGATGGCTTTGAGTATCTTAAAGAGCACTGCCCTTCATTGCAGTCAGAGCTCTTGAAAACAGTTGCTGGTTGTGAGGATGATTGCAGTAGCGCAGGTGGAAAGTCACGTAGTGTGTGGGCCCAACTCTCTGATGGTGGTGATACTAATGAAAGAAGGGTTAGGCCAAGGACTTGATACTATTACTTATTGTATTGTACCAGTACTTCCTGCAATGAAGTACATATCAGAAGAAAGGGCGGTCAGGCAATAGAGAGAGGACAGTAACTTAACACCGCCATTGTTGTGCTGGTGTAATTGTTGTGAAGTGTGTTAACCTATGTACAAGTGGTTTAGCCTTCAAGTTGTTCAATTAACGCTTAGGGTGTTTTTGGCACCCAAGTTTGTTGATCAGTATGAAGTGCAAAATGTTCATGCAGAATGTCCATGTAAATCACTTCATTTTTCCTTAAAATTGCAATATTTGTCCAAGGGCTCCCTCTCACAAACACCCCCATATGAAGGGAATAAAAAATTATCATTAGTAAATCTCCTTACTGACATTAGTAAGGATTATTATTATTAACCCTACATAACATATTCTAATCTACATCTCTAATTCAGACAGTCCTCTTAAGTGTCTCCTCACATGTTATGAAATGTTTAAAGCTTGTTGATTGTACATAAAGTTGATTATCTTTTTGGTAGGTTTTGGTGGGCTAATTCTGGTGAAAGGGGTATCCATTGGGTAAAGAAGGATACTATCAATTGTCGAAAGTCATTGGGGAGGCTACACCCTCGTTTGGTTCATCTTCTCAATGATGCTCTTTTATTCAAATAGGCTATGCGGCTTCATCATAAGCATGATATTTGGGTTTCTAAATTCATCTTTAGTCCTCATGAGTCATGGCTTTTGTATTTGTAAGAATATGGGTAGAAACATTGCTATCAAGTTTCAAAGGTTTTGCTTGGAAGATTGAAAAAGGGACGAACATTCTGGCTACTAGTATGGCGTGGGTTAATGGAAATATTCCAGAGGTCAAGTCTAACCAAATTTTAGCAGACTCTGGAGGGTCATAAGTTAAAGATTTGATCGAGACCAATGGTATTCACTGCAACTTAGATATAACTAGTATTGATGCCCGTGCTATGCACGAATTTGTCAATTTCCGTACATCTTTGTCTTATTATGTCATCGTATATAAGTAGGTGTTTTATAAATTATACGTATAATAGAAAATTAAATAGGTCCCTTTTCAAGTTGGAATATAAATGTGTTCTTAATATTTAAAATGTTTATGCATAAGGCACCATAGACTTTGCATATACATATACTTTGTATAAGTATAGACTCCCTTTGTTCTTATTTTTTTTCTATTCTATTTAGTCCATCCTTTAAAGATTGCTTCATTTTCGTATATTTTTTATTAAATTTACCCAATTGACCCATTTACTTTGCTTTCAGTTTCCTTTAATATAAAAGGAACTATTAATGTAATAATTAATTAATTCTATTCATTACAACTAAAATACATTTTCTCTCTCCATCTATTTCTCTCTTGTTGGGTTCTCTTTGTAAAAGTTTGACATGGTATACTACGAAGTATATATCAATTTGACTATTCTATCATTTTTTTTGTTTGACTATTTTATGCACTCCCTATGGTATTATGGTATTTTGTATTTGAGAAAATTCACTATGTGTAATTCTATCTTATTATTTTAAAGGGGATAATTGTATCTTAAATTTATCTGTTATTATCCCTGGTCGAGTACTTATTAAATTTATCTTTTTTTATTTTAAATATCTGAAATATATTATTTACATATTTGATGACGTGAAAATATATTAGTTAATCGTACTATTAGAAATTAATAAATTAAGTATTACTCCGTAGTAGTAAATAACACGAAAGTATCTTTCATAAATGACCCTCAATTTACCTACTTTTGTTGCCCTAATAAAGGTAAATTAAGTTCCCTATTTATTTGATCTTCAATATAAATTTTTAACTATAATTAAAAATAATATTTGTAAAACTATAGGGTAATATTTAATTATTTATTGAAAAAAGTCTAATAAAATAAATAAAATTAAAATTACCAATTTGGAAAACAAAAAATAACTTGAAGAAGGACGAATGTCTGGCTAAGTAACGGCATCCTTGACGATGATGTTACAATTACAAAAAAAAAAAAAAAAAAGTGAAACCAATTACTAATTCATCGTTATTATCAATTGCTTAATTTCTCCATCTTACTTTGATTCATGTCTTTGATTACATTGCCGCGGGATGATCTATCCTCCATCTCAGAATGTTGGCTATTTTTATTATGAAATGTCGATTGTATTATGTTTTATCTTGTAATATTTTTTTTATCATATTGTTCAATTTTACTGTTTTAATAGTATGCTTTAACACAAATTCTTATTTACAATGGTTGTACAATAAATATTGTACACCAAAGTAAAAGTTAACTCAAAATGTCTAAAAGTTAAACTTATATATGTAAAAGTTATCCAATTTTTATTGATAAATTTTTTCATTTTAATAAAAATTGTTTCTTCAAAATCACTAATAATTTATAAAATTAATCATTTAACTCTTTAAAATGTTTATCTATCTACATTTTTTTACTAATATAAAAGTTAATCAAAACTAGGTTAAAGTTACAAAAAAATAGGTAAAAGTTATCTTGGTGTACAATAAATTTATTGTACACCTAGTGCGCGCAAGACCTTTTGATGCTTTAATTATTGTTGGTTTCAGAGAATGTTGGATGGATTATTGAGAAAATTGTTTGGCAATCTGGGCAGAATTGAGTTATTTTTTGTGGGTTAGGTTTTCAATATTGCATCGTTGACTTGACAATCTGAAATTAGGGCTTTTACATACATAGCACCCTTTAGATGATGTGCATGTTAGAGTTGTTTCTGATTTAGCTCGATGCATGTGTCGATTATGGCCTGTTGCATGGGTGGGTTTCAGAGGGCAAGCTTTATCTTAGAGATTTCACAGAAATTGGAGGTTTATGAATAAGATAAAATAAATTGAGGCGAACCATGGGAGCATAGCACTTGAATTCATACTTAATTGTCAGTTCCCGTCAAAAAAAAAAAATTTGTCAGTTATTAAGAGCACTTGTAACCTTAAAGTCCTTACCATTTATTTTGAAGTAGGAAAACCATTTGAATTCAAGAACAAATTCCTCTTTTACTTTAGTCAAACACTTTCTCATGCTTTCTTTTCCTTTAATAGCTGATTTTGGAACATGTTTCAGGGGCATGTGGTTGGCAACTATAAGCTGGAAATCAATTCGATTCCCAATCCTATAATGTGTTATTATGTACTCCCTCCGTCCCTTAATATTCGCACCGGTTTGACCGGTGCGGAGTTTAAGACATTTGAATTAACTTATTAATTTAATGGGTGTTAGTTGATAGTGGGGTATTTTTTAATATAGTTATGGAAAATGTGTAAGAGGTGGGGAGTGGTGAGTGGGGGTGTGAATTTTTAAATGATTTTTTGTAGGGAATAGGGGTGTAGGTGGGGTTAGTAAGTAAGTGTGAGAAATAAAATAATATTAATATAATTTCCATTTATAGAAACGGTGCAAGTATTAAGGGACGACCCGAAAAGGAAAGCGGTGCAAGTATTAAGGGACGGAGGGAGTATGTGTTATTATGTATGTTGGGATTTTTGTGCGTGAGTTTTTGTGTATTCCATCAAAAGCTTATATACGAAGTATATAAAAAAAAAGTAGAAGAGAAGTAGGATAAATTTTAGTTGGAATCTATCTTTATCATATCTCCAATGAATATTTAATCATGGCAAGACTCTAATATTATTTATTTAATTAATTAGTAAGTTCACTATAAGTGATGACGTGGAAATCCTACGTGGCGCTCCGAAAATTCTTGAAAAAACTCCCCTTTATATATATATATATTATATTCGACAAGGATTTGAGTGTAAGGATGCTAATGAGATCTCACAAATCTCTATTACATAAGTGAAGAGGGGAGGAGCATTTCGGTAATCACACGTCTGGTGTCCCTCTTGAAATAGTCCATTATACCCTTGGTAAATGAAAAACAATTTTTTAGGGTAAAATTGCTAAAAGGGACCTTTTATAGTCCAAATTTTGCGAAAAATGACCTTAATTTTTTATTTTATTTTTGTAAAAACACACCTAAATGAAAAAATTATTTGCGAAAGACAAAAAAAAAGAATATTCAGGCATTGACTCTCCAAAACCTGCGTTGACTCTCACGTGCTCCCTGTTTTCTCTAAATGCACCCCTTTTTCCCTCCAAAAGTGTGAGTATATAACCCACTTTCAAAACCTAAAAAAAAAAAAATCTGGCAAAACCCTTCACCTCCTGCAGCGCCATCAATGAAGCTTCCATCAATGAAGCGTCATCAATGAAGGACGAAAAAATAGACCAATAAGCACAGTAAGTCATCATCAATGGTCCAACTACTTATATTCAATGTTTTTTTTTTCTCATTTTTGGCAAAAAATTATGACTCTTTTTTCCCTTTTTGGCGAAATATTATGTACCTTCTGCTAATCTTTGCTCCTGCTGTACTTCTATGGCTAATAATGAAAAGGGAAAGGCGTCATCATCAAGGAAAAGGAAGAGGAAGGAGACAAGAGTCAACAACTACCTAAATTACAGAGTAATACACAAAGATAGGTAAATTACCATTTTTAAACCTTGATTTTACTGTAAAAATTAGGGCTTAGTTTACTAATTAATTGGGATTAGTGAAACACGTGTATTTGTTAAATTCTGGCAATATTACTTAGTGTTCCTAAAAAATCGATTATAATACTGATTAGGGTTTATTGTTGATAATTGAATAAATTGATGCTTTATGTGGTTGTTTATGTGTGGTTATTACGGATGATTAATTACGAATAGATATGTAATGGTGGGAAATTTGGTCTTAATTAATATGGTTGCTTAATTTGGATATTTTGACACATTTTGCCAAATTGTTGAATTTGTAATGTTGAATTATTTGTTGTTGGCATATCTGTGATGAAATTGAAAATTGAATGTAGTGTGTCGTTGTATGTGCATCAAGTTTAACGGTAGGATTAACGTAGAACAAAGTTGGTATAAATTGATGGAGCCCGTCACTATTAGGTTGTTCCATGGGGGTCAGTTTATATCTAGAAATAACAAAACTACGTATGAGAGGGGGGAAATCCTAAGGTTGGTATGTCACTCAAAACAAATGTGGAGGAAATTTGCTACTTTGAATTTGTAGATTGGATTAGGAGGGAATTGAGATACGAAGAAGTAGGTCAGATATGGTTTAAGAAGCGAGGGTGTAGTTTACATGGGAATGGAAGGAAAGCGATCAAGAGTGATGTTGAGATTCCCGAGTTTTTGAGTGCACCCGAGAAGGATGGGTCGTACCAATTGTATGTGACACATGTTGAGAAGGAGTATGATGATCGTAGTCGTTTTCCCACATATGTGAAGTGGTATAGTGATAGTGGAACCCAATCAAGTGGTGGAGGGAGAAATTATGTGAGTGGTGACACATCAAGGGGGGGCCCACACATTAATCTAGTCAGCAGTACAGTCAGCAGCTCAAGTCAAAACCCTAATTCTGGTCAACACTCTACACATAGCCACACTATAAATAACTTTCCTCCACACACAAATCAGTCCAAAATACTCCCACCTTTCATTCTGCCCCCCCCCCCCCACTGTCCTGCTTCCATCCACACTACTCAAATTTCCCCCACTGTTAGAGAAAGCAGTGAGACAAAAAATCCGAACAGTGTCCCTTTTTAAGAGAACACTTACTGAAAAGGAGGCATTGCTGAAACACAAATCAGCTGGGGGTGAGGGAAGAGCTGCTGTGGGTGAGGAAAGAGTTGCTGAGGGTGATCAGATTTCAACTAGGGGTGAGGGAGCCAAGGAGATATCTATTGATAATGAGCTGATAGCTGAAACAGGTGAGCAGAGATCCAGAACAGCTGAGTGTGAGGGGAGAGCCGCAGGAACTGAGGGGAGAGCTGCTGAGGGTGAAACATGTGAAGAGAATTATTGAGGGTGAATCTGAAAATGACAGTGATGTCTTGCTGAGTGAGGGTGATCGACTATGAAGATGAGAGTGATGATGATTTGTTCCATAGATATGTGGACCATGAGATAACTGAGGGGGTTGAAAGGAGTTTAGTAGGTCTGCATCAAGCATCATCAGGTGAAGATAGGGAAGAAAAGGAAGGAAGGGAAGAAGATGAAGATTGTATTGAGGGTGAGTTAGACATTGGGGATGATGATGAACTTAATGACACTGATAATGAGGTTGTTAGTATAGTAGGATCAGATGACGAAGGACCTGATTACCCTTGTTTCAATCCCAGTGTTGATTTCAAAAGTCCAATTGAGTTGTTTAAGGGGTTGAAGTTTCCATCAAACACTGTTTTGAGGAAGGCAATTAGGCACAATGCCATCCAGAAAGGCTATAACTACTATTATTTGCACAACAAGAAGAATAGAGTGTCTGTGTATTGTGCAAACAGATGTGGGTGTCCTGTGAAGGGAGGTAGGTCAGTGGAGTGTGTGTGTAAAAAGAAGAGGAAGTGCATATTTGAAATACATAGCAGAAAACTAAAGGGAGAGGAAAGTTGGCAAATAAAGAGTATTAGGCCAACACATATTTGTGGGTGGCAGTTTGACAACCCAAAGGTTACCTCAAAGTACCTAGCCGAGAGATACTTAGAGGATTGGAGGGATGAACCTAACACAAAAATAAAGGCATTCATAAGACGAGCAAGGGGGGAAGTGAAATATGAAATTGGGTATTACAAAGCTTACTATAGCAGATCTTTAGCTATGAAAATGATCTTTGGGGATGCTAGTTTAGAGTACAAAAGGGTATGGGACTATGCAACATCTATTAGGAAGTACAACCCGCGAAGTACAGTTGTGGTAAAGGTACAAGGCATAGAAAACCCACCTCCACTATTTCAGAGGTTGTATGTGTGTTTGCAGGCTTGCAAAGAGGGGTTTATGGCTGGCTGCAGGCCATTAATAGGGGTTGATGGGGCACATTTGAGGGGAGCATACCCAGGTATATTGCTAACTGCAGTTGGGAAGGATGGTTACAACAACATCTTCCCTGTGGCATGGGCTGTAGTGGAGACTGAAAATGCTGAAACATGGAGCTGATTCTTGGAGCTTTTGAGAGCTGACATCATCTCTGTGGCTGACTCTGTTACTTGGGTTCATGAGAAGGAAGATGTGACCTACATGTCTGACTGACAGAAGGTACTATCCTCCCCCTAAGCTTTCCATTACTTATTGTTTCAAATTGTTTTATGTTATGTTATTGTGTAGTTATTTGGACATATTTGTTATTTTTTTAACTTGATCGTGTCCGATCTCAAACCCGAGTATATAATTCTCAAAATTGGACATATTTGTCATTTTTTAACTTGATCGTGTCCGATATCAAACCCGAGTATATAATTCTCAAAATTGGACCTATTTGTTATTTTTTAACTTGATCGTGTCCGATCTCAAGCCCGAGTATATAATTCTCAAACATGGACATATTTGTCATTTTTTAACTTGATCATGTCCGATCTCAAACCCGAGTATATAATTCTCAAATTTGGACCTATTTGTTATTTTTTAACTTGATCGTGTCCGATCTCAAACCCGAGTATATAATTTTCAAACATGGACATCTTTGTAATTTTTTAACTTGATCTTTGTGATCTCCGTATCTGACTATCCAATGCATTCATGGTTGTCTGGTGTGCAGGGTTTGCTTGATGCTTTCAGAGCAGTCATGCCAAATGCAGAGACCAGATACTGTTGTAGGCATATCTGGACTAACTTCAAAGGCAAGTTTCCTGGTGTAGTGTACAAAGAACATTTCTGAAAGGCAGCTAGAGCTTCCACAAAGGTATTCTTACTCTATACTTGCTTTCCTGATGTAATGTGGTCTGTCTGTCTGTATACAGCTTGATCTAACACATACATATATTGTTGCCAGCATCATTTCAACACTCACATGGCAGCTACAAAAGAATTGAATGTTGATGCATTTAAGTACTTGGCTGACATCAACACAACTCACTGGTCTAGACATGGGTGTAGCACTGCTTCTAAGTCAGGAATGCTATTAAACAATTGTTGTGAGAGTTTTAATAATGTGTTGAGGGAGGCAAGGGAAAAACCAATACTACAACTGATGGAGTGGGTTAGGAGGTATGTCATGGAGAGATTCAATTCAAAAAGGGAGGGACTGAAGGGATTTAAGGGTGTTATTATGCCGTCTGTTGTTAAGATGGTTCAATAGGGTCTTAAGCAAGTGCATAACATGAGAATCCGACAAGCTGACTTACATGAGTTCTAGGTGGACCATGACCAGGACACATTTGTTGTCAACTTAGAAACTAAAGTATGTGGATGCTACAGATGGAGTCTAATGGGAATTCCTTGCTGGCATGCATTGGCATGTATTCAAACAAAGAGGCTCAACTACGAAGACTTCATCTACCCTGCCTATCATGTTCAAACTTATGCCAAGTCTTATGCCCCACCATTCAAATGTATGCCTGGTCAGAACCAATGGGATCAAACACCTTACCCAGGTCCATTGCCTCCACCTTACAGAAAAATGCCAGGCAGGCCAAGCAAACACAAGAGGCATAAGGCAACTGGAGAGGATGAAGACAAGCAGCCTGTTAAGAGAGCAAAGAGGCAAAAAAAGTGCAGCAGGTGTGGTGGACTTGGACACTACAAACCTAAGTGTCATATGCCTGCACCACCTGGTGAAACAGTGGCAGCTTCAACCCCTGCTGGTCATACTGTTGGTGGTCAGACTGCAGCTCAAGAAGCTTCTGTGGTTCAATCCTCCCAAGGTGCTTCTCAACTTAACCCAAGTCAACAAAAAGAATAGATTAGGTTGTTAGTCAGTTGGAATACTGGTTTTTGATAGTTTGTAAGTTAAATGAATACAATTGCTGCTTGCTTGTCTCTTGCTCTTATTTTGGTCATGAAACTGAAGTCAACTTTGATATGCTAAAGTCAACATTAGTCATTTTGACTACTTTTGTAAAATTATGTCAATTTCACCTCTTATATAAGTGTGTTTCTCTCCAATTTGTCATCTTAGATAAGTCCGTTTCATTTTGGTCACGAAACAAAGTACCTTAAACACGACACAATATATTCAAATCGACGGCTGCCAAAATAAACATCACCTTAACTAAAGCATCAACAAAATACGGGAAGATTCATACCAACAAAACAAATTAGTTTTAAATTTTTACGAGTCCGATTAATTTTGGCAAAATAAACGAGGCAAACTTTCCATTCATTCTTAACCACAATGGTTTGATTACAACAACAAATGCGTTAAACCTAAAGGCATTACAATGAAGAATTAAACCAAGCCTAGATTCTTAATTGCCTAACATATCGATAATAAGTTCATCCTACCATCTACCCAAATAGCTTGATTACAGTAAAACTAAAAATCACAGACACAATTACACACACACAAATCATCCCCATTAGCTTATTCAATTCTGACCCAAGACAGGCTTGTCAGACCCCAAAACACCCATCATCATGCCCTTGTTCTTCTTCAATCTGTCAACCTCTTCGACTAGCCTAATCTTCTCTTGTTCAATGCAAGCAAACCGGTTCCTCAAAATTGCAAGATCAGTGGACAACCTATGTTTTTCAGCAACTAGCACATTAGTAACATCCCTTTGCCATTCAACAATATCTTCATCAAGCCAATCAAATTTGTTGCACCCCCTTTTCCCAGTTTCAGGATTGTAGAATTTGCAAGCAATGAACTTTCTCCCGGGGTTTTCATGAGTCCAAGCAGTCCTCTTTGCTACAGGAAACCCACACCCACATTTCACTTCCTTCCATCCAGCCATAATTACTGCAACAAGTAATCAACAACATCTGATTCAGTTGATTTACAAAATTTGGGAAAAAACCCTAAATTTTCGATAATTCAAATTCCACAAAATTAGAAGGAATTCTTACCAGATAATTCGTGCCCAGACTCGAATTTTGATGGAGATGCTTGCAATGATTCGTTATTCAACTTAATTTGAAGAGAGGTTGGAATTTTTTTCGAGTGTGGGGTGGGGGGGATGAAGAAGAACAGAGGAGGGAGATATGATGAACGAATATTTTTTTTAGGTTGAGTGGTATATAGGTTGATTTTTTGGAGGGAAAAAGGGGTGCATTTAGAGAAAACAGGGAGCACGTGAGAGTCAACGCCGGATTTGAAGACTCAATGCCAGAATATTATTTTTTTTTTGTCTTTTGCAAATAATTTTTTCATTTAGGTGTGTTTTTACAATTTTTTTTTAAAAGGTCCTTTCCCTTTTAGCAATTTTGCCTAATAAAAGTACTCATTTTCCTATTTCTTTAATGTTTTCTCTCTCCTTACTTTATTCTTTAAATATATTTACTCTTACACACAATCATTACTCAAATCCCAATACAAACCAAGATTCTATTTTTCTTAAAACCATCATATTTCCCAAAAGTAACCAACATTAAGGAACAGAGAAAGTATTGTGTTTCTCCATTAGGGACTGATAGTACAATAGCCAGTTAATTATACATTACAACGAGCCATGAATAAACAAGCAACACAATTGACATAAAAAAAATTAGAACCGTGAGCTATTGACCTATTTTGACTTTTTGAGCTTTGTTTGTCATCAATCGTAGGTATACTTAGGGGTGAGCACAACAGGGTACCCTGTTGAAATTCCAGGAATCGGAACCGGAACCTGTTGGTACCCTGTAATTTTGAAAATTTAAGTAAAATATTTATATTTTATTGAAAAACTATCTACTTTATGGTTTGGGCTTTGATTGTTTTATAGTTTGGGCTTAAGTTGCAATTCTATATTTATATTTTCTAAAAATTAGCTTGGATTGTTTTATATTTTGGGCACATAAAGCATTTTCATATGGCCCAGTTCCTTATTTTGGGTACTCCACGTTAAAATTAGTGTGTACAGGGTACCCAACAGGGTACCCGTTCTAAAAATTTGTTACCCGGAACCGGAACCTGTTGCAACAGGTTCCCAAATTTGTTACCCGGAACCAAACATGCACAACAGATTTCGGTTCCGGAACCGCAGGTTTCTAACCGATTCCGATTCCGATTCAGAGTACCCTGATTTTTTGCTCACCCCTAGTCCGTATACTCATCATGTCCCCTCTTTAATTTGTTTTGAATATATGGAGTAGAACATTATATTCTCATAACCGTACATCGCACATGATAAAATACTACGAAGTATACGGGCTAAAAACAACTTCTAGTTTTTTCGATTCATTTCTAGCCCGTATACTTCGTAGTATTTTATCATGTGTGATGTACGGTTATGAGAATATAATGTTCTACTCCACATATTCAAAGCTTGTGCGATGTACGGTTATGAGAATATAATGTTCTACTCCATATATTCAAAGCAAATTAAAGAGGGGACATGATGAGTATACGAACTAGGGGTGAGCAAAAAATCAGGGTACTCTGAATCGGAATCGGAATCTGTTAGGAACCTGCGGTTCCGGAACCGGAATCTGTTGTGCAGGTTTCGGTTCCGAGTACCAAATTTGGGAACCTGCTGCAACAGGTTCCGGTTCCGGGTAACAAATTTTTAGAACGGGTACCCTGTTGGGTTTTTTGAGGTTTTTCGACCTTGGTCGGCTACTTGCACTATTTCAATGGATTATAGATTATCTAACTTTGGCCATGATCATTTGTGGATTCTTGACTGCCATTATGTAAAGTTCTGGTGTTGGCACTCGTCTAAGGATTTTTTATCCTTATCAGAATCAGATATATACCTTCATTTCTTACCTTCCACACTCCTGCTTCGACATCAACATACATGGTAAATGCAAGAATAGAAGTTGCTCTTTACCTCAATATTTTAAATATTTATGTAATTTGATTTGCTTTCCTTGTTGGCTATGTAATCAACTGGACTGGACCTTGTCACGATACAAGAATTTTATTCTTTTTTGGAACCGGGTCTTAAGATCCGCATTGAAACTGTCTAAGGACTTATGTCCTTCTTGGAATCGGATTTTTATATCCGCATATGAATTGCCTAAGGATTTCATTCCTTATCAGAATCGGAATTTTAAATCCGAATTGTGCATATATCTTTTTATCACAGTTTCCATATGAAAGTCTGCTCGTGGAATATTCAAGGTGGTAAACGTGACCAAGCTATAGCTGAACTTGTAAATTTAAAGCTTCAATTTAAACCAGACATTTGCTTCATTCTAGAAACTATGACCAGCAATACAAATAGTAAAACAATTGTAAAAGCACTCAATTTCCAAAAGCATCTTATAATCGATCCTTCCAATCATTGTGGTGGAATGTGGATCCTTTGGAATGAAGATAATATTAAGATAACTAGCAACACGCTTACTGATAGATGTGCGCATCTAACGGTCTTTCACAAACCAACTAGAAACACTTTCTTAGTCACGGGCACCTATTGTCTAGCAAAAGAAATAGATAAAGATGTTTTTTGGGATGTACTTAAAGTTTTTTACGACAATATGCCACTCCCTTGGCTTTTAATAGGGGACTTTAATGAACTCCTCTCACCCGAGGATAAATTCGGTGGAAATCCAATTTCCTCACAACAATGTCATCGACTTCCTATCTTCCTGTCCAACCACAATGCATGTGATGTACCATGTCTACAAAGAGCATACTCTTGGAAATCCAACAGAGATGAATATCTCCTAGAACGTGTAGATAGAGAAATCATTGACCACCAGTTTTCAAGCTTATTTCCTGATAGTTTTGTCACATATGGCATCTTTTCAATATCAGACCACGCCCCAGTTTTCTTCGACACCAAAACTCCCTCCAACCATCAAAATCGGCTTTATAGATTCCTGAATCTATGGACCCTTGATAGTGATTCTCATGCAATCGTTAAGAAATTTTGGAATACTAGAAGAACCGGCTCTCGCTTCTTTAGAATTAAAGAAAAGCTTTCCATTATTAAAACAAAACTCCGTGAATGGGCTCGAATGGAAACAACTTTCTTAAATTACAGAATAATATGACTTCAGACAAAACTTCTCAATCAACCTTATAACCCAATTCTTCGTGACCATTTACTCCGTATGGTGAAACAAAGAGAAAAATTACTTTTATTTGGTCAAAGTACTTGGAAGAAATTCTACAAAAAACAATGGCTCACCCAAGGAGATAGAAATACACATTTTTTCCACCAAAGAGTCAAAAATCAATGTGCGAGAAACACAATCTATAGGCTTCAAAATGACTTAGGTCAATGGGACACTAATCCAACTACATTGTCTAATTCATTACTCGACGCTTTCAAAAATCAATTCACTTCTTCGTCACCCCAGGGAGGATTTTTTTATTTGTCTTTCCTCCCTACCTTCGTGTCTCAACAAGATCAAGAAAATTTACTCCTTCCCTTCACTGACGAAGAAATTAAAGACGCCTTCTTTGATATGAACCCACTCAAATCCCCAGGTTCTAATGGGTTCGGACCCAAAATTTTCCAAGCCTATTGGCCCATAGTTGGTCAAGAAGTTACCACAGCAGTTAAAAGTTTCTTCTACCATGGAAAACTTCCGCATGCTCTTAACCACACTATCATTGCTTTAATTCCGAAAAATGATAATCCGGAAAATCCAAACCATTTCAGACCAATTAGTCTTTGGAACACCCTTTATAAGGCCATATCCAAACTCTTGGTTAATAGATTACGCCCTATTCTCCAAGAACATATTAGCCCCTTTCAAAATGCTTTCACTCCCGAACGTTCCATACACGACAATCTACTAATAGTACAAGAAATTCTAAATACCTTCCAAAAATCCAAATCTAAAATTGGTTGGTGTGCCCTTAAATTAGACATGGAAAAGGCTTATGGTAGGATAGAATGAGATTTTTTGTGGTCAACCCTTACCGCCTTTGGTTTTCCAAACCAATGGATCCAGTGGGTAAAGGCATGTGTCACTACAGTCTCCTACTCGCTCAAAATAAACGGATCAACTACAGAACATTTTACCCCTTCACTAGTAGAAAAAACCCTTGTTGCAGCGGGCTTTTAGACCCCTGTTGCAGCGTACATTGTATGCTGCAACTGGGGGGCCTGCAACAAGTATTGACTTGTTGCAGCGTACAATGTACGCTGCGAAAAGTACTTTTTTGCAGCGTACATTTGCATGTACGCTGCAACAAGTGTGTAAAATTAGGCAAAAATCAAGACTTGTTGCAGCGTACAAAATGATGTACGCTGCAACAGACTGGTTTGTTGCAGCGGGCTTTTATTTGTACGCTGCAACAAACCAGTCTGTTGCAGCGTACAAATAAAAGCCCGCTGCAACAAACCAGTCTGTTGCAGCGTACAAATAAAAGCCCGCTGCAACAAACCAGTCTGTTGCAGCGTACATCATTTTGTACGCTGCAACAAGTCTTGATTTTTGCCTAATTTTACACACTTGTTGCAGCGAACAAGTATATGCCCCCTGCAACAAAGCTGTGCTTTTGGCGGGAAAATTTTAGTTTTATTTATCTATACCTAGGGTGTCTTACACCAAATATAGGAACCTGTCAACAACAATAAATAAAATATCGCAACCTGTAGATCAACAAATATAAAAAATAATAACTGGTGTTTTGTATACATATATATATATCCCAAAACCAAAGTGCACGTACTACATTCAAATATACGTTCCAATTTCAATGTACGCATACATTTTAATGTAAACGATTGTTCTATAACAACTAAACCACCTCGATCAAGCGCGCTCAAGCCAATAGTAAATACTTGCGGGTAAAACACTTATCCCGTTGCTCACGAACCACATCAATTTCCTCACTAGTATAGGCGCATTCCTCGGAGTGTAGACCTTTACAAAAACAGAAATTTCAACTAAGCATTAGATTAAATTCAAATTAAATATCACACTTTAACATTCAAGCAACTAATAACAATGTCCTAATAGCTATTACAAATAGTGCTTTGAAGTGGTATAGTTAAGAAGAAAAACCTTTATTTAGCAGTGCGTCATTTCAGAAACATAGATGATTTGTTCAACTCCGAAATAAAGCAGTACTTGAGCAGCATCACAAACAAGCTTCTCCTTGCCCCTCTTAAAATCATCAAAACATCAGTTCTTCTCCAGGCACAGGAAAAGTGCTAGGCACAGAAACGAATGCTTGCCTTCCATGCTGCATAGAAGTTAATACATTTGGTGATCTACATACATGGAGCGAATATGTTATTCAAACAACCATTAAGAGGGTGATCCCTCTCTTCCTGTCACTTCTTAGGTATAAGGGATATTCATATATGTGGATCTCAACAGCTTCACAAAACATTTGATAGCAAACCTGTTTATAAGATTGAAATTTGGGTCCTATTTTCTGAACAAAATAAGTTACAGACTTACAGGTTGTTATAACTCTTTATAAATACTTAATTCTTGAATTGTCATGTTCCCACAACTCCACCCTAACTAGTGATAAATCCAAACTAATGAGCCACAGAAAACATATACAGATACCTATCACCTATACCCAAGCTAGTTAACATTGTTAAAAACTACTATAAAGTACACAATGTCTATCGAAGCTTCTAATCCTCGCAACGATCACTTGTCAACTAATGATGCAATGTTGGGAAATCAAAAGCTTTGTGGAAGAAGTGACTCAAATAAAGCAAATAGAAGTGGTTCGAGTAAGAATTGGATGATGAGTTGGACCAAATCTACATGTGTGTGTGTGTGTGTGGGAGTGGGGGGGGTGGGGTGGGCGGGGAGGGGGGGGGGGGTGAGACCCTGATGGCATTATGACTGGGGTGTAGTTTTCTGGGTCAGTTTTCCCTGCCCAGCAAGAGCATACAAGTTTAGTTTACTGATACAAAACCCTTTCTTCAAACAAAATAAACATACAATGGAATACCTTTACGAAAAGTGCTTGCCTACCATACCTCTATAAAACAATTGCCTAGCTCCTAGTATTTAAAAGTGAATCCAAAAGCACAAAATAACCAAGGCCTGAAGTAAACTCAACCAAGTCCAAACCTTTCAGTAGTATCCAATTTGGATCTTAAATCAGCTATTTCAGCCTCAGCAACAGAGAGACGCCGTTGGCAAGCCGCCTCAGCTTCATTAGCAGCTTTTATCCTCAGCTTCAACTAGTTTAGTGATTTGATTCTAGAAGAGGTAGACTGTGGACAGATACAAGAAGATAGAATAGATCACATAGTAAGTAGAGGCACGGGAAGATATGTCAGACTACATTTACACAAACAAAGAGTTGGAGAAGTGAATTTATCACAACAGAACTAGAGTACAGAGGAATATCAAATCAACAGTTGTCTGATTTTTTTTAACTTTAACAGGAAAAAAAACAGTGGAACGGTTTTATCCATGAAATTCCTTTTAACATAAAAGTTTGTGGCATGAGCCTTAGATGTGCGTAAATAGATTGAAATTAGTATGTCCACCCTCCTCTCATCTCAAACAAAACCCATAAAGGCAAGAGTCCGCAAGACAAATTCTGGGCTTGGCTTGTAACTGAGTCCCTGGCCATCACTCTGGTTCTTCTCTAACTTACACTGAACACCAATTATACTTTTTCCAAAAAAGACTTGCTCCATCATCTGCATCTCTTACATAGTCAAGCGCATTTTTCAATCTCAAAACTGGACTCATTTCAGCTTTTAGTTACAGGGGATGAGGGTCTAAAACTCAAGTCTCTCAAAGGAAAAAACCCGTCAATTTATCAGAGAATATAGGAGACAGCAGCACAAGTATCTAAACCAAAAAGAAAGTGATTGCTAGATACCAGGAAACGTTGTATTCATCTGGGTCTCTACGGTACGCACAATACCAAGCTGCTCAACGTAGTTTCCTAGGACTATCAATGCTCTAGTGGAAGCAATTATAATTTTATAATTCCGGTCACCAATACACCATTGTAACATACTACTAGAAAGACCTATCCTAGAGGTAGCTTCTCGGCATATATTGCATAAGTACTACATAGGAGAGTTGGAAGTGTGGAACCACTGATCAGAGAGTGATTTGAACCCCTCTCGAACATGAAACTGCAGTTCATCTAATACAGTATATAAATAATCAATATCCAGTTTGCAGTGAATCAGTGATCACTACAAGACCTTGAAAAACTGAAAATAATAATACTAGCCAGACTATGGGACTAGTATTATGAAAGCTGAAACTTTGGAAAGGCATAAATACGACAATACCTCAAACGCTAAATCAAAGTGCAGCTAGCTGAAAGGTGGTTCAGATGTTTATGCTAAGACATGTGTTTGGGACGGATAAAAATTAGGAATTGAAAAGACTTTTCGCTCAATCAACAACCCTCGATGTTGTCAGTTACGCTTAAGTTAGGAATGCATATTCACTCAAAGTTAAGAATAAAAGTTGCGTTGGATTGCTTGGCCACTATTTTCAAGCTTCGGTCTACCCCTTAACAACAATATGCTAACATCCACATCTATAACCCACTGCACGAAATCATTTGTATTCATATAATTACTTGAAAGTGGAATAGAACTATTAGATGACCATAAAGAATTCTGCAAGGAATAAAAAATGACAGATAATAGTAAGCCTGGCCTAGCTGAAACATATCAATTTTTGTTTTAACGTATCAAAGTATGGCTGATTTCAAAATATAAACTTGATCAATTGAATTCCCCCGAAGTAAAGCAGAATCCTAACATTTACCCTTATCCTTATATCAGTCAGTCCATGAACAATAACATATACTAGTATTAAAGAACACTTCAATGTGCAGGACCAAGAAGAAAATAAATGCAAACTAAAGATAACAAAGTTTTATCAAAAACTACCTTAAATTTGGCAGGTTCAACTAGTTGAAAAACAACAGTATCTCCTTCCAATTTCAGAACTATGGCAAACCTTTTCCACCCACCACTGAGTCCACGATATTGAGGCAGATAATTGTCTTCGTATTGTTCTCCAGTATCTGTCTCGAGTATTATAACAGTACGGTTTTTTACTGGTATATGCGCCCTTCAAAAGGGTGGAGGAAGTCTCTGTGACTCCACCAAATGAACCAAGTAAGAAAACACCTCAAAATAAGCATATTAATTTCATCAGAATAATATATAGTTTGTCACATTTGGCTAATGAAAAGGCCTAAAACATGAAACATGAAATTACTTAAATTGGATTGCTTTAGATTCAAAAAAGGACTGACATTCAAGAATGGAGGGAGTAGTTTTTCACATTTGCCTAATGAAAGAGCCTAAAACATGATTTGAGGTACTAACCAAGATGAAACCACCAGAAACATTCGATTTTACATCACTTTTACGGTAGTCGGATGTTCAACATTTATCTTTGAGTGAATTTTTCTAGCATGAACAGAATTATATTTCCTTAATCAGGGATTATTACAATATTTTTCTCATCAAGAAAATCAAATTAATTGATATATCTCTGTTTAAATTACATACGAAGATCAAGATTCAAGAATTTGCAAAATTTCATCATTTAAAACAAAAGAAATCATAACCCACCCGAGATAAACGTATGTATTTTCTCCTAATCTTGTCAGCCAACAATTTCTTTGGCTTTCTCTGCAAAAATGAAAAATGAACAAACCCTAATTTTGAAAACGAAAATAAAAAGGGACAGGGGAGAAAGTTACTTGCCGCAGCGAGGATTGACGGAGAACAGGGTTCGCGAACCGGCCGAGCAAAGAAGCTTAGTTTTCCGAGCAGGGAATCACTTCGCCGGTTGTTTTTTCGAGCAGGGAATACCTTTTGCGGGGGTTTTTCGAGCAGGGAACCACCGGTGAGAGGTGAGGAAATTAAATAGACTCTTGCTAGAGTACCACCGGCGACGGGCGAGACCACGCGGCGACGACCACTGGTGAGAACCACCGGCGAGACGCAGGGTAAGCCGAGAGAAGAAGAAGGGAGTAATGAGAGTGGGATATTCGCTGCGAAATTGGTCATGAGGTTTGAGGTAGAAATGTTTGGTCTGAGTTAAAGTTGCAGCGAAAAAAATTACAAATATGTTATTGCAGGGGGCTTTTACCATGTACGCTGCAAAATAAAAGGTCTATTGCAGGGGGCTTTTACTGTGTACGCTGCAAAAATCTCTTTTGCAGGGGGCAATTAATTTGTACGCTGCAACAACCCTTTAAAGGGTTTGACCCGCGTTGACCGACTGGTTGTTGAAGCGTATTAATACTTGTACGCTGCAACAAGGGGGTTGCAACAGGGGTTTTTTCTACTAGTGCTTCCAGAGGTATTCGTCAAGGAGATCCGTTATCTCCCTACCTATTCATTTTATGCATGGAAGTTTTTATAATCATGTTAACTAATAATAGTACAAACCCAAAGAAAGGTATAGGCATCTGCTTAGCCCCCCACGCTCAAAAAGTTATGTGTCTACTTTTTGCAGATGATAGCTTAATATTCGTTAAAGCTACATCCTCTTCCTGTAACCTACTCAAAACAATTATCAACGAATTTTGCTCATCTCAGGGCAATTAGTCAATTTTCATAAATCCGCAATTGTTTTCTCCAAACAGATTCAAACCCATAGAAGAGATAGTATAGCTAGCTCTTTTGCTATGACCAAATCTATGTCTCTAGGTAGATATTTAGGTGCATACTTCTCTTGGTATAAACCAACAAAAGCTGATTACAACAACATAATGCTTAAGAATGAAACTAGAATTAACTCATGGCATGCAAATTACCTCTCCAAAGCAGGAAGAGCCATCCTCATCCAAAGTAATCTCGAGGCTTTACCAGCATATGTATGTTCTTCCTTTCTCCTCCCACAAAAAAATATGTACTCAACTTGATGCGGTTCATAGACATTTCTTTTGGAAATTAACAAACAGCAAATTCTTCTTACACACCTGCCTGGAATAAAATTTGTCAACCCAAAAGTCAAGGGGGTTTGGGCCTGCGTAGAACCAGGCCTCTAAACCGTTCTTTTCTTGCTAAACTAGGTTGGAAAATCCTTCGAAAATAGCCTTTGGGTCTCTATTATTAAAAAAAATATCTTCAGAACACTTCCTTCTTTCTTTATAAGCCTAAGCAAAAAGACTCGCTAATTTGGCATAGTATTTTAAATCAAAGAGAAATCTTGAGAAAAGGGATTCGTTGGAAAATTGGCAACAGTAAGTCTATTAATTTCTGGCTTGACAATTGGGCCATTCAGGATAATCTCATGAATTATTGTGATCGTACCATAGAAACTATTGATTGCAATCTACTAGTCTCAGATTTCATTCTCCCATCCAGTGAATGGAATTTGCCTAAACTATCAACCACCTTACCTCCAAAGATGGTTCTAAAAATTCAAGGTCTTCCAATACCCTTAAATGATATGGAGGACACCCCGATATGGGGTGCTACTTCTTCAGGAAACTTCTCAGTCAAATCAGCAACTTGGATTGCCCATGATATCCAAGAAAACTCTCAGAAATGGGAATTTCATTTGATTTGGAAACTTGATATCCCTCCAAAGCTTGCAATATTTTCGTAGCAAATTTGTCACAAAAGCATCCCGGTTAGAGATATTTTACATAAGAGAAATATTCTTCCTTTTAACGTTTGCCCACTTAGTGAAACTTACATAGAAACAGTTAACCATCTTTTCCTTCAATGCCCATCTTCTAAGAAAATTTGGGATCTCAATCTCACTAAAAGTTGGTTGAATTTTGCCATCACTCAACACGTTTTCTTTGATACTATTCAGTATCTAAGAAAATTTTGGTCTCTGGAAGGAAAGAAATGATTGCATTTTCAATAGTGCAATTTTCAATTATTACCGAGTGTTTTTTAAGGCTAACTCGACTTTTCATGAATGGCAATTTAGATTGCAAATTGATCATCAGCTACTCAAGGGTACCCCTCTCACTTCACACACTCACACAACTACACTTCCTCCTCCTCCGGTGATGGTTCATTGGTATCCCCCTCCATTGGATACCTTCAAACTTAACTTTGATGGTTCTTGTAAATCTTCTTCAGCAGCAGCAGGAATCATTATCAGAGACAACATTGGTCAAACTATTATGGCCAATACCTACAATCTTGGTCATTTTCAAGCCTTTATGGCCTTAGCTAGTGCTCTTCACAAAGGTATCCAAGAAGCCAAGCGACTCAATATCAGAAGACTATACATTGAAGGTGACAACCTTTTCATCATCAACTCAGTTAAAGGAATATGGTCAACTCCATGGAAGCTTCACAACATCATGACATAAAAAGTCTCCTCCTCACTTTCGACATATGGGAAATCAAGCATATTTTCAGAGAAGCAAATAGATCAGCCGACTGAATTGCAAATGTTGGACATCTTATTAGTGACAAAATATTTATAGACTCTTGTAATAGCCCGCAATTACTTTATATTATTAGCAGTGATTACTATTCTTACCTTTTAATTTTTTTTTTTTTTTTTTTTTTTTATGATACTCCGTACTTCATGGATAATGCCATTGATTGCTCTTTCACTTACAATTGCTCTTTCTACTTGCCCAAACAAAATAAAAAAAATCAGCAGTAAGTAAGAGCATCAAGCATCTCTATTCCAAAAATACCACACAAAAGAATCAAATTTATGGCACACAGTGGTGCAAATAAATCCTTTTTCAATCTCACTCCTCCAAAATGGTTTCCAAATAAGGGTTTTTGAGATGCAGCATGCAAAAATTATGATCCATAAAAGCTTCTATGAACAAGACGCCAGTCAATCGACATGAAATTCAGTTCAAATGATCTGCAGGTAAACCTCTGATATATAACCTACTCGAACCACATAAACCCTTTTTAGGGTTCATGTTCATGTGATTAACCTGCAATTTCCTGCTTTTACACAGGGATTTTTTTTTTTGTCCTTTCAACCAAGATCTGCCCATTTTTCTGAGGTAATTTCATCTGATCATCACCTCTTCATCTAATTCTTTTTTGTAGATATGAATTTCATACCAATTGCAATTCAATCTGTAAAAACTTGAATGATTCCGACCTCATATTTGGGATAGGCTCAAAATATTATCCAAACTAGAAATTCATGCTATTAATTCCCAGAAAACATGAAAAACAACATAATTAAAGCAGAGATTGTGTGTTTATGTTGCCCAGACTGCGATAATTGTTTGTGTTTCTTTTTCGTCGGAGGTTTATGAATCTCGAGGACATAAACTTGAAAAGAGCTCTTAATCATATAAACGCAGGCATCTTGTTGTATTTGGTAGTTTAAGAGCTTGGAGCTTCTTCCTTTTTAATGATTGCTCAGATAGCAGCGGTGGTGCTGGTCTCACCCTTATGAACCATTGCTTCCTTAGATTCACCTACAAGTTTGAGAAAATTTTAGTTTTAATAAGATGTTGTAGGTTAAAGTAAACACAACTTCACAAAGAGAATCACATTGTGAAAAGGAACATTTTCTGAAAGAACTTGAACAATCTAAGGCTCCGCCCCTCCATTGTGGTTTGACGGAAAACATTTTCCACCGAAATGGCTTTCTGTGATGTATTAAAATTAATTTTCCTTTGTTTGGTTCCTTGATAAAATAGTTATTGAGAAAAAGAAATGGGGTAATGGAAGGGAGGAGGGAGTTTGTGTGTGTGTTGGATGGTAGGAATAGAGAGGAAAATGTGGCATTTGACTCCTGAAATCACTGTTTTCCATTATTTTACAAACCAAACTAAGTTATTTTAACTAAACACACTCTTAATATTTCAACTCAAAGGATTGTTGGAACTAATGAGACATTTTTTTTAAAAAAAGTGATCATTTTGCCAAATTGATTGAGTGAGAGCAAACAAAATGGCAAGTTATTAGAAATTTAATAATGGGGGAAATTGTTAACTTTTTTTTCTTCTTCTCGAAGTCGGATACCCATGTCAAGCAAGGGTATGTGAGAAAGTCTCAGAAGTTACCTATTTAATGAGAGGATTCCTTATTTTGGTCCTAAACAAAGGTGAGTATTTACACTCATGCTTGTTGTCGAGGACCTAACAAGGTTATTTTAAGTGAAATGAAGAGTTCAAGCGACATAGACTGGCAGTGTTTGATATTTACAGAGGTATTTTGGTGAAAGAATTAAATGATAATTCATCTTTAAAATATTGCCAGGCTGTACACGTGAATTATGAGCGTATTTTGCAAAAGTTACTAGATATGATACAAGATCATGTTTTCCTATCCGAAGCATATTATGACACAAGGGTGAACTAGCATTTCTTTGAGTAGAAAATAACATGATCCTCATCTACATGTGGCCTATGGCTACGTGACAATCCAATTGCCCATAAACAGCGGGAGTTGCTGCTCTTCACAAATTCTAGCGGTTGATTTCTTATAGAAAACACATAATTGTAAGCAATGTTAGCTACTGATGTATAGTTACAATGGTAGGACTGAAAACATTTTCAACTGAAACCATGGAAAATGCATGGAAGATTAATCTTCCTTTGTTTGGTTCCTTAATAGAGAAGAGGAAAAATGGGAATGGAAGGGAGGAGATAAAAGGGAGGAGAGACTAGAGAGAGTTAAGGTAAGGAATAGAGACGAAAATATGGCATTCCACTGTTTTACAAACCAAATGAAACCATTTTGTTAGACAAGATTTCCTCCATACCGAACACACTCTAAATATATGGGTTCACAACTAAAAGGGTATGGAACGAGACAATTATCATCAATTCATCATGCCAAACCCATTGATTGAGATCAAGCAGAATGCTTTTTTAGAAATTTAACAACGGGGAATATTGTTAACCGTTTTGTTACTCATGTGCCAAGTTAGGGTCTGTGTGCAAGTATAAAAAATTACTTGTTTTATGAAAAAATCCTTATTGTGATCCAAAACAGCAATGAAGTATTTATACCCATGCTAGCATAGCATGTCGAGGATCTATTGTGGTTATTTGAAGTGAAACGAAGAGTTCTAGTAGCATAGACTGGCAATGTGAGATTCTCTATTAAAGGTATCTTTGCGAAAGGATTAAATTATGCTTCATCTTTATTTTATCGTTGGAGTCAATTGTTTTTTAGAAGACGTTACGTGAATTACAAGCATATTTTGCAAAAGGTCTTAGATATGATACAAGATCATGTTTTCCTATTTGTAGTATTGAAGTTAAATTAATGGTGAACTAACATTTCCCTCAGCAGATAAAAATCTCTGCACTCCTCTTTACTTACAAGTGAAATATGCAAATTATTTACGTAGACCAACGTATTGGTCTGTTTTCCTGTATGCACTACTGACGTAGAATGATGGACAAAAGGTTTTCTCAATAGCCAGAAGACAAGTGTTTCTATACTTTAACTTAGGCATGCAAGCGACATGGGTTATGCATAAAAGTCTGGGTAATAAATGGTAACAAGAGAAATCAAGTACGAAGTATTTTGGAAGCCGTTCCATGTAAATTCCAGAGCAGACTTACCGATGTCTTTCCTCCTTTTTGCTGGACGTTCATCTGTGTTTTCGTTTATTTGTTCATCTTTCTCTTCTTGCTCACTGTTTTGTTCATCGTTCTTTGCCATCCTTGGAGAATCCCCGCCATCTGCAAAAATATGTTTTTTCACCACATTATACATATACTCGACATAGATGGGAAGATAGAAACTCTCTTTGTTCCTTAATAAATCTTACATCTTCCGATTTTAGATCCAGACCACTCACCCACCCACTTTTCCTGATCTCCTTAAATTTCTGGGTAAAAAGGATATGTTAACTTTGTTTTGGGGCGGAGGTCAAATGATGAAATAAACATTTAAGTATATAACATATAACACTTATTTTCTCAATTTCTCTTTTCTTTTTTTTCCGTTCTAGTTTTCATTTTCATCTCAGTAAACAGTGAGTTGTTGCTCTGATGTGCACAAAATAAAAAAACTGAATCATATAGCATATGCCTAAACATCACTTAATCTGTACTACGTCTATGCTCTTCCGGACTAAACATATCAATTATAATGTAGAAAATGTACAGTTTTAAGAGATGTATGGATTCTTCTATGGATGTTATAAAAATCAAATGTTAATAATCTTTTCAGTTGTCTAAATTTAAAGTTTGGACTAAAATCTAGTGAGAGAGAACCATCTCCAGTTAGATAGATCTAATTAAGCATACCTAACAGAACTTCAGGTGTAACAATGAAGTGTAGTTTTTGATTCATCCATCCAAATCTCATCTCCTGACCTTCCCTGAGTTCCCTTGTCTGACGGACATGACCCCAACTAATGATTGAATAGCGATGGTCACGATCAACCATTGTCAGAAAATGCTCCAAGCAGTTTTCATCATCGACAACCCATATGTGTGCTCTCCCGTCTCCTTCTCTCAGCCTTTGTTTCAAGTTTTCTGGCATGTTCGGAACAATAAATTGCTGTGTCGCGTGCCTTGGCAAAACTAGTTGGGATGTGCTCATATCCGACTTTGTGAGAACTTTGATAACTGGATAGTGATCGAGCGGTGCACAATTCAAATCAAAAGCATTTGGCATGGTGAGCAGGCTTGGAAAAGCAGGAAGAGAGATTTATGAACGATTAATTTACGGTTTTATATTTGGCTATTCAACTAGACAGAAAACATTTACCATACAGCTGCATTATTGTTGTGCCTTGGTATTTATTAAAACTTTCAATATTTTCCATATCTCATTGTTTGGCATGAAATGTGCTCTTGATTTGGTCTAATTTGTTACCTTTTTGGAATATTTACCTCACCAACAATCATCTTTGTGTTAAAAAAAACATTTTTCTATTCCGTGCAAAATTAAGTTTTTCTTGGTGTGGAGCGTCAAAAAGTAGTGAATGTTTGACATGTATCATGTTAATAATTTCAGTTTTTAAGTTTCTTGAAAAATATTCCAGTGCATTCTAATATTTTTTGCTTTTCACTTGAGTGTACCGAGAAAAAAAACTTAACTCGAAAATAAGTAGGAGAACTGCTTCTAGATCTCATGAAGTAATGAAAATCATAAGAGTTGGACTGTCTCAAGTCTTTTATCCGTGCTCTAGTGGCCAAAGTTTATGTACTAACGGTAACATTAGTTCTTTTGAAAATGGGGGTACTGTGAGTCAAGCGGACTTCTATGGTCAATCTTTACGTAGAGGGGTAACTTTCTAAGGAATATTTGGGATGACCATATGATAAATGAGGTAACTTTGAGTCGTTAACTGTTTTACTGTGTAACTGTCTTCCCTAGCATTCACAGTTTTCTAAATATAACTTGATACAGAGTATTTATGAATATATGTTAGAACTCAAACGGATGAAGTGTTATTTTGATGATTGAATGATTGAAACAAAGTAATAATTGTGAACTGCAGGGCTATAATATCTAGTGAAGGTACGGTGCATGGAAGTTGTTTTTCGCTGCAGAAGACATGAGAAGGCTCATCTTATGCTGACTAATGTTTGTAAGAATTCTCAGCTGATCGGATTCAGTTGGCACGTATCAAACTCCTATAAGTTAAAACTAGCTGTTGCGTACTAAAAGCATATGATATACTTGTACCAGGCTATGATAATGTACCATCTACTTTGCTCCTGTCTCTAGGATTACTACATCTGAAACTTCTGATATTCTGCAATCTCAGACTTCAGGGAGAAAGTTCTTATCCCTTCTTTTTCCCTCAATCTTTGCTACTTTGATTTATAAGTTGTAATGTTCATGTATTGTACTCCCTAGCTTTTATCTTTACATAATAAATTGTGAAGATTATGTTAATTTATTACAGGGAATAGAGTTCTTGACAGTGCTGGAGACTTGGATAAATCAGAGTTAGCTAAGTGCACTCGATTTGTTGTATCTTCCATTATTAAGCAGTTGTAATAGGGAAACCGAGGGACACAAGTGTTCTTTTGTAGTGACAAAAGTGTACCACGAATTATATGTACGTTGTCGTTCAGTTTACTTAAATTCTTGAATATGTTTCAGGGTCTGGTAATTTGATAAAATAGATTTTGGTTTCAGACTCGGTTGTAAAGAAGTAAAAACAGGTGCATTTTGTTTGACTGTGGTAATTTTTTTTGGGATGACAAGGTTCTATCCAAAGAGTGTTCTGAGCTTGTGACTCAGCACTCCTCCAGATCAGAAAGATATTCAGAATCTGTTTTCCTATTTTGTGTGATTGTGTTTCCTTAATTGTTAATCCTATAGAATTTTTGGTTCTGAAATGTGAAAATGAACTAAATCTGTTTGATCTTATTATCCATCCGATATCTTACCGTGGGAAAGAGTTGAAGGAAATTTTGTTGAAAAACATAATAATTTTTAAATGGAACTGGTCCACACTAAATTTATGCCAATTCACACGACGCATTATTATTAACTGGAGGGACAAATTAGAAAGTGTTAATCTATTGAAAGATTTGGTTAGTTGATTGCACTTCAGTGAACATCAAAGATTGACTTATTATTAGACATCAACTTCATTTAACGTCAGCCAATTTACTAATTAATGTTTTTGAGTCGGATTTTTAAAATATTCAAGGTTGAAATCATAAATTCTCACAGCGAGTTGGGGATGGTTATGCTCAGCAAGTCAGCCGTTAGCGTTACTTCTGTTTTATAGTTTTAGTACAAATACAAGTAATATAAGAGGTTTCTGATTTATCATCAGGCCCCTATAGCTCAGTGGTAGAGCGTCAGTCTTGTAAACTGAAGGTCTGTAGTTCGATCCTGCATGGGGGCATTTTTCCAACCTATTTTTGGTGTAATGTACCTAAAGTTCCTAATTTTTTTTTTTTTGGTATTAGCACCCGGTTTTCCTTAGGGCTAATCCGAATTCGGGTCGAGTTTTGGGTGGATATGTTCCAGTCCCTTCCCAATTGTTGTTACGGGGGATCAAATACGGGTCATCCCTACTAAGTTCAGCCTCAATCACCACTGAACCAACAACCAATTGATAAGTTCCTAATCTTTTATCATTTACCAAACTTCCTTCCTTCATCGTTTCATGTCTTTCGAAAGAAAGATGGAAATTTTCGGTCTTAATAGTCACTCAATAACATACTTCCCCCGTTCCACAATAGATGCATCATTTCTCATTTGCGGACTATTTATCAATAAACTTTGAAACCTTTCTTTCACTGTTGTGTAAGAAAAAACATAGGCATGTGAGATCTTTTTAAATTCGTATTAATGCAAGGATTCCAAATATCAATTTTTTATAATTTTTACTTATACGCATTTAGAGATATTAATGTTCAAATAAGCGCGTTGTATACGTGCAATGAGAAATGATGCATCTATTGTGGATCAGAGGAAGTAATACATTACCACGTAATACGGAGTATTCTACTACTCTACTACGCACTTCAATCTAGGAACCAATACAAAATAACTATGGAGTAGTTATTGTTAAATACTCTCTGAGTCCCTTCGTCTCTTTTTGTTCTTTACGCTTTTCTTTTTGGGTATCCCAAAATATTTTTTATATTTCCATTTATATTATTACATAAATGCCTTAATATTCTATCAAAATTTGTGTCACACTGTCACGTGATTATTTTAACCAATTAAATTCATCGGGTCATTTAATATCTCACACTTTTACATTGGGACATTAAATCTTTCTCAATTTTTCAATATCAGAATTTTGATAAAAGTGAAAACATTATAAATAATCGTAATTTGTCTTGTTTAAATAAAAGGAATCTCAATGCACATTAACTAGTTGTTAAAATGCGTGCATAATACCAAACGTAAAGAACCAAAAGAGACGAAGGGAGTATCATTTACAATCTAATATACATATATAAAGGAGGCATATTTGCTGAAAGATTAGAGCGCCACCTAGGATTACTAATGGTTTCGGCCAATAAAAAATAAGATTTCTAATTTCTTTTTGAATTTAAAAAATCAAGTGCCACCGTAGATAATTAATTAGGTGCCACGTAGATATTTTAATTAATTAATTATTAATATATACAACTCCATCGAAAATCAAACACTCTAATAATTAAAAAATAATCGTTTTCCACGTAGATAATTAATTAGGTGCCACATGATATTTTAATTACTTAATTAATTACTAATATATACAACTCCATCTAAAATCAAACACTCTAATAATTAAAAAATAAATCTAAAATAAAATTCATCCAAAATCAAACAATAATCTAAAATAAAATAAATAAAATTCAATTTAAAATCAAACATTAATCCAATATTAGAGCGCCACGTATAAAAATCTAATGGCTTTGGCCAATGGAGAAATATTAGAGCGCCACCTAGGATTACTAATGGTTTCGGCCAATGAAAAATAATATTTTCTAATTTCTTTTTGAATTTAAAAAATCAAGTGACACGTAGATAATTAATTAGGTGCCACGTAGATATTTTAATTAATTAATTACTAATATATACAACTCCATCGAAAATCAAACACTCTAATAATTAAAAAATAATCTATTTCCACGTAGATAATTAATTAGGTGCCACGTAGATATTTTAATTAATTAATTACTAATATATACAAATCTGTCTAAAATCAAACACTCTAATAATTAAAAAATAAATCTAAAATAAAATTCATCCAAAATCAAACAATAATCTAAAATAAAATAAATAAAATTTAATTTAAAATCAAACATTAATCCAATATTAGAGCCCACATAGAAAAATCTAATGGTTTCGGCCAATGAAAAATAAGATTTCAAAATTAATTTTGAATTAAAAAAGTCGAGTGCCACGTAAAGAAATGATTAACTTTCACATAGATATTTTTTATTAATTATTTATTAATATTATGCATATACAATTTTATCCAAAAACAAACACTTTCATAATAAAAAAAAATCTAAAATGAAATTCAATGCAAAATCAAAAACTAATCTAATCCAATATATATATATATATATATATATATATATATATATATATATATATATATATATATATATATAAAAGAGGCATATTTGCTGAAACATTAGAGCGCCACCTAAGATTACTAATGGTTTCGACCAATGAAAAATAAGATTTCTAATTTATTTTTGAATTAAAAAAATCGAGTGCCACATAGATAATTAATTAGGTGCCACGTACTCCGTAGATATTTAAATTAATTAATTAATTACTAATATGTACAATTCCATCCAAAATCAAACGCTCTAATAATTAAAATATAAATCTAAAATAAAATTCATCCAAAATAAAATACTAATCTAAAATAAAATTCAATCGAAAATCAAACATTAATCCAATATTAGAGCGCCACGTAGGAAATCTAATGGTTTAAGCCAAAGAAAATTAAGACTTCAAAATTATTTTTGAATTAAAAAGTCGAATGCCACGTAGATAAATAATTAGGTGCCACGTAAATATTTTTATTAACGAATTATTAATATTTCTTATATACAATTTCATCCAAAATCAAACACTATAGTAATTAAAAAATAAATCTAAAATGAAATTAATTCCAAAATAAAAAATACAAATATAATCTAATCTAATACATATATAAAGGAGGCATATTTGCTGAACTATTAGAGCGCCACCTAGGATTACTAATGGTTTCGGCCAATGAAAAATAAGATTTCTAATTTATTTTTGAATTAAAAAAATCGAGTGCCACGTAGATAATTAATTAGGTGCCACGTAGATATTTAAATTAATTAATTAATTACTAATATACTCCATACAATTCCATTCAAAATCAAACGCTCTAATAATTAAAAATAAATCTAAAACAAAATTCAATCCGAAATCAAACATTAATCCAATATTAGAGCGTCACGTAGGAAATCTAACGGTTTCAGCCAATGAAAAATAAGACTTCAAAATTAGTTTTGAATTAAAAAGTTGAATGCCACGTAGATAAATAATTAGGTACCGCATAAATATTTTTAATAAATAATTATTAATATTTCTTATATACAATTTCATCCAAAATCAAACACTAGAATAATTAAAAAATAAATTTAAATTGAAATTCAATCCAAAATAAAAAAAATCAATTTAATCTAATATATAAAATATAACAGTTGATATATGTAGGAGTTTTATTTTAACGTAACAATTTAATAGAAATCGTGCATCGCACGGGCTAAAATCTAGTATATAAAATATAGCAGTTGATATATTTAGGAGTTTTATTTTAACGTAACAATTTAATAAAAATCGTGCATTGTACGAGCTAAAATCTAGTAATTAATAAAAAAAACCAAGTCTAAAATGAGAACGGATTATTAGTTTGGGCCCTTCCGTAATCAAAATTGGATGGTCAAGATGATTCCGTGTTATTAATAGAATTTTCATAAATCAAATAGCTAAAGTAAATGAAAATTATTTAGAAGTAAAGAGCACGAAACCAATTTAATAATTTGCATAGTTAAAAAATGGCATTAATGACGCGGAAATGATGTAGGCCATCCGATTTTGATATCTAAGATTCTAAGAGTCCATTTTAATTCTCAGTTCTCATTTTAGATTATGGTTCTTCCCTGATCATGAATTCATGCTTAACATATAAACGTATGAAATTATTATATCGGCAACTTTTGTGTAATACCGTCTTATCGGAAAGACCACTTTGATTGCTTAACTAATTGGTTTCATTGTGTAACTAATTAATTTTAGTGCTTAAATAATCATTTTCAGTGCTTAACTAATTAGTTTGGGTGCTTAACTAATTAGTGTCAGTGCTTAACTAATTGATATCATTGCTTAATTTATATGACACCAAGGCGGTCTTTCATGTAAGACCGCCTTATATAAAAGTTTGTATTATTATATACTTCCTTCGTTCATTTTTACTCGGAATGTTTGTCACTTTCACGGATGCCAATGCACAACTTTGATCAATAATATTCTTTAATTCTCTTTGCAAAAATTATAAAAAGTTAATATTTTGAAAATACATACTAAGACGAATCTAACAAGATCTCACGTGACTATGTTTTAACTTACGTATAAATCACCAAAAATAGTCAAAGTATAATATGTGAATAGTGTAGAAATCACAAACGTTACGAGTATTAAAATTCGGAGGAAGTACATACTATATACGTACACCACTTAATATGTCCATCTAGCTAGATCATGATCTTGTTTTACATATTACGGAGTAAATAATTTAACAATAAAATTAAATTAAATAACATACTCCGTACTACATGTCCATTTTCGATGGAGCCAAAGGTTCACGTATTTTTTTGGCTGTGGGATGTAATGGACTAAATCAAAATGACTCTTAAACCTCTTCGCTTCCTTTTCATGAAATATAAGATGGTCGTACCGTTATCGCTTTTGGATCAATTGGAAGCAACCTCTTTGCAACTGCAGGTGTAAGGTTGCGTACACCCGACCCCTCCTTACCTCGCTTGTTGGGGGAGCCTATTTGAGGCAATGGGGGTAATGATAATGAATGAATGTACTCTGTATTACATAAGACAAACAAAATACTCCCTCTGTCCCTTAATACTTGCACCGGTTTGACCGGTGCGGAGTTTAAGACATTTGAATTGACTTATTAATTTAATGGGTGTTAGTTGATAGCGGAGTATTTTTTTAATATAGTTAGTGGAGAATGTGTAAGGGGTGGGGAGTGGTAAGAGGGGGTTGGATTTTTAAATGAGTTTTTGTAGGGAGTAGGGGTGTAGGTGGGGGTAGTAGCTAAGTGTGAGAAATAATATAATATTGGTAAATATTTCCATTTATATAAGCGGTGCAAGTATTAAGGGACGACCCGAAAAGGAAAGCGGTACGAGTATTAAGGGACGGAGGGAGTAATACTAATGTTATCATCACACATGCCTTCTTTTTTTAGCCACGACTCCACCAGGGCAATGCAAATTGTAAAGGGAAAGGGGGATTCGAATACGCGACCTGTTATATACAGACCCTCAATATTAACCGCTAAGTCTAACACCTCATATGTACCACCTATGACGATTAATTAGTTGTACGGAGTATTACTTAACCTATTGTTGTTGGTAGTAGCTACTTAAATTTCTGATAAAATCCTAACCTTTGAACCAAATCCAACCATTTGCAATGAGCAAAAAGATTTTGTTATCCATATCACTATCACACAAGCAAAAAGCAGCAATAAATGGTTGCCACTTGCCACAAGCAAAAAGCTCCCTATCCAAATATGTTAGCCACATAAGATAAAAGAAAATAAAATGAATTGATAGAAAAGAATACTCCGAAAATAATAATGGAAGCAATTGTTGGTAAATCTCTCTGTTATGCAAAGATTTGTAAGCCCGAAAGAAGTTGTTGTTCTCCTTCAAGTTCAATATCACCAACAATTTTACAATGTAAAGTTTCAATGTTTGGTTATGAATCTGGTCGAAAAGTGGAATGTATGAGAATGATAAAGCCATTAATATTATTCCCAGATCATGAAAGGAATAACAAGGTTGGAGTTGTATATGCTTCTTCTGAAGGTGAAGCTTCCCCTGCTAGTAATGTTGTTCAAGGCTGGCTTCTTGAACCTGTTGGTCAGTACTTTTTTATTCTTTATACTCACTTCGGTCTGGAATAAGTTGTCGCATTGTCTTAACTCCGAACCTCTCATTCTTTAATTACTCCCTCTATCCCTTAATACTCGCACCGTTTTGACTTTTTGCACTATTCACATAATTCATTTTGACCCTAATTTATGTCTAATATATGAAAATAAATGTTAGTACATAATATATTGTTGGCTTAATCTTAATATATATTTTCAAAATATTAATATTTTATAAGTTTTTACAATATGTAGTTAAAGATATTACTGGTTAAAGTTGTGCATTGGCAAGCGTGTCCAGTCAAAACGATGCAAATATTAAGGGACGGAGGGAAGTACTTACTTACTCCATACGTATGTGTATGTGTATGTGTATGTGTATGTGTATGTGTATGTGTAATTGTGTATGTTTTCATTGTTTTGTAGGAGATGGAGACTGGAAGCACATAGGTTTTAAGGTTGCAATGCCAGGTGCATATGAAATTTTATCTGTAAGTTGATTACTTTTTGGTTTTCTTAATCTATGAAATTGATGTTTATATACTTGGCACCCCAAGTCCTAAAAAAGCAAACATTAAAAAAAAGGTTTATATATAGTTCCGGAAATATCGCACCATTTGTTTTTTACATTGTTCATACTACGACTTTGACAATTTTTTGTGATTTGTACGTAACGAAATTTTTGTCATGTGGGGTTATTTTAGATTCATATCGATGTATATTTTCTAAATATTAATTTTTTATAATTTTTAATTGCACACAATTTGAGATATTAAGAGTCAAAGTAATGTTTAAATAAGTAAAAGTCAACCATGGTGCGATATTTCCGGAACAGATGAAGTATATATTTATGGGTGTGAATTGAGCAGAGTGATGAAATGGTTATCGGGAGACAAGCTGGGAAAGCAGATATAGTCATCCCTGTTGCCACAGGTACGTATAAGATAATAGATATAAGTCTCCCATTAATTAATTAATAAGAATATTTTATTTTTGGTAAATTTGGTTGTGATATGGAATGAAGAAATAAAAAGATAGTAATGGAAAATAATAAAATTGGTTGTGCAGTTTCAGGGATGCATGCTAGAATTCAGAACAAACAAGGGAGTTTATTAATCAGTGACTTAGATAGCACAAATGGGACTTACATCAATGAAACAAGAGTAGTACCCGGTACCAAGGCCGTTGTACCCCCCGGAAGCTTACTCACATTTGGTAATCCAATATAATCTTATAATCTTATATCCATCTATTTCAATGTCCCTAGTTAATATCAACTAATTAATGTAACTTACAATCAAAATCAACTATTGTTAAAACATTTTTGGCAGGGGACAACCATCTTGCAATATTTCGGGTTTCGAAGATTGAGAAAACTGTAAGCAATGAACCAGAAGAATCTCAAGAGAAAACAGAAATTGAAACCACAGAGGTGGCTCCTCAACCTTAAAACTGCATAACAAATGATTCCCTGCTACTCCACTTTGCATTTCGGAATTTTGTTATCAAATTTCTTACATGTACCCGCATAATAAGCTCACCCGTAATGGCTGCTATATCTCTTCTACATTTTTTTATATAATAAAATACGGTATTGACAAACTTTTATGTAGGGCGGTCTTACACGAAAGACTACCTTGGTGTCATATAAGTTAAAGAATAAAATCAATTAGTTAAGCACTGCAACTAATTAGTTAAGCACTAAAACCAATTAGTTAAACAATGAAACTAATAAGTTAACAACTAAAACTAATTAGTTAAGAAATTAAACCAATTAGTTAAGCACTCAAAATGATCTTTCCGGTAAGGCGGTCTTACACAAAAATTACCGGTATTTTTTTAAAAAATTCTCATACCTCTATCAAATTGTTAAAGAATACTCATAGTAATTATTAATATCATCCTAAGGTAAAATATTCCAATGCAAAATTCAAAGTTAAGCCTCCCATCAATAACTTTCCCAAGTCAAATGTCAAATTTAATTACTTGTATTATGTACAGAGTACTTTGTAATACTTATTTCTTTATATTTGAATCTTTATTATCCAGCATAGTCAATCTTTGAACTCCACCGTCAAAAAAAAAAGCAAAAAAAATCTTTGAACTTATCAAGGGGTACTATATACGTCAAAAACATAGGAGGCGTGCCAAAAAATGTTGGTATTCATCCAAATCTATGATACATGAGTGTATTTAAAAGTTAGACCGTCAATGTGTTACAAATTTATAAAAATGTTGTCCGAATTTATAAAAAGATTATTCGAAATGTAGGTTCGATCAGACTATTTAGTCCGGGCTTCATGTCAAAAATAAAGCCCATAAAATCCATGTTCTTTGGGCTTGATTTGAAATTCCGCAAATTTTTGGCTATACCCGGGTACAGCCAAAGCTGGCTGTACCCCCATCCAAAACGATGTCGTTTTGTGTTGTTTAAAATGAACATTAATATACTGGTACAAAAATGAACATTTACTATTTCGAAAATGAACATTTATTTATTTATTTGGAATGAACATTTACTATTTTGGAAATGAACATTTATTTATTTATTTGGAAATAAACTACAAAAATGAGCATTTACTATTTCGGAAATGAACATTTATTTATTTATTTGGAATGAACATTTACTATTTTGGATATGAACATTTATGTATTTATTTGGAAATAAACAATATAGGCGCTTGTAAAAACATAAAAGACCAATGAAGTGAACAATTTCATTATGAACATTAACCATATATTTATTGTGAACAAACAAATAAACAAGAAAGAACAAATAATTCAACAAAAAAGAACAAACAATATAAAAAAGAACATAAAATTCCAGAAAAAAGAACAACTAAAACAACAATTATGAACAATTTTATGATGAATTTTAAAACCAACATGAAAGAACAAACAATAAAACAAGAAAGAACAAATACCGGTACAAAAATGAACATTTACTATTTCGAAAATGAACGTTTATTTATTTATTTGGAATGAACATTTACTATTTTGGAAATGAACATTTATTTATTTATTTGGAAATACACTACAAAAATGAGCATTTACTATTTCGGAAATGAACATTTACTATTTCGGAAAAGAATATTTATTTATTTATTTGTAATGAACATTTACTATTTTGGAAATGAACATTTATTTATTTATTTAGAAATAAACAATATAGGCGCTTGTAAAAACATAAAAGACCAATGAAGTGAACAATTTCATTATGAACATTAACCATATATTTATTGTGAACAAACAAATAATTCAACAAAAAAGAACAAACAATATAAAAAAGAACATAAAATTTCAGAAAAAAGAACAAACAATACAACAATTATGAACAATTTTATGATGAATTTTAAAGCCAACATGAAAGAACAAACAATACAACAAGAAAGAACAAACAATAAAGCAAATAATTATTATGAACAAACAAATAAACAAGAAAGAACAAATAATTCAACAAAAAGAACAAACAATATAAAAAAGAACATAAAATTCCAGAAAAAAGAACAAACAATACAACAATTATGAACAATTTTATGATGAATTTTAAAGCCAGCATGAAAGAACAAACAATACAACAATAAGTTTGATGAATGAATTTAAAAAACAACAAGAAATAGCAAACAGTACAACAAGAAAGAACAAACAATACAAAAAGAAAGAATAAAAGATTAATGAAGAATTTAATTATGAACATTAACCATATGATTATTATAAACAAACAAATAAACAAGAAAGAACAAACAATATAAAAAAGAACATAAAATTCCAGAAGAAATAACAAAAAATACAACAATTATGAAAATTTGATGATAAATTTAAAAAACAACATGAAAGAACAAACAATACAACAAGAAAGAACAATCAGTACAATAAGAATGAACAAATAGTACAATAAAAAAGAACAAACAGTCGACAAGAATGAACAAACAATATGAGCGCGTCGTTTTTGGGGGGTATAGCCAGAGCTGGCTGTACCCGGGTACAGCAGTCAGCAATTATTGAAATTCATACCAAGATGAATTGGATACATTGGCCCAAAATTGTGCCAAGCCTCACCAAACTTTTTTTTTACTAACTCTTGAATAGTCATATCCTACTATGATTATCCTAATACTTAAGTGTTTGGATTTTCCTAAAAGACTAAGAATTTAGGATAAACTTAAATCATAAATCTAAGGGTTTTAGTAATCCTAATTCTAGTAGGATATGACTATTATATTCTCCTATAAATATGTGATACATGATCATAAATTTGCACACAACTTGAATTCAACAAATTCAATATTATTGCCTATCACTTATAGTGAGTTCCCGAGTGCATACACATGTGATGTGGACTATCTATGAAAAAGGGCGACATTTGGAGCTCCATACTTGTTCTTGTTCGGTTCAGAAAGCAGCTAGGAAAGGCACGCATCACATACTATGTATACTAAATTATGCTAATTGATTATGTGACAATTAATTTGGATTCTGGCTATTTATGGTTTTTCCGCATGTCAATTAGATTGTTCATAACATAATAGTGGTATCACGAGCCTCTAATTAATTTCTTAACCAATTACGTTAACATGGATTAAATTTTATAAATTTGCAAAGAATTGAAGGGGTGAATTAATTTGGTGTAATTAATGGCAAATTCATGCGATTATTTAATTATATGTTCACATGATTTCGGCAATTTTGTCAATATTGATCGAAATCTTATGTTTTTATATTATATTCCGCATGTAAAAGGCGTTTTAAAATGCTCAAATTCGAAGCCTAACTATGAATTTTTTGAGGTTTTAGTTTTTTGGGATGCAAAATTTGTAATTTTTATGATGTACCTAGTTTTTGTTTAAATATGGTCCGCGTACCATCAATTTGTTGTAATTAGTTTATTTATTGCAAGTCCTATTTGATGAAAATGGTGCTTCCCATGGTGAAATTCAAGAACAGAGTTTCCAATCCATTTTCAAGACGGAGTTTGAAGTTGAAGCTTCAAGATGAAGTCGGGTCATACTAGATCAGTGATCACAATTAATCTTATGCATGTTTTAAGATATTTATTGTTTTAAATACGTCTTGATATTATGCATGAGATTGTGGCTCAATTATGTTCCATGACTAAGGATTTTTGTTCACTTGAATCTAACCAACATAGTAAAAGCCTTATGTTCCAAAGTGCAAAATTGAGTTAAAAGGTGTCATTCCAAATAACTGAAGGAAATATGTGCTTCACCCAAGGTGCATTAAGTCTAAGGAAATATGTTCAGATTAATTGCGAACAATTAATTCAGTGAGATCAAGTGATCGGAACAACTAGCTGGAGCAATGCTTCCGATCAGTGAGTTCTAATGGAAATTAAACTCACAGCTTACTCTTGACTGAACCTACAAGGTCACACCAATGACACTTAACAGATCACCGGATTAAATGAATCGGAAATTCATTTAATAGCTTTTCGGGAATTAGTTGGAAAACGTATTATACGATACGACCTTGCATCGGAATCGTATATCGTATCGCGAATATTCGTAAGCTAGGCGAAACGAATAATATGCATGACTATGGTATTTTTTGTTCTTTATGTTTAATATTTTGCACGCGATTTAATTACTAATTAATGTGTATTGAGATTTCTCAATTTTTTGTGTGTTTAAACATGGCAAATTACATTTTTTTTAATGTTTTTACTTTTATAAAAAAATCCAACATTAGGAAAATGAAAAAGATTTAATGCCCCAATGGAAAATTGTGAGAGATTAAATGCTATAATGAATTTAATTGATTAAAATAATCCTAAGACATAAATTTTAATAGAATATTAAAGTATTTATGTGATAATATATAAAAAAAATTCTCAATGTAAAAAGTTAAATAGGAGACCCAATAAGTAAAGAAAAAAAAGGGAAGTAGGGACTAGGGAATACCTTTGAGTAAATGTCGTAATCTATGGAAAACCAAGCCCAAAATTAGCACTTTCAAAGCTACCTAAATGTATCAGTGTATCTGTGTATGTCCTTTATTTTTTTCGACGGAGTAATGTATTAGCCCTAACTTTTGAAACAGCACAAGCGTGTACCAAAAACTAGGAGTAACATGTATTGTAGATTTGTAATTGTAGGCTATCTAGTAACATGTAACGTGTCATATTTGATGAAAATGGTGCGTCCCATGGTGAAATTCAAGAACGGAGTTTCCAATTCATTTTCAAGACGGATTTTAAAGTTGAAGCTTCAAGATGAAGTCGGGCCATACTAGATCACAATTAATCTTATGCATGTTTTAAGATATTTATTGCTTTGAATACGTCTTGATATTATGCATGAGATTGTGGCTCAATTATGTTGCATGACTAAGGATTTTTGTTCACTTAAATCTAACCAACATAGTAAAAGCCTTATGTTCCAAAGTGCAAAATTGAGTTAAAAGGTGTCATTCCAAATAACACTTATTCTCACCTTTAAATCAACTAGTACTCCGTAATAGTTTTCCGCCATAGCGAGGTGTTACTTTTTGATTTCAAAGGGGTAAGGTACTCATTAGTTATGAGTACTTGTTGATTTTGGTTGAGCTCAACGATATAAGTAAGGAGTCCTTTTATGTTGGGCAAATGTGATAGGTTTTCCTAATAAAGTTCTTAGATGTACCTATCAATCAAGAGTAGTTTATAGACTATTAGCAACATATTTGCTTACCTAAATTACTTTAGAATTAAGTCAAATACATAATGTGCTTAATTCTTTAATGATTTTGAGGATCTTGGATTCATTTTATTCACACCTGACGAAACACATAAACTTGAATAAAATGCTTAATAAATTTTGAGTTATGCATGTTTGCTAGAATTTAAATTTATCAAGAGCATGTATGATTGGTTATTATTTGTTTATTCTTTTAAATTGTAGTTTTAATTATGACAAACAACAATTTATTGAACATTCGATCAATTCTCGATAAGGAGAAGTTGAACGGGAAAAACTTCCTTGACTGGCAAAGGAACTTGTAAATAGTTCTTATACAGGAAGGAAAGGAGTATGTCCTAAATGAGGCGATGTCCGAAGCCGCTAACGACGGGGTCACTAAGACTGCCCTCAATCGTTGGATTGAAGCCAACAAGGATGTGAAATGTCTAATGCTTGCTACTATGGGTGCAGATCTACATAAAACGTTCATCAACTCAGGTGCTTTCACAATCATCAGTGAGTTGAAGAACATGTTCCAAGATCTGGCTAGAGTCGAAAGATTCGAGACCCATAGGGAAATTCTTGACACCAAACTCAAGAAGGGCGATCCCGTAAGTCCACATGTTCTCAAGATGATTTAATTAATTGAGAACATGAGTAGGCTGGATCAACAATTCTCTCAAGAAATGGCTGGAGACACCATCCTCCATTCTCTTCATAGCGGGTATGATCAGTTCAAACTGAACTACAACATGAATAGTCTGGACAATTAAAACGCTCACGAGCTTCACAGTATGCTTAAAACCGCTGAATAGACGATCAGAAGTGATAAGCAAGATATGCTTATGGTGCGTGGGGGAAAGTTCAAGAAATTTGGTAAGAAGAGGAATGCTAAGAAAGGTGGCAAGAAAGTCAGCCCATCTAAGCAAAGTGGCAGCACCAATTCTGAAAAGAAGAAAGCTAGCCAACCCACATCTGAATCTGAATACTTCTACTGTAAGAAGAAGGAGCATTGGAAGAGGGATTGCTTGAAGCATAAGGAAGATCAGAAGAACGGATCTGTCGTTCCATCTTCAGGTATTTTCATTATAGACTGTAAACTTTCTTTTTCAACTTCTTGGGTATTAGATACAGGTTGTGACTCACACTTATTCTCCAACCACATGGACTAAGAAGAAGTAGAAAGCTAAGAAAGGGAGAAGTCGACCTACGAGTGGAAAATAGAGCAAGGATTGCTGCCTTAGCTGTAGGCACTTATTATTTTACGTCGCCCTCCGGGCTAGTTTTGGAACTGGAAGAATGTTTTCATGCTCCAAGTATTACTAAAAACATCATTTTTGTTTCTTGCTAGGATGTTAAGGGATTTAATTTTGAAATAAAAGACAATAGTTGCTCGTTTTTTTTAAAGAGATGTTTTATGGATCTGCTACATTAGTCAATGGACTTATGTGCTAGATCACGACAAACAAGTTTATAACACAAATAATAAAAAGGCCAAAAAAAATGATTCATATCTCACTTATCTGTGGCATTGTCGATTAGACCGTATTAACATGAAACACATGGAAAAGCTTCAGAAAGAAGTAAATATTATTAATAATTCTTAATTAATAATTAATAATTAATAACTAAATAATAAATAACTAAATGATTAATAATTAATAATTCGTAATTAATTACTAAATGTTATAAATATATTGTATTGTGGATGCCCATTATACCCTTGACATCCTTATCCTATATAATGTACGTATGTGTACATATTATGTTAATGAGAATAAGATCATAACCGTCAGAATCTCTCTTCCCCTCTCTCCCTTTTCTCCCTAATTTCATAACACGTTATCAGCACCAACCCTAACCAACTGAGTAATTGAGAAATATTGGCAACCCGAAAATCGTTATTAAGGTATGTGTTTAATTGAATTTTGTTGCCGACAATCGTTATTAAGGTATGTGTTTAATTGAATTTGGGTATGAAATTCTTGAAATACTTTGCCATGTTTGGACACATGTTATTTTAATATGCTCCAATTTTATTTTATGTCATGTTTTATGTGACGGTTTGATTTTCCTTTTAATTTTATCTGTTTGATCAATCGTCGGTTTCTCCCCAAGATTATATCAGTGTTATTTTAATTGGTAATCAATGTTTTTCATGGTAAAAGAATATTTCAATGATGATATACATTGTATAATGGTTTCTCATGTTGGGTCTGTTATTTCTCACTCCGTACAAGGTAATTATTTTGTCAAAGATATGTTCATGATAATAGGACTAATATAATGTTATAGGCCCTGTTCGGCAAAACTAGCGGTAGCGGGTAGCTTTTAGCGGTTAAGTAGCGGGTAGCGATCAGAGTAGCGGGTAGCGGTCAACGAGTAGCGGGTAGAGGTTAGCTGTCAAGGTAGCGGTTGATAGTATGAGTGTTTGGCAAAAGTAGCGGTTGAAGTTACAAAAAATAATAAAAATAATATATTTACTTCAAAAATGAAAAAAATTCTATTCATTAACGTGATTAGTTTTAGGTAACCATGCTCAAATATCAAAGTAATGTAAGAAAGACTTCATACACATAAAAGTAAAATACTTACATTGTTTCTCTTAATAAATAAATAACGTCAAATCGATCTTGTTAAATATAGTTTAAAATAATTAAAAGTTTCTTTTAGCTTTTCATAAATCATCAGCAATACGGTCACGGATAACCTTCATTTTAGTACAACTCTCTCCATTTTTCCCACTTGAAACGACATGAACATCAGGAAGCTCGAATGAGGGTATAAAATTTGGATAATCCTCTAACACTCGAAAAAGGGGATCATTTGGAGAATTTATTCTAATGTAGTTATGTAGTGCAAATGTAGCAACCATAATTTGTATTTGCGTCTCAATACTAAATTGTGGCATTTTAGTAAGTATCTTCCACCTCTGCTTCAAAACTTCGAAAGATCTCTCGATGCAACTTCGAAGAGACGAGTGCCATCTATTAAAAGTTTCTCGGTCATTTTTTGGAGGCACATACTCAAATTGTGACTTGTGATACCTTATTTTTGGATATGGTAGTAGATAACCTTTTCGATCTGGATACCTTTTATCAGCCAAGTAATACTGTAGACACCTACTTTTGTCCCCATTCCCGAAAGGGAAGGTTCAATGATGAAAATATAAATCTCCACTTGACAACGCATCTCCTATAAAATAACGAATCTCAATTCCCCTTTTCATTTCACCCGAAACCTGCTATTTATAGAAACCTGCTATTTATAACTATTTATGGAAACCTGCTAAAAATAGCAACTGCTGTAATCGGTAATTGTTAAAAGTGGCAAGTCATAAAAGATAGAAACCTGTCTGAATTAGGTGTTGCACTCCAACATAAATCCTAAATGAGATAGAAATTGCGAATGAATCCTATTCCTAATATGATTCGAAAGTAAGAGTCACGTATTAATTAAAATCCTAACGAGCCTAGAGTTCGTAACGGGCCCAGACGCATCCCGTCACAAGGTTAATACGCACTAAAAGACTCAATTAAATCTCAAATACTCCGGATTCTAGGAATCCGAATCTGACTAAGAAAAAAGGCCCAGATCCTATTTTCAACGCCTGGTTCTGGGCGCCGAAATCTTCGGCGCCCAGGCCTGGGCGCTGAAAATACCTGGTACGTGTTTTTTCCTAATTCCTCGTGGATTAGAGTTCTACAATTCTATCTTTCCACGAACTCTTTTCTATAAATAGGGCCTTAAGTTCGACGTGAAAAGGACACACAACACACAATTATTATTCTGAGTATTGACTCTAAACCCCTAAGCCTAAGCCTCACGCTGCAAAACTGATCACGCGTTCTATCGCAATCGATCCATAAATCGAACAGAACGTATCCTGTCCCATAATTTGAGATTCGTTAAATAAAAGGAGAAATAGCAAAGTCAAAGTGGTTAGTTTTCTGAGAAACGTGACGCACCTCTCAAGGGTGCGTCGTAATGTGTCCCTTTTCCATGGTTTAATTGCTTTCCTCGCCCTTTTATGAACTGTTAAACTAACTAAAATCTGATTGTTCGATCACGCTTAATAAATATGATATTTTTGGGAAAATGGATTATCATGCTAGGTCCCTTAAAACAATCTAAATCAGATAATCGCGCTCAATCTAGTACTATATGTTGCATATTATTAAAATCAAATCAGATTAGTTTAATAGTTAACGCATGTCCCTTCAATTATTTATGCTGAGCTAGTAAGGATATCCTGCCTCTGGAGTTATCGAAGAGAGAGTACTCCTCTCGGTAGTTACAGTCCCCCGAACCCTCAATCTCTACCCTGCGGGTGTACGTTGAGCGATCCCCACCACCAGGGATCACAAGGGAACCTACGGCCGTCGTGGTCAAACATAATTGCACTCCCTTTATGTCACGATAACCGGGTTTTGTCAGTTTTTCTCATTGTCGTTAAAAACTGAATGGCGACTCTTATATTACTAGTCAATTGGGTGTAAACTCACAGGAAATCCAATTACACTTGATTTGACAAAAAGAAGCGTCACACCCACGAGGGGCGAGGTCACGCATTAGCCTCGTGCTTTTTCGACCCCCTCACAGTGGCGACTCCACTGGGGATAGTGAAGGAGATACTCGTGCTTGTAGGTAATCAAAATAGCCGAAGGGTGAAACGATCCTACCCCGCGTTTATTTCCCCATCAAGTTGGGACGACCTGAAAATCAGCATATTAATGTGAACGGACAGAACTGCATAACGAATCTTGGCTCCCTTGGTGTTTCATCTCGGGAGTCGGGACTAAGGATACCCATCGCCAACCGGGGGGTGCATACGCTTCGAATGTTGTCCACTCGGCACTTTCGCTAGTAGTACACCCGTGCCAAACCCAATCGTTCGCTCATTAGGTCCCTCTCGCCTGCATGCCCCCTTGGCTTGCACTTGCGGGTTGGCCTCTTGAGCAAAATTCGTCTGTTGAAGACACTACCTCGACCGGGGCATGTGTTGGATCTACGATAGAAGCGGTACCAAGCCAGGCGCAAATAACTACCCATTGAAGCCTATCATAAACTACATGACATATTATTATTGCCTCATGATGGAATGTTAGTTATGTGTAGCGAAATATATGATTGTGTGTGACAAACTATCCTAGAAAAACCAACGACCTTAAAAAACTGCCCAAACATTCATAAACCAATTTGCCAAAGAGTTATACCGAAATACGTGTTCCGCAAACCCGAACGATCGCCACAAAAATAAGCGACGCTCGGGATGGCCTGAAAAGAATCCCACAAACGCTGCACGACGCGTAAAGGACGTTATTAGGAAAGCACGCAAAATCGAAGTCGCATAAACAAAAGTAGACGCGAACAGAAAACGAGAATCAGCCAGGGACGTATTTTCAACGCCCCTGGCTGGGCGCCAGAATTTCTCACGCCCTACGCTGGGCGCTGATGTTGCTGCTTGGCCTTATGGTCAGGCGCAGCAGCCTCGGTGCCCGCGCAAAAGGAAAATACGTAGCAAAAAAACCGTTCGTAAAAAGAATTGCTACGAGGGCGTAAGAAAAGCACTCGATTCTAAAAAGCGACTCATAAAAAATAAATAACTCTTTGTGTCGTTGTTAGGCCTCCTACGACGACAATGCTCGGCACCAAAACCGAACATGCTAATAATTATGAATGCCACACGGGCAAGTGTTTCGAAAATCCAAAGAATGACCAAAGAAAGAACTAAAAGTGTACCAACAAAAGAAAGAGTGAAAAACCAATAGAGAGAGTCGAAGTCTAGACTAAGTAATACTTGTAACTTTGGGACCTAAACTTTAGCTTATCTTATGCATAGGACTGGTCCTGCCACTTGGTGCCGATCAGGAAATCAACGGTTAGTGCGCCTCAAAGATACATCGCCAACACCAGGTTTAGTGACTCCAAGCTCCGTGCGTCATCCCTCATTTCAAGGATCTCCGCTTCCCCAATTAACCTCGATTCGCACCCTCAAACATGTCCATCGAAGAATTGCAAGAGCAGATGGCTCAAATGACCCGACTCATGGGCCAACTGAAAATGGAAAACGAAGCCTTAGCGGCTGCACAAGCCAAAAACGACCTCGATAAAGAGAAGAGGATTGAAAAAATGGTCCTACAGCAAACCATGGGGAGCAAGTACTTCTCCCTCGATCCTGAACCTTTTCCTGGCAAACTACCAGAAAAGTTTAGTTCATCTGACTTACCAAAGTTTAAAGCCACGGACAATCCCCGTGATCATCTATTGAGCTTTGTGAATTCCATGAACTTGAAAGGCGTGGACAAGTCCATGTATTTACCTGCCTTTCCTTTGTCCTTGGAACCTGTGCCGCTCAAATGGTACTATCACCAGGACCCTAAGCTCTTCCCCACTTGGGAAGACTTTGTCAATGTCTTCATCAAGCAATACTCGTCGAACATGGATTTTCAAGTCACCATGCGCGAGCTGGAAGTTCTCTTCCAAAAGAAAAATGAGGGTTTCACAACCTACTTTGCTAGATGGAGGGATCAGGCGGCCCAGCTAATCAATAGGCCTCCCGAAACAGAATTGGTCCAAAAATTCATTGACAGCCTGGACCCGGCCTACAGACAGCACCTTAGGTACCTGGGACTTGACACTTTCAAAAGAGTTTATGATGTGGGAATAAAGATCGAGGATGATCTCGCAAAAACAATACAAAGTAAACCCGCATACAAAAGCAATACCTACAACAGGAGCAACACATCCCAAGCCCAAGAAGTCCATGCCGTAGAGGAGAATCCCGCCTGAAGAAGCCCTGGAAGATGGGTCCGAGACCGAAAGTTTGCCCACTCGGGTCGACTTTGGTACAAGCCTTTGAAAGACTAACCAATCAAGGAAAGTTGAGACCTATAGGCCCCACCCGTGACCCTCCTGTCAAGGGCAAATATTGGGTTGAAGGTACTTACTGCAAATTCCATCAAGGAAATGGGCATGACACTGAGCTGGAATCTAAAACATACGATCCAGGACATGATAGAGGATGACGTGATACCTCTCCCTAACGTTGGAAAACCCAACAACAACAAGAGCCCACTCGGCTCTTGTCACATCTCTCTCGACCAACCAGAGAACTTCGACCCCACGGTGTATATTACACCTCAAGGTGCACCACTCATTGTGGTCCCTATGGATCGAATCGAGAGGGAAGTGTGCGGTGTGTGGGATGATGATGCTGAAGATATTTACCTATCTCAAGTGTCGGGCGAGGACCTCTTTACTGAAACTTGGCCCGGGCATGCTCTCATTGACACCACCCCTCAGGAGCCCGAGGTCGACAACCTCACCCGATCTGGAAGAATATACCAACTGGATATTCGCCCACCTCCTACGGACGATATCCCAGTTAGGCAAACTCCTGAGAATGGACGGCACACCACCGTCGCAGAAGTCATTGAAAATCCTCTCTTGAAACAACTAAAAAGAACCAAGGTCGAGATTACCATCTGGGATCTCATGTGTACTTCAAAGGAACATTGCGAAAAGCTTATTCGCTCACTCGACCTCATCTCAGTACCTACAGATATCACACCTGACTCACTGGTTATCCATGTCACGAGACATGCCGGAGAAAAGGCCATAGTTTTCACTGACAAAGACTTGCCCAAAGAGGGGGGGTGCTCACAACAAAGCCCTTTATCTAGTGGTTGGATGCAAAGGACAAAACATCCCCCTAGCGCTCGTAGATAACGGTTCGGCGGTCAATGTTTGCCCATTGCGAACCGCCCATTGCTTGGGGCTAGGAAACGATGACTTCCAAACCTCCACGCAAGGGGTACGAGCTTATGATAACTCCCGAAGGCCTGTGTTGGGAAAAATCAACCTTACCATACAAACCGGGCCTGTGGCACGCACCACGGAGTTTCAAATAATTGACATCAAGCCCACTTTCAACCTCCTCTTGGGGCGACCTTGGCTCCATGACTTAGGAGGTGTGGCTTCTACCTTGCACCAAATGGTTAAATTAACCATAACGGGGTAATACTAGAAATCCGCGCCCCTCCTCTCGACGTCAGTTGTACTATGGTTGGAACGGCCGGAACTGCAGACGACCTTTACGGGTTTCAAATGGAAGAAACAATCCAGTTCATCGAAGATTACGATCCAGCATTCCTAGACCCGCATGCATCCCGAGTCATCCCTAGAATGCTGTTAGCTCAAGGTTATTTCCCTGGAACCCCATTGGGCATAAGGAAGAAGGAATGCGCATTCCATCCTTTACCCAAAAAATCTACTCACTTTGGCTTAGGCTATGAACAAACGGAGGAAGATATTGCTGACCGCCTGTCTAGGCTACGCCTTAACAAGGCCAAACAAACCACCCTCCTTCCCCCATATCAAAGAACCCTTAACGGGATGTTCGTTCGGGAAGGAGAAGGACACCCATGCTGTGATTTCCCTGAACCCTTCGTTCAGGATGGCTTGCTAAAACCAGGATTTGAAATCTTCTATGACTGCCACACCTTGGATGAGGCACCCCACCTCACCAAGACTAAAACAGCTGAAATATTGGACGACCAGGCTCTATGGACATTGTTTAACGAATCGAGGCCTATGGAGGACGAGACTGTGACGACTACCCTAGCTTTACAAGATGAAGGTTTCGATCCAACCCGGTTAATCGCTCCTGCATCAACACTAGAAGAGATCGAGAACGGATGGGTGAAGACATATCAGTGGGTCAATGCAAAAGGAATAGAATTCAAGATGAGTACCGGTGAAGGACCAAAGTTTTACGAGACTAAACCCAAGGCTTGAGCCACATAGAGCACCGTAGTAAAAAGCGCCTAGTAGTTCTTTAGATTGGTAGAAAAATAATAAAGACTTTAGATGGTCCTAAGACCCCTTAGAATATAGGTCAAGTTTGTTTCAGTGTGTTTTCCTTACTTTCCAAATTAATAAAGGCGTAATATTTCCCCTAAAAATTTATTCTAACACTAAGCAAACACTAAATGTACTTGCAAAAATACAAAAATAAAGAGGCGGCCCACTCTAGGCCCAACAAACGAGGCCCATTCGGTCTTGAAATAATGCCATGGGAACCAGTTCCCGAAAACCCACAAAATAAACCGCACCATCCCGTTCATATCCCCAAAACCTAAAAAGTCAACCAGTGTCATCATAAAAGTCAATCCATGCAACCCAAAGAAATCAAAGGAAATCAAAATCCAAAACAATGCAAATGTTACCAAAAAAAAAAACAGATTCATAAAACATAATTCCATCATACCCTGAACCCACCCAAAAGCCTACACAAAGATTTTCATATCTTCCTTACCCTAACTCCATTTTTAAAGCCGTTTCGAGTCACGGATAGAAAAAAATAATCCGGACAAAAATGCATCTCACGCTAACACTCAAAAAAGCCTCCGAAATAGCGTCAAAATCAATTTTTATACAAAAAAAGGGCATAACACTAAAACGAAAAAAAGAAATAAATGCAAGAACACGTGAAGAAAAACGTCAAAAATGACCGCCAGAAATCATTTTCAGCGCCCAGGGCTGGGCGCCGAAATCTTTGACGCCCCAGCCTGGGCGTTGAAACTCTCTGCCTGCCTAAATTTTTTAGAAGTGCTCGTCATTTTATCCACACATAACGGAAAAATAACGAACACTTGGGGGGTACAACACGTATCCAAATAGGCTCACCAAAAAATATAGCCATACAAGAAGTAGTCGAATTTCATTTTTTACGCGACTTACGGCAAACAAAAAACGGCAGACGAAAATAATGATAATACTTCACTCATTTGACCGGTTAAGTAATATGCTACCACCTCAGGGCATATCTATTAAATTCTGGCATCCTAGAACTTATTCTAGCTAGAACTACGCGCGACCTGATTCTGACAAGATACGTAGGCAATCCTTACCAAGGATTCGGTCCAATAAAAAAAACAAACATACATAAATTGTGCAAAAAGTGTTAGACATATAAAAATATAAAAAAAAAGGAGGAGAAACAAAAAATGAAAATGAAAAATAAAATACGCCTTTATTGAAAAATAATAAGAAGGAAAACAAAGTGCTAAGAAATGAAAAAAAACAAACACAACTGAAATAAATGAAGGGCGCCTACACCCTAGCAAGAACTACACTACTCTAGTTCTTCCGGATCATCAAATAAAGTCTTGTAGAGGGCAATGTTCGCAGGATCCACCCCCACAGTCTTTTGCGCTGCCCCAATATCAATCTCCATAAGAACCGGCTCCTGGACACTAACTTCCAAAGATGCCAAGGCTTCAGAAACATTCTCAGTTATAGCCCGCTCAGCCTCAAGGGCACAGACAATGGTGGGAGAAGGATTATTATCATCAACTAGACTAGTCACTGTTTCTACAAGCGGCTGAGCCTTCCTAACCCATACATTGTTCCGGCGACGATCTCCGCGAGAGCTTGCATTTCTTTTAACAACAGCAGGCCCCTTCATTTTAGGCATCTTTTTAGGCCTGAAACTAGAACGGGGAGGAACTTCCTTTCGCTTTCGATCAGGACGAGCTTTCACAGTCTTAATACCATGAGTACGAGGTTTGGCAGAATCAGGACCCTCATACTTAACACGAATACGAGGTATCAAAAGCTCAGCCGACTCCCCATTTCGAGCCTCGGTCCTCACAGCTTTATCATCGGAGCTCATCCACAACTTGTAGTTTTCAGAAAGACCCACAAAGCCATTTGTAGCTACGGCCCAACGCGGGAGACCATCATAATACTTAGCCCATGCTAGAACTCGTGCTTGTGAAAAGGCCGCTACCTTAGGTGGTACCGTATCAGAAAAGGGGATAGTCTGCCTTAAACCGTATTGACGCATGACTCGGTAAGGGAAAATATAAATGGGCCGAGATAGCCCCAACAAAGAAACATAAACCGATACATCAGATGCCCCCGTCATAGTAGTCAAACCCCACCATGGTACCACCCACTTAATAGAACAAATGCCATAAGTAAAAAAGGAGGCCCATTCGGCCTCGTCCTGGCCTTGGTGCAAGTATTTTCGTACCCAAGGCTATAGGGCGATAATGTTTAGGATCGGCAGGAGCTTCCAAGAGTCTAAGCCGTTCCACGAGCCAAATCTGCAAAAAACGGGTACGATCAAAAAATAATAATAAAAAGAAAACGGTTCATGGGGCGCAGTTTCAACGCCCAGGACCAGGCGCCGAAAATTCCAGCGCCCATCCCTGGGCGCTGAAACTCAGCCCCAAGACAGGACGAATAAAAAATGTGTATGCAAAAAAATTTGTACGTGCGCAAGAAAAAAATCGATTACCTGCAGTAATAGGGGCTTCCCTTAAAATATTCAGATTTGGCATCCTTCTTCAGCTCATCCGCACTCAGCAAAGTCTCGGCAACAACCAACGGCATAATAGAATAGCAACTTTCCATCTGACTAATCAAGGGGATCAACCTTATGTCACCGAACTCACCATTGTTATTCGACAGCAAATAATGATTCAACAAGCAAAATACAAGGGCTCGAATATTCAATTTCTGTTCGGTCATATTCTTACTAGGCCTAAAGTGGTGTTTCACAAGTTTTGCCAAATTAACCTCATCACCTACAACAACTTCAGCAAGCATGTTAGCATCTAGTCCTAGAAAAGCCCCTATGGTTGTTTTACTCTCTTCAATAGTGCCAGGAGTGGCAGGGGTAGCATTAGTAGGATAACCAAGGATCGCAGCAAATTCATCTGGCAAAGGACATATTTCGTTGCCCCGAAAGACAAAAACATGATGATCGGAATCCCAAAAGCTTAGGGCTGCGTGCAGAAAATTATAGTCAATGTTAATTTGTTGTAAGCCTAAAAGTGCCTCTAAGTGGTATTCTTTCAACAAAGCCTTTTCTGTAGGATTAAGGGCCCGTAGCCAACGCCTGACAGCCCGTTGGAGTGAGAAAGTGGGAATCGACATGACAAAATCAAGGAGTAATTAAAACACAGCAAAGAAAGAAGGAAATTGAGAGTGATGGAAAATAGGGACGTATCTAGCCTCTATATATAGTTGAACGCATCAAGTGACATCCTGATCCCATTCGGAAACGCGTTAAGAAATCCGAAAGTCAAAATTCGCCAGGAAAGGACTTTCAGCGCCCAAAGCTGGGCGCCGAAATATTTAACGCCCAGCCTTGGGCGCCGAAAATGCAGCCCAAGGCCCAGATTTCACAAAACGCGGAGCAGGAAAAGACTAAAAACCGTGTTGCTAGACACGAGGCCCTATGTACAATTAAGATCAAGCCCAAAAGCACCTTTAAGCTCCCAATTAGCAAAAATGAATGGTAAAACTTGGTCGAAACTTAGACTTGTCTCACGAAACATATATGTACACTTTTCAAAACAAATATAAAAAATATCAAGGTCATTCTTCGAAACACCAAAAAATGTTGTTAAGTCGTTGGTTTCTCAAATAAAAAATGTTTGTCTGTCAAAGGATTAAATCGGGCCAAGCTAAACCGAATGATATTAAACTTTGTCACCCGAAGACTGAAGTCGCACCCCATGACTTCGCCAAAGTAGCACATCACTATGAAAGGTCGCTCGCACATACGAGCTCGACCCCAAACATGATTAAAAGACGTTATGAAGTATGCGAAAAATGACCACCAAAGCCCGAGTGCTTGGGGGCTCGCGAAAAGTATACTCCAACAGAGAGCGCGCAATCCAAATCACATTCCCGGGCTGCGCTATACGCCGTCCCATGTTTGGATGATCTCAAAAGAACAGGTTCGACCTCAGAAAAGGGTCGTCATTGACATTTGTACATGGTCCTCTGATCAAAGACCAAGTAGTGGCAAAAATCGAGCCATAAAGACTAGCTCAAAACCACGAAAGCAGACGGTCACAAGACAAAGGTCCGTCTGAACACGTTGTCAGCCCACGTTCAGGTTACAACTAAATTCGAGCATCCCTCGGAAGAATTCGCTCTTGCAAGAATGAACAAAAGAAATTCTCAAAAAAAGGAAATCACAATGAACAAAAAATAGAGACTTGCCCACCTCAATCAGGCAAAGATCGCGCCGCGAACCACACAAGTTCCAAATCAAGGAAAAAACGAATTCAGGGATGTCCACCCTTAGCGGACGGGGCTCGCCCACCTTCAGCGGGCGGGTTCTGCGTCACTAGCCGGGCAGGTCCTCAGTTTTCAAAAAATGAAATTTTCAAAGTTCAAATAAAACAGGCTCGCCATCTTCAGCCGGCGGGGTCTACGTCACAAGCCGCGTAGGTCCTTATTTTCAAATTTCGAAAACAAGATTCGTCCACTTTTTCGGACGGGGTGTCCACCCTTAGCGGACAGCTTCGCCATCTTTAGCCGGCGGGGTCTACGTCACAAGTCGCGTAGGTCCTTATTTTCAAATTTCAAAAACAAGATACGTCCACTTTTTCGGACGGGGCGTCCACCCTTAGCGGACAGTCTCGCCATCTTTAGCCGGCGGGGTCTACGTCACAAGCCGCGTAGGTCCTTAGTCGCTGCTCAGTCAAAGTGGGGGCTAACTGTAGACACCTACTTTTGTCCCCATTCCCGAAAGGGAAGGTTCGATGATGAAAACATAAATCTCCACTTGACAACGCATCTCCTATAAAATAACGAATCTCAATTCCCCTTTTCATTTCACTCGACACCTGCTATTTATAGAAACCTGCTATTTATGGAAACCTGCTAAAAATAGTGACTGTCGTAATCGGTAATTGTTAAAAGTGGCAAGTCATAAAAGATAGAAACCTGTCAGAATTAGGTGTTGCACTCCAACATAAATCCTAAATGAGATAGAAATCGAACGAATCCTATTCCTAATATGATTCGAAAGTAAGAGTCACGTATTAATTAAAATCCTAACGAGCCTAGAGTTCGTAACGGGCCCAGACGCATCCCGTCACAAGGTTAATACGCACTAAAAGACTCAATTAAATCTCAAATACTCCGGATTCTAGGAATCCGAATCTGACTAAGAAAAACGTCCCAAATCCTATTTTCAACGCCTGGTTCTGGGCGCCGAAATCTTCGGCGCCCAGGCCCGGGCGCTGAAAATACCTGGTACGTGTTTTTTCCTAATTCCTCGTGGATTAGAGTTCTACAATTCTATCTTTCTACGAACTCTTTTCTATAAATAGGGCCTTAAGTTCGACATGAAAAGGACACACAACACACAATTATTATTCTGAGTATTGACTCTAAACCCCTAAGCCTAAGCCTCACGCTGCAAAACTGATCACGCGTTCTGTCGCAATCGATCCATAAATCGAACATAACGTATCCCGTCCCATAATTTGAGATTCGTTAAATAAAAGGAGAAATAGCAAAGTCAAAGTGATTAGTTTTCTGAGAACCGTGACGCACCTCTCAAGGGTGCGTCGTAATGTGTCCCTTTTCCATGGTTTAATTGCTTTCCTCGCCCTTTTATGAACTGTTAAACTAACTAAAATCTGATTGTTCGATCACGCTTAATAAATATGATATTTTTGGGAAAATGGATTATCATGCTAGGTCCCTTAAAACAATCTAAATTAGATAATCGCGCTCGATCTAGTACTATATGTTGCATATTATTAAAATCAACTCAGATTAGTTTAATAGTTAACGCATGTCCCTTCAATTATTTATGCTGAGCTAGTAAGGATATCCTGCCTCTGGAGTTATCGAAGAGCGAGTACTCCTCTCGGTAGTTACAGTCCCCCGAACCCTCAATCTCTACCCTGCGGGTGTACGTTGAGCGATCCCCACCACCAGGGATCACAAGGGAACCTACGGCCGTCGTGGTCAAACATAATTGCACTCCCTTTATGTCACGATAACCGGGTTTTGTCAGTTTTTCTCATTGTCGTTAAAAACTGAATGGCGACTCCTATATTACTAGTCAATTGGGTGTAAACTCACAGGAAATCCAATTACACTTGATTTGACAAAAAGAAGCGTCACACCCACGAGGGGCGAGGTCACGCATTAGCCTCGTGTTTTTTCGACCCCCTCACAAATACTTACCTATCAAATATCAAATTAGATTATATCAAAAAAAATTAATCATATATACAAAAAATAAAATGCCTTAAATAAATCATTCTAATTCTACTTTACTGAAGGAATAAAAGTGGTGTACATACCTTCGGGTGGTTTAGGAAAATTCAATTCTAGAGATCCGATTGCATGATGAAATACACGAGTATCATGTGCTGAACCTTCCCAACCCGCTGCTACAAACGTGAAACACATATCAAAATCACAGGCAGCCAAAACATTAAACGTAGGCAGTCCTTTTCTTCCTCTATAAGGCATTTGTAGGGGCTCGGGTATGCATGCTGCTACATGTGTACCATCAATACATCCAACACAGTCCTGAAACACATTATAATTTTTTAAGGTATAAATAAAGTTATTCACATTACAATAATATTAGTAATACAATATTACCTTGAAAAAAGGCATATATCTTGTATCTGTGGATATTTTAGCTGGGACACCTGTGAAATTGGGATCATATGGCCTTATAATATCATGTGCAAGACCCTTGACCTTTCAAGAAGAAATCGAACTGAGAACTTCATGAATTGCCCTACTAATAGTATCACCAAAACGTTGAAAACGCTCACCAAGAACCCTATTTGAGACGCCTTGGGCAAGTGCATATAAAAGTATGGCAACTTTCTCGTGTATAGACATCTTACCACTAGCTTTTAATCCATATTTCGATGATAAGTCCTTACATAATTAATCTCAAAAATAACGGTGGCTCCATTCTAAATGGATTGACACATCGAATAGGATGACCAGTCAACACTTCTTGTACCCACATTTCTCCCGCTAGAATCGAAGTCATGCATGGTTCCTTGTAAATGTATTTATAATAATATATAGACATCAAAGACATTGTATATGCGATTGCAATCAAAATTTTACGTTGGCTTTCGTCATCAACATCCATATTATATTATAACTAAAATTGTTATAAGTGACATATAAAAGAGACGCCCTTTAAAAAATAAAATGGAGAAACAAAATTAAAGTATTTCATAATAACAATCAATTTGTACTAATATCCATTCAAACAAATAAAACATTGATCCAATAATTACTCTACTTATCTTTATTGCCATGCAAGTACTCTAACCACTTAGCTCTACTTTCATCGCTCTCCATACTAAAATAAACCTCCCTTTTAGTTGTATCTTCAATGATAGTAGTAGCATAAAACCACAACTCACTATGTTTCTCCAAGCAATGATTATCCACCATTCGACTAATGATCTGCATCGCTGCAGAAATTGTGGACATGGATGAAGGCATGTTAGCATTAGGTGTACTACCTTGACTCATTTGCTTAATACATTCTGTCATTTCACTAATTCCTTTAGACAACATTGCAGATTCACCTGATTGTCTTCTTGAACGCTTCATTTGGACACTATTTTGCTTTGTTGGAAGTTGCTTTTGTATCTTTTTAGAAGCACACATGTCATTTGCGGCCTCACGAGTCACGCGTGCTTGTGAACTACCTCCCAAAGTAGAATTACTTGCTTGTTCCACAAAACTCTCATAAAATATCTCTTCATTCAACAAAGCAGCAGTAAATTGGTTACTTGGAAAATAGGTTTCACCTCCATGATTTTCTGTATTCTCTTCCTCCGTATTTCCATTGTCTATAGTAAGGTCTTCAAGGTGATCCATTGATGGTACATAAACATTTTCTCCTGTGGCATAAGAATCTCCAAACAAGTTTTCCCATTTCTCTTCAAGTTCCATGTTGATATCCTTTAGTCGGAACTTTTTATACTCTGGATTCTCCTACAATATTATAAAAATATTTAAAACATAAAGATTTAAGATACTTCTTAAGTAATTATTTTCTACATTTATTAAATTAATTTTATAACTAAAATATATTATTCAAAAGTAAAAATTACACACCTTAATTTTTCTTTGCCACCACTCATTTGAAGCATCAATTTTTCCTGAATATGGATCCCATCCTAAACCAGTTTCTGATAACTTTAAAGATTTCCAATTACGCCAATCTTTCCTCATTGCATCATATTTGTTCTTGCAACAATTCGGGTTACTAAGCTCACGACCAACCTTTTTTTGGACATCCATTTGAATGTCCTTCCACTTGAAAAATTGTGCCTTGCCATTATCCTTAATAAATGCAAGACAAACTTCACATAAGATGATTGTATCCTCGTCACTCCACTTAAAGACCTCTCTGTTTCCCTCTTTGTTACTCGAAGCCATCTAACACAACCACAAGCATACCACAACTAGTTTCTACTTGTTTGACTAAATTATGCAAGCTTGATAGCATATTAGAGAATGGGAAGCTCAACAAAATACCAAAATAAATTCACAGAACCGACTGAAGCACATGAACAATGGAACTAGTTGGGACGATCAATAAATTATCGTGTTTCCATCCAAGTATAAAGAACTAATTAACATATATGATGAATTGGGTTAACATCGATATTAGCTTACTTATATTATAATAACAACATTTAACCAATGTCTTACAACAATGTAACTCATCAGGAATCAGTTATTAATATATGCTATTTTCTTAATACATAGCTTGCGATTCAAGACTGAATTTTGTAATAATATACATTGCTTATTGATATAGCCGTAGTGAGATTTGGATGATACAATAATATAGGTTTCTTATTGCTCTAGCCGTAGTGAAATTTGGATGATATGATTGCTAGAGTCAACCAGTGGCTTAAAGTTAATTAATTGGGTAGCAAATAAGGCCGGTTGAAACACAAATTAAAGACATACGAAGTTTTTATCATGTTTCAATACACTCAATACACGACAAGATCAACAACAACCATAAAAATATTCAATGCCTTAAAATTGTACGTTAATCATGATTACTGTCAAATATTATTCAAATGTGTGATTCTTATTATTGATAAACAAAGTATTTATAGTACATGAATCTAAGAAACCAATTCCTACTCAAACTATAATTAGTAACAATTCTAATCCTAACGTAATACTAGTCCTTTGTCAGTTTGTCCAACAGCAAAAATTCTATGTATTGTATTCTAATTCTATATTGTAACAAATACACGGAAAATCTACAACAATCATAAGACCATTCAACGAATCAATCAGCAAAAAGAAGTAAACATGAATGTAGTATATCTTAAAACCCTAGAAAAAACCCTAAAATTTTCAACATATATCGCAACGGCTAGAAAATTAATACGTACAATAGACAATATAATCAAATTAATTTATATGGACGAAGAGAAAAGAGAGGAGAGAAGACATACCTGAAGAGGAGATCGGAGAGATTGATGATAGAAGAATTTTAATGGAGATGGGGAGTTGTAGAGGAGAAGGAGGATTTCGGAGGAGATGAAGCGGCGTGATGTACGTGGGTAGGATGACAATAATTATAACTCTACTAATTAGAATGAAACGTTAATATTTCTAACGTTTGACAAAAGCTACTCAAACTCTACCTCTACCTCTAACCTCTACCAAAAACACTACCTTGCCAAACACTCACATTTTTTTCAAATAGTGTTTTGACCTAGTCTAAACACTACCCGCTACTCCAAAAGTTGTTGCCGAACAGGGCCATAGGCTTATAGCGTTAATTATTTACGCAAACGGTTTTGGCCGCAATTGCGATCAGTTAGTTACTCTGTATCAGATTCATAGCAAGTTACTAATTGTTATTGAATTTACAATTCATAGAATTTGACGGTTACTGTTGAGATTTGTCATGGTTTGGATTTTTTTTCCTTTCACCCTTTTTGGTTAATTAATTATAATCCCAAATGTGTTAATGTTTGTTGAGGACTATACGTTTCCTAAATGTTTATATGCAATTAGAACTCATTTTTTGTCATAGTGGATTTCTAAATAATTTAAGAACTAGTCTAAGAAATAGGATTTTGGTCGTATGCAATTAGAAGTATTTAATTATTATTATTTTCAATCGGTGAGGCTGTAAATGATCAAGCCTTGATTTATAATATTATTATCTTGTTTAACGACTTATTCGGATCTTACAAGTTTGAATTTACGGCCTTTGGTGAAGAATTTTTTATTTATTTATCATGGTTGTTAGATGTTGAAAAATACCTACATGTAAAATATAGGAAAATTTGGTAATATTAATCCAACTTTTGGCCAATTTTCTTTTATTAAGCCCACCTACGACATATTTTTTAATAATCCCACCTTTACTACCCAACGACTTTTATTGGGCCCAATACGTCATAAACCTATTGTAGGCGGTAATATGTCCCTACGTGGCAGTACTCTCTCTCGTAATATTCAGTCATCATCATCAATTCATCACCATCTCGATGACTTTTTCACCGATTACTGGTCACTTAAGCCTAATAAAAGTCGTTTGGTAGTAAAGGTGGGATTATTAAAAAATATGTCGTAGGTGGGATTAATAAAAGAAAACCGGCCAAAGGTTGGATTAATATTACCAAATTATCCTAAAATATATTGGTGAAACAAAAGTGAATTGGAAATTAAGAAACGTGTCAATATAAGGACACAACCATGTCTTTTTTTTATATATATGACGGTTAAAGACCTACAAGTTATTTGGAGTAATCTAAAGGAAAGATACGTATGGCCACCACAAAATTGTGATAAAGAGTATTATTACCAAAAGCTCGTTATGAGTGGTTTCATTATAATTACATGCTTTTAGTTTATGAGTGAATATACTCAATTACATTCAGAATTATTTCTCGATTGAAATTAATGTGGAGAGAAAATTACTGATGCAGATATGTTAGAAAAAACATACTCCACTTTTCATGCAAAAAATGTTGTCCTGCAGACACAATATTGAGAAAAAGGTTTTAAGAAATATTCTGAATAGATATCTTATTTTCTTGTGACTGAGCAAAATAACGAGTTGTTGATAACAATTCATGAAGCACGCCCTACGGCTCAACTCCATTCCCTGAAGCGAATGTGATGTCCCATAATGGGAAGGAATCAAAGAATAAAAACCATGCCAGCAGCAATGGTCGTGGCAAAGGCGTGGCCTTGGGCGTGGGCGTGGTTTTTGGTGGATATGGTAGAGGTCGTGGAGGTTATTACAAAAACTAACATTCCCACCAGAAGTGGGATCGCAAAGATGGTAAAAGTGAGAAAGATAAAAGTAACATTGTGACTAGTGTATGTTATAGTTGAGGAAAAGTTCATTGGTCACGTGTATGTCGCGCACCAAAATATCTTGTTGACCTTTATCAACAATCATTGAAAAAGAAATGAAATAATGTTGAAACCAATCATGTATTTGAAGATGGCGAAGGTGATTTTAATTCTGGTAATGCAACTCACTTAGAAGTTGCAGATTTCTTTACTTCCCCTGAAGGGAATAATTAAGCTTTTAATAAAATGTGTTGTATTTGATATAATATTGTAGTAGTCTAACTATGACATTATGTGTTAATATTACGAACTTTGTGATCGTACGATGACTTTGTGTTTTGTATGCTTTATAGATATTGTATTATTTTGGGCGCTTTTATAATCCAGGTACTTTATAATAAATAATGAAGAATTATATCTTGCTGATAGTGCAACTACTCATACTATACTTAATAATAAGAAATAATGTTCTCAATTGATGATGAGAAGACTAGTGTTAGTACTATATCGGGTAGTACAAATATTATAGAAGGCTCCAGAAGAGAAAATATATTGTTGCCTATGGGAACTAAATTTGAGAATACATCATGAAGATATATGTTTAGTGGGTAGGTACAACTGCTCACACAATAGTTAAGAATACAATATATGCAAGGATCATGGAAGATAGCTTTTAAGTTTACAAAATAGTGGTATATGGATTAAAATGATACATTGATGTTAAATGTGGTACAGGTTTTTGTTCATAAATCATTGACTCTTTTTATGAACACGAGTATGAATGATCTTGATATCATCCTGGAGATGAAGAAAGATAAATATGTTTTTGAAATTGATATGTACCACAATTACATTGAATACTCCTGAAGAGTATAAGCTATCTTTCCATAAGTTTTGTTAAATTGTCTTGCTATTACAAATGGGACACTAGTTTGTGTAGTTATATCACAACACAATATGTTCAAACTATAGTATTCTATAATTACAGTTATCACTTTAAGAAGATAACCAGCAGTTATCGAATGAAATATTTTATATGATATTATATATGTATGATGTGATAATTTAGGCCATCCGGGTTTATGAACACCCGTCATGAGAGTTTATTGTTAAATAAAAGTTTATGTGCTGACACTCCCTCACATGTTGTATATATATTAAAAGGCAAGACATATTGATGAGGTTGAGTTGTATTTCAATCGAATGTCGATTGAGAAAATAAATACATGAGATATTAATGACTTTGAAAACTTGTATAATGATATGATAGGTGACTTGAAGTTCACCATGATAGTAAGTGACCCGAAGTTCACCAAAAATGATAGTAAGTGACTTGAAGATCACCAAGAAGTTTACAAGTGTTTTGTGATTGATTTAAGAATAATAAATCTCTTGATTGGGGCAATCATACGTCAGCACGAAATGAGAAAATATGAAGAAAAAAAATACAACTGCACAATGCATCTACTCCCCATGATTAATGTTGATCTCCAGAAGAGAATGAAAATATGAAAAAATTTATTAAAATACACGTTGAATAGTGTATTATTAGTTGGTGAAGGATTTTATGCCCCATAATATATTAAAAAAAATTCCCAACTTAGGGGGAGACGAGCAAGAATAAGTTGGCAAAATTAAAATATAATAAATTGATCCCCATATGAGTAAGTGTACATGCCAACTTTATGTCTTCAAAATATGTTTGGACATAAATATATATGACTTAATTATGTTAGTTTTACATGTCTAGAGACCTAAAGGTATATGATAGTCATAGTGCTCGATGTTACATATAGTAAGTGTTGAGAAGTATATCTTGCCAATATTTATTTAAATCTCTACACCTGAAGTGTAGATTATATATATGGTTCCAACATAGTGATTAGTTACAAAATTATTTATATGAAAAGGGCAAGATAATGCAGTTGATGATATTATTGAAAATAAAGAAAACACTAATATATAGTGTATGAAATACCCTTGAAGTGGTATAGATATCTGAACTATAATAGATGGCCCGTGTGAAAAGATGAATGGTACCTATTGAATAATTATTCAGATATCATTGATGAATAGCATGCAAAGTATATGTTGAAGAATTTTGATGATACCGGTATATGATGGAACCGAAATATAATGCATATGCGAGAAATAATGGATTGAATAGGGGATTGTAAACTAATGTCTATTTCGATGTAGACATCATTATAATGATCAAATGAGCTCATGGACCTGAAGTCCAACAAGATATGGATTTGAAATATCCACATTGCACAATGTTTTGCATTTTGAGTCTTACATTCATATACATGTGTAGTTAATATGTAAATGCATCATTCATCATACATTTAGTTTGTTTTGTGTTTTATCATGATTGATTTTCATTTATCTAGTTATATATGTTTCAAAACTATTATGATGTCGTATATGAATACGCATCCAAAGAATGGTAAGACAGTTTTGCAACTTTATGAATATTATAAGAGGAGTTTCTTACTCCAATGGGCGAATAATTACGATAGAAGTATATATATAATGTTGATTTAATAACATGTTATGAATCATGCAAATAAGAAAAGTTCCTGAAGAACTTATACATGATGTTCTTAAACATCTAGCCCTTTAAGTTTTACATATGAATGTCATAACATTGATCAAATATTATCTAAACTCTTGAAGATTATTTTTGAACTGTCGTCTCAACCAGTAGTTTGAGTACTTGAGAATTATGAAATATACATATTAGTTTATTCACTGAAGAATTCTTGTACAAATATGAGTTGATTCATAACATAAGATAAGAGTATGTAATTTCCTTACAACGAGTTTTATTTCATAGTGCAGGAGAACCATAAATAACAGTATTAGTTATATCATACCTACTAGTTGGATGATGATATTGTTAACTATAATGTATTGCCATAAAAGTATGACTAAAGAAATTTTGGTCAAGATTCTTGATTACTACTACTTATGACCTCCAGGAGAAGGTTTATATATGTCCAATATGAAAGGATGTAGACACCTACTTTTGTCCCCATTCCCGAAAGGGAAGGTTCGATGATGAGAACATAAATCTCCACTTGACAACGCATCTCCTATAAAATAACGAATCTCAATCACCATTTTCATTTCACCCGAAACCTGCTATTCATGGAAACCTGCTAAAAATAGTAACTGCCGTAATGGGTAGTTGTTAAAAGTGGCAAGTCATAAAAGATAGAAACCTGTCAGAATTAGGTGTTGCACTCCAACATAAATCCTAAATGAGATAGAAGTTGCGAGAGAATCCTATTCCTAATACGATTCGAAAACAAGAGTTACGTATTAAATTAAAATCCTAACGAGCCTAGAGTTTGTAACGGGCCCAGACGCATCCCGTCATAAAATTAATATGCCACTAAAAGACTCGATTAAGTCTCATACACTCCGGATTCTAAGAGTCCGAATCTAACAAAGAAACGGCCCAGACCCTATTTTCAACGCCTGGCTCTGGGCGCCGAAATCTTCGGCGCCCAGCCCTGGGCGCTGAAATTACCTGGGACGTGTTCTTTCCTAATTCCTCGTGGATTAGAGTTCTACAATTCCATCTTTCCACGAACTCTTTTTCTATAAATATAGCCCCAAGTTCTACGTGAAAAGGACACACACAGACACAATTCATATTCTGAGTATTGACTCCAACCCCCAAGCCTAAGCCTCACGCTGCGAAATTGATCACGCGTTCTGTCGCAATCGATCCAAAAATCGAACAGAACGTATCCTGTCCCGTAACTTGAGATTCGTTAAATAAAAGGAGAAATATCAAAGTCAAAGTGGTTAGTTTTCTGAGAACCGTGACGCACCTCTCAAGGGTACGTCGTAATGTGCCCCCTTCGCATGATTTAATTGCTTTCCTCGCCCTATTATGAACTGTTAAACTAATCAAATCTGATTGTTCTATCACGCATAATAAAATAATATGTTGGGAAATTGGATTATCATGCTAGGTCCCTTAAAACAATCTAAATCAGATAATCGCGATCGATCTAGTATTACATGTTGCATATTGTTAAAATCAACTCAGATTAGTTTAATAGTTAACGCATGCCCCTTCAATTATTTATGCTGAGCTAGTAAGGATATCCTGCCTCTGGAGTTATCGAAGAGCGAGTACTCATCTCGGTAGTTACAGTCCCCCGAACCCTCAATATCTACCTTGCGGGTGTATGTTGAGAGATCCCCACACCAGGGATCACAAGGGAACCTACGGCCGTCGTGGTCAAACATAATTGCACTCCCTTTATGTCACGATAACCGGGTTTTGTCAGTTTTTCTCATTGTCGTTAAAAACTGAATGGCGACTCCTATATTACTAGTCAATTGGGTGTAAACTCACAGGAAATCCAATTACACTTGATTTGACAAAAAGAAACGTCACACCCACGAGGGACAAGGTCACGCATTACCCTCGTGCTTTTTCGACCCCCTCACAGTGGCGACTCCACTGGGGATAGTGAAGGAAATACTCGTGCTCGTAGGTAATCAAAATAGCCGAAGGGTGAAACGATCCTACCCCGCGTTTATTTCCCCATCAAGTTGGGACGACCTGAAAATCAACATATTAATGTGAACGGACAGAACCGCATAACGAATCTTGGCTCCCTTGGATGTTTCATCTCGGGAGTTGGGACTAAGGATACCCATCGCCAACCGGGGGGTGCATACGCTTCGAATGTTGTCCACTCGGCACTTTCTCTAGTAGTACACCCGTCCCAAACCCAATCGCTCGCCCATTAGGTCCCTCTCATCGGTGCATGCCCCCTTGGCTTACATCGTGATTGGCCTCTTGGGCGAAATTCGTCTGTTGAAGGCACTACCTCGACCGGGGCATGTGTTGGATCTGCGATAGAAGCGGTACCAAGACAGGCGCAAATGCTACCCATAGAAGCCTATCATAAAACTACATGACATATTATTATTGCCTCATGATGTAACGTTAGTTATGTGTAGCGAAATATGTGATTGTGTGTGACAAATAATGCTAGAAAACCAACGACCTTAAAAATTGCCCAAACATTCATAAACCAATTGGCCAAAGAGTTATAGCAAGATACGTGTTCCGCAAACCCGAACGATCGCCACAAAAATAAGCGACGCTCGGGATGGCCCGTAACGAATCCCACAAATGTTGCACAACGCGTAAAGGACGTTATTAGGCAAGCACGCAAAATCAAAGTCGCATAAACAAAAAATATACGTAAACAGAAAACGAAAACCAGCCAGGGACGCATTTTCAACGCCCCTGGCTGGGCGCCATTATTTCTAACGCCCTTCCCTGGGCGCTGAAGTTGCTGCCTGACCGAAAAGCCTCGGTGCCCGCGCATAAAAATTATGTAGCAAAAAAAAAACTTTTCGTAAAAAAAAAAATTGCTGCGAGGGCGTATGAAAAGGCACTCGATCCTAAAAGCGACTTGTAAAAAATAAAATAACTCTTTGTGTCGTTGTTAGGCCTCCTATGACAATGTTCGGCTCCAAAACCGAGCAAGCTAATTGAAATAACCTTGAATGTCACATGGGCAAAGTATTCAAAAAATGATGTTCGAATAAAGTCTTCAAGAAAAAAAAATGTTCGAATAAAAAATAAATAAATCCGAGTCTAGACTAGGCTATGCCAAAGTACAACCTAAATCCTAAGTCTTAGTTGTCTTATACATAGAATCGGTCCTAATGCTTGGTGTCGTTCTGCAAGTTAAAAGGTTAAACCATATTGAGTCTCCCTTCCTAACATTTAAATCAATAAGCACCCATATGTAATTGTCATCCCTTGCTAAGAATCTACGGCCTCAATACTCTCTCTCACCAATAAAAAGAATATATTATAGTATTTGCAAAATGGAAACAGTCACATTCTGAAAATCATTCCCCCGTAGTCGCACAACCCCCAAAGTGAACCTAAGGTGTCAATATTGTTATCAAAAAATTTAATGGCCTCAAGGCTTATGATCACATTGGGTCACGACTATCATAGTCCTCTCGAGCCACTCGCTCCTTGAAATACTCCTAAGTACGGACTAAAAGATTTTCCATGAATGCAACATGACGAACCATGAAAATACCCAAATCGGCATGCCATAAGGCTACCATCGGGGTAAAGCAATACACACTAAGAGGGAGTCGCACTAATGATTCTAGCCTTGCAAAAATGAAAATTCGATCTCCCCGACTAACTACCTTGCCAACATTAAGCAAAATGGCGCATGACAAATGAACACCCAAGGGTTAAAATCTAAAGTGTCAACCAACGAAAGTTATGGTCCAATTAGCCTAAGTCTGAGAGTCGCTTGGTCAAGTGTTATAGGCTTACGCCACGTCATTATTTTGAGTCTAGGCCACCTCCTTGTATTCATACACGGGTTATAATCAGAAAGATTAATGAAAGTTCGAGTCTAAATCACAACTTCCAATTAAATCCCGGAAACCGGAATCTGAAAAGAAGCAAAAAATTATTTTCGATGTAATTCTTTCGTTAAATTTCAATAAGGTGAAAACAAGATTTCGAATCTACGCTATTTGCACATTTTAAAGAACGACTAAATACGCTTGCAAAGTAAGACAATTTAAAGGTCCACCCTAGGCCTATTAAAGTTAAAGGTCCACCCTAGGCCTACTAAAGTTAAAGGTCCACTATAGGCCTACCAAACGAGGCTCACTCAGTCTCGCCTCGTGACTCAAAGACCACAACCATCTACCTTTTAGCCCAAATAAAAAAAATTTGAAGGATTTATGTTGGGGAGAAATCCCAAGCCAAAAAGAAAAAATAGAAAGAGAAAAGGGAGAGCGAAAAGAGCGAACCATGAAATACTTAGCCCGTACCTCCCAAAAGTGCGATATTTACCCAAGTAAACAAAGGGAAAGAATTGAGTCAACTAATCCAAATCATGCCACAAAAACTACATAAAGTTCTACGATGTCTACCCTTTCCAATCCTTATGTTCTTAGACGCCTCCGCTCTGGGGCCCCTATTCAGCTCATTTAACCCATCCATGTTCTCATTACAATAACCCGAGAAACCATTACCTCGACTCTTGTTCTTGGACTTGTTATCAACTGCAAACCACGTACGGCCATTGACACGTGCGTCATACCCAATATTTCCAAAGCCCAAACCTGCTCTTACACCACCATTAGCATAATGACCATATAACTTGTTTGGATACGTCCTGTTGATATACCCTTGAGTCGTCCCTATGCTACTCATTGGCCTTGATTGATGTAAACTCGTGACACTAGCTTGAGGCCGTAAATTGTGAGTCCTAGCAGATATAATCCTCATGCTTGACCAATACCTATACAAACTATCCTATCTCATTCAACCCATCTTTCAAACCGTCTTGAGTCACGAGTAAAAAAAAAAAAAGACAAATGAAAAGTACAAAACAATAATGAATAATAAAAAAGCAAACTTTGCAAAGCGCGTTTAAAAGTTCGTCTAAAAAGAAAAAGAAGCATTTAGCGCACCAAAAAAGATCCGCCCAGAAAACATTTCCAGCGCCCACACCTGGGCGCCGAAAACTTTGACGCCTCAGCCTGGGCGTTGAAACTCTCTGCCTGCCAAGTTTTGTTCAGAAGTGCTCGTCATTTTTATCCGCACATACACGGAAAAATAACGAACACTTGGAGGGGTACAACACGTATTCAGATATACGTACCAAAAAATACATGTACTCAAAAATTATGTACTCAAAATATATATATAAAACAAATTTACGGCTTACGGCAAAGCAGCAGATTAAAATAAATTTCACCCTATTTCAAACATTACGATTCCACTTGAACGTACTTGTTTAAAATCGGCATTCTAAGAAACCATTTTCTAGGCTAAGAACTACGCAAGACCTGATTCCAAATTAAATCTATTTAAGGCGGATACGTAGGCAATCCATGATTCGGTCCAACCAATTTGCAAAAATGTTAGAGCCTATAGAATAACAAGAATAAGAAATAGAGTCCCTTATTGAAATTTAATTACTTGCAATCCAAGTCGAAAGAAAAACTTAAGTCAAAAGAAGAATCCAAGTCATCAAGATGCCAAAACGAGCACACATCGAAAAATAATAAGGGAACGTACCCTTGCCAGAAGGAGCACTCACACTCCTAGGCACTTAGCCAAGACTCAAAAAATCGCTTTGCCTCAATTGAATGGGGGCTAGTGCAAGCGTCCATGACCTCTAAAGTACTCGACCTGACCCTCCCTAAAGCAAACTAACTCACTTAAAGACCTTCTTTCACCACCAGACATAGTCGTTCGCTTAAAGACCTTCTTTCACCACTAGACACAGTCACACTCGCCAACAAGTAGTAAAGGCAGTAAGCTTGCAATAAAGAGGATTGTTCTACGGCATCGCCCCATCGTTCCTTCGAACTCAGGGCACCCGTTCATGGTAATTCAAATGCTTGTGAATCCCCTTTGAAAAAATCAGACATTGTCAATAAGACTTGGGACTTAACCAAGGCTCACCCTACTCAGACATATGACACGGGCATCTAAAATCGAAATCTGAAAGCATCATTAATGGGAAGACATAATAGCAACTGGGGGCTAAAAAATTGAAATGAAAGAGATAGGGAAAGAACTAAGTATACCTTGACCTTTTATACAGACATACACCAAGTAAATCTAAGTCAATTTGAAAACGGTTTATATTCCCGCAATTCTGGAAAGATAGCCCTAAAAGCCCAACGCATGTGCCACACGGGCACAAGTAATATCTTGACGCCTGCACCCTGGCTTCCAGTAAATCCTTAGACAGCATTCCAAAAATCGTAACAGTATTTTGATTCACTCATGTAATCCTGTACGAACCCTTCTATAAGTCAAACTTACTTAGAACACCTCGGATTGTACACAGTAGGATTCGGATTTCAAATAACTTTCAAAGACTTCTTCGAACATAATAAAGTGTCGTTGGTTTAAACTAAGTATGTGTTTATCTCGATGTTGCAAGTGAGTCAAAGAGGTTTCTAAATATGATTATGGGTAAAGAAAGGCACCTAGCTTTTGGTCGAGGCACACTTCAACATGTGACTACCTTAACCATGGAAATGTCGCACAATACGACATCTACAAGAGAAGTAGCAAATCACTACTCGAACGTACCCCGCACTAAACAAGTCTGGTTCAAACTATTCATGATCCATGTCACCATGAATGCATAAAAACGTATGCCAAGCATTATAGAACCAAGCCAATCCCGTAGCTATAATTGGGGGCTTGAGAAAAACACTCTAAAAATGCTCGAAATGACGATTTTACCACAAATTCTCGACGCTAATGCTATACATACGTCATAGGGGCACAATCCTAAGGTTTGATCGTGTAAAACGAACCTTAGAATGGCTATAACCCCTCCCAAATTCTAAGCGCTACTTAGAATATATAAAGTCACCCCACTAACAAGGGTAACTGAAAATCGCGAGTCACCAAAACTCCGATCAAACTACTGCACATAACGCTCTCCCTACAAGCGCCCGTTACACAGTCTACGTCGTTCCAAAGCAAAGGCGAAAGAAAAATCAAGGATAAAAAAGGAAAGAAACATCTATGAATCCTCGCATCGAACGAAGTAATAAGCCGTGCACACCCACGCAAAAGGTGCTACACTTGTTCGAACACCTGAACGAGGCGTGATGAAGTACTCCAACGCAAGAAAATAATAATGATATCCCAACACCTGGAGGAATGTTCTAAGACACGATGCTGGGAAACACAAGCCTACGTCGCACCATAAGTTCAAACATCCCACTGTACAAGTCTAAAAAAAAAGAGTAAGGCATATTGCACTAATGCGGGCACGACCAAGAGTAAGAGGCAAAGACTACTTATCGCCCAAATACAAAATGCAAGGCCCACGACTCCTACATTAAGGATTGAAGGTAGCGAAATATTACCTACCACGGAAGGGATAGCTCGCACCTACACGAGCGGAACACCAAGGCATCTTTCTCGAAAGAACCTACAAAAATCGTACGCCAAAAGGAAGCATCCCAACATGCATACTTGGGGGCTCCAAGCTACGAAACAACCATAGCAAAATAAAAAATCTCGAAGCAAATGTTTGAACAATCGAAAGGGCACGATGTTTGAGCCCACTTCGTGAATGGGCCTGAACCCTATCAAGCTTCTAAGCAAACTATTCAAAATCAGTCATTGCTCAAAAAAAAAATGATTCAAGCAAACTGATTAATGGACCGCACACAACGGCCATTCTATGAACGCTCGTTCGCACATACATATCATCATTCTAAGTATCGATCATTCACGAACGCGTTCAAAAGAAAAAAATATATACAAGAGCGATCAAAATCTTACAACTCAAGGTATGTTCCTCGGGCCATATAGACTCGCCCAACTATTGCAATAACTGCACGCCTTAAGAGTAACAGTCCCTTTAAATAATCGCCCAAAAACAACAAACACCGTAGTCCACCAATCGGCTACGGTTTCTCGAGAAATAATTGTTATTCACCAATCAACGGTGATCTCAAATGAACGATTCGTTCCAAAAATAGAATCTCTAGAAGAAAAGAAAAAAGAAAACGAACGAACAAGAGGCCAACTGTGTCATCAAGAAACCTCGCCAGAAATCATTTTCAGCGCCCAGTGCTGGGCGCCGAAATCTTTAACGCCCAGGCATGGGCGCCGAAAATGATCCCAGACCCAAAAAAAGGGCCCCTGACTTCTATAGGGCCCTGCTGTATCCGTTCGACTCGAAAATTACCGATTTCTGAAAGTTGCACCTCACGACTTTGTCAAGAGTAGCACACCACTACAAAGATCGCTCGCACTTACTAGCACGATCCCAAACACAATCAAGGACATTACAAAATGCGTATCCCCAAAGAACCTCTTTGACAAGAACTGACCGTCAAGCACGAGTGCTTGGTGGCTCGAAAGAAAAAAAATATATCTTAAAAGAAAATATGCAAAGTTAAAACAATATTCCCAGACTACGCTGTACGAAGTCCCGTGTTTGGATAATTTCAAAAAAATAAAGCCGGATTACGACCTCGAGACAAAGGTCGCCGTTGATACTTATACATAGTCCCCTAATCAAGGACCCAGGTAGTGGAAAAATTGAGCAGTAAAGACTAGCTCAAAACCATGAAAGATGATGACCACAAGACAATGGTCCGTCTAAACACGTTGTCAACCCACATTCAGGTTGTAACTAAGTCCGAGCATCCCTCGAAAGAATTCGCTCTTGCAAGAATGAATAAAGAAATTCTCAAAAGAAATCACGATGAAAAAAATATAGGAACTTGCCCATCTCAGTTGGCAAGATCGCGTCACGAACCACGCGAGTTCCAAATCGAAAAAACGAATTCAGGGACGTCCACCCTTAGCGGACATGGCTCGCCCACCCTTAGCGGGCGGATTCTGCGTCACTAGCCGCGCAGGTCCTCAGTTTTCGAAAAATAGAATCTTCAAAAACAAAATGAAACAGGCTCGCCATCTTCAGCCGGCGGGGTCTACGTCACAAACCACGTAGGTCCTTATTTTCAAAAAGCACAAATAAATTTCAAAATAGATTCGTCCACTTATATCGGACGGGGTGTCCACCCTTAGCGGACAGGTTCGCCATCTTTAGCCGGCGGGGTCTACGTCACAAACCGCGTATGTCCTTATTTTCAAATTTCAAAAAAAGATTCGTCCACTTCTATCGGACGGGGTGTCCACCCTTAGCGGACAGGCTCGCCATCTTTAGCCGGCGGGGTCTGCGTCACTAACCGCGCAGGTCCTTAGTCGCTGCAGCGATAACTTTTTCTGGTTTTCCGTTTTTCCAAAAAAGAACGATGTGAGTAGTTTTCCTTTTTTCCAAAAATTAAAAGGATTGGTTTTCCGTTTTTCCAAAAAAGAACGATGTGCTGGATTTTCCTTCGTTTTACGTCCTATAAAAACAAGGGGATTTTCTCGTTTAGCTAACCCTGAAAATGAGAATCTTTAAAAACATTTTTACCTCGTGATTGGGCTTGGCCAGGCCCAATTACACTTTATAGCTTTGATTTCGAAAACATCTGTAGCTACTCCCAATGACAAAGTGAGGGAGTTTCTACGCCTCTTTAGATACTTCCAATGACAAAGTGAGGGAGTTTCTATACTATCCGTTGACAAATCCCAATGACACGTGAGGGATATGTCGACACTTCAAGTGATGACCCTTAAGTCAAATGTTATCACTCGGGGGCTCGTGAGACCCTCGCAAAAATAGGTCACCATGACTTGTGTAACGCACTCCGTCTAATACTTTGACCATCGTCTTGCTCCAAGACTCAGTCAAAGTGGGGGCTAACTGTAGACACCTACTTTTGTCCCCATTCCCGAAAGGGAAGGTTCGATGATGAGAACATAAATCTCCACTTGACAACGCATCTCCTATAAAATAACGAATCTCAATCACCCTTTTCATTTCACCCGAAACCTGCTATTCATGGAAACCTGTTAAAAATAGTAACTGCCGTAATGGGTAGTTGTTAAAAGTGGCAAGTCATAAAAGATAGAAACCTGTCAGAATTAGGTGTTGCACTCCAACATAAATCCTAAATGAGATAGAAGTTGCGAGAGAATCCTATTCCTAATACGATTCGAAAACAAGAGTTACGTATTAAATTAAAATCCTAACGACCCTAGAGTTTGTAACGGGCCCAGACGCATCCCGTCATAAAATTAATACGCCACTAAAAGACTCGATTAAGTCTCATACACTCCGGATTCTAAGAGTCCGAATCTGACAAAGAAACGGCCCAGACCCTATTTTCAACGCCTGGCTCTGGGCGCCGAAATCTTCGGCGCCCAGCCCTGGGTGCTGAAATTACCTGGGACGTGTTCTTTCCTAATTCCTCGTGGATTAGAGTTCTACAATTCTATCTTTCCACGAACTCTTTTTCTATAAATATAGCCCCAAGTTCGACGTGAAAAGGACACACACAGACACAATTCATATTCTGAGTATTGACTCCAACCCCCAAGCCTAAGCCTCACGCTGCGAAATGATCACGCGTTCTGTCGCAATCGATCCAAAAATCGAACAGAACGTATCCTGTCCCGTAACTTGAGATTCGTTAAATAAAAGGAGAAATATCAAAGTCAAAGTGGTTAGTTTTCTGAGAACCGTGACGCACCTCTAAAGGGTACGTCGTAATGTGCCCCCTTCGCATGATTTAATTGCTTTCCTCGCCCTATTATGAACTGTTAAACTAATCAAATCTGATTGTTCTATCACGCATAATAAAATAATATGTTGGGAAATTGGATTATCATGTTAGGTCCCTTAAAACAATCTAAATCAGATAATCGCGATCGATCTAGTATTACATGTTGCATATTGTTAAAATCAACTCAGATTAGTTTAATAGTTAACGCATGCCCCTTCAATTATTTATGCTGAGCTAGTAAGGATATCCTGCCTCTAGAGTTATCGAAGAGCGAGTACTCATCTCGGTAGTTACAGTCCCCCAAACCCTCAATCTCTACCTTGCGGGTGTATGTTGAGAGATCCCCACACCAGGGATCACAAGGGAACCTACGGCCGTCGTGGTCAAACATAATTGCACTCCCTTTATGTCACGATAACCGGGTTTTGTCAGTTTTTCTCATTGTCGTTAAAAACTGAATGGCGACTCCTATATTACTAGTCAATTGGGTGTAAACTCACAGGAAATCCAATTACACTTGATTTGACAAAAAGAAACGTCACACCCACGAGGGACAAGGTCACGCATTACCCTCGTGCTTTTTCGACCCCCTCACAAAGGATACGTTTTGTAATATTATGTACAAGTATATATATTTATTTCAGGTATTATTTTCAAAAGCTTGGTGATATAAATACTCACCTAGTGCATACAAGTGAAGATTTGAAAATCAAGTCAAAATGTGGAGAATCAACTTTGAAGGAGCTTCATATTGCTACATTTGAAAAGTTATCAACACTTTAGATTCATTAAACTAGAAGATCTCAAGTGATGTATTTATCAGGGGGAGAAAATACGCGTTGCACTCTTTTTCCCTTAACCATGGTTTTGTCCCATTGGGTTTTCATGGTAAGGTTTTTAACGAGGCAACATACCAAGCGTATTATGATGAGTGTTGTACTCTTTTCCTTCACTAGGTTTTTTTATCCCACAGGGTTTTCCTAGAATAGGTTTTTAATGAGGCATCATCTCATGTATATTACAAGGTCATTATATTATTTTAGATAATGGACATCCAAGGGGGAGTGTTATAAATATATTGTATTGTGGATGCTCATTATACCCTTGACATCCTTATCCTATATAATGTACGTATGTGTACATATTATGTTAATGAGAATAAGATCATAACCGTCGGAATCTCTCTTCCCCTCTCTCCCTTTTCTCCCTAATTTCATAACACTAAATAAATAATAAATGATAAATAATAAATTATAGTAATTAATAATAAATAATTATTTATATATAATAATAATATAAATATAAATAATAAGTAATATAATAATATAAATATTATTATTATTATTATTATTATTATTTATTAATAATAAACAAATTACATAAAGTTGGATGGGAGTCTAGAAACAAGTTGCGTTCCCACCCCTTTTAAATACAAAAACTCAATCTATGAAATATAAATGCACCTCTCTTAACATTGTTAGAATGACTAATAGAAAAAAGACTTGATACGTGAAAGTGCATCCAAAGCCTCCTTATCTAATTCACCGAACGTAGAGAAAGCAAATGGGATGTATTTGTATTCGTTGTCCTCACATTTGGACGCATACTTCTTCTTTTTCTTCTCCACAACATTGTGTAAGGCCACCCCAAGAGCCCAAGAACTCACGCCCAGACTAACAAAGGGTGAGATGTCGGTCACGTCTAACCTCAAGTCTTATATGTGACCAACCACACCATCAACTTGATGGTGCAGCATGTTCACACTTATAAATAAGCCCAACGCATTTAAAGCCCGGCCAATAAAGTAACATCAGCACAGAAAATAAAGTAACGTCGGCGTAGAAAATAAAGTAACATCAGTATATACAAAGAACCTCTAACATGAAATTGAAAAAAAAAATGCAACAAACAAGAAAAATAACAGCGAATACAATGTATAAGTAACATCAGCATAGAAAGTCAAGTAACACCAATCTATACAAGAAACCTTTAACATGAAATTGAAAAAACTGCAATAACTAAAAGTAACACCAGCATAAAAAGTCAAGTAACAACAGTCTATATAAGGAACCTCGAACATGAAATTCAAGAAATTGTAGTAAAATAAGAAAATAACAGCGAATACGACGTATAAGTAACATCATCATAGAAAGTCAAGTAACATCGGTTCGCTAGTTTTTCCTAGTTTTCGTGGAGCTAGAAAAAACCAGGAACCTATAACATGAAGCTGCAATCAAACAAGAAAAGTAACAACGAATACAATGTATAAGTAACACCAACATAGAAAATCAAGTAACACCTGTCAATAACTTTCTCCTTATTAGATGCGCGTCACACCATCAAGTTGATGGTGTGGCTAGTCACACAGCAGACGTGTTGCTTATCCAAACATGCATCTTTACCATGGAACCAATTAAATAGTAAAAGGTTTGCAGGTCTTAGATCCTTCCTAGCCTCTGAGAGGAAAACCGTTGGAGCCTCCTTACGCACCACGATCCCAACTTTGGAGCAAATATCAACAAGAATATCACACACCATCATTATTATTATTAATTGAATTGAACTGAAATGAACTGAACTGAAATGAATGCTCCTGAAGTTAATTGCACTGAACTAAAACTAAAATTAAGCCAAAAAGGACAGGGCCTTAGTCACGGACGTTACAGCACGAGACAACCGTAACATGAACCTACACAACCCGACACATAAACCTACATGTCCCGACACGTGACCACCTCCAACGCGTGGATGGTGCAGGGGTCTGCACGTAGATCTACGTGCACCTGCACCAAAACGCAAAAACATTAAAAGAAAGCGCAAAAAACAAAAAAATGAAAAAGAACATAAAAAACTAAACAGAAAGAACTAGAGTAAACAAAAAGAACATTAACTAAACCTGAAAAGAACACTAATGTCAAAAAACTAAAGAAAATATACAAAAATGAAAATAACATATTATCTCTCCTGATAAGTGATAACTATAAAAAGAACAACTATTTTTCAAAAAGAACATCGTGTGAAAAATGCAACAGAAAAACAAAAAAAAACATATTATCGATAATATTATTAAATATTAAAAAACTGTAAAAAAGTTAAAGAACACAAAATAATTAAAAAAAGAACAACAACTTTTTTACAAAACACAAAGACCAGAATCAAAAGAAAAATAAAATAACAAAAACTAAAAAAAAACGACAACAAAAAAAGAAAAAAGGAACAGAACACATGAAAAAGAACAACATTTTCTTTTTCCTTATCAAACAAAAGAACATAATGAAAGAGACGAAAAGAACAACAACTCTATGTTCTTTTATTAGTTGTATTTGTTCTTTTCAAACCAATTAATGTTCTAATTAAAAAGACGAAAACGACGATATTTTGATGCACTTAAAACTAGATCTATATTTTTATTTAAATGTATTTTTGTTTTTATCCCACACATCAGATCTATGTTCTTTTATTAAGTGTTATTTGTTCTATTCAAACGATTTTATGTTCTAATTAAAAAGACAAAACGACGATTTTTTGATGCAATTAAAACTAAATCTATATTTTTTTCAAAAGTATTTTTGTTCTTTTACCACGAATCAGACTATGTTCTTTTTTAAGTGGTATTTGTTCTTTTCAAACCATTATATGTTCTTTTTTAACAATCTATGTACGTTGATATAAAAGAAAAAACTATGTTGATTTAAAAGAACAAACTATGTTGATGACACAGTAAAAGTAAAGTTGTGAAAAAGAACATAACAATCTGAAAAGAACATTAGAGAAAAAAACAAGGAAACGTACCTTAAACACTTGATCAACATTTATCAGGAGATCAACATTAAACTAGTATTTTTCTTAATTCACTCATTTTCAACAAACAAGAAACATTCAGAAGGAATTTTAGAGAGAGAATAAGGAGAAAATGTATTTTTTACTCTTTCATTCACCATCTCACTCTTTCTCTCTCAAAAAATCTCTCTTATGTTGAGAGAATATAAATCCTCTCTTCTCTCTCTCTCTCTCTAAAATGTATTTCTAAAATGACTAATGGTTATGACTCATAAGTACAATTATTATATATACAGTTGCTGAAAAATAGAAAATGAACAAATAGGAAGTAGAATCAAAGAATTGAAGAACAGAGAAGGAGAAAAGAAAAATTGTTAAAGAGTGCATAATGAGAACCGTGCACGTGTTTTTATTTTGTTCTTTTAACAGCTTATTATAAAAAGAACAAATGAAAAGTTTTAAAGAACAAATATAGAGACCAAAAGAACAAGGCAAGTACTTTGTCCCACAATAACATATGATTCGGAATCATCATTTTCATCATCCTGTTATGAATTATCAAGCACATTATTCATAATATCTGAAAAAATAATAGGTTAATATGTATAAAAACAAGAAAAAGAACGCAATCAAAAGAACAAAGGATAAATAAAAGGCAACAAGAAAAATAACACAATAAAATAAAAAGAACAAGTTATGAAATGCAAATGAAATTGAAAATAATAGAAAAGAAGAACACAATAAAATAAAAGAACAAATTATGAAACGCAAATGGTCTATTTTTCTACTATAATGTTCTTTTAATACAAGCATAATGTAACTGTTCTTTTCATTCGAGCATATGTTCTTTTAATACGTAAAACTGTTCTTTTCTGGAAAAAAACGTAATTACATAATCAAAATCTTCAAAATCAACGATTTCAACGAAATCAGTGTGTTATTACATAATTTGATTCATTAAAATCATCAAATTCATCAAAACACGATTATTACAAAATCAAAATCATCAAAATAGTCAAAATCATCAAAAACACAACTATTACAAAATCAAAATCAAAATCATCAAAACATGCCCTTTGTTATTACAAAATTGAAAAATTACCTTCCAAAATCTGATTATCAGCTGTAGAATTCAGATTTGAAGAAGAAGAATCAATTTAATTTGATGTTGAAGCAGAAAAATTAACGAATTTTTGGGAATTTTCATGAATTTCTCTCTCTAAAACCCATTTTAGAAAACCTAGTTTGCACTTTCTCTCTCCTCTTCACAGTTTGAATTCAAAACATAAAACCCAGAAGAATATATATCGCAAAAATAACACAAATCTAATAAAAGCGCGATAAGCATAACTGAAAAGAACAGAGCCTTTAATGTTCTTTTGTTTAGGGGAATTGTTCTTTTGTTCAAGGATATTGTTCTTTTTTCTGGGAATTTACTGAAAACACGCGTTTTGTGTTAAATGTTGGTCGTTTTAATCCCGGTGCACCTAGAGCTACGTGCACACGCCTGCACCATCCAACTTGCGGACCACCTCGGCCTCAAAATAACCCCAAAATTTACCTAATGTTAAAATCGTCTTTTAGTGAAAAGGAAAAGTATGAACTATGAAGCCACCAATCGACGAGCAGAGAGTTTGGTAGAGTCAAAGAATATGAATGATTCACGCACGAACTCCTATAAAAATCACCCACCATTTCACAATTCCACCATTTTTGCCGAGCTCAATCAAGCCCTCTTTCTCTCTCCTCTTTCTTACTCCACCCGAAATACACAGTGATTGACCAATAGTCAAAGACTCAAAGGAGAGAGAGAGGAAGGGGATTGACCATTAAGCCATGGATAACTTGCAGTCTCACAAGAAGGAGATGGTGGGCATTGCAGTTGCTGTTGCTGCCATTGGTGTTGGCACTGCCTATTATTTATATCTTTCCAAAAATACCAAATCCAAACGTATTCATCTCTCTCTATCTTTTTGTTTTAATTTTTGGGTTCTTTGTATTAGTATTTAGATGATTTTGTTGATGTTTTTTCTGTTTAATTTGCAGTTATTGTTCAGTTATTAATTCTGTGTTTCTGTTAGATTCTGTTTATAATATTGTAGGTTTTATAATACGAAAATATTGAATTTTGAAAAAAAGAATATAAAATTCTAGGCATAAACAATTCTGGGAATCTGGGTTACTCAGATATGGACTGGAATATGAATATGAATTTGTTAATGATAAGAAGAGGTGGGTACTTTGACTAAAGATTCTAGGGATATTTGAATCAAAATATAATACTATATATGTGAGGTTTGGAATCTTGAAATTCTGGTTGCTCTTGAGAAACTAAGAGATTTAATGCTTGAGTACTGGCACTATGAAATCTATTGGCATTTGTATAACCAGTTGATATGATTGAGATTAAAGAGGTTTCGGTGATGGGGAATAGAAATAGGGTTGATGTCGTAAGTTGTAGTTGGCCTGCAAATGGTCTGTAATGCTTTATCAGGCTCTCTTTCAATAACAATGTCAAATTCTTGATCCCGAACAGCTGACCAGGCTCTCTTCTCTGAATTGTTTTTTCTGATGTTAAAGTTGAGTTTTTTTTATTAGTGACATTGTAAGACCAGTTTAAGTTGTACTAGTCACTTGATGGAGGTCGCGGGGTTTTCATTTGATTTGTCATTGTGATCCTTTTTATGTTCAAAACTTCAAATTCAACTTCCATTTCATTGGGGTCTCTTGGATTGGTAGGTTGCTTGGACCCTGAAACGTTCAAGGAATTTAAGCTCGTGGAACGGACCGAGCTAAGTCATAATGTTGCGAAGTTTAGATTTGCTCTTCCTACACCAGATTCAGTGTTGGGTCTTCCAATTGGACAGCATATGAGTTGCAGGTTTGTGGGTTTGCATAGCAGCATTACATGAATATGATGCCTCTACAATTTAACATTCTACATCCTTTAGATCCTGTGTCTATTTTTGATACTCATCGTTACTGATGCAGAGGAAAAGATGCTAAAGGTGAGGATGTTATGAAAGCTTATACACCTACAACGTTGGATTCTGATGTAGGGTATTTTGAGTTAGTCATAAAGGTATACCATTATACTTGATGCCATAATGTCTCTGTTAGCTCCACTTCTTAGTTTGTGTATCATGTTGTTTTCATTTGGCTATAAAGTAAATTTTGCAATGATTCTAGATGTATCCACAAGGAAGAATGTCGCACCATTTCCGAGAGATGCGTGAAGGTGATTACCTGTCTGTCAAGGGGCCCAAGGTTTGTCATTCTTCCTTTAGAATTCCAGATATCTTGTAGATGAATTGGTTTTGCATAACTAATAGGGATAGTATACCGTGGGAAACTAGGATGAGTGTTTACCATGGATGTGTTTCAGTTACCAATATGATTTTGCTTACCTCTGCAGGGACGTTTTAAGTATCAGCCTGGAAAAGTTAGAGCTTTTGGTATGATTGCTGGAGGTACAGGAATTACTCCAATGTTTCAGGTCAGTCAATGTGGTGTAAAATATATGAATTTTTTATATGACCTGCTTTTCATACTCAGGATGATCAAATGAGGCCTGGTTTCATTATCTGTTTGCCATTTTGTTAGGTCGCTAGAGCCATATTAGAGAATTCAAGTGATAAGACCAAAGTTCATTTAATTTATGCAAATGTCACATATGATGATATTCTTTTAAAGGTAATTCCAACTTTCATATGTTTTTCTATAGTTTTATTACTCACTCTCATGGTTATTGCTTTGCTTTTACCCAATCTCTATTAGTGTCATACAGCCTGCCATATAATGTGTGATTGCTAGAGTTTTCAGCTCAAGCCACTGCTTCTATGACAGCTTGGATTTCTGTTTTGCAGGAAGAGCTAGATAGTTTTGCCCACAAGTTTCCAGATCAGTTTTCCATTTACTATGTCCTGAATGAGGTATTAGATTTTATTCATTTGATCTTGGTGAAGTTTTGCCAGCTTATCTTAAGTAAATGGAAGACAAGAAATTTTTTCTGCAAACTTTCTTCGCACTAAATGAGCCCTCTTTTAGACCTGGACATTACTGCTTGATTGTTGACTGATAATGTAATAGCAAGCTGTTGATTATTTTTCTAGAATCACAATGTTTAGTTTTGGTTACTCCACATATTTTAGTTTTAGGCTATGGTATGTTGACTTCATTTGTCAGGCAGAGTTGGTTCAAGCATGCGTAAGATCTAGCCAGTGCTTGGTTTCTTGTGATTAGGTTATACAAGAGAATTGATACAGGGACATCGAAAAAGAGTATCAAGCAGTGTCAGTGTCATGCATAGAAGACTACTTAAAATCAAATGTTTAAGATATCAGTATTAAGCATTGTGAGGGTCGTGTATAGAGACTATAGGCTATGGTTAAAGTGGTCAATTTGCTAGGAATTTCAGGAATCTGAAGAGTTTGTAGTAGTATCAGATAACATGCATAGTATACTAATCGAATCTCAGGAGAGTTTAGTATACTGATGAAAAGAAGTCTATCTAGGGTATAGTTAGTACGATACAGTACTTGTTATCTAGATACTTGATTAATTATCGTCTGTCAAAATCTGAGAGAACTGGGAATGGATTATTGGAGTAAGATACTAGGTTGCTTTGGGGGTGTAAGAGAGCCGCAGAGGGACTAGTAATTTCCACCTTGTGGAATTCCTGTTTTCTTGTGGACAAGCATAGGCTATCAAACCGGTATGAAAAGTTGTACGAATTCATTGCTGGTGAAACAGGGTAGTCAGTTGAAGTTGTTATCCTAGTGATTCATCGGGTAGGTTAGTATATGCGACAACCATTCAGTTTCCATTCTGTCAACTTGTTCCATGTCTTAACACTTTTGTGTTAACCTTTGCTAAGATGGTAAAAGAGCAGGAAAATCAGACTAATTTCAATGCGGTGAGTAAACCACCATTGACAATTACCATAGTATGGACTATGTAGCCATTCACTCATTTGCACCTCACTGAAGCAATCAACAACAGTTATGGCATGCGTAAATATTTACTACAATACTTACATGTAAGAAGGGCCTGTGGCTCTGTTGTGGCACTGAGCGTGCACTAATCTTTTGAAGTCTTTTCATGGAAGATGTGATTTAAGTTGGCATTTGCATATTGAAACCAAGGAATGATATTTCTTAAACAGGAAAGGAAGGGATTTGAGCTTTTCTAATACTTGTATATAAATGTTTTTGTCCTCCTTAGCCACCTAAAGAATGGAGTGGAGGAGTCGGTTTTGTATCTGCAAAAATGATACAGGATCATTGCCCTGAACCTGCCTCTGATATTCAGGTACACCTTTGCTAATCTTTACTGAATTTGTCCTCTAACCTCGTCATATAATCCAAAATTTAAAGACTAACAAATAGTATTAACAATGAATTGTCCTCAGATGTTGAGGTGTGGACCGCCTCCAATGAACAAGGCCATGGCTGCTCATCTTGAATCTCTAGGATACACTTCCCAGATGCAATTCCAATTTTAAAGTTAACTTATCTATATCGATTTTTTCCCTCTTTTTTGTCTCCTACTACCATGGGGGGCTTATATTATTCAACAATATAATATTTTTTGTCATCATGGACAAAATGGTTGAAACACTGATGATCCTCATTTTGGATGCTGATAACTGCAGATTATCGTTGGTTGAACATTAAATCGAGTCAGATTCTTCTGTTTTTTTTTTTTTTACTTATTTCCTACAACAGTAAGGCTAGCAGAGTTTTATTGTGTCCGTCAATCTAACTATATCTTACATTCTTACACCATCACTGAATTGCTCCTTCTGCCTGTACAAAATGTGCTGCACCAAAAAGGCCTCGAGTTAGAGGTGTTAACAGAAACAATTCTTGACCGATTTTCAGAGTTGAATGAGAAACTAGTTATCTTTGGCAAGTATGGCTGCTTCTCATCATCAAAACGTTTCCTGATTTTCCATTTTCCCGTACATCCTTATTCGGGTTTAATCTTGATTGAGTTGATCAAACCTCATTAAAAATACCAATTAAAAATTCAGTATGGTTAATCAGATATCATGTTACCTTCTCCCATTTTCTCTATACTTGGTTTGTTTGTCTTGTTATTCATTGTGGTTTGCCCATTTTAGTGCAATTTTAGACTTTTCATGCGTTGTATGAAAATTCGTCTTGATATCTTTACAACAACGGATCATAACCCGAATTTTGGCTTTTCTCTTCACTAGGTCTGATATGTTTTTCTAGCTTCTAGTCTGGTTCATTGGATTCTTCCTGGTGTAGTTTGAATGTTTTATGTGAGTATTTTTTGTTTCAAGCCTTTGCTGACAAACAAGAGAGTTATTGCCTATTGAAAATGAGTTGTTTGATAAGCGATTGGGCATCTGTGCACTTCTATCCCAAAAAATGAAGATTTTGGAAGAAGTTTGGGGCTTTTGCACGTCCTGATTTTGAGGATTCGCTAATATTGTTTTCGTATGTAATGTTGATTTTTTACTTATTAGTAAAACCTTGTTGTAACATTTTGTCCGAACTTATATCATCTTGACATAACTGAACTTATGTTGTGAATAATATAAACATGCTAGTCTGTGGTTAAAAATTTTATTTTTTGTCTAATGTAATATATTGCGCGAAAATATACAATAATTTTTACTTACCTATTAACACAATATTCATATTTTTTATGTAGGATAAGGGCCATGTTGAAATTAGGGTGTGAATCAATATATGTTAATTTAGACAACGTTTGGTGAAAGCACATTAGGTAAATTTATTGTGTTATACCAGAACCCTCCACTTAATGCAAAACATTCATTTTGGAAATTCTGACCATTTTTAGTGAGATAGAGTTACATACTCATATGAAACTACCAAATTTACACAATTGAGTACTGTATTAAACTAGGGGAGGTTGTTAACTGGATTTGACAACTTGATTAAGGGTTTTAAGTAAGTGAAAATCATAAGCTAAAAGATAGCATACGATAGCATACATGTGCTTGATAAGAAATGTGAATACAAGTTTGATAGGGTAATGCTTACCCAAAATGACAAAAAAACAAGAGAATATTTTGAGCAAAGTAGTTGGTAATTTATCATTAGTCGTCATTATTATTATTAGCCCGAAACTTAAAACTATTTTTAATCAACAACTTTTTAATGTAGGCGCTCTAACTTGTCTAACAGTGACACGGAAAAATGAAATTGAAGTGATAAAGGTGCATATTTCTGCATTGATCTACTAAATGTGAATGAAATTTAGCTCCACGTACATCCAAATTAGCTACTCAATCAAATAATCAGTGAAGAATACTGTAAATTTAACCATGAAACAGAAGTTTGTGTTAATTGGTGGAAACAATTAATCAAACAACTCAAATAACCTAAGCTGTGGGCTACGATCTACAAATAAAGTTGGTTTGTCCTTTGCTTGCTTCTTGGTCTTCAAACTTATTCTTAGTGGTCCCTATCCCAACTATAAAACTAGAAAATAAAATGATGCAGGTGAATATCAGATTGCCAAAATTAATAACACTCCCCTCTCTTTACGTAGAGATCTCTAATCGTACTTCATTTGTTCCTAAATATTCATCCTTTTAGCTGTGGAGTCCCGAGTTCGAGTCTCCTACCCTAAGACAATTCTCACCCTTATATGAGCATGTACTACTAAAAATAATACGTAGTACATTAATTAAGGTAGTTAGGTGAAATGGTAGTAGATGGCCAAATCTTAAAGGAAGAGTTTCACAAATTTGACACAACAGTAATGCTTATAGATTTGTCAACTTTGATTGCTAATGATACCACTACCCAATCATTCCTAATTAACTTACAAATTAGAACACTGGACATGAATGTCAGAGATTATGGATCAACTGTAGAAATCTCATTAGAAAATCAATGAAGCTCAATCAATAATATTTGAATAAAGATAATGCACCAAATAATAACCCTGGAAGTTTGATTCGAGTCGTCCTAACAGGTTAAGGTCGCTTTCTCGTAATATAATAAAATAAACATGAAGAAAGAAAAACTACCATGGTGCAAAAACAAAATCTGCTTCTTTCTTTTGCATTAATTTCCTAGAAGCAGCCAAAGATCAGTTCAGAAACTGAGAAAAGATCAGTTCTTAAACAAGAACACTAGAAAAGAATTGTAATTCATCAGAAATGATGATTAAGATTGTCTGTTTGGTTTCCTTTCCTTATCAATAAAAAATAAAAAATAAAAAATAAAAACAAAAACAAAAAAATCTTCCACCAATGCAACCAAACAGTCTGTACCCTGTACACTCTATCTGCATTCTCAATTTCTCATGGAACCCATATGATATGACCCACCTTAAGAATAATCCATTTCCTTTTTGAACTTTTAGGGGCCCCACAAAGTTTCCACATTTCCCACAAAGCAAAACTTTCATGCATGCCCATTGAAACTTCCAACCTACCATGCCACAAACTGTGAGTTCCCCTCTTCCTCAATTGGGGCAGGAAGGTTAAGATCAATCAAAGGAGGCTGGTGTTGGTGTTGGTGCTGGTGCTGGTGCTGGTGCTGCTGCCTCGGTGGCGGTGGCGGGCGCTCTACTTTCGACTTCTCCCCCGTGTTCAGGTTCATGTTCCGGTTGGCGGCTCCCATCATATGGGACCTCTTGTGACCCCCTAATGCTTGGCCTGACTTAAACACCCTGGGACAATATGGACACTTGTGACCCTTTACTTTCTTTGATTTGCTGCTAGTAGTGGATGCAGCCACTAAATTCTTATTTTTAGCATTAATCTTAGTATTATTATTATTATTAGTGATAACAGTATTAGTGTTGTCTAATGCTTGGTATTTGCCCCCTTTAATAATAATACTAGTATTACCATAATAATCCTGCTTAATCATCATCTTGTTCTTCTTCTTCTTCTTACTCGAATTTTCGTCTGATTCAGGATTAGTGTCAAATCTGCTGTAATCACCCACTAATCCTTCCCTAATCTTTCTCTTCCTAGAACCATCATTAAACCCATCAACAGAATCATCTGATTCTAGCTCCTTAGCACCATTCTCAAAATACCCAGAATCTGAATTATCCATAATCTCATGATTAGTAACATTAATCTTCTTTTCAGCCTGCTTAATCACCTTGTTTTTATCATGATTAGTACCCTTAATCTTGAAAATTCCCAGATGATTAGTGGAAGATCCTCCTTCTAAGATGACAGAGTTGTTATCAGAGGATTCAGCAGTAAAATTAAAGCAACTCTTTTTAGTAATTCCTGATGAATCCCTAGAAAGCATCATTAAACATATAGCAACTTCCTCTTGTTCATGTTGATCAATTTCAGAGTGGTTCGATGATGACCCACCACCACCACCACCACCACCGTAACAACCACCAATAGTAGTAGTAGAAGGAGTGAGAGACCTGTACCTTAACAAGGAGGATCGGGTTCGGCGCTTGGACATGGATTTGTTGTTATTATCAGAATGAGACTCCATGGTTAAGATCAGCTGATCTTTACTATCACTTGACCATGAGTTATCATCATCTTCATCATCTTCTTCATCCTTAAAGTTCCTTTCTTTCTCAGAATGGCTGCTCATATGCCCACACAATGCTTTAAGGGAATGAAACCCTTTTCCACATTGCTTGCATACCCTTTCCCTTTCCCTTTCCTGCTGGAACTGATTCAGTTGTTGTTGGTGTTTGGTATGAATTGTTGAATCAACCAATCTCCAAGTTTTCTTAGGATTCTCTCTGAGCCCATACCCTGAAATCTTCCCTCCTTCACTCCCGTTCCCATGCCCATTGCCAAGCCCGAATTCATCTTCTTCCTCATCTTCATCGTCTTCATCGTCATAAACATCAAATTTGGGAATGGCAATGGGAATCGGAATGGGCTGTCTGTTTCTGTTACTAATGACATGAGACCTCATGTGACCTCCTAAGGACTTCCCACTTGGGTATCTCTTGTTGCAAAGCTTACAAGGATGCTTCAATTCTTCTTCATCTCTTTTCTCCTCCATTTTTTCTAAACAATATATTTTTTTTTAATTTTTGAAATTTGATTTTGAAGAGAGAAAAAGTAAAATCAGTTGAGATTTTAGAGGATTAAAAACCCAGAATCAGTGGGACTGTGAAAAGGAAGGAATTGTTGTTATAAATAAAATTAATAAAGATGGAAAGTTTTGTTTGGTGAAAACAGAGGAGAGAGAACGAGAAAGAGTATTAAATCTGGTAAAATGGTATGGAACGGATCACGAAGTTTCATGCTTATTGTCAGGAGATCCAGGAGAGAGAAAAACAAGAGGGAGAGAGAGAGAGTTGGCGAGTGAGAGAAAGGAGGAAGAGAGAATCAAAGTGCAGAGATGTTGACACTTATTTTTAAATACAAGTACAAGATCCGACCCATCTAAATAATGTGACTCCCTTTCCTTTCCTTCTCTAGTCTCTACCGTTCTCTCCACCTCCTTCCCTACTTGCTCTACTTTCGGCCTCGTTGTCAACCTTTCATTCTCTCGCTCTCAATTCCTCGTTTTCCGGCTAGAGTTCCTATTCATTTCTTTCTGGGTTAAATTCTCCGGGCAGTCCGAATTGGTGCTGTTCAAATTGATGCATTTTGCTAAGGAGAAAATCCCGAATTATGATTACGGGGTGATTTGGTGGGTAGAGTTGAGGAGAGAGAAAAGGTTTTTGGAAGAGTGTTGTCGGGTTTTGCGATCATCTGGGTTTATGTTTAGGGATGATTAGGCTTCTGTTCTGAAAGGTACACATTAATTTATTAATTCTTGGTTTCTTTTAGATTCTGTTTTATAATAGTACGGAGTATTGTTTGTGTTGAAAAAAGAAAAAAGAATTCTGGGTTACTCAGATACTCTGTATTACTGAGTAGGAACGATAGATAGTGTATCTAGAATAATTGTGGCGTATGTTAAAGTTTTGTATTGTTAATAGGTTAATCCGTAGGAGTTAGACGTGGTGTTAGGGTTGTATATAAGTTGATAATACTAACGAAAGAATGGTAAGCCTAATATAAATTTGTTGAGTTTAACAATGGAAACCAGTTGGTTTGATTAAGATAAAGAGGTTTCAATGATGGGGGAACAAAAATAGGGGTTGATGTTGTGAGTTGTAGTTGGCCTGTAATGCTTGATCAGGCTCTCATTCAACAACAATGTCAGCTCTCATCTATAGACTATAGACTATAGATTGTGTGTGTATTTCTTTTAAACAGTTCCGATGTGTTTATCTTATCGTACATCATATTTAAATAAGAACAAGTTGTTAAAAACTCGCAAAAGAGCAGGAAACCAAAGTAATTTCAATTCATTGGGTAAACAACCAATCCATTGGGAATTATCATAGTATGTAGTCATTCACTCATTCAAGCAATAAACAAGGACTTTAGAGTTTATACATGGAAGAAGGGCCTGTGGTCGGGCATGCTCAAGTCTTTTCTTGAAGATGTTGAAACTAAGGACTGCTTTCTTAAACAGAAGAGGAAGATATTTTGAGCTTTTCTAATATGTAAATATTTTTCAACAACCTGGAGAATAAAATTGTATCTGCGAATTCAAATGATACAGTCCCTGAACCTGCATCTGATATTCAGGCTACCAGAGTTATGCAAGATCGAGTATAAACACAATTACTTGATCCAAGCATATTTTAGAATTTAGAAATATATGGAGGATGCATCATAAACTTCAAATGTGTTGAGCGACCTGCATCATCTTATCGATCTGTTGCCTGCAAAAACAATTTCAGAAACTATATTTAAGCATCTGTTACCTCCACCAAATTCAGCTTACGTTACCAACTACGGAGTACTCATTAACCTTGTCTTAAAGATATCTAGACGATCATTCATATGAAAAGACTAAATGCACTCAATAATACAGGACAACCCATCTAGAGCAAAGAGAAAATGAGGAAAATCAAGGTAAAAACTATAAACTAATCAAATTTGAGGGAAAACAAAGGTTTGCAGTGGAATTCTTTTTCCGATTTTCTCAAATTGAGGGCAATTGATGTGGAGGGAAGATATCTACAAGTAGAGAAAAGAGACCGTCACGTGCCCATCATGTGATGGCAACCAATGCCGGATAGTGGGAAGAAGTTGTCTCACAAATAAATTTTTGTTTAAGATTGTTTCTCACAAAATCTAAACCAGAGAGCTCTTTTTTGGCAAATTTGACGAAAATTAATGGAAATTGAGGGAAATGGTATCTAGCATACTAACACTGCTATATTCGACTTACTAGTTTAGGGCCCGTGTAACGCATGGCTACTACTAAAACAATTTATTATTTTAATAGTAGCTAAAAGAATTGTGATATTAGCAAAACATGAAAGTAAAAAGGATATATGAAAAAATATAAATTCAAAGTTGTGTAAAAAATATATTAAAATGAACTAAATTTGCATATTACTACACAAAGTTAAAATTATAGTGTAGAACGATCTAACAACGTTAACCAAACCCGTATGATTCAAGACTAATTTTCGAAAAGACCCGACCATAACCAAGTTAGTCAAATACAACATATTTTGAATTGAGTAAAATCTTGATAAATAAACTGATATGTTAGTCTACTTATCATGTATTATTATTTTAATTAACATTCTTACTTACCAATTACTCCGTACCATGTATTGTATTATTAATAGTAGACTAACATTAGAAGTTCATTTTCAGTATTTTTTATATTTCTTATCAGATTAAAAAGTTATAATATAATACATAAATAAAATTATATCATAAAGGACAAAATAATACTGATTTAGCTTTCCTCCAATAATATAGTATGTAGTACATATCTATGGTAATTAAAATATATTTTTATCTTAGTTTCCTAAAAAAAACGTAACGTAATTTATTTATTTTAAAGTAAAAAATAAAAAAATATTTTGGCGGGAAAAAATCGCATCAGGAATTGACACGTGTCATTCCTGGTGTCTCTTTTAGTATGTAGTAATAGATTTTATACCAAAATCATGTAATTGAATGTATTTCAACTTATTTTATATTATTTTTATTTTGTTTTGTTTTTCGAAAAAACACGTTTGTGTATGAATTTGTGTTAAAAAATAATTGTTTTAACTTATTTTGTCGAAACAAAAAATATCAAACATAATATGGGCTAAATTACAATTCCACTTGCATGGACCCGGTCCACCATAAGATTACCATGGACCAGGGTAATTAGGTAATTTTAACAGTGAGTAAATTATAGAAATTGTAGGTTCTGTAAAGTAACTATATCTCCAGAATAATAACTATGAACATAATAATGATAAGAATAATTATTCTATCCAAAGAGTAACTATATCATATAGAAAAGTAATTTTAACTGTAAAACAATTACTACTATATATTCATTCTTGCAGACAAAAAGAGTAAATTATAGAAACTATAGGTTCTGTAAAGTAACTATATTTTCAGAATAGTAACTATGAAATAAATAATAATAATAATATAGTAATTTCGATGAGAACAATTATTCTATCCAAAGATTAACTATATTATATAGAAGAATAACTTTAGCTGTAAAACAATTACTATATTATAAAAATAAACAATATGATATAGATGGTTTAGAGGTCATATAGTAATTTTTCTATTATATATCACATAATTACTGAAATATAAAAGAGTAACTATATCAAAAGTAACAGTAATTATAACTCTTGAACAATAATAAAGAAAACATTAACTACTTGGCTAGTTGTTTTAGCTACGACATTCTAATTCTTTGCATCTATTAAATAACCCATGTTAAACTCAAATGTTTTTTGAACTAAAAAATACTAATCGACACGTCCACGTGGACCACGTCTCTTTTTTCCACCAACACATCATGTCCTTCCTCTACCACTTTCTTGGTTTCCATTGTTGTCAGGATTTCTTCTTCTCCTGCTTTTGTTTTCCTTGCAGAATTTATTCTTTGCACGATTTCAAATCTGGGTGCATCATCTTTGTATTTCTGAATCAATAATATTTAAACTATGTTAATAAATTAACATTTAAATATGAAAAAATAACATAGTAACTATGTAAAACGTGTAGTTTCTATTATGCATCATATAGTAACTCTTACAATTAACGATGGTAAAATACTTGCAGAATTGCATATATAGTTATTGTTATTGTTATAGTCATATAGTTACTGTTAAAATAATATAGTCACTTTTATTAATAATAACATAGAGTACAAAGAAAGATCATAAAAAGAACATATTGATAAGATAATAACTATTAAAAATATATAGTTACTATTATACATGATATAGTAACTCTTAATATTAATGATAGTCATATACGAGCAAGGTTGTAGATATAGTTATTGTTATGATCATATAGTTGTTGTGATCATAACATAGTAACTCTTATTACTAATAACATAGAAGACAACAAAGAACATGAAAATAACATTATAATATACATAAAAAACTATACCAAACATATAGTTACTATAATACAACATATAATACCTATAAATATTATTGATGGTCATTTAGTCACAGAGTTGCAGACATAGTTGATGTGATAATAATATAGTAACTCTATCCATAATACAGTAACTATATCATTAAAAATATAGAATAACATTAAAACATGCACATAACATAATAAACTAACATAGTACCTATTTCAAAAATATAGTAACTATATAAAACGTACAATAACTATTAAAGAAAATAAACATATGGTAACAAGTCATGATAAAATAAACATAATATCTATTTCAAACATATAGTAACTATATAAATAATATAGTAACTATTGAAGAAAATAAACATATGGTAACACATCATGATAAAATAAACATAGTACCTATTTCAAACATATAGTAACTAATATAATAATATAGTAACTATTGTACACATATAGTAACCATCATAATCACACAACAACTAGCTTAACATATAGTGACTATTATTATAATATAGTAACTATTGTACAAATATAGTAACCATTATAATCATATAGTCACTATCTAAGAAGCAGACAAAAATATACTCGAAATAACATATTACATAATGTAATCGTATAGTAACTATTATTTATCAAAAAGTCACTATAAACTGTTCTTAACATAGTAACTATCTTAAACACATAGTTATTGTTTTAAATTTATAATAACTTTCTAAAAAATATAGTAACTATTTTAAACACATAGTTACTGTTTAAAGTTATAGTAACTTTTTAAAAAATATAGTTACTCTAAAAACTACTACTAACATAAACACAATGAATATTCCAATGACTATTAAAAACATTATTTCGCAACATAAATTAAAGGTAACTATATCATTTATATACTAACTATATGAAACACTAACCCTAATTTCACCCAAACAACAAACACTATTTCTACCTCTTGTGCTTTGTTGCATCAATTCTTAAAGTTCACAGCCTTTGTCTCTTTTTTCTAAATTTAAGGCATTATTTCTTCTTATACAAATGATATTGTAAAGTATTTTTGGAGATTCGTCACTAGATAGTGCAACTTTAGGACCTGGAATAACATGTACGTGATTGATACTTCGTATTATTTTCTTATACAAATATCAAATATATAGTAACTATATAAACCATATAGTAATTATATAAAACATATAGTGACTATTATTAAAATATAATAACTATTGAACACATATAGTAACCATTATAATCATATAGTCACTATCTAAGAAGCGCCCAAATACATACTCTAAATAACATAGTACATAATGTAATCATATAGTAACTATTATTTATCAAAAAGTCACTATAAACTGTTCATAACATAATAACTATCTTAAACACATAGTTACTGTTTTAAACTTATAATAACTTTCTAAAAAATATAGTGACTATTTTAAACACATAGTTACTGTTTTAAAGTTATAGTAACTTTTAAAAAAAGTATAGTTACTCTAAAAACTACTACTAACATAAACACAACGAACATTCCAGTGACTATTAAAAACACTAATTCGCAACATAAATTAAAGGTGACTATATCATTTATATACTAACTATGTGAAACACTAACCCTAATTTCAACAAAACAACAAACATTTCGAATCACTCAACAAAATAATAACTATTGTACACATATAGTAACTGTTGTACACATATAGTAACCATTAAAATAATATAGTAACTATTGTACACATATAGTAACCATTAAAATTACATAGTACCTCTTTAAACCATATAGTTACTGTATTACTCATATAGTTACTATTTAAAATCGTGAAGTCACTGATCGAATTCGCGATGTGAAAACGATACTTCGGTAAAAACACAAACAATAATTTCTTCAAAACAACAAATATTTTCAATTTTAAATAAAAATAGACTTAAAATTCTTTAAAAAACAACAAACCGAGATGTGATCTCTAAAAATTCTTGCGAAGATTTGTAGGCGAGCGCAAATTCTTCGATTCGATTTCGGCAACGACGAACCTCCTTCTTGATCTACTACTTCCTCCAATTTTTCTTCACCAAATAGATCCAATCATAAGAATTATAAGATAATTACGAAAAAAATCGAACAAAACCTAGAAATTTGGGCTAAATTTTGAAAAGTATAGAGAGAAAATGAAGAGAGAGAAAATGAAAGAGAATGAACAGAATGTAGATCTGAAATTTTGAAAAATAAAAAAGTTTAAAACGTATATAAAGTGGGCTAGACACAAATCTCATTAAAACTCTTCAAAACACATAGTAACTCTTTAAAACACATAGTTACTGTAATACGCATATAGTTACTATTTAAAATTACAAAATAACTGTCACGTGACAATTACATATGTTACCCATAAAAATTACTCCGTTGCCCTGATCCACGCTAAATTAGCATGGACCAGGTTTATATTAAATAGCTAAATTATACCTTATCCCTAAAATTTTGTTGTCCAATCACTCCAATATCCTATCCTATTAAAAAAAAAAAAAAAATCCCATCCAATAGACTTATACTTTGATTCAATTATTTTGTTCGGTTTTTTTTTACATGAAAAAAAAGTCTTAGTTTTCTATCCCATAATACATGTACCGCTTCTTATTATTGGTTAATATTAATGTATTTTAGATATGAAAATAAATGATATTAAATTTGTTTTTTCTTCGTTTTACGGAAAATAAATATTTTTAACTAACTACAAGTATCAACTAGTAAGAAGAAAGTGGCACACTAATAAGACACAAAATGTAGATAGAAAGATGTTAGTTTGAAGCCCGTGCGATGCACGAGTTTCGTTTAACTTTTTATTACTAAATTACTTTATACTTATGTTATTAGGTTCCGTTTCGGGTATGAGTTTCGGTCTATATATACGTTCTTCCCCAAATCACTCAATTAACATAATATACAAAATTTAGGGAACAAAATAAGAAATCGAAGTGGTTAAGTGAAATAAACTTATTATGAACAGTTATTATTAACAGTTGAATAATAAAAATGTATTGTGTGTTAGACTATATCCCAAACTTATTTTTTAGTCTAAAAAAACTTCCGAATTTAGGAATGAACCAATGAAAAAGCTGGTTAAAACTTAAAAATTAAAAAATACATAAAAACGTTCTAGATTTCTATTACCTATTATGATTATGTAAATGCATATATAATTACATATTTCTAACTTAAATTTAATTTTTTTATAAATACATTGAAAAAAAAACGCACGAGCTTATATCTACAAAGTAATTAGAACTTTTAGGATAAATAAAAAAAAATTAAAATTTTAAATACAAAGTAACTAATTTCGATATTCCCTTTTTCTCACATTATCTTATGAAATTGTTATTCAAATAGAAAGAATTACGATAAGTTTAGGCTTCATAGAGAGGAGGATTAACCTTAAAGAGTTGAGAAGTGGGTGTGCTTTGGCTTTCTTGTTTTCTAATTTATCCATGCATGTTCGTAGCTTTTGAACAAATAAAATTTATCCCAATTAGTTAAATATATAAGTATCCATTTTACATAGAATGAAAATTCGTTTGCAACAAATGAAAGTGGAAATATGGAAAAACAAATGCAAAATAAATTTATGAGTAATTTTCGTTAAAAAACATATATATCAAACACACTGCAAAATCGTTTAAAAAATTAGGTGTGGTAGAGAAGATTAGAGAGATTTTATATGTGATATAAATTAGTCAATATCTTATCCAATATTGTTGAGAGTTGGGCCATTTTGTTAAACATAAATTAATTGGATTTGAAGTACGAAGGGTGTAACTTCTATTTTGGGACTGAATACACGGTAAGTTCATTTCTTAGTTATTATTTGTTAAACAGAAATATGTTTAATATGTTCTTCTTTATTTACTAATTAAATTTATTTTTCAATGTTTTAGGTCAAGCTGAAAGATCTTATTTCAAATCAGAGGTCAATGGACTCTGGAGAACAAATTTCTGAAGAGCTTTTAAGTAGTTGGAAACATTGGGTGAAGGTCATCAATGACCACGGATGGGATCTTAAAACTGTTGGAATGGTAAGTATGTATTCTTAATAGTTTAGAATTGATAGGAAATAGTTAAGACATGAAATTAATTGGTTAAGATTTTACATCATTTAGTTACTATTTTTCTAAATTTGTTTTTTTGATTAATTGGCAGTTTTTCTTGACCATTCATTATGAAGATCACTTGCATGTCTCTTTTGATCTTCAACTTCAAGGAGAAAATTCTTGTATATGTGGACAACATCATTTTTACGGAGGAGGAGTTTACAACATATAGGACAATGATGTCGTTCATCCTTGAAACGTTCTCCCATTTCCTGATAGATATATATTGAGCATATGGCAGTTGTCGATGTTTTACATTTTGAAATGACGTTTCTGGATTTCCCAGGGAGACAATAAAACCCAAATGATGTAGATTGCGGAGTTTTTCTGATGATGGCATTGCACTTCTTTGACGGAAAGAGTGATCTTTGCAAGGTAAGTCTCTTTTATTTAAGTATGTTAAACATTTTTAGTTAGTGTAAAAGAAATTACTTAAGTGTTAGACATGAATTAGTTTAACATTCAGTTTAGTTATTTTAATTATTCAACCAATTAGTTAAGTAGGTAAACCTGGTATTCAATTAGTTTAAGCAATGACATATATTAGTTAAGTAATTACATAGATTAGGTATGATTTTCACAGTTATAATGTTAAACCAATTAGCCAAATATAATTTTCTTTTTCTTTTTCTTTTTTCAGCGCGTTACCAAAATTCAGTGCAGAGCTAAGGTTAATTTGTAGTCACTTAGTTTTGACTAATATGAATGGAATTCAACAAAACATGCTCAAGGAAATTGAGGAATTCAATTCCGTGAAAGCTGGTACGTATTGCCTCTGCTATCCTTGAACGTCGATTGAAGAAGAAGTGAAGAAGAGATAAGAAGAATAAGAGAAGCGTAAATAAGAAAAAGATGTTGATGCCTAGTTGCAGGAACAACTGAAATTGAAGAAGGTCACAGCCGTGCAGAAGAGTTACAAACAATTTCCATGAAGAAGGCAGAGACACAGAAGGAATGAGAAGAAGCTTCTGACGTTGAAAACGTATAAAAAAGTCAAGGCATGGAACCAAGAAGACAGACACTCTTAAAGCTGGAGCAACTGAAGAAGAAACAACAACAACATCAAATGTATTAGTGGCACCATCAAGTCATCAACTGTATCAGCACCGCAAGCCAAAAAGCCTAAAATCGTTCATCCTAAAAAAATTAATGAGTGAAACTATTTAGCATGTGGTCCTTTGTAGTTGCAAATTAATTAAACAATTTTTATTGTTGGTTGTTTTTAGTTGTAATTATTTAAACAATTTAGCATGTAGTTAAGCCTGAAATTCAATTAGTTAAGCATTGGACCCAATTAGTTAAGCATGCAATTCAATTAGTTAAGTCTCAATTATATAAGCAACGTAATCAATTAGTTAAGTCTGAAATTCAGTTAGTTAAGATTTGGACCCAATTAGTTAAGCCTGCAATTCAATAAGTTAAGGAATAGAACAAATTAGTTAAGCCTACGTACAATTCAATTAATTAAGTCTCAAATTCAATTAGTTAGCTCTGCAATTCAATTAGTTAAGTCATATTTCCAATTAGTTAAGCAAAGTAACCAATTAGTTTCTTACTACAATATATCAGTTAAACACAATATTGCAATTTAGGAATTGAACACAAGTACTAAACACAACTGCACTCACACTAAATAGAGTTCACGCGCGCGTGGGGAAGTCGGTCGTTTGACAGGTGTGTGGCTGTTAGGCAGTCTGACATGAAAGCTTTTGAAAAACGTGTATAAATGATCGAACACCTGACCTCATTTGTTAAAAGTTACACTTCCTACCATCTTAACCAACTATAAACTTATGTTGTGTCTTTCCATATATGGCAATGACCTCATATCTTTCATCTGAGGATAAGGATATATTTTTTTTACAATAATTAATATATAATAAATCCCAAACCATTAAAATACTCACAGTTGGAGTACTATGCTTAAAATAGTGTTATGAGTCACAAAATGGTGAAATTCACTATTACTATGATTTTTTTTTTCATTCCTTCCCTTTAGATGCTTTATGTTTCTCGTTCAAACAACCTAGATTCAAGTCTTCTTAATTACATATTTTACCAATTTCTTTTCTTTGTTTCACTTTCTCCTTTTCTGATTTAATTTTACGGACTAATTTCAATATTTTGGGGGACCACGAGCGTTAGCGCGCGGTCCAACAACTAGTTTGATAAAAGTGAGTGCAAAAAAAAAAGAAAATGATTTATAAATTATTACTTTCCTAGCTTAGGTCTCAATTACAAAAAGCTCGGGGTAATAGAGGGAAGGGTAAACATTGACAGAGATTAAGTAATTAATCAACTAATTGTTGTGGGAAAAATTACCATGCCTTCGTGTACCAATGAGGATGCGACACATGACACGTATTACGCCCCCTAAGCAGAAACCATACGAAGACTACTCCACATCATGGGTATCAATCTACGTATCTACAATGTATATGTATTTGTATTTAAGAGTGTATAAATGTATGTGATGTACCTATACTTGAAAAGGGGCTTAAGTAGTAGGTATCCCAAGTAGTATGAATAAGCACAATAGGCCCAAAAAGCCCACTATTGCCAAAAGGGGCCAGAGAATTGTAAAGAGAAAGGACACATGTCCTCCTCCCATACCCTAGCCAATCATGTAAAGGGAATATTAGGTCACTCCCACAAAAACCTAGTACTATAAATAGTCCCACTTCCCTAGAAAAAAGGGTCACAATCAATACAATCAAGAGCAATTGATGCTCTGCCTTCTCTCTACTTTCTCTCTCTATAAAAATACAATCTTGTGAAATCCTTAGAAGTTACCGAAAAACCTCCAAGGTATCTCACCGGAAAAACCCCACAACATTTGGCGTTGTCTGTGGGGAGGTACGGTAACATGGAAGATCAACGACAGGACCACGATATTGGGCGGCCTACGCGAGTAGAGCGGCCACCCCTCGAAAGAGAAATGACTGAGCATCATACGCCGGCCACGAGAATCACTGGAGATGCCGCGCGAATATTTGCGGCCGGGCACACCCCGCGTCACGCTGCCGAGGTAGAGGTGCTCAGCGAGGAGGACGACCAGGCCAATCGCACCCCTCCTGGAGGACACCTGGATCCTCGGGCGGATACAGTAATAGAGGAGAACCCTGATATGCCTGTCTCTGTGGGTGCTCTTCGGGCTATTTTGGTTGAGTTCCAAGCTGATAAGGGAAAGACGAGTCTCTGAGGAGCTATGTGAAGAGATTCAATCTAGAGGCAGGGCAAATTCCGGATTTGCCAGATGGTGTTGCATTCGATAACTTCATTCGAGGGCTTAAAAATGGCTCTTTCAAGTTTGATCTGGTAAAGAAAAGCGTCCGAACAATGCCAGAAGTGCTGGATGAGGCCGAGGCCTTCATCCATGCAACAGAGATTTGCAGCGTCCCGAAAGATCCCAGAGGAAGTGATACCGCCGAGCCGGCGGCAAAAAAGGAGAAATTCGAAAAGAAGAGTCGGCCTAACGGGACGTGGGCTATTGCAAAAGAGTCAGACAGGGCTCCCGGGGCGGCAGGCCAGAAACGGTCCAGAACTTATGATCGGGAGCGATTTGAGTATAACACAGACATGTACACAATTCTAATGGACGTCGGGTCCAAATATGACATTGATCGTCCATTTCCCATGAAGTAGCCACCAGAAAGTAGGGACCCCAAACTGTACTGTCACTTTCACAGTGAAATTGGGCATGACACCAAAGAATGTAAGAGCTTGAAAAGGGCATTGGACGGCCTAGCCGCTAAGGGATTCTTAAAGAGTTATATCAGCAGGAACACGGGAGGTTCTGGCAAACCCTTCTACAAGAAGAACAAATCCCCTCCCTCAGAGGAAGATGGGAATCGTACTGACCCAGAGTGCGTAGCAGTCATCTCCGGAGGATTGGCCGCCGGCGGGCCGACCATGAGGGGCCAGAAGGATTATGCCAAGCGATTGGGGCAAGTGATGCTGTCCGGCAAGGCCACAGCTGACCCGTTTCCAAAAGTTGAAATCGGCGAGGCCGACCGTGGGAAAATCTCCACCCCGCATGACGATCCTTTGGTAATTGAGTTAAAGGTTGCTAATCTGAGGGTTAGGCGTATTTTGGTCGATACAGGAAGTTCGTCGGACATAATTAGTCTAGAGTGCTTGAACCGGCTGCAACATGATTCCTCAAAGATTGAGAAAATCCACTATCCCATTATAGGCTTCGGAGGTAGTATCATCCATCCAGTCAGCATTATTGCGGTTCCTCTGAGGATGGGAAATAAAAAGGAATCTCGACAAATGGACGTCCGTTTCCTCATAGTGAAAGACCTGACGGCGTATAACATCATCCTGGGGCGTCCTACCTTGAATAAGGCAAAGGCTGTCATTGTGACTCATCTGATGCTCCTTAAGTTTATCTGTGACGATGGGAGTGTCAGCACTATACATGGTGATTAGCAACAAGCTAGAGATTGCTATCTAACCACCTTGAGTCCAGAAGCATAGGGGACGGGTGAAGAGAAAGAGACATCGGGAAACAAACGAAAATGTGGCGACACACAACCCAAAATCGTCAAAGAAACATTAACTATCACAGCAGGGCGCATGGAAGAGAGACGCCCAGAGCCTGTTGGGGCTCATTTCGAATTGGTATTAAACACAGACAAACCTGACAGAGTAGTGCCCATCGGGATTCCTCCTGACGACCCGCTGACGGCAGAGTTGGTCCACCTACTGAGAGAATTTGAAGATATCTTTGCATTCACAGTGGACGAAATGCCGGGTATTGATCCTGCTGTGGCCGTCCATAAGCTGAATGTGGACCCAAACTTTAAGCCGGTTCGTCAGAAGAAAAGGAACCATGGGGAGGATAGAAATCAGGCGGCAGCAGCGGAAATACAAAAGTTGATGGAGGCAGGGTTCGTCAGGCCTAGTCAGTACCCCGACTGGGTTGCTAATGTGGTCCTCGTCAAGAAACCCAATGGCACCTGGAGAATGTGTGTTGACTACACCAACCTCAATAAGGCATGTCCCAAGGACAGTTTCCCATTACCTAAGATTTACCGGCTTGTCGACTCTACAGCAGGGCATGCTATGATGAGCTTTATGGATGCATACTCAGGGTTTCATCAGATCCCGTTGTGGCCTGACGACCAGGAAAAAACGTCATTTGTTACTGAACAAGGCCTTTACTGCTACAAAGTGATGCCGTTTGGATTAAAGAATGCGCCGGCCACCTTTCAGCGTCTTATTAACACTGTGTTCATAAAGCAACTCGACAGAAATATTGAAGCTTATATTGATGATATGATCGTGAAAAGTAAGCTACGGGCGGCACATATAACTGATCTTAGGGAGACATTTGAGACTGTTCGAGCTTACAATATGAGATTGAACCCTAAGAAGTGTGTGTTTGGGGTGACGGCAGGCAAATTCTTAGGTTTCTTGATTGATGAAAGGGAAATGGAAGCCAACCCAGACAAAATCCAGGCAGTAATTGATATGAGCTCACCAAAGACAGTAAAAGAGGTCCAGCGGCTCACAGGTTGCTTGGCCGCCCTGGGCAGATTCCTTTCCAGGGCTGGAGACAAGTGCCACTACTTTTTTAGGGCAGTCAGAAAGAAGGCCAAGTTTGAATGGTCGGACGAAGCCGAGGCGGCGTTGGTCAGATTAAAGGAACACTTGCATACCTTGCCTCGTCTTGTTAGCCCCTTGCTAGGAGAGACTTTGTACATGTATCTTGCCGTGTCCGAGCACTCGTTGAGTGTCGTTCTACTGACAGAGAGGGAGGGAATACAGATACCAGTATACTTTGTCAGTCATGTTCTTCAAAATGCTGAAGTTAGATACCCCACAGTGGGAAAATTTGGCTTAGCCCTGTTCATGGCCAGCAAAAAGCTCCGTCCTTACTTCTTAGCTCATAAAATAGTGGTCTACACAGATTAACCGCTCAAACTGCCCTTTACGAAGCTGGAGGCGTCAGGACGAATGCTAAATTGGGCAATAGAGCTGAACGCCTTTTATATCACCTATGAGTCGAGGAAAGCTGTCAAGGGGCAGGCATGTGCCGACTTTATTGTTGAAATGACGAGGCCAGACTTTGCCAAGAATACAAACACGGTGTGGACAGTGTATGTAGATGGCTCATCCACACAGAATGGATGTGGAGCTGGGATAATCTGTCACTCCCCAGAAGGAGATACTTTTGAGTATGCTATGCGATTTAACTTCCAGGCGTCAAATAATGAAGCCGAATATGAAGCCCTGCTTTGTGGCATTAAAATGTGTAAGGCGGCAGACGCCGAGGAGATTGTAGCACTATCTGACTCCCAACTGATTTTGAGCCAAGTTAATGGAACCTACGAAGCTAGGGATCCGACTATGGGCAAATACATGCAGGCCGTCCATCAGGAAGTAGAACCACTGAAAAGTTTTGAAGTAAGGCAAGTCCCTCGCTCGGAAAATAACCAAGCTGATGCCCTGTCAAAATTGGCAAGTTCCGCGTCTTGTGATACCCCTCGGCACGTGTTTTGGGAGGTAAAAGAGCACAAAAGTGTTGAGCAAATGGTGAACTCTTGACATGACGTCCACATGGATAGATGACATAGTAAACTTCAAAATGAATGGAGTCTTGCCAGAAGACTCAAGGGAAGCGGCAAAACTTCAGAAGAAATGCTCTTGGTTTGAAATGTGGAACGACACCCTCTACAAAAAGGCCTACTCCCGTCCTTTGTTAAGATATGTAACGCCTGAGAAGGGGCAGGAAATTCTAGAAGACCTTCATCAGGGGTTGTGCAGCTCGCATATTGGTGGAAGGGCTTTGGCTGAAAAGGCACTTCGAACCGGCTATTACTGGCCGACTCTTAAAGAGGACGCAATCTCACTAGTCAAGAAGTGTAACAAATGCCAGCGTTTTTCTCACCTAATACACCAACCGGCACGAGTTCTGACGCCCATCACGAGCCCAATTCCATTTGCTAAGTGGGGGATGGATCTTCTAGGCCCATTTACGGCCGCACCAAGAGGAAGACGTTATGTCATCGTTGCTGTAGATTACTTCACCAAATGGGTGGAGGCAGAAGCGCTCAAAAACATAAAAACTACTGATGTGAGAGCATTCATTTGGAAGAACATCATGACTCGCTTTGGGATTCCACAGGCTATCGTCTTCGATAATGGGCCCCAGTTTGAGACGCCTAAGCTGAAAGAGTGGCTGGCAGACCACGGCATACACACTTGCTTTGCATCAGTCGGACATCCCCAAGCCAATGGCCAGGTTGAGGCGTTCAACAAAATTATCTCCGAAGGAATGAAAAAGAAGCTCGACGAAGCCAAAGGTCTATGGGCTGATGAGCTGCCAAATGTCTTATGGTCCATCCGCACCACGGCTAAGAATTCAACCGGTGAAACACCCTTCTTGCTAGCCTATGGCGCCGAGGCTGTCCTACCCATAGAAATGTGTGAACCAACGTTGAGAGTCATGCTGTATGACGAAAATGCTAACTAGGAGACAATGAAAGCAGCCCTGGATTTTCTGCCCGAGGTTAGAGGAAATGCAGCGCTCAGACAACAGCTGTACAAGATAAGAATGGCAAGAGAATACAACAAGAAAGTCTCTAATAGAGTGCTCAAAGTGGGAGATTTTGTCCTCAGGAAAATGGAATCCACAGGACGAGCAAACGAACAGGGTAAGCTGACGCCCACCTGGGAGGGACCTTATGAGATCTATGATGAGGTTAGAGATGGAACCTACCGCATTCAAGACATGCAGGGCCGGCCTATTTTGCGCACTTGGAATGCCGACAATCTCAAGAAGTATTTCTTCTAGATATGTGTTAAGCTTTGTCTTACTTACCACGATCCATTGCCCAAGGGGCAACCTCTAATGGTCATAGTAGGGTAGTAATTACTTTTGTAACCGGCTAAATTCGCCTTGCAAAGTTATAAATATACTACTCTATTTGTCTCGTAATATTTATTGCTCGCACAATGAATATAAAAATGTACACTCAAATGCATAACCAAAGCCTAATTGTATGACGGCCTGAGAAGTGGCCCAGATTAGCAAAAACTCTCAGCAAGACTAATTGTTTGAAGCCTAAGAAGTGGCCCAGATTAGCACCAAGTTGTAGGCTGATCACCTATCCAACTTCCTTCCCAGTATACCAAGCCGCTGGCCAACCAGTACGGCATGGTAAGTGCCAGCGGCACAAATAACCTTAAATCATAGGTTGTTCAAAAGCTCAGCGGCACGAACAACTTTGAAACATAGGTTGTTTGTTCAAAAGCTCAGCGGCACGAACAACTTTGAAACATAGGTTGTTTGCTCAAAAGCTCAGCGGCACGAACAACTTAGAAACATAGGTTGTTTGTTAAAAAGCTCAGCGGCACGAACAACTTTGAAACATAGGTTGTTTGCTCAAAAGCTCAGCGGCACGAACAACTTTGAAACATAGGTTGTTTGCTCAAAAGCTCAGCGGCACGAATAGCTTTGAAACATAGGTTATTTGCTCAAAAGCTCAGCGGCACAAACGTTTGGCCGTCCATTCCATTTGACGAGCATGTCTAGCGGCAATCATACCTATTGATTGACTTGCGTCAATCAATATCGCTATAGACACGCTCGCCAAAGAAAGCGACGACCACAGTAGTGCCTAGCGCATGCTCAGTTGCCTGCGGCACGAACGTCCTTGGAAAAAGGTTGGTTGTGCAGAATGTTTGGCCGTCCATTCCATTTAACGAGCATGTCTAGCGGCAATCATACCTATTGATTGACTTGCGTCAATCAATATCGTTATAGACACGCTCGCCAAAGAAAACGACGACCACAGTAGTGCCTAGCGCATGCTCAGTTGCCTGCGGCACGAACGTCCTTGGAAAAAGGTTGGTTGTGCAGAATGTTTGGCCGTCCATTCCATTTGACGAGCATGTCTAGCGGCAATCATACCTATTGATTGGCTTGCGTCAATCAATATCATTATAGACACGCTCGCCAAAGAAAACAACGACCACAGTAGTACCTAGCGCATGCTCAGTTGCCTGCGGCACCAACGTGCTTAGTGTATACTCAGTTGCACCTTGGCTATCATACCTATTGATTAAGGGATAATCAAATTACGAAGGACAAATAAATGCGAGATAAAAGAAGCAACAAAAATAACCTATTTACTTATAAAACAACGCCCGTAGAAAGGCGTGCAAAAGTAGCCCAGAATTCAAAAACAAAAAAGAAATTGTTGTGTGCTCAGCAGGCACAATTATACAGACGCCAGCGGCGCCAAAACTTGACAAAATGATTGTTTTTTCCCTTAGGCATGAGAACACTTGAATAAAATTCTGAAAAACTGGGAGGGAAGCAAGTCAGGGAGCAGCCGCATCGTCTTCATCATCAGAAGGTACAAACTCTGGGGGCGGCTGACCGAGACGCTCAGCAGCCAACACAGCGGCACTGTGTTCCAACCGCCGCTGGAACCACGCAAGATCATAGTCTGGCATGTGGTTTTCCCAGGCATGCTTAACAGCGTCCTTGGCCGCTTGCTCCCCCTGATCATAAGACTCCAGAAGACGCTCGCGCAAGGTGCGAACTTGCGACCTGGCCGTCTCCAGTTCCCCCCGAAGATGCTCGGCTTCCTCAGCCGCCTGTTTGACTTGAGGGTACTCCCGCAACTGATCCTGAAGCGTTCGTATTTCCGCCGCCGCTGTCTTGGCCACCTCGACCATCGCCACCATGTCTTTGTCCTGCGCCAAGATCTTCTTAAGAAGCTCGGCCTTGTCAGACCTCAATGAAGATACCTCCTTTGCTTGAAGGTCTATGGTCGTCTGCATCTGCAGGCGGACCTCTTCAATGGATTTGAACGCATAGTCACCATGGTGGTTGGACTCAGCCACCTGAGCTTTGAGCTCCTCAGCAGTGCGGGTCTTCCAACCCTTGCAGAATTCCATGCGGCAGAACAACTGCAAAAGGAGCTACATGTTAGTAAATGACTTGAAAAGGAAAACAAGTACAAGCAAAGTGGGAAATAGACTCACGTCGAGTAGAGTGGCCTGGATTGCACCAAACTGGGCGTCAGTCTTGCGGCCAGGAAGAGAAGCAACATACTCTGCAGGGACGGCCTTAAATACCTTACGGCATATAGCCACCCTATCCTTTGACGAATAGTGAGGAGTAGCGGGTACGTTCTCGTCCTCTGCAGCAGCTGCATCCTTCCCTTTGTCTTTAGCTATAGGAAAAACAACGGCCTTAGGATGACGCGGAGAGTAAGAAGAACTGCCAGAGGAGGCTCGATACGTCTGAACGACGTTCGAATAATACTTACCGCCCGATGACCTAGCTCGGCGGGCCACCTCCGCAGGTATCTGGGAACGGACGTCGGCCGGAATTCCAGAAAGAGGGTCCTCCAACTCGTCAGGATGCCCACCAGACTTTGATTTGGACACCAAGTCCACAACCAGAGACGGCTTGTCCACGCCAATCTAATCGTCATCGGGGCGACCCCCCTCAGCAACCTTTGACTCGTCCTTCTTCACAAGACGGCGGGGTATAGGTTTGGGCTTTTTGAAGGTACTCGGAGTCTACGAGCCAGCAGGCACGGCTCTTTTCTTCAATTGGGACAGAGTCGTCCCCTTTTTCTTCCCTGACGCCTTAGCCGCGTCCTTAGCTTGCTAAAAAAGAACGTAAAGGACATTCAGATATTTGGCCTCGTGATGAATTACAAGTCACCCACTGAATAGTGGCTCGTCATTAAAAAGGACGCCCGTCTTAAAAATTACGAGGCGTACCTTATCAATTACAAGTCACTCGCTGAATAGTGACTCGTCATTAAAAAGGACGCCCGTCTTGAAAATGACGAGGCGTACCTTATCAATCTCAAGTCACTCACTGAATAGTGGCTCGTCATTAAAAAGGACGCCCGTCTAAAAAATGACGAGGCGTACCTTATCAATCACAAGTCACTCACTGAATAGTGGCTCGTCATTCAAAAGGACGCCCGTCTCAAAAATGACGAGGCGTACCTTATCAATCACAAGTCACTCACTGAATAGTGGCTCGTCATTAAAAAGGACGCCCGTCTCAAAATGACGGGGCATACCTTATCAATCACAAGTCACTTGTGGAAAAATGGCTCGTCAGCAAAGGGACGCCCGTCTTAAAAAGTGACGAGGCGTACCTTGGCAACCAGAAGAGAAACACTACCTTAAGGGCACGTCATTAAAAAGTGACGAGGCCTACCTTAGCAAACACGAGTCACATGTCAAGATAACGGCTCGTCACTAAAAAAGACGTCCATTATAGACACTGGACGGGAAAAGCTTAACTTGCAAAGACGACGACCTAAGAGAATACTCACCTTCTCCTCCAACTCGGCCTTGGCTTTCTGCATCTTGGCCTCATAGATGTCGGCCATCCAATCGGTCATGTCGCCCTTCCCAATATCCGCCGCCGACAATTTGCTCATCCCTTCCTCTGTGAACAAAAAGAAACCCAAAGTTAGAAAATATGAATAGACCAACGAGGAACGACACATAATTTGGCATACAACCTCGAGTCATAGAATATCTTAGGCCTACGGCCGCTAGAAAGGCCTCATTCCGAAACTGGCTGATGTGCGGCAACCACTCGGCCGGCACATGGAAAGTCTTGTCAACGGTTAATTGGTAAGTGTTGGCCTTGAACAGGACCATTATTTGATCCCACTCCTCGGCAGTAAGGGGTGGAAGGGGCTCGTCACGGTCCATATAGTTGGCGTTGCGATTCCAGCGGCTCATCCTCTCATACATCTCCTGGTCGTCCTGTAAAACACGACCCACCTTTTCCTCCACATATGCCATTTGCTGAGCTTGCCGACCACTGTCTGGTATGTACCACGGCTGCTCAGATTAAACCACCCTTTGGCGGCACTGGGGGAACGAGAGAGGGAGACCAGATGCAGAAAAGCGTTGAACGACGGCTCCACGTCGTTCAGCGCACATTTGGCAATATAGCCAAAGATATCAGCCCACGAGTTAGGGGTCAGCTGGGCCACCCCAATGTTAAAACCATCTAACACTTCCACAACGAAGGGGTGTGGAGGGAATCTCATGCCGAGCTTGATGGATGCGGCATACACTGGGAATTCTCCCTCGGCAAGCAGGCTGACGGTCGAGTCCAGACCGGCCGGCACACGCATCTGGTACCCTTCCCCCACGCAGAGGTCGTCCCTCATCTTGGCCCCATGCCTGTCTAGCCACCGCATCCAGCCTATGTCTGGGTGGATCTCCGACGGAAGCAGCTGGGCCTCCTCCCGTCCTCTGGGCCTAATAGGCTGGGGAGCAGCCTCTTGCTCTTCGGCGGCCGATGGCAATGGAGCGATGCTTGACTCCCCCACTGCCTGGCTCGCTGTACCCCCTGACGAGCTCGTCGTTTGCTCCTCCACCTCGACATATTCGTCGATCTCTTGAAAGAGTTCGGCATATTCTTCGTCGGCTGCCGGGGCGGTGGAAGAATATCTCTCCCTAGGGTGTGTGAATGTTTCCTCCCGCAAGCGCAGGCGCGTAGGATCTGCCGTTTGCTTGGTTCTAGCCATGCCTTCTGCATAGTGAACGAAGCACGGCTTAGGAGTGACCAACAATGAAGAAAAAGACGCGATTGGACGTCCGCCCCGACAAAAGACGAACGGCGGAAAAATCTCAATTAAAACCTTCGAACCCTTACCTAGTACTAGGAGGCCGGCCGCTAACAAAGGGAAAAATGACGAGGGGATAACAAAAACAAGAAAGAAAGACGAAAACTAACCTTGAAAGATCTGTGAAGTACTTGGTGAAGAACAGGTTGAGTTTGGTGAAGAACAAGTTGAGTCTCGCGGTGGCCGGAAATCGCCTGCTGGTGGTGGGAGTACGCCGGGAATCGCCTGAGTATAGCTCTGTGAAAATGAAATGTAATAAATGAATTTTACCCCCCTCTATATATAGGGAGGGGCAAAATGGAGAAAGGTGACACGTGTCACCACCTCAACACCTGTCCCAAAGACGAAGATGCAAATCAAAGGTCAAGAAGCGATACCCGGAAAGTGTTTCCAGAAATTCCCTTCTTGAGGGGCAAATGTTGTGGGAAAAATTACCATGCCTTCGTGTACCAATGAGGATGTAACACATGGCACGTATTACGCCCCCTAAGCAGAAACCATACGGAGACTACTCCACAACATGGGTATCAATCTACGTATCTACAATGTATATGTATTTGTATTTAAGAGTGTATAAATGTATGTGATGTACCTATACCTGAAAAGGGGCTTAAGTAGTAGGTATCCCAAGTAGTATGAATAAGCACAATAGGCCCAGAAAGCCCACTATTGCCAAAAGGGGCCAGAGAATTGTAAAGAGAAAGGACACATGTCCTCCTCCCATACCCTAGCCAATCATGTAAAGGGAATATTAGGTCATTCCCACAAAAACCTAGTACTATAAATAGTCCCACTTCCCTAGAAAAAGGGGTCACAATCAATACAATCAAGAGCAATTGCTGCTCTGCCTTCTCTCTACTTTCTCTCTCTATAAAAATACAATCTTGTGAAATCCTTAGAAGTTACCGAAAAACCTCCAAGGTATCTCACCGGAAAAACCCCACAACACTAATGATGAAGAAAATGATTCGGCTTTGTTTGGATTTTCTGATGTGGGGTTTCAGATTGGAAAGGTTGTTGATCAGTCGCTAATCTTGTGTCATCATCGCCAATTCGATGAAGACACCATCTACTTGGGCACATACTTACAAAAAATAAACCCGAATAAATGTCAAATCCGGAATAACGCCTGAACCACATACTAGTTTGTAACTTAAAATAAATTCTGATAAGTTCGAATAAGTTACTCGTAGATGAGTTCAATAAAGTTCGATAATGTGGTTAAAAATAATAATCGGATTTTTCATGAAATGACCCCGAGGTTTGCATTAATGCACCAAATACCCCTAATGTTTCTAGAATGCACCAAATACCCTTGAAGTATGGAATAATAACAAAAAATGCCCATTAGGCTAACGGACGTTAACGCCGTTAGTCATTAACGCCCCATTAACCCCAATCAACTTATTATTATTCAATTTAACCATAATTAACAATTTAGCTTACCTTCAATAAATTTTTACTTTTTAATTTTTTTTACTCTCCTCCTCAGTCCTCCCTCATCTCATCTCCTCTTCCATGTTACATCTCCACTCATCATCATCAACAACATCATCACCTCCTTTGAACAACAAAATTCATCAAACAAAACTTGATGCGCGCAAAAATCAATGGAAGTCCCAACTCTTTTCCCAATTCTTCCCGACGCAATTAGGGTTTCCCCTTTCTCCTCCTCCAATACCCAATTCCACTATCAAATTCAACCACCCCAAATCCCACCCCACGTTTGTTTGGTGATATGGTGGCATTACAAGTGCTTGAGATATCCCAAAATCAGTTATCTGGGGAAATCCCTACAACTCTTGGGAATCTGGAGAATTTGGGTGTTTTTTATGCATCTTATAATAGGCTGTAGGGGAACATCCCAGATTCATTTTCCCACCTTTCATTTCTGGAACAAATTGATTTGGGGTTTTGGTTGGGATGTTAATTGATGAGTGGCTTTCTCTTTTCTCTTTCTTACATCTTCACAGGGAGGAAGGGAGAACATTTGTGGTAAAGTGGTGGGCGAAATATTTTGATTTTTGAAGGGGGCTGCAAGGAGATCGAACGTGGCCAAAGAAGGTGGTGGTGGCTGGTTGAACTGTGCTTGAGCGGTGATGGAGACGGCCGGGAGAAGATAAGACGGGGTGGTGGTGGAGATGGCGGCTGGGAGGAGAGAGCGCGAGGTGGTGGTGGAGTTAGTCGGACTGTGCTAGAGCGGTGATGGAGGTGGTTTGGAGGAGAGAGGGTGGGGCGGGGTGGTGGTGGAGATGCCTTTGAAGAGGGAGAATGAGAATTTCCCAATTGATTTGTTTGACATGCCATTGTTGGAGGTTGGGGTTGGGAGGGATGCAGGGGTTGGGGAAAGGGGGACGTGATGGTGGAGCCAGGATTTTTTTTTTGGGGTGTCGGCAGTGACGTTCCCAGGATTTTTAGAATGTTGTGTTTGGTGATATTCCACAACACACAATAAATTACTATAAAAAAATATATCATCCTAAAATTAATCAATATTCATGTTACAATCGTACAAAATTATTACAATTATTCTCTACGGTTTTCATATGCGTGGTGAAAACTGAAAAGAATAACTTAATTTAAGAGGGTGGGTGTTTAAATTTAATACTCTAAGAGATCAGTTGTTTCTAAAGACTGCTCTTAGGATTATTACCCCATCCTTATTCAAAATTCTAAGAGAACGGTTTTTTCTAAAGGTTGTTCTCTTAGGATTATCTCTAAAGTATACTCATATCTTGCGTGGGGTTTTTAAGTATAACCTAAGAGGTCGGTTCTATATCATACCAGGTCTCTTAGCTCTTAGCTCTCAGCTACAAGTTTATTTTTCCAGTTTTTTTTGGGGGGTCGGTGGACCCTACATGCACCTATCTAGCTCCGCCACTGATGGTGGAGGTTGGGTGAGTGATAGATCAGAGAAAGAGGAAAGAGAAAGGAGAAAGTTTTTAGGTTGATTTTTTTTAGATAATACTTAATTGTTTTTTTAGGTGTTTAACTAAGTTAATTAAGGGTTAATGTTAAGATTAATTGAGAAAATAGTTGAATAAGGGCAAAAAAGTAAATTAATGCTAACGGAGACTTAACGGAATAGACGGAAAATGCTCATTAAAGGCATTTTTTGTTATTATTTCATACGTCAGGGGTATTTGGTGTATTCTGGAAACATTAGGGGTATTTGGTGCATTAACGCAAACCTCAGGGTCATTTCATGAAAAATTCCGAATAATAATTGAAAATCGTTTCTATAAAAGGCATTGTCAACTTAAACGGTGTTAAAACTGGAGCTGCACTGCACTTATCAAATGGTCAAATCTGAATTAATTCCCAGGTGCTGAAGTGCTAAATACAAGTTCCATTTCCGTGTGAAGTATCTAACCAGTAACCTCCTTCTCTTCTCTCACCCCATAGCTCCAAAACCCACTCCAATGGCGTCCACAAACTACAACAATTTCCCCTCTTCTTCCTCTAAATCATACATCCCACTTCACAAAACCCAACTTCCGCCTCGGATGCAACCTTTCTCCCTTTCTCCACCACCACCTTCAAACCACCCCAAATCCCGCCACCATAAACACCTTCTTCTCATCGTCTCCCTCTCTCTCCTCCCTTTCCTTTTCTACTTTCTATCTCTCTACCGTTCTCTCCACCTTCCTCCCTCATCTTCTTTCGGCCTCATTGTCGACATTTCCACCTCTCGCTCACAAATCCTCGTTTTCCGATCTCTTAATGAGGTTTCCGGTAACCCATTTTCCGGCCAGAGTTCCGATTCTTTCTGGGTTGACACTGGAAGCTCCAAATTTTCCGGCCAGCCCAAATTGGCGGGGAGGGTGCTCTTCAAATTGATGGATTTTGCTAAGGAGAAAATCCCCAATTCTGAGTGGGAAGATACTAAAGTTCAGCTTATGATTACAGGTGATTTAGTGGGTGGAGTTGAGGAGAGAAAATTGGTTTTGGAAGAGTGTCGTCGGATTATGCGATCATCTGGGTTTATGTTTAGGGATGACTGGGCTTCTGTTTTGGAAGGTATAGACTAATTTGTTCTTTTTATTATTGGGTTTTATTATTGTTGCCTTAGTTTGATGCGATTGCATATTTTGTGTTAGTTTGAAGATGCAAAGTGTTGTGATTTGTGATCTAATTGATTGAGGATGAATGCAATTCCATAGTGTTTTTGAGAGGTGAGTTGGTTGTGGGGGGATTGGAATGATTGATGTGTTGTTATCCTTGGTGGGTTTGTGCTTGATTGGATTAACAATTATTTTGCTAGTGTGAGACCAAATGCTTGCTTGCAATTCCACAATGTTTCTGCGAGGCTTGCTGATGATTTGGTGTTAGTTGGATTGATGTTCTTGACTATTGTTTGCTAGTGGGAGATACAAAGTTTGTGATCTGAAATATTCAAGAAATATAAAATTAGAGGGAACGCATGCTTAATGAGATGCATCTTGAGTTTTTTTTTACTTATAAGATGATTGCATGCTATACTATGATGTCTGCTTCTTAAATTGGTTGTTTGTGATTTGAGGGTATCGTCATAATGGCTTGTTGGATGTTCATCTAAACTTTAATACTTATGTTGGCCATATTGCTCGTGATCTTGTTTAATCTTCGCCCTACATCTTTTCTTTACATTTATGCATTTGTAGTCAAGTCTACAGTAAAAGAGATCTGGCAGCCTACTAATTTTTTGTAATAATAGGTTCATGTTGTGATCTTTCTTCACCACATGATCAGGTTGGTGCATTAACAATCATGACTTACAATTAGGAAGTGTGTTTTAAAATCCTTATTAACTCAAAGTTGATGAATATCTCTTTAGTGTACCTGTGATTTTGAAGCCTCGTTGAAGGCATCCTTCCAAGTAGTATGTGGCTCTCTGAGTTGTATTGATAGTTTTGTGATGCTTTCGTGTAATTTTCTTGCTATGAAACAATAGCATAACTGTAAAATCTTTCAGATCTAATCATTACTCATATATTTGAATTAGAAATGACAATGATTTGACGGTTTCTAAGTCTATGTGGTCTGTGACGCAATCTGAATGCAGGTGAAGACGAAGGTCTTTATTCTTGGTTGGCTGTAAACTATGCTCTTGGATACCTAGGCAATAAACCCGAAGAGACAGCTGGAGTAGTTTCACTTGGAAGGTCCGCAATGCAGGTATTCCCTATTATCTCTCCTCCTCATGCCCTCTCTCTTTCTTCCTGTAGTTTTTTATCTCTCTCTTTCTTTGTGTGTGCATGTTAAGTAGTATGTGCATTGTTCTATTCTGTCGCAAAGTTGGGTGCTTGCACTTGATGTTTGGTCCTTAAAATGAACTAATCTCTTGTTGCTTCACATGTAATGTTGTGGATGCTCACCACTATTTCGTTACAAATACTTCGTAACAGCTAAGTATTCCTTTGTAGGTGTCATGACCATAAGAGTTCTTGGCAATGGCAACCCGTGTTTATGTCAACCTTGATAATTTTTGTTTTGGACAAACGTAAAATATTGCTCAGTGTTAAGCATTTTCTGTCTTCTCTTCACTCTCCAGTGACTGCTTTCAACTTCATAGTATGTTCTGACTGATAGGAAACAGGAATTCATTTCTTTTTAGAAGAAACTGAGTTAAAAAATACTTATTGTACCAGCAACAAGAACTGGCTTTGGGCTCATCTAAGTAATACCCTTAGGGGGCGTTTGGTTGGGGGTATTCAGGAAAGGGAAAGGGAATGGACTGGTATCATTCCCTTTGTTGTCGTTTGTTTGGCATGTTTCACCATTCCCTTTACCCAATTTCATTTTTGGGTTACCCCCAAAACCTTCTACCTTGATTCCCCACCCCCCCCCCCCCCTAGACTTTTCCATTCCCATTCCCCCCAACACCTCTCAAAAACGTTGACCACCACTTGACCAACCTAGGTCACCTGAACCCCCACCTCACTCAGCCACCAGATCAACCACCGGCGAAAAGGAGATAAGGAGACGGAGGGGGCGGCGGCGAAAAGGAGAGAAGGAGACGGAGGGGGCGGAGAGGGGCGGCGGCGAAAATGGAGAAGGAGAGGGAAGGGAAACGAAGAGGAGATAAGGAGACGGAGGGGGTGGGGGAGAGACGGCGGCGATAGAGGGAGAAGGAGAGGGAAGGGGGCGAAGAGGAGAGAAGGAGACGAAGGGGGCGGGGGAGGGGCGGCGGCGACAGAGAGAAGGAAAGGGAGGGGCAGCGAAGAGGAGAGAAGGAGACGGAGGGGGGGCGGCGGCGACAGAGGGAGAAGGAGAGGGAAGGGCGCGGCGGCGAAGAGGAGAGAAGGAGACGAAGGGGGCGGCGCCGGAGGGGAGGGGGAGGTGGAGGTGGTCAGAAAAAATGGTGAGAAGGAAGGTGAATGAAATTAATAAAAAGCTCCCAAACAACATTTTATATCAAAGGGAATGATTTCCATTACCCTTCTATCCCATTCTTGATTCCATTCCGTTTACCCCTTGCGAACCAAACGGCCCCTTAGTCTTTCTATATTTGAAAAAGTGGAATATCATAAAACTAACTGTGCATGCATTGGATTACTGTGCTATCTACTTATTTCGTTTATGTCATGCTGTGATGCTACATTGTATTTGAACCAGTCAATTTTTTTTTATGCAGGTCTCTTTTGCTAGCCCTGAGGCTCAACAATCAGAATCTTCAAGAGTTATCAGGTTCGGAGGAGTTCCTTACAATCTTTATACTCAAAGTCTGCAGCAGTTTGGCCAGGTGCCTTTCATGGAGATTATTTCATTATGTAATATAATGGCATTCCTGGAGTGTAGTTTACTTCTTATTTTTCTGAATGTTAAACTTGAATTATCAATAATGTTTTCAAGGAAAATTACTTTTAGATAGGTCTCTTGAGGTGGTTTAACTATAACTATTTTCACCAAAAATACAATTGGGATTGAAATGTAAAGTTACTGAAGACATTGTCATAAATTGTTCAATACACTTGGTCTATTTTTCTTACGTTCTTCTTTGGTTTAACTCAACCTGGGGCAGGGGATGGAAAATTTGGACATTAAGTTTAGTATTTACCGTCAGAATATATAATTCTTATTAACTATAGTTTGTGGGCTACTGGTTGCAGGATGCAGTTTGGAAATTGCTCCTTGAACGGAATACTCCAGACTTGATGTCATGTAAGTTTCAGGTTGATACAATTTTGTCTTAATATTTTTAAATGTGTCTCCTCCATGAACAGTATGACGATGTTATACACTTGTATTTTTTTCAACAGTAGTGAAAGTCTTTAGTGGGTACTTATGAGCTTGAATTATAATTGACTAAATCAATTAATGTACTACTTATTTAATTGCTCCTCTCCTTGAATTGTGAAGTAAGTCGACTTTTCTATCAAGGTAGTCTGATGCGAACTCCTATTTTCAAACCGATTCTTGGAAACCAATTACTAGGAATCTTCGTGAAAATCTCTGGTCACCAGGGTTGTTTGGTTAGACCTCATGAAGTTTGTCATATCAACATTTAGTGATTTAACTGTCCAGGCCTCAGAGAGACTCCAAGTGAAGTTTGTATGAAATGCATAGAAATAAATATTCTTTCAGAACAAGTAGCTTATTTTACTTTTAGGCGAAATAGGATGTTAAGAAAACCTTTTTTTTTTTGTTTTTCATGTCACTTATCTATCTATGAACAACTGAACAAGTAGTAACTTCTTTTTTTTGGCTGGCGGAGGGGGAAGGCATTTTTATGGCTTGCAACGGGGGATGCATGGGTCTTACATACAAATGTATGCTAATAATGCTATGGTTGTCCGACCTATATATTTCTGGAAACAAAATTCCATGTGAAATTGGCATTTCTAGAAAGCAACATGTATATTTCAAAAGTTAAAGTAACAAATTTATTATTGTCTCAAGGTTTACATGGAAGTTAATAAATGAGGCAAATTTTTGTGGATTTGAAATTAGAATGTCTACTTCACTTTGCTTGACCAAACCATTGGTGTGTTTCCTGTACAATCCAACTGCTTCGATATCTTATTAATGTCCATATGCCCACAACCCATGCCATACCCCAGCAAGTGGATGCCAACCAGTAGCATTCAAGAAGGACAAGGCATCATGCTGTTGCAATCAAAGGTTAAGGAAAACATGAAAGAATGATGATGTTAAGGGAGATTAGTTGTCTTGGTTAAACTTAGGAGAACCATTTTGTTCACCAGTAGAAAGGAGTGAAAGACGAACAGATGCTATACAGAAGTCCTTGGGGTCCTAAGTCCTAAGATTCCTAACTCCCAAGTGAAGTAGTCTTTTGGTGTCGCCTGAGTTTTATGTTGGTCGATGACATTAAACTTGAAAAAGCTTTGGTGACCGTTTTGACGTGGATAGCCATGAGTGTTTATGCATGAGAACATTCTAGCACTTAATTTCCCTTGATAAAGGCCATAACCCTTGTCAAAGATATTTTAGGATACTGGTGCACTCCCCCAGGATCCCTGGACTGGTGTATCCTCCAATGTCTTCTAAAGTTTATTATTTTGACAATTCGGAGTGCATATGGTTACAAATTTAATATGGGCTCATAAAACCCTATTTTCAAGGATATTAAATAAAGTCTCAAGATTCCAGATCCTTTCTGGGATGATTGTAATGTATATCTTAATGAGACAGTGTGGGATTCACTTAATGACCATAGGTTCAACATATGACATGGACATAGGCCATTAGATGTCTCAAAATACTTTAGGTTTCAGGTGACAGAGGTTGTTTAGGGGTCTGTGTGTACCACAAATGAGATGAGGACTGAGATAACTCCTGGAATCCTATACAAAATCTGTAAAATAAGTCCATTAGTAAATCTTCTCAGGCTCAGGTAGAGGATGACGAAACTGATCTAGGGAAGCCTGTTGGATTTATCTAATGGTCCTTTTGTCCCTATAAAGTTCACAAGCCTCTTGAGATCGTCCGATCACCTCTAATAATCTGTACATAGCTACAAATATGACATGTGTTGCTGCTGCAAATGGGTTAAGACGTTATATTTTTGTCCAAGATCCGCATGATAACATTAGTGGAAGTGTATAAAAGAATCCTAAGTAGTTTGTGAGGGTTGAACCGGATGATTTCAACAAAGACACTATGTTGGGTTTGAATACTATCCTAAGTCTGTACTTTTTCATAAGAGCGTTGTTGGATTAAATAGATTATTAAATCTGTAATCCATTTGTGGAGTTACACTGAAACATCCTAATTCTTCAAAAATTTATCATAATTGTGGAGATTGTCATTAGCTGGCTTGCCATTGGTAAAATTTGAATAAGAATCTGCACTATTTCATGACAACATCATCAATTTTTATTTATTAAATCCATGGTTTAGTGTGTTGAAGTCCTTGAAGCTAGATGAATAAAAATTTGTGCTTTTCTTTGTACTTGGAAAATAACTATCTATTCATCTATTTTGCAGCTTCACTAAACAGTGAAATATCCATCCCTAATCCTTGTTATCCCAGAGGGTATGAACTGACATCACAGACAAGTGATGAGAAACTTATGAAATCCCATGCCACAGGGAACTTTTCTGCATGTAAATCTGAACTTACCATGTCGCTGAAGGGTAGGAAAGGTACTCATCCTATTGTTCAATGCTCCTTTAATCATATGATTTTTCCATCTTGCTTAACTGTTTTGCAGTCTTACTTAAGTACATTTTGGAGCTGAAGTTGGTTCCTTATCCTTGAAATCTCCTAAAGGGTTGTGCTGACCCTCTATAATGGATAGTACAATTTTTAGGCTTTACCTCTGATTAGTAAAATGTAATTGCCTGATTTGCCTCCTCGGCATCTGGTTGCTTTTCTCAGCTGAACTGCCTGCTAATATTTTTCAGTGCTTCAGTTTGGAACTGACTTAAGTATTGTTTAGATTCAAAGACTGTTTTGCAAGTTTTACTTTAAACAACATTTACAAAAATACCCATGAGTGAAATGCACAAAGTTCTAATTCGTTGATAAATAGAACTTTCACTCAACTTAAAGTTACCAAGCTGACTTAACAAAATTGATAGTGACCCTGTGGTAGGTGGTCCCCATAGCTTGCAGTTCGAATTGTGAGGATCTTATCTAACTATATAAGCCGAGAAATAGGCAACATATGGAAGTAAACTTAACGGAGTATTGACACCCCATTAATGGGATTGCATTTAAAACTTGGAAAGACTCTAACTAGTCATTGTGTCAACAGAATGTCACAGCTCAACCTTGGAATCAAGTACTATGAAAAAAAGAACTGGCTTTTGCTGCTTGTAGTTTTCCACAGTCCTCTGGATTATATATTATTTTCATGTGTTGGAATTGCAACTTGCAATACATTCCTTTGCTAATGTCCAGGAGAAATCTATTGTTTGTGCAGGAAGATGTACACGTGCACCGTGTGAGATAGTGCCCTCCATTTTTAGCGAGTTGGAAAATAAACCTCATCCTCGGCAGAGGTTCTTCCTTTCTTCCCAGGTTGTTATTCGACAATCCACTAGGAATAGCTGAGTTTTGTTGTTAAATGAATTATGGATTGAAAAATGTTGGACATCTCAAGGGCATAATTCCCTGCATAACAGTGAAGAACTATTGACAATAACCTGAAATCAGGCTTCTAAGGAGTCAGGGATATGTAAATGAAAACACTGCAAAATTTTGCTTCTTGTTAACCACATTGTTGTGCTACATTGCAAAAAAAAAGGGCCACATGGAATATTTTTGTGACTAATATGAGATAGGATTCTTCTTTTGCCAATTCCTGATGAGAGATTGAGGGTTACATGGAACTATGGAAGAATAAATAAATGAGGGGTATATCTGGTGGCACGATAAGTAAAATGGAATAAGCAATCTGCAATGTGAAAAAGGCTTAGTAATTTTTTTTCGTGATTGACAGGTTCGAGGCTTAGTACCAAAGGCTTCTGTATCAGAACTGGAGTTTGTTGCACACCAATTTTGTGAGGATGACTGGGAGAATCTTAAAAGAAAATATGATATTGATGACGTAGATCTGTCAAGAAGTTGTTTTTCACATGCTTTCATGGTGGTCTTGCTACGTGACAGTTTTGGCATTCCATTTGACGAGAAGAGGTATGCTTCATTTCTATGATTTCTTGTAGGAATTAGAATTTTTGCTTGTTAGGATTCTGTTCACCTGAAAAACCATTATCTGAACATAATATGGAACTTGTTGAAACTAATCAGAACTTGTTTTTTCCAAACTTACTATTTTAAGGTGAAAAGAACAGAACCTTATTCGCACACATTTTCTGCTCGTCATATTGATCAGTGTTATGAAATTCGCAGGACTTCAGTTTTCTTTTCATTGATGGTCAAGCTATTTGTATTTAGGAAAATGTTATGCATAACCCTAAGTAATAGGCTATGGTACGGTGAATACTAAAAGTTAAAATATTTTGAATCGGATACCATACTGAGAAAACATATTCTATGCTTATTCATAGCTCTTGTGCACCTTTGTTTTTTTTTATTCATGCAATGACCCCAAAACAACCCTCTTCTATGATTGGAGGTTTCAATGTGATACACTGATGCTTTTTTGTATGATCGAACTGATTAATATTTACACAAATTGGTTATACAGAGTCGAGTTTGCAGCAGGAAGCACTCCAGTTGATTGGAGACTTGGAGCCTTCATTTCCCAGACGATGATGGAGTCCGTTGATAGCATCACAGAACACCATGACATCCATATCATCGAGAATGAGTCAGTCACCTTCTTCTTCTTGTTTGCGGTTCTTATAGTCTTCGTTCTTCTGGCCGCATTCTTTGTCTTGAATTTGCGAAAACCTCAGTTTAAGACTATATATGACCTCGAAAAAGGTCACTATATTGTTACTCGTGTACCTAGATAGATAGATAGATAGATAGATAGATAGATAGATAAATGCCATTTTTGTAATTGATGTATCACTTCCAGTTCCTTGTACAGTTAGCCATTGATATCAAAGCATTCAGATTTACTGTCAATATCTCATTTCTCTCATGCACCTGGTATTACGGTTATCTTCACTTTAGGACATCATTCTCTTCTGTGCCCTATTTCATTATCAAGATTTACTTTTATTTATGTTAGTTTGTTGTACATTGCTCTAGGCTATAGATAAACATTGAGAAGTCCTTTCCATAATGGTATCAAGTTGGAGAAATTTACGACAAAGTCTCGTAATTCATTTCGAAAATGGTATCAAGTTCATAGAAAGACTTGTCATTGCAACAAAAGAGATGATCGATCAAACATTGGACAAAAAGTCCATTCCTTTTCCTACAAGATTACACCTAACTAAACTTCCAATGGTATTCATTGCCATCTTAGTATCCTCCCAAGGATTTCCCTTTGCCAATTTCTTATACAAATAACTCTCAAATGTCATCCTTTGCACATACTCATCCCCACATAATTCCACCAATGCTTCCCTACTTGCATTATTCCCATAAAATACCTTTTGCAACACATCCAAAAACCTAAATGTACTCCTATATTCCCCATCCCACTTCCTCAAATACTCCCTCTTCAAATCCGCCTCCCTTATCATTCTTGTCCCGCCCTCCGATGCCTCCACTACGGCCCGCCCACACATCTGACCTGACTTTGCTGCAAAGTATATCCCCTCCCCGGAACACTTGGTCACATAACCTGCCGCATCCCCTATAAGAGCGACACGACCTCGCACCCGAACGGGCCTCGGGTGCTCCGGTATTGGGTGTGCTTCCACCTTGAAAACCCGTCCACCACGGATCTTTGATCCTGCCCGGGCCCGAATCCCATGTTGGAACCTCTTAATATCAGACTTGGACTTCACTGTGCCGGTTCCGACCGCCACGTGGTCACACTTAGGGAACACCCAGCCGTAAAAATCGGGCGAAACATCGTCTCCCACGTACATCTCAGCAAGATCCTTGTAGTAGTCCATCTCCTCCTCTGGTAGTCTGATCCTCTCCTGAAAAGCCAGGGCATACTCGTAGTTCCCAGCCCCAATAGCCTTTGCCACCCGACTGTGGACTCCATCTGCACCTATGACAACATCAACAGCAACTGACTTCTTAGACCCACCGACATTGTAATGGATCACGTACGGCCCACTGTCGAGGTGAGTTGGGAGGTCAAGGCGAGTAACAAGGCCAGAGATCAAGCGAGCCCCACTAGACTCGGCCCTGGACCGTAAAAAGGAGTCAAGAACCTCGCGGCGAGTCATGGCAATGAACTCAGTAGGTAAGAGAGTTTTACCAAAGTCAATGGAAAGGTTAGAAGGGGAGAAGATGCGCATACGGGTGACTTGACGGTCAATAAGGGAACGTGGTATGGAAAACTCATCGAGCATACAGAGTGGGATGGCACCGCCGCAGGGTTTTGAACCTGAGACGTTACGCTCAAAGAGAAAGGTCTCAACTCCGCCAGAGGACAGTGCTTCAGCAGCGCATGATCCAGCAGGGCCGCCTCCAATAACTGCAGCACGGAGTTTTCTTGGGGCGGAGACATGGAGGTTGGAAGGTGGTAAGGAGTTTGAAGGGTGGGAATTAAGGTGGGAGGAAATGGTAGGGCGAAAGGGGAGTTGTAGAGAAGCTAGTGCCATTGATATTGATATTGATATTATGGATCAGAGTGTTTGTCGTTTGATAATGATAATGATAATGATAATGATAATGATAATGATAATGAAGGGTTAAGTGGGTGATTAAGAAAGATATTAAGAGAGTGATTAAGTGGGTAAAGTGTAGTGTGTTAGCATCATATCATGTGGGAGGGAATATAATATGTAGTATGAAAGATAAAGATAAAAGTTAAAATGACTGACGTTGGAATGCGGATCCACAACACAAGTGTACAACATAACGACACTTTTTTCAAAAGATTGTTGATTTATTGTTAAATTATTTGCACGGGATATTCACTGCCCATGCAAATGCAATCTCCATTACAATTTACAAGCCTTTGTGTTGTGTACTTGTGTTAATGACTTAATGCCAAGCCACTCCTAGTTTCTCTTTCGCAATTCGGACCCAGCAGCCCAGCACCAACGAACGAGCCTTTGTGTGTTGTGTTTCAATTATACTCCCTTCATCCCTAGGCCCTAGCTAATATATTGCCCCAAAATCTTTTATTTTACTTTATTAAGAATTGGGTATGCTAAAAAACAAGTGGGTAAAAAGATTTATTCTTTAATTAAATTAAATTAAATTAAATTAAATTAAATAATAGTGTGTGAGTATAGAGTATAGACGTATAGGAAATTAGGAACCACAAACCAAATAAACAAACAGGGCAATCTTTGAGCGAGTGAGTATTGGTTACTTATGTAGTTATGTTGTTACTGAGTAGTTAGGTTGCACTTGTGTTGTTTACAGAGTAGTATACTAGTATTGTTTGCTTTCTATCTTTGGGAATTCTGAATCTTATAGAGGAATGAAGTGCTTACTGAATTCTGACCAGTTGATTACCTCCATTTCAAACTAACTTGTAGCTGTTATCATAGCTATTGTAAATATTTGGCTGGAATGCCTAATTCCCTGATGGATATACGTGTCAAAGTCTTGTATGAGATATATAGTCTCGCAGTAACTTGTTGTGAGATTATCATTAGGGTCTGGGTGGCCTTTTCAACTGTCAAGGATCACATGCTTAACTAGACCACATGGATCTAAACATTTGTTTAATTAGCCCACATTCCGTAATTTGTGGATTCACCACTAGTTAATAAGTTTGATAAGTATATATATAATACCTGATTGTTCATCAGACTAGACTGAGTCTGTGGCTCTGTGCTGTTGGATTTCTTTACTGTGCCACTTCGATCTGTTTGGCTTCTATACTTACTGACTACTTACTTGATTTGCAATGGCCAATCAGACCTATTATAACGAATTTAATAACATTCTTAGCATAACCCAACAAATTAAATACAGTAGTCAAGTATGAGTTTAGTTCATTAATTACTATCTCAACAACTACTCCGTAGTTTTTTTATACTACCTCCAATTAGAAATTACAGCAACTTCCGTCTAAATATGGAGTGTAATATACTAATATCCTCGTTATTCTTGGTTGTCCTCCTGTCATCTTATTTGTAACTTAGAAAGAAATGTAGTTTTACAATTCCAATACAAGAATTGAGCCCAAGTTGGGCTACAGAATCCTAAACAAATTATTGGTATCAGAACCTTCTCGAAACATTCATCACTTATAGTTTATGTTAAACTCCAAAATATGTTGATATCTCAGCTTACAATCTTACATCTAACTAACTAACAATGATATACGTACTGAATTTTCTAATTCCAGCTCCAAGTCAACAAGCGCGATATGCTACGACCTGCACGTGGATTCATCCCCTCTCCGCAGACAAGTTGATCATCTTAAAGATTATAATTAAAACGTCCAGCCTATAAAACCCAACATTGAGGAACCTACATCGAATCTACGTGTTTATTGGATCTTCCATTATTAACCACTCACTAGCTTAGCTCTTATAAGTTAAAACCTAACCTACCAAGCTTTAATTAGCTATCATCTAACCAAAATGGCTCAAACTAATTATAATGCTCTTCTTAGAAGTAGTACTAGTACTATTGTTGTTGTTCTAATACTCCTTTATACCTCCTCCTTAGAAGCGAAAGCTGATGAGCTTAAGACCTTAAACAATGTTCCAAGTGAGTTTGTGGAGTCTGAACCTCGTAAGTTTGGTAATCATGGGGTTAAGTCTCATGACACTCCACCCTCTATTACCCCAAGTCAACCTCCAGAGGGTCATAATAATAGTGTCAAGACGTTTCATGTAGACGCGACCTCTTCTGATGATGAACATCAACATCAACATCAACTTAGCCCACATCCGCATCTCCATTTCAAGGAACCACATGCTCATCATCATACAGATAAATCTGTAGCAGGAGGTGGTGTCATCATCGCCTGCCTAGCTACTGCTTTTGTTTTATCCATTTTCTGCTACATCCGTGCCACTCGTCAACAGATCATCAGTAAAGAGCAGCTTATCTAATTTTGTATCTATTATTACAAATTTTGTGTTTCTGTATACAACCAGCTTAGTTACCATCACTCCACACTACAAAAAACAAGAAGTCAACCCTTTTATTTAACTTGGGAGATATTTGGAGTTCTCGTCGTATAAAAATATGTATACAAGCTCTTTTTTTTGGTTCAAACGAAAATATAGTCATAATGCTAAAATGATACTTTTTCTCCATCCTACATACGAGGTATTAATCGCTTTCTCTTACCTTTTTCTCTCCCACTACCTTCATCTCTGTCATTTTGTATTGGAGTTTACGACTATCATTTCAATATAGATAAAAAAAAAAAAAAACTTTTCTGAGACTGCAATAAGAATAACCCACATTGTCATTGCTCTTCTTCATTATAAAAAGCTATCAAATTTAATACTAATCAAATGATTCATATGCATTAATATTTCAAGTACCTGAAAATGTGGGGCCATAACAATTCCTTGGTTCACATTCTATATAAGCAGAGAACATTTATGTACTGATGTGTTCTGGTGACTGTAATGCATCTGATAGCTAAGAATTACCCAAAAAAATACTGCATAGAGAGAAAGTTCGGAACCTTTTCACAGCAGAAACTAGAATGCTATACCAAAATCAAACATGTAATTCTGTTTGTAGGTGCTGTGATTCATGAAGCTATGTTCACCAGTGCTCGGATGCTCAAGGGATGACAGATATCGCCCAACGGATGACCAGACCAGACAGAGTCGGCCAGCAGAGAATTGACAGCCTCAGAAGGATTGTACAAGTCCCACCATACATGACCTGAACTTTGGTCACAAGCCATTTCCATGGTGTCGCACCCAGATGCTGCTCCATGCCACCCTGTTCCACAACATGCTCCTCTCGTTTCCTCGAAGCCTGCCACCAAAAAATTCACATACCCATCACTACTAACATCATAACAGAATCAGCTTACAAACATAATTATAACTGCACAAGTAAAACTAAGTACTAACCAGCATTGTTACAAGATCATAGGTTAAAAACAGTTAATGTAATGAAAGTGCTTACCATAGTGTTGTGGGTTGGACAAGATACGCATGAAGCCTTGGTAAACATCACAGAACACAAACTGGGCATCAGAGAGCTCCAAAGTGAGGTCAGTTATGTGATCCAACAATAGCTGATTATGTTGCGAAATAAGCTGATTGATCTCATTCACACAACCCCTTGTACTTTTAATATTTCTCCCGGTATGAAAGTACCAGTCAACCACCGTCCTAGGAGCACATCCAAGAGGGTAAATCCCCATGGAAACAACTTTCCTCACCCCTGCATTGTACAGATTTCGCAAGGCATTCGTCATCTCATCAACCAGCAGCTTAGGAAACAGCTGTTTGTCACCACCATTGTAACCCGGGGAATATGAAGAGTTTCCAAAGTAGAAGTTGGTGTAATCATCTTTGCCCAAGGAAAGGTAGAACACTGAGGACCCGATGAATTCTTGTGCTTCCTGTTCACCTAGCTGTAACTGCACAAGTTGGATTGTCTCAAATACTTGCCGTAGCTGCTGGTTCAGGGACTGGAAAGTTAGGGTATTCGCTATGGGAAGGATCGTGGCTTGAGCTGACCCATAGTTGATCCCGCTAAGCAGGCCTTGAATTGTATCATTCTTCTCATAAAATGTTGGTGTATCTGGCAAACCCATCTTCTTCGCTGCATACACAAAATGTCACATGAATGTTAGTTTAACTATAACTATAACCTAGGAAAAGCATCAAGCCCAATCTTTATTACCATATAATTAAGAGAGTGCCACAAAATGCACTCAATTAACTGGATTGGGTTACTAAATAGGTCATATACTTTTGCATAATTAACTCAATCTCCAATCGGTAGATTGTTACTGGGACTTGGTACCACACAAGGATATCAGGCAAGCAGTACCAAATTAACTGGTCCATTCTCAATTTCAAAGTACAGAAGGTGAAAATTTCAGTAATTCTAGTAATTATATGATTCTAACAGTCGAAATCAATAATGCTATAATAACATGAAATTGTCTGATGCATTTCCCTAAATTTCTTCGAAAAGATAAACAAAATCAATATTAAATTCAACATTTTCAAGTAAAAATCCACATAAGAATTCCCAGAAACCAAAAATCTATCATTGTACAGAGTATTTGCTAAGATTTCATCAAACAGAGAAGTAGAAGAAAAACAGAGCATCAAAGAAAAGAACGCAAGTCAACATTGATTTCGAGAAATAACCCAGATAATTTATCGGAAAAACAACATTAAATCTCAGAATCGCAAAATATCAAGAAGCCCAGATGAAAAACATTAAGAATTTAAACAAAAACGTAATCAAGAAAGAAGGGAGAGCGAAATACCCAGAAAATAAGGGATGAGAGTAGAGGAAGAGCCATTAAAACAAGGAAGTAAAGAATTATGGTGACGAAGAAAAGGGTAAAACAGAGAATTCCCCCCACAATCAACTGTGGAATCTCCCACTACAAAAAGAGCTCGAGGTTTCAACGATGGAGTAGACGAAGAATCATTGTTGTTGTTGTTAATGGTGTTCTGATCATCAGATTGTATGAGACTGTCGAAGAAGGAATATGGTGGCGACGCCGACATGGGTGTGGAATGATGAACAACATTGGCGGTGTGAGAAACATGAATGATCATGGCAATTAGTGCCGTTGTTAGCATGAATAACAAAGTTCCAGCTATAACCTCCTTGTTCATTTTTCTCTCTCTCTAAAACTCACAGAAAGAATTCTAGTGAAAGAAATTGAAGGAAGGAAAAAGAGAAAGAGTTCAGAAAGAAGTGAGAGAGAAGAAGAAGAAACTGATTTTGGGTTTTTATTAATATTTTTTATTGGGTGGGGTCACTGGGGTGTGTAACTAACTGCATCTCCCGCTTTTTTTATATTGTTTGTTATTCCTCATTCTAAACATAATATCCATAAGCCTCTCCTGTTTATTCCACCCCGTATTCCATACGGCGAAACTAATCCGTACTCAGTATTCGAATTAAAAAAAAAAAAAAATGAGCCTGACATTCTAATACGTTATAATTTAAACCCGCAATATAAATAGTGTATCGCTATTCGACGCTTGCCCACGCTAAAAACGTCCTACTATTCATAGTGAAAGTACAGAAATACCCTCATAAAAACTTACCCCTCCCTTTCATTTTTTTTACCCTTCTCACCTCACCTTTCCCTCACCTCTCTCTCAACCCCCTTCTCCACCAACTGGCTGCCGGAATGTCGCCGAAAAAATGAAATTCCGGCGAGTATTTTTTACCCCTTTTATAATTCGCCGGAAAACTGAAATTCATACATGTTTCTTCATTATTTGCCGGAAAACTGAAACTCCGGAAAACGTTTGTTTCTTCATAATTCATGTGGGAGTTGCGGCGGTCGATGTATAAACAACGTAGTACTTTATACACTCGATGTCTAAATGAACTTTCACATTTTAAATCACTCCCTACCCAAAACTAACTATAAAAATTACAAGGGGAAGGGGATATTCGAAGCCATGACCTAGTATATGAACTAGAAGCTCAACAATGGACATTAAATTAAGAATCCGAGTTTAATGCTAAATTAGAGTAATATTCCGCCAAAATAAGCACAGCTGCTATCAGAAGTCTGAAAGCCCAAAAATATAATTCAAGAAATCAAAAGGCAGACAAAATTAAACACCGGATTATAAAGTATTAGTGAGTTAGTGCAGTAAGATTCCTTCCAACAGCTAAAATGGAGCAACAACAGAACATCAAGAAAATGCGTTCAAATTATAAAACAGAGGAGGAAGGAAGGAAGGGGGAGAGGAGCAAATACCGAGAAAGTGAGGGATAAGACTGGATTGAGAACCATCTGGACAAGGAATCAACGACTTAATACCGCGAAGTTCAGAGTAAAACAGAGCATTCTTCCCACAATCAACACTAGAATCTCCAAACACAAAAATAGCAGGCGATTTCATAAACAAAGAACGCGACGAGTAGTTAAACCGAGAAGGCGCAGGTGTAGGCGAAGGAGGAGTGGCATTCGTGATAAAATATACTAAGGTCATCATGGCAGCAATAAAAATAATGCTGGCAAGAATCTGTAAGAATCCCTTCAAGACTATGAGGATTGACATTTTCTTTAAAAAAACAAAAGGAAGAAGAAACTTGAAGTTGTTTTCTGGTAGGAAGGAAGCTAAGTAGGACAGTAGACGACGAAGAAGATGATTGAAACTAATTTTGACTTTATCAAATTTTACGCAACTGCCTTTTCTCTTTTATATTGTACGTTAATCCTTTCATCTAAACATAATATCTAAATGGCTAAACTAACCCCCCACTCTAATTACCCCAACCCAAAAAAAGCTCGTCCTACCCGGATTAGACCTCAACGCCGAATGACTCATCATCTAAAATATGACCCGTTCCAACGACTCGGCGACAACTTTGGTAATCAATGTATATACGAATGTACCCGTTTTAAATCACTTCCCACATGAAACTATATAATCCGTACTATATTGCCAAACATACTAAATTCAAATGCACTCCTTAGTATGTTGCAATCTGTTGTTATTACAACGATTTTAGAAATAAAGGAGCGATCAGGACAACGTGATTATTATTTCAATATTACATGGTGAGCATACGCACAACAAATTAAAGGAACTGATGAATTTATAAATGCTCAACGTCTGATTAAAATTATAATGTCACACTTTATGATCGAATTACCACACACTCGGATTGAAATGCTACAAAAATCACACAACAATGCATTATTTCACTCCAATTGGAATCACTATTTGTCTAATTCTGCAAATATACAGAAATAAATAAATTAATTACATGCCTAAGTATGCAATTTAACGACTAAACTGACCGCTTAAGTGATAATGAAAAATATCACAAAATATCATCATCTTCTTAGAAAACAAATGAGTAACGGACTACGGAGTAGAAGCTCAACAATGGAGATTTAATTAAAAGTCTGAGTTTAATGCTTAATCCTTAATTCATGCTTACTTAGGGTTTTGATCCAAATTAAATTTCATTCACTCAGAAATCCGAATTCTCATAGTCCTAAAACAGTTGAAGCTAATTAGTTCCGAATAAGAAAATCGAGATTATTTATTTATTCTCAATTATTGAGCTTAATCTGAGTTTATTGCGTTAAAATGAAGCTGATTTGGATTAACAGTCCACATAAATACTTAATACAGATAGTTGCGATGAAATCAACAAAACCTCCATAAAAAATTCGAGAAACCAAAACAGAGTTTTAAGTAGGAGAGAGAAAATACCGAGAAAGTGAGGGATGAGAGTGGATTTAGAGCCCTTTGAACAAGGAATCAACGACTTATTACGGCGAAGAAGAGGATAAAATCGAGAATTCTCCCCACAATCAACACTAGAATCTCCAATCACAAACATAGCAGGCGACTTCGACGACGACGACACAGAAAACGAGGTTTCGTTGTTGATGCAGACGGTATTCTTCCGAAAACCAGAATCAACAAAAGCTTTACGGTAATAAGCACGAGGCGATGGTGGCAGCGATGGTGGAAGAAACGGTGTAGGCGAAGGAGGAGTGGCATGTTTGGAGGAAGAATCAGGAATGAGAATTAAGAAGATGATTGAGAAAGTGACAAGAATCGCCATTAACGCAATTGCTATAGCTCGAGCAATCTGGAGGGTCGACATTTTCTAAAAAATGAAGAAGAAATTTGAAGTTGCTTTCTGGTGAAAGGGAGCTAAGTGGGAGAGTATAGAGTAGGAAGAAGATATGCGACTAATTTTGAGATTATGAGAATTTAAGCAACTAATTTGTTAACTGCATTTTTCATTTTTCTTTTTTAATAAATGTGTTTTTAGAATTTATTATTCCTTTTTTTTGTTGGGTTTAGTTTGTAGGTATTTTTAACGTTTTCATCGTGTAATATTAGAAGGTAAATATTATGTTAGATACAGGAGTTTTGATTAACGGTACCAAAAAAAAAAAATATATATCCCCAAACTCAAAATGACACATCATTTAAATGAAATCGGTCTAAAGTTTGATTATTATTATCTCTATATCAATGTATAAATGATATTAAACGTTTTAAATCGATCACTTCTTATTATTATTACGTTAGAAATACAAGATTTTACTATCCAAAAAAGATTCTAAATCGATTTAGACCCAAATCGGAATGACACGTACATCATCTAAATATAAGACCCTATTCCGAACGACTTGATTATAAACTCGTACATTAATTCACTCCGTGCATACCATAATATCATAGTACTTATTCTTTGTTTATGTCTAAAATGTTTTCATATACATATAGTCTTCTCCACCATTATTTTAATTGAACGTTATGAAACGAAAATGATTCACGTTAGGTTAAGACGACCTAACATCCATTTTATTTTTTCATAGTGAGCGTATCAAAGGAGCTTTATCACTTGGGTTGAAATGCGACATAAATTTTCCCATTGGACATACGGCAAGTTGTACTAATAAATAGTGTTAATTAACTGATAATCACAATTTGCCTAATTATGCGATTTTAAAGGGGGAACAAAATAAATGCCAAATTATGCAATTCTGAGGATTGAAATAACCTGGACGCTTGAAATAAAAATGAAAAATAAGAAGAAGAAAAAATATCACGGTCTTCTTAGAAACCAAATAACCAACTAGAAGCTCAACAATGGTGATTAAATTAAGAGCCTGTGTTTAATACTAAAATTTTTGATGATAGTAAATTCGAGTAACAGTCCACATAAATTAGCCAGTTGCTATGAAATTTACACTCAGAAATCAGAATTATCAAATCCAAAAATAACTCAAGAAACCCAGATGAAAATTAGGAAGAAAATCAATGGATTTAAAATGTAATTTCGAATAATGATCCAGATAGTACAAAACCCAGAAACCCAAATAAAAATAAGAAAACAGAGGAGGAAGGAGGAGAGAGAAAATACCGAGAAAGTGAGGGATGAGGGTGGATTTAGAAGCCTTTGAGCAAGTAACCAACGACTTTTTACCGCGAAGAAGATGGTAAAACAGAGCATTCTCCCCACAATCAACAGTAGAATCTCCGATGACAAAAATAGCAGGCGACTTCATTGACGACGTAGACAACGAGTTGTCGTTGATGAAGTCGGTATTCCTCGAAAAAGTAGACTCGAGAACAGCTCTACGAAATGGAACCCCAGGCGACGGCGACGGTGACGGCGAAGGTGGAGAGGTGTGTTTGAAGGTAACCAAAGGAAGGAAGATGCAGTTGTAGACTAGTACAGGGCCAGCCATAGTCATCAACGCGTAAAGTATAATACGAAATCTATCGGAGAGTTGCATTTTTCTTTAAAAAGATGATGAAATTTGAAGTTGGTTTTTCTGGTAAGAAGAAAGTGGGTAGTAAACAGTTTTGGGGAAGAAGATGATAGAGACTAATTTTGTGTTTATGAAATTTTATCAACTACGGAGTACTCCGTAATTGTTAACTGTTTCTTTTTCAATTTTGGATGATAATTTTGTTTTCTTTGTTGCAAACCCTTGGAATTTGGAACGAACTTTTGCCTTATATTGGTAGACTGCTAGTTTTGTTGCATTTTTTTCTTCTTTATTTTCATGTAATAAATATTAGTATTAGTGATGTTTTGTAAGAAACATTATGTTTTGATCAATATATGGACGTGACATAAATGATTGCATATTTTGGTTAATGAATTAAAATGTACTACGAGGAGATATTTGTTTTGGAGTAAATAGAGGTGATACAATTAATTTACGCTTCATTTATAAAGTATGTTGGTTATCTAGATTAGATTCGACAAACCTGTACTCCGTTGTAGGGTTTTGAGATTTTGAATTTCGAAGGAGTCGCCACCAAATATTTTAAGGGTCCGATTTGGAATGACTAAAATTGACTCTTGTGGATAAGACATTGAACCTTAGAAACCGAACGTGTGAGATTCGGGCACGAGAACGAACCGTTTATTTGGCAAGCTTTTCAAGTACATTCGAATACAAGACAATGATCGTTTTCACGAAATCCTAACCATGACACTAAGTCGGTTGAATCATGCATTTAGAACATTGTATTTGCTACTTGTACGTGGTCACTTTGCTTTAAAGTTAATTAGGGAACCTAAGGCCGGTTTGTCCAAAAATTATCTTTGTTAAGTGTGATGTAACCTTTTGTACAAAAAATGAAGGAATTATTGAAATGCGTACAAAATCACATCAACTTAAAAAGGTGGGTAAAGGGTGCGGAATTGAAATTGCAAGCACAAAATAAAGGTGCGATATTAAGTTGAATTATTAAATGCAGTGTAAAAAAATTATTTTTAGTTAAACTAATCACCACTAAATTGATCGTCAATCTATTTCATTGGAGAATAAAAATCCTCTAATATGATAATTTCCAACGGAAAAATAGTTTAGTGAAAAATAACAATAATACGTAAGATTCTTCGTATTATTTCATCTTATCGTCATATGCAAACAAGTTATTTTTATCTAAGCTATTTAATAACTTGATATTCATTATACGGAGTAATACTTTGAAGAAAAATATTATTTCTAGTAATGATTTTACTTTCTTTTTTTTTCTTTTGGTGTGAATGAGCCACATTTTTTTATAGGTAAGAAAATTAATTTAGAAAGCCCTAGACACAAAGGGAATTTGTAAGGAATAATGAATGAGCCATATGATTTTACTTATTTTGGTAGTGACATGTGGTATATTGGATGTTATGGAAACTTTAAACTCATATACTTAATAACTTACCTTATTAAACTTTGGGGTCGTATATTACAAACATATACAATGATTATTATACTACGCATGTATTTACTTTGGTAATTAAAAATAATATTATGAAATGTACGTAGACTAGAGAAATCTCTAATATGTGTACATTGATAAGTCTAATTAATGAGTCGTTTGGTTGACCATATGAATTAGAACTTTCTAGGTAAAGTTTTTTCATGTATAAGTATTTCCTAAGAAGTGGGAGCTGGTGTCGTTTGAATGAACATGCATGGAAAGTAACTTCCCATGAGAAATATTGCAGTTCAATCTTCCACTTCCTATAAAATCATACTTCCCATAAATTTTCATGTCATTCAAACAACACCTAATACTCTATAATTTTTATACTAGCTACGGAGTATACTAAAAGAAAAGAAATCAATGTGGTTGTGACAACGTCACTATATGGTTGACTCTCTTTTAATATAAATAATTAAATTTTAAAAATAAAAACAAAACAATATATTTGACTTTATTACTAAGTATACGAATTATATAGTAATTAAATTTAGCAAAATGGTATCATACGTAAGAATCATTTCCATATTGAAATATTCTATTTTTCCTAAAAATAATATGGAATACAATACCATGCCTAATATAGTAATATATCATGTTCAATATCTCAAGCCTAATATATTAGACTATTTAACATAATTTTATCTTAGTATATTTTAGTTATATGATACGAAGTATAATGCTAAACTTTAAATTCAAGAAATGAAGACAAAATATTTTATGTATTATTTATTAAATTTATAAAATTGTAATTGAATATTGAGAGGAAATTATTATTTCCTAAATTTTCTTCCTTAGTAATATCTCAAACTTGAAAATTGTAATGACGTTATTTAATAAATAAGAAAGGAAAAATATATATTTTTTTTTACTTCCTTTCAAGAGTTGACTCATATAATAGAGATAATTGTATTTATAAAAACAACAATCCTAGCCCATTGGTAAATATTTTGTATGCAAGGCAAGATTCTTAACATGAATATATTCATGTACTTTACTAACAAATAGTATTTTTCAGTATGATTCAAGCTCTGGTGTATGATTCAAGCTCTGGTGATTTCATACTTAAAACAATGTATTGTTATAAATTTTCTTTTGTGTACTTTTTTAAAAGACAACATATTAGCATACAAAAATACTTAATTTCTACAAGAAATTAACTAAATAGAGATCTACATTAAATACACAAGGATAATGAAAAAAAGTACTATGTAATAAGTTGGTGGAATCAAGATATTTTTTTCCCGTACAATGGTAAGGAAGGTATGGGTTGGGTTACACGTGACGTGTAAAGGATTGCAATATCACTTATACATAAAATTTCGTAAAAAAAATTAACGTATTGATATATAAACCCTGTATCACCTTGGTCATGGGGAGAGTTTGAATTTTAGATTGGGCTAACGACGAAGATATTGGTGTTGGCGGGCACGTATAAGAATTATATATACCCACCTTGGTGATATGGCTGGTTTGGATTATTTGGACTTGAGAACACTCACCCATCTTAAATTGTATAGTCACATTTTTTTTTGTTAATAATAAAATCAATTTTAATAATAATTTATGTCAATATATTTAAAAGTTAGCTGAAAGTTAAGGTGAATTTTGACAAAATGTGCGGGTATCAGATTGTCAATGGGAGAGACTTTTTGGGAGATAACTCGCCCACCCTCCGGCGCAAATGGGTGTGGATGGAGTAAAATGGTAATGATGGGGATAAATTATTCGATGTATCCTCCACGAGTGACGGGGCGATTATGACGGATTTTATACTGAACTTGTATTCCATCGTTTATCATTCATTTAATTGATTATGAATATATCAACATTTTTTTCAATAATAACCAACATATTATAATGTTTTGTTTATTTACTTGATTTCTCTAATCAGACAACCAAATTGTTGAATGCTCTTGAATAGAGTTTTAAACTTCAAAACTATCATACTAAAAAAAAGGGTCTAAAGCTAGGTTTGAGACGGGTGTGATGGAGAGGTCAAGGATAAGTTTTATTAGGCAGGTAGTGGGATGAGGATGAGTAGCGTACCAATCGTACGTGGTGGTTTGGAATGGAGATGAGAACTTCATTGCGGATAAAGGTGTGGAGGGGCAAAATATGGTTTATGCACCCGGGTGCACAATGCTCACTGTGCACCCTGTTTTTAAATGAATATGTAGTTAAAATACAAAGAACATATAGTTCATACCCAAAGAACATATAGCCAATGAACATATAGTTCAAATCCATAGAACATATAGTTTAAATTTTCACTAGTACATGTACATTGAAATAATTCTCTATGTTCATTAGATTTTCAATAAATGTTCAACAGGGTGCACAATGAGCGTTGTGCACTCGGGTGTATAATCCAAATTTCGGTGGAAGGGTCATCCTTCATATCAACCCCACCACGACTCAAAGTCATACCTAGCTAAATAAAGTACACAAGGGTAAGTGTTAAGTGACCGGGTAATGATTTATATGGTGAGATTATGTGGTTTGACTATAGAAGTAAAGAAATGATGATTATAACTTTATGTTTAACACGGGTGATGAAAGGGGAAGATAATCAATTTATCTGTGTTCTCTTATTTTTCTAATTCTTTTAAAAAGTAAATAAGACACAATAGGACAGTAAAAGATTTATCCAGTTATACTTTGATGTTAATTATATATAAATATAGTTTAGATGTCATGCAAATTTGATATTTAGATTATAAATCGTGAATCGAACAGGTACTATATTTAGAGTATGTAATATCTAGTGTAAATGCACAACATAACTTGAAAATCTTGTTTCATTCTCTTGTCAAAACAAAATAAACATGAAAATAAAACAACAATTGAAGCCTTAATCCCAATAATTTATCGCCAACCATGACTCTCTACCCCCATTCCTTTGAATCCAATGTTATGGTTGAATGAAATGATATGCATTTTCTTTCTACTACTACTACCCGTACAATATAATGAAGAGACCTACATGAAACTGTATAAGAGTAAGTACCCCTAATTCCTAATCCCACCAATTAGTTACCCCGAAAACAATACGAATTTATATCATATATTCACAACAAAACAAAACAAAACAATATGTAGATCCTCCTTTAGTAATTGGTATTATGCTGCACACCAGGCGCCAGCACTTGCTGAAGAACTGAGTAGCCTGACTTCCTCCTGAAATTAAAGGCTAGGTGCGAATTCATCCTACAAGTTCACCCTACAGTAGGCAGGGAAACATGTCTTAGATTATTTGCATCTCTTAAATCTGTCAGATTCAACCAAAACAGCAATTTGGTGATGGATGCAAGAATAATTCATCACTGTATCTTTTTAGGTGATTCTACCAAACTAACTAAAGCATTGACGGGAAAGAAAAGTTACGAAGAGCGCACAGTGGTACTCTGAACGATATCTGGATTTCCTGGATTAAGCAATCACATCAATTAAGCAACTTATTTGCATCCCTAAAGCATGCAATGAAACACTAATGATTGTATTTCTAGAGTAAACATCTGACTATACTATGAGATTTGTACTCCCATTTTTGTATTTGAATGTAACTAAAAGAGTATCAAATATTGATAAACCTAGAAGCAAATTCTAGGCTACAGATTTTCCTACTATGTCTAGGCCTTAATTTAGCCCTTTACCTTTCCATTAACACTGCGCTTGCTATGCCAAATGCCATTTCGATCTCCATTGATGGGATTCTTCTTTGCTGCCATGGAACATTTATCAGCTTTGCTACTCTTAGCGTTCATCTCAGCTTGAAGCCTACGCTGTCTCAACCTGTTCTCCAATCGAATAGCTTTCTGAGCGCGAGATCTCATTTCTCTCTCTAAAGCGTGAGAGAAATCCCACAGCTTCACAACGTGATCTTCTCCTCCACAAACAATACGATCAGCACCAATATGCACTGAAAACAAACTTGCTCCAGAACCATGCAGCATCCTCTGAGGAGGCTCGATTATTGTCTCCTTCATGTTCCGATATTTCATCAGACAACGCCGATTGGATTTCAACAGTTTCCTAACATCAATCAAGGAGAGGTTTCCATCACTAGAAGCTGATACGACCCATGGAAACTCGAATGCAAGAGAATTCACAGGTCCTGAATGTGGAACCCAAGAAGCCACCTTTAAGATGCCATCATCAACACATGCTGAGATTTCAAACATGTGTATCGATCCATCTTCTCCTCCAGTAAATAGAAAGTCTCCCGTATGACTCCTTGCTAAGGCATAAGTGTTTCCTGCATGTACATGAGGTATTATACCAGTCAAAGTTCCATGAGTAGTATCCCAGATATAAACATCAGAACCTGATGTGCTAACTAAACTAGTGTCATGAGGTGCAATACTCCATACCCAGTCACTATGTCTTAAGACCATAACACAATTCAACAAGGCACGGTCCCATACCCTCACAGTCATATCCCATGATCCACTATAGATCCTTGAATGATCCAAAGCGAGAGAAGTCACTGGTCCTGCATGCTCCCAGAGTCTAAACTCGGAATTTTGGCAGTAAGAACCCTTAAGGTCGAACAAATGAGAAACACCTTCAACAGCTTTCCAACATTGGATAAAACCATCGGTCACCCCAGCTACTAGCAGTTTTGTATCAGCAGCCACAGCGCGAATTGTGGAACCAAGTTGCTTCGATGAAGCAACGGACAACCCTTCTTCCAAATCCCAAATCCGGACTATGAAATCATACCCAGCAGTGAAAACAAGCTTTGCAGAGACCAGGAGGAAAACAGCACGCACAGGTTCTGTGTGGCCAGTCAAGAAATCACGCCTATACTTCCCTAGAAAGGTCTTGCTCCGAAAATCTCTCTCCACAAACAGATCCTTCCACGACTTCTCTTCCGATAAACCAGGGTTCAAAGGCTTAGTTATTGGGAGACCCCATCTCTCGCAATAAAAATCCTTCCATACATAATGATCAGATGCAATCTTATAAAGACTAGTTGAAACGCACGAAACAATGCCAAGCTCTTTCGGGTCTAAACAGTTTAGAATCTCAGCAACCAAAGCCGGAGGTAGGTCAGTAATTGACCGACGACAATCCGAGGTATCCCCCTCATCAGTTATCACCACTTTCGCAGGACCAACTAATACACCAGCAATCTTATCACTACCAACTCCTAATCCACGGACTAAATTTTCAGACCTATCAGCTTTCTCTCTCCAAAAACCCTTCTTACTATGACAATGAACAGGTGTTTTTCCAAATTGCACACCACCCACTTGTTCTTTCAATGGATTATGAGCAACAGAATTCAATAACTTCTTCGATAAACAAACCTCAGAAGTTTCCCGGCATTCAAATGCCATAAAATAATCTTCCTAACCCTCTAAAATTACTGTACAATCCAATCCCCCAAATTTGTCAGACTAATCAACAAAGCTTAAACAAATCAATGCAAACCTCTTTGAATTAGTTTTTGGATGACAAAAAAATAATCAAGGAAACCCCAGAAATTCTAGCCTAAATAACAATAAAAATCGATTGCAGAAAGACCCCGAAATCAAACCCTAAACTTAATTGGAAAATTTGGGTGAAACCAATAGAAATGTCGAGAAATTGGGCTAATAGTTTAGCAAATATAAACAGAAAATAAGAGATTGTCGAAAAGGGTAAATTCAGGTGTCCGAAAAAAATGGGAGATTGTGAAGAAGTTTACCTTACAACGACGATAAAGCAGTTGCGGAGATCGAGCAAAAGAAAGGTGGAAGAATGAGAGGAGAGAGAAAACAGTAAAACAGGGATCCAGCACCGATTCTGATAAACGGTGATTAATTGATTATGCGTTGATGATTCAATTAGAACCGTATGATTATATTCGGTACGGTGTACTCCGTATATGGAATTATGGATATTGCGTAGCCTAATCCGATGATAGTACGGTAAGGAAGAGTGAGAACTGAGCAGTAACCACACAAATCTGAAAACTAATTTTTTTTTTTTTTTTTTTTGAAATAAAATTAATTCATTAATAAAAAGTCATACGACATCTACAAAAGAAATCTGAATCTATCAAATACATAACAAATCGAATCAAATAAAACTCGTTTTCTGCAAAACTACGATCATCGCGCATCGAACATCTTGTATACCCTCTAACACATCGTTGTTTGATACAACCTTCAACGAGGGGGTCTTTTGATCTGTTGTAATTTTGATATTGAATTAAATCTGATTCAATTGATTGTAGATGTAGAACCGACATCTGCTGCGACACCGCACAAATCTTCATCGCTGAATCAATTTCTCCTGCGAAATTAAATAATATTCTCCCTCGTACACCAGAAATTTAGGATCCTCTAACCTAAGAAAATTCTCCCTAAAAGGAGAAGAAAAACCCTATCTTTCGAGGGAGAACAATTCCTCCCACAAGGAGGAAGTATTATTAAAACCCTAAAACTCAAACAAAATTAGAAAAAGAACAAACAAAATAAAAAGATTGGGGCTTTCCACCGATAAAATCGATGGAAGCCCCTTCAAAATTCACTAATGGAGGCTAGGGTTTGAGAGAATTCACTAATGGAGGCTAGGGTTTGAGAGATCTGAAAACTAATTTTGTACACACCATTTTGATTTTGATTTTGATTTTGAGGGTATCCTATCGTATTAACGGGTGGGGTTTCGATCGGACTCATCGGACTAGATAAAATAGATCGTGTTGGAACGGATTTATTTTTCTAACTGGTCGGATCAGTTCGGGTTTAAAACTTAACAGATTCGATCAGATCGGGTTTAAAACTTAACAGATCGGATCAGATCGGGTTTACAACTTAACAGATCGGATCAGATCGAAAGCATAGGTTTATATATATCGGGTCGGGTTGTAAACAGGTCGAGCTGGGATGAATCAGATCGGGTTGGAACGTGAAAGATTGTTAACGAGTTTAGCTGGATTATAACGGGTTCGGTTTCATATCGGGTCAAACTAATTTTGGGTCGGATTCACATCGGATCAAATTAATCGGGTAGCGGTACATCAGATTCAGGTTCATATCAATTTGGGTTCTTATCGGATCGGGTTAATCAGTAGCGGGTTGGAATCTTGTTTGGGTCAATTCGATTCCTATAATTATAATATCGATGACTTAATTAGGGGAAAAAAATCGATATTTCACTTATAAAAATATTAAAAATTTAAGATCAGTACTAAAAGGTACTTCGTATTGAGTATATTGTATATAACTTAGTTTAATAATCGATTAAGTATAATGTATATGTGATTACTGTAACAAACGAATAATAACACTTGTTATGGATCGTGAACGGTTTGGGTTAAGTGGGTTATAGGTTATAAACAGTTTGGATTAAACGGGTCCAGGATTGAAATGGTTCGGACTAAATGGGTTACGGATTGAAACGGTTCAGATTAAACGGGTCACGGATTGTAAACAGATCGGATTAAACGGATTTTCCTCGGGTTGGAACGGATACGGGCATAAATGGGTTTCAGTCAGCTTCAGTTCAGATTAAAAGGATTCGAATTGTCACAAACCGATTTGTTATCGGATTTAAATCTTAATCGGATCAATATTAACGGGTTGGTTAGATTCGGGTTGAATATAATCGTGCTGAATCGAAATTCAGATTCTAGCTTGCGGGTTCTAAACGGTTGGACAAACCCATCGGGTGCAACGTGTCGAATTGAGAATTGACACCCCATTTTTTCCACATCACTTCTGAGAAAATAAAATATTATGCGCGACTCACATGAGGTGTGTGAAAATCAATTCCCCACATATCTATTAATACTCCTTTCTTCCTATATTTATAGTCCTATTAACTAAAAAGTACGAGTATCAATGAGATCTTGGCCTAGTGGCTAAGACTGATTGTCTGTGTATGATAAGTCTCGGGTTGTTTAAGAAAAGTGTAATATATATACTACCTCCGTTTCAGAAAGTTCTTTACGCTTTGGAAAATGTGTCCAAAGTATAAAAACTTTGACCGTAAATTCTCACCACTATATACATCAAAAAGTTACATGTAAGATCTTGTTAAATTGGTCTCGGAATGTATTTTCTGAATATCAAATTTTTATAATTTTTTCCCATACGAAATTGGATATTTTAGTAGTTAAATATTGCATTGGAGTCCGTGCAAATAGTAACTGTAAAGATCTTTTTGAAACGGAGGTAGTAGTACATAGAAAAGTGGAATGTAGTACATGTGAAGTGGCATATAATACATGTTTTTGTTTTGTTCTGTTTTCAATACATTTTTATTTAATACTTCCTCTGTACGAGATCAATTTTGAAACTTACCATGACACATAGTTTTAGGAGACAAGTTGTTGTTTGGTTATCAAATATTTCATAGTATTTTATTAGAAAAGTAAATGAGAAAGTGGATATATAGTGGGGTATTATTTTATTGAAACGTAGATAGTGGAGTGTATATTTTAATGCAATGTGAGAAAGAATGAGACCCTTACTTTATGGTTGTGGAAATAGAGATGTAATAAAATAATTGTGGGATCTTTCCCAAAATAAAGTACTGTGAGGTGCGATAAGTGCAAGATGTGGGACACAATGCAAGGACATGCAGAGGTGAAGCCATTGCAAAGCAAAAGAAGGTTGTTGTTGTTGCTGGTTCTTCTACTGCTGTTGGTTCTTCTGTTGCCGGTGCTTCTGGTTCACAACAAGGGGCAGACCCTGAAGCTTCTGGTTCACAGCAACAAGGTAATTCACCAACTAGGGAAAACAAAAGGAAGCGTACTTGATTTTCTGATTTATGCATAACTTTTTGGTAAATGCTCATTTCATTGCATATTGGAGCATATTTTGTAAAGCTAAACTTATTGGGTATATCTCTTGCCTATGGGAGCAAGTTTTTGTAAAGCTACACTTAAAAACCGTTGTCTATATTTTGCGTGTCGGGGGCACACTTTTGTAAAGCTACTTAATGAGGAAATGAAATGTCATTATTATTGATGAAATTTTGTTGTTACTACGTTTTTGTAAAGCTACACATCATTCACTTTCTCATTACAAATACTAGAATCAGAAACATTAGTATGCCAATTTTGATAGCTCCATGCATTAATTTCTTCTGTTGCTTGAGTTTTTTCTTCTGTTGCTTGAGTTTCTTCTTCATTTGGTGAAATTAGTCTTGGGTTTGTCATTTTGGTGTGGTTAACTTTGTTAGATCGATCTACATGCATACAAGTATACAACTATTCCTTAACTTTGAATTGCAATATGCAAATTTAATTAGTTCATTTGAATATTTATTTTACGCACTTTGAATTTATATTTTTGCATATATCAGGCCCTTTTTATTTTCATGTTTCCTAACATCACAAGTCTTTAATTTAGTTATTATAGAAATAATAAATAATTTTAGTAATAACGGTGCGTTGCATGGGTCGTAATGTAGTGAACTAGTACTCCATAATATATAACCTACGGAGTAATCTAAGGTAAGCATAGAGTGATTAAAGTGTCATGTTGGCCGTGTCATCCGGGCAGAAGCATTGCATGTCTAGACACGGTCGTGTAGGCTGGGTTGGTTGAATAGAAAATCAAGTGTGCACAAATCTTTGTGCTGCCTAAATCTGTTCTAAAAAGTAGATAGTTATGAATAAAACAAATTACAACCTCCCTTGATCACTAGCTAGCTAGCTAGGAGGAAGTAGCAAGGCCAATAATGAGCATATATTTTAAAATGGGTTTTTTTGTTTATTAATCTGAAAAGTTGAACTAGAAACTAAAATTAAGTAAACTAGAATCTTTTAGCAGTACAACAAATAAAAATGTGAATGGGCAAATAAATTCCTGAGTATAATGAAACATTTAAGCAAGACGATCATGGACAGATATGATGTAGAGGTATTAGGGTGAGTCTAATCTTCAAAGTTTCAAGAATGTGAATGCCATTGCTAAGCCAGCCACAACAGAAACAGCATTGAAATGTACATTCGATGATGCTCCATTCTTCCCTGTTGTAGCTGTAGCGTCTCCTGGAGACATCGCTGCTGCTGCTGCTGCTGCTGCTGCTGCTGCTCCAGGCGACATCCCACCTGCACAACAATATATGTTTTATTTAAGGGAGTTGTACTTGTATTATACATGCATCTAAATTGAGAGAAGGCCGACTTTAATTACCTGGCATTGCTGACGAAGGTCCAGCTCCAGCACTTGATGTTGGTCCTCCTGCTACTGGATACCCAGCCGCTGTAACACATATTCTATTAACTTTACTTTATATCTTACTAGTTACCGTACTACTTAGGCTGTTAGGAAATAAACACAACTTAGTAAACCAACGAGTATACGAATTGGAGGTTGGGGTCAACGACCGTTTATATACGAGTCAAAACTACAAGCAAGGAGCACAGTGGATTGCGTAAGGGTGCGTGGAGCATTAAAGTGTCGATGCATGAAGAAGGGGTTATTGTGTTATTTTGCAGAACTTAATAATAAAATAATATTTGAGAGGAAGAAATCTACTTGTGTATTTTATTATTGCTTTTGCTATTTGTTCAATATTGTATTTGTGGATTTGTTCCTAATTGTTCGTGGCACGTGTTTGGTTATAACATAGGACTCTGTTCTTTGGACTTAATTGCACTTCTGTTCAACCAAATAAAGCTCAGAATAACAGGGCCTTAGTACAACTCAATGATGTTTCAGAGAAAGCTAGCTTCAACAGAAGAAAATTAAAATTAAAATTAAATGGTAAGTAGGTTAATGAATTCATATCATCATATTCAACTCAGAATTTTAACCAGAAATTGACATTTCACACGACACATTCAAAAAAAATCATAGGAAGTTACATTAGTTTTACCCAAGTAAGTTTAAGAACCCGGCTTTGTTTGACCCGAAACTGGTTGACCGACTCATCTCGCATAGTCGCATGTGGTGTTAAGAAATACAGTAAAATGAATGTAGTAGTGTCAAGACTCAAGATATTGTAGTTGCAGGTGACATGGTGTTGTACTAGTACGTGGCTTAACTCCCACCATTCCTCAACAACAACAACATAAGTGATGAAATAAATGCCAAATTAACAGATAACCATATGATATATAACAGATTATGAGCTGGGGCTGGGGCTGGGGCACACAATTCAATGCTCCGTTTAGTTGGGTGTTGATTAGTTTTAATTTAGCCATTGAAACTTAAGTTACCCTAATACATTAGGGTAGGCGGACAATTTTATTCATGTAAATCATGGTCCGCCAATGAATATGACCATTGTGGAATAACTTGAGCTTAGTGTCTAGGAAAACCAACATAACTTTATAATGAACCATATTATCGGAAGTTGATTTTGGCACACCAAAATAGCCCAACAAATTAATTGTGTTATGATAATAGATGGGCCAAAATCTTTTTTTTTTTTTTTTTTGGTGTTGCGGGGATCAACACGGGTTTTCCCTACCAAGTTCAGCCCCAATCACCACTGAACCAACAAGCAATTGGTTGCCTAATTAAACATTTTCATGCCTTAGCTCCAAAGATGATCCGAGTTGAATCAAAACGCTTTCTTAGACATTGAGATAAACAACACTAACTATATCAGTCAACATTACCAATTCCAGATAACATAAAATCACATCTTATAAGCCCTTGTAAGTTCTTAAAAAGCAAAGAAATAGATAGTGAGTACTGAGTACTGAGTAGTAAATTAGAAAGAGTACCTGAGCACAAGCTAACATCAGGAGTCTGGAGTTTACAAATAGAAGGCAAATGAAGAGTTCTGTTTAAATCCAAATCCAGTGAAAAATCTTTACTTTTGCTCAACATTTCACACAAACAAATCGGATTTGCCTTCAACACTCCAGCTACCTCAGGGCAACAGGCTTTGTCAGGCTTTGCTAATTTGCTCCCATTCTCAACATATGTCAAACAATCTGCCATTGTGTATACCAGAGTCATGCAGTCGGTTCCCGACGAATCCGGCGCCGGTGCCATCGCCGGAGATTGACCCTTTACATTCAAGCTTCCAACTGAAATTAGGCCTAAAATCACTACTACCCACATCGTACTTTCCGAGGATATCGCCATTTTCTCTCTCTCTTTCTTCCCCTGCTTTTTGGCCTGTTTTCTGTGGTTGCTCTGTTTTTTGGTGAAAGTGAGAGTGTTAAATGATGGTCAGTGTTTGATAAAATGATAAAATGATGGTACTCCGTACTATACTACTCCGTATATATATACTCCGTACTGAGTATGTAATACAGGTATATTTTTTAAGTATATATTTTTCGACTTATGTCGTAATGTCGTATACTCATATCGGATCAATTTCATGCCAGACTAGAAGGTCTAGAACAACTTGCTGAATGTGAAAAATTAATAAATGTGAAAGGCTAACTTCTAACTATCTTATTGTTTTGGAATTCAATGTGCTAACCTCACAATTTGCCTCTTCCATGAAAGATCAAAGATGCCGTGACAATATTTAACTTTTCCTTTTTCTCACTTTTCCAACCTTTTCTTCTCACTTTTTTTCTTCTTCTTTTTTACATTTTTTCTTCTTCTTTTTTACATTTTCTAGTGTGCAATCATTAATGAAATTAATGGTAATACTCCGTACTAATAAAGGCTACACAACTACACAGGTTATCGTTATAGCCTTTTCGATTTAAAAGAAAAGTTGTGTTTATTTGAACCCAAAAATTCTATTTCAGCAAAATTTTATAATTATTAGTGTAATTCTAGTCAATTCTACAAAACTAAAATGATCTAGTTTAAATTTTCTGATATAAATAAGTAATAAAAATAAGGTGAAAGAGAACGCAACATAATTAATCGATGCAAAAACGAAATTGAAATCTGGCTTACCCAAAATTTAAGAGAACAATGTAGCATCCAACCACCAAGGAAACTTGAATGTAAAAGCTCACATGCAATTGGACCCACTAAATTTGTTGTTGTTGTTGTTGTCCACAGGCCATACCAAGGTAAGGTAGGGAATGGGATTGCCAAGGTATGCCGTATGGAAAAGCTAGCTGCTATTTTGGTTTCTTCTTCCTTTAAAGTATTTGTAGCTTTCAAACTTGCACATTTAGACCACATTTTTTAAGGTAAACAATATTCAATAATTAGTCAATTTTAATTAATTAATAACATGTCAATAGGTTTTTTTTAACCCAAATTAAAATAGAAAACCAATTTTCTTGTACGTTTTAGGAAAATTTTCTTCAAAATTCTTGGTGTTAAAGAGATTTTTAAGGCATTGAAATATGGTACATATACATTGATCAATAAAATACTCGATGATTATGAAGGTAGAAACTTACTTCATATTTGAATTTATAGTGGAGTGGGGAGTTTTTTAAAAAGTTATTTCAAATAAAGAAGTTCTCACAAATAAGACCTATTATACCGAAAATAAATTCAAATACTACAAAGTAAAGTATTCCGTATAATAAAAAATCGGTTAAATTCAAATAATGTATGGTCGGATAAGTTTAGATAATTACTCCCTTCGTTTCGGAATACTTGTACCGCTTTTCTTATAAAGTTGTTCCGGAATACTTGCACCGTTTCTATAAATGACAAATTTTTCTAATTTTATATTGTTTCTCTCACTTACGTTAAGTTCCACTTGCATTCCTAACCTCTAAAAAAATAAAAATAAAATTCACCCCACCCACCACCACCCTCAAAAAGTTGACACATTTCCCACTAACTATATAAAAAAAAGTACTCAATATCAACTACTACCTAATTAAATAATAAGTCAATTAAATTTGTTTAAACTATGTGACGGTCAAATCGGTACGAGTATTTCGGGACGGAGGGAGTAAAATAAATTGAACCAAACATGCTTTAAAAGTAGGTAGAGATCACTTTCATCTTGCTAAAAAAAACAGCAAATATATGCGGGATTTGGGCCTACAAAATGTAGGTAGAGTTTCTCACAAGTAATGAGTATATGGGCTTTATTTTCTTTTGTTTAACATTGAGTTGTAGCTCGTGGTAGATAGCTGGTATTGGATTCATTCATTAATGAGAGATCTCCTAAACTTGGAAATGTTGGAATGAATTAAACCAACGACTGTGAAAATATCTTAAAATAATGGTCGGATGTACATGTTATTTGAACTTATCTAATCTATACTAATATTTTAAAACACAATGATTTTCTTGCCACGTGTCATCTTCTTACTTTTATATATTTTTTTAATTGTTTTATTTACCCTTGTAGTTCTAATTTTATTTTCTAAAAAAAAAAAAAACTAAAACTACGTAATTTCTGAATTAGGTTTTTTTGGGTTAGGAAAAATAACTTAGGAGTGTGGAATATAACCCTAAGGTTATATTTGTGTAACTTAGGAGCTTGCTGGCTCGTTGGGCCTTGCACACATGCGCGCTTGGCTCCATGGGCCGGCAGCTCCGTTGCGGCTCGTATTCGCGACTAACGCCTTACGACTATTATTTATCGTATCGTACACGACGAATCACTGTCGTACGATACGATTATTCGTTTCGCTCAGCTTACGAATATTCGCGATACGATATACGATTCCGATCCAACGTCACATCGTATATTATGTTTTTCCGAACTAATTCCCGAAAGCTATTAAATGAATTTCCGATTCATTTAATCCGGTGATCTGTTACATGTCATTGGTGTGACCTTATAGGTTCAGTCAAGAGTAAGCTGTGAGCCGAATATAGATTAGAACTCAATGATCGGAAGCATGGCTCCAGCTAGCTGTTCCGATCACTTGATCTCACTGAATTAATTGTTCGTAATTAATCTGAAACTTGGTATTAGACTTAATGCACCTTGGGTGAAGTACACATGTCCTTCATAAGTTGCATCACTAACGGAAATTCCTTGATGGTACAATTCTTCGCTCCTCTTGGTTGGTCCTCTTTTCCCTTTAATGTCAACGGAGTTGCAGAGAATTGATGACACCATTACTTTGCTTCACCAAAGCTGTCGAAAACACGTATTTGTACGGTTCTTGTATGTGAAACATCAGAAGTTTATTGATCAGAATCCCTAAGGTCTCCGACTTGGCTAGTACTCCCTCCGAATCTAAATGTTTTTCCCATTTAGAATCTTGACACTATTCATAATGAAAGATAACCTTGAGACTTTATAAAAGTACAATAATGTCATAAAAGACCATCCAATTCCAACCATATGATAAACCAACCAGCAATCCTCCTTTTATTTAATCAAATTTATTTTTAAAGAAAACAACGTATTTTGAAATAAAGATTTATAACTCATCAAAACCAAACAAACTATTTCAAACACCACTTGAACAAATCCATCATCATATTAAAATCAAGAAAAATATTTAACCTTTCAAAAATTCTCAAAAAAATTTCACAAATCAAGAAACAATTCAAAATCAATAATTCACAATTTTCAATTTCAAAACAATTAATAATTTGAAGTTAATAATCAAACCATACATAGATTTCATTCATATAATAATCTAGCCACATACACGTACCTTGATTAAATAAAACCTCACACAAAGATTAGATTGATCCTGCTACAGATCACTCACGAGTTCCTAACAATTAATAAATAAAACCCTAATTAATTCATGGTTAAACAATTAAATTAATAAAAATAAATCTAATGGACTTAAATTTAATTCATGAGTTATGCATGCATAATAACAGTATTATAAATCAAAATTTCGAACTCATGGTTTAAAAAAATATACTTTTAAAAATTACAGCATTAATTTAGAAGAGTTTAAATAGTAAAAACTGACCGTAAAATAGAAGACTTTGAAAACAATTGGGGTGTGGAATACACGACACCAAGAGGTAGATGTCGGCGGCAAGGAGTGTACGACGGAGGTGTCGTGGTGGTGATATAAGGGTTTTAGGTAAGAAGGTTTAGAGCCAAAGAGGGAGAAGAAGTTTAAGAGCGGGCTTGGGAAAGCTCTCAACTTTTGGTGTGAGGAATGATGAATGAAGTAGGGGGTATTTATAGGTATAGGATTAAGTTTAGGGTTAGAATGGAACCCTAAGGGGTATGGCCGTGGTTGGTGTTCAAGCTGTGATAGGATTCTGAATCTAGCCATGATTTTGGTGATATTCGGTTTAGAGTAAAATCGTTTAAAATAGAAATACAAAAGATAAAATCACGAAATTTTAAACATAGGCTTGAATAATTAATTAAGATTTATCCTGAAATTTTCAGAATTTATCTCAAAGAATTCGGATTTTTAGGGAATTTTGAATCGGTAAAACTCTTTAAATCCAATTTTAAATAGAATTATCTTATTTTTCCAAAAAAAATTCCGAAATATATTCTCATAAATATCATATAATATAAAACTGATTTTATAAAATACTAAACATAATTTTCGGATTTATAAAATAATTTTAAGTTGATTAAAACTCTTTTTCTCCAAAATTGATTCCTAATAGAATTAGGAATTAATAAAATATGAAAAATATAATTTAATTCAGTTTTGAAAATAATATTCACATTTGAATATTTTCCCTCCAAAATATTTGAATATTTTTCCCTCCAAAATAATTTAATATCAAATATATATTAAAAAAATGCATAAAATGATTAATAAAATGCCTAAAAATATGGGGTATTACATTCAGTGCTTAACTAATTTGTTCGATTGCTTAACTAATTAGTTTCATCGTTTAACTAATTGGTCTAAATGCTTAACTAGTTGATCAATTGTTTTACTAATTGGTTTCATTGCTTAATTAATTGAATTTCAGGCTTAACAACTAGTATATTTATAATTGTAAATTCATTAGTTTCATTGCTAAACAAATGAGTTCCACTGCTTAACTAATTGGATTCATTGCTTAACTAATTGGATTCGTTTCTTAACTAATTGGTTTCATTGCTTAACTAATTAGTTGCATTGCTTAACTAATTCATTAGTTAAAAATCATTTCGTTTTAATTAAGGTTAATAATTAAATTTATGTAATTTGACGTTGTTAATGATTGCTTATCTTGTATCGTTGCATCCTGTTCTTCTGAACTGCAATAAATTCAACGCAATAGGGGAAAATCTTTTGTTATTGAGTCGTACCTCGACAAATACTACGAACTATATATATATATATATATATATGTATATATATATATATAACTTTGTTTTAAAACCATCATGAATGTGATAAATATAGTGCAATGTGATTAAAGTTAAGAATAAGATTTAATCATGTTTTGATAGGTAGATGGGTCCTAATGATCTGCCTATGATATACATAGTCCATTATGAGATTGAATGTGTTTCATACTTTCATAATTTTCATAATTCTATTGATAATACTGTATTGGAGTGGACAACTCAAGTTATAGAAAATATTATGCATAAAAGTACATACTCGCGTTAATTATAAGATGATTCAATATTAATTAAGATAACGTCCCTAACCCTGGTTTCATTGCTTAACTAACTGGTTAATTTCATTTCTTAACTAATTGGTTTCATTGCTTAACTTATCGAATTTCAGGCATAACTAATCATTTGCTTAACTAATTGGTTTTATTGCTTAACTAATTAAATTTCAGGCTTTACTAATTAGTTCTAGTGCTTAACTAATTGAATTTCAGGCGTAACTAATTGATTCCATTGTTTTAACTAACTTGTCCCATTGCTTAACTAATTAGTTCCATCGTTTAACTAATTGGTTTATTGCTTAACTAATTGGTTTCAGGCTTAACAAATAATCTAATTGAATTTCAGGTTTAACAAATAATCTATTTATATACGTAAAGGTATTGGTTCCATTGCTTAACTAATTAGTTTCAGTGCTTAACTAATTAGTTTCAGTGCTTAACTAATTAGTTACATTACTTAACTAATTAGTTCCATTTCTTAACTAATTGGTTACATTGTTTACCTAAAACTCAAAATTACATAACTAAAATTTCTGAAATAAAAACTAAAACGTAGAAATTCTTAACTAAAACTCTTGAAATCATAACTAAAATACATAAAATATTAACTAAAACTCTCGGAATCATAATAAAACTCTTGAAATCATAACTAAAACTTCTAAAATCTTAACTAATACTCATTAAATCTCAACTAAAACTCAGAAATTTAATCGTAACTAAAAAGAATTTATTCTTAACTAAAATAAAATTATTTCGAACTAAACAAAGTTTTTTCATAACTAAAACGGAACTATTCTTAACTATAATGAGAATATTCTTAACTCGACACAACGAAAGAATAACTAAAAAATTAATTAGAATGAAAAAACAACGTAACTAAATCATTTTATTTCATAACTAAATATACCAAAAGTATAACTAAAATAGAATAATTCTTAACTATAACTAATTTAAACATTACTAAAATAAATAACACAAAACAAAATTAGTTTACATTTACAATACAAATCCAAAATCATATTAGAGGCTTGTAAAGCATGAACTGGAGCAGTAAGCACCAGTTACTCTACTCGACATCTCGCCACAACACCAACAACAACTCACAACCATCCGCCACCACCGAAGGTTCAACAAAACCAACACCAACGCGCGGTAGCACCAAATTCTCCTTCCTCCCTCTCATCGACGGTGAATCGAATGAAATACTCGGCGTCGGGAACCAGCCACAACCACCACTCTTAGCGCATCCGTCGTTGCATCCACATCTGCGAGATTGGGATTAGTTTCCGGTAGTTTGACGACCGCCGAGATCACCTAATCGCATGAAAAACCAATCAAATCCTTATCACATAAAATGAAAAACAAAAACTAATTGAATGAATTATAATCGAAACAAAAATAAAACTGAAACAAAGGAGAACGGAGGAGAGAGAGGGACGAATTACCATCCTTCGTCGTCATCGCCGCCGTCACCATCCTTCGTCGCCGTCGTCCCATGCTTCAACCTCGTCGGCACAAATGATATCCTGAGGAGAGAGAGTAGAGAGATCTTGGGGGAGAGAGAGAGAGCACACAGGAGGAGAGAGAAAGTGAATTAGGGTTTCAAGTTTGGTGAAAATTAGGATTTTATAGGACCCGAAAATTGAATCCATACCCGCTAGATTGACCCGCGAAAATTGGAAGTCCAGCTCATCTAAAAGTTGGTTTAACGGTTAGACCGTCTTTCCTAAAAGTTTGTACTCTAGATATACAGAGTAATGCATTAGTGAGAATGTGAGATTGTTTAATTTGGTACTAAAATAAGTCCAAATATAAATGACGTTATAGTACGCCTATAGGAGAATAGTTGATTAATTAACACACACGCACACAAAAATTTATTTAGAGATCGTTAAGGTTCCTGACACGTGCGAAACGCTCTAAATAAGAAAATCGACCAAAGTTCCATATCCTATACGCTCCCTCTGTACAAGTCTACAAAGTTCAACGCAAAATGGGTCCTAACAAAGATTATGAAAGGTAAAATGATCTGTTTAATTTAGCTTCTCAATTTGTAAGTTATTAGTTTAACAACCGTATTTGTTTTTGGTAGGGTTGCAGTAGTTACCGGAGCTAACAAGGGCATCGGATTCGAGATCGCCAGGCAGCCAGTGGCGGAGCCACGGTGCCCTCAGTGGGGTCCTTGACCCCACTTGATTTTTATTTTTATTTTTTTATAGTTAAAATTTCAATTTTTTTTTAAAAAATAAATAATTTTAGTGAAAGTTTCATCAATTTTTAAATAGTGACCCACTATCTCAAAATTCTGGATCCGCTACTGCAGGCAGCTGGCGGTCGCCCAGGTGACGGTGGTTTTGACGGCCAGAGATGACGGTGGTTTTGACGGTGGTTTTGACGGTGGTTTTGACGGTGGTTTTGGCGGTCGCCCAGGTGACGGTGGTTTTGACGGCCACCTCAAAAATTCATAGCTTAGACCTCTCAAATGTGGTGTTCCATCAAGTGGATGTCACAGATATTGATAGCATCACTTCATTGGTTCATTTCATTGAGGCTGAGTTTGGGAGATTAGATATCTTGGTATGTTTTTTCTTTTTCTCTTTAATCACTAACCAAACCTACTTGTCTTCCCGATGTTGTTACAACTTACTCCCTCCGTCTCTTTTTGTTCTTTACGTTTTTCTTTTTGGATATTTCAAAATTTTCTTTACATTTCTTTTTATATTATCACACAAAAGACTTAGTATTCTATCAAAATTTATGTCCAATTATTATTTTAACCAATTAAATTCTTTTGGTCATTTAATCTCTCACACTTTTTTATTGGTACATTAAATTTTTCTCATTTCCAAATATCAGAATTTTGATAAAAGTGAAAACATTATAAATAAACGCAATTTATCTTGTTTAAAATAAAAAATCGAGGAATCTCGATGCAAATTAATTAAAGGTTAAAACGCGTGAAAAATACCAAACGTAAAGAACAAAAAGAGACAGAGGGAGTGCAATATATGGTTTGCATAGATTCGAACATGCAACATCAATTTAAATATTAGAGTTTTATCCAATTGAACTATGACGCTATATATAGTTGACCATATAATATAAAGCTCAACATAAACTTAGTACTATACTAGTTTAAAACTCGTGCACAAATGCTATTAATTTCATTTACTATTTGATCCTCTATAATGCATATTATATCTTTTTAGGATATGTTTGAACCGTTACAAAAATATTCTTTCCATATTAGATATTTTTTTGGCAAATAAAGGATGTTATTATTTACCAAGTATAAAGTTACAACCTAACACCAAACTCTCCACAGTTTGCAACCACCACCGACACAGAGGGAAGAATTATATACTGAGAAAAAAAAAACTAAGAATACACTAAGAAATATTCCGTAATAACGTGTCATTTTTTATGTGTCTTTTAGTATATACTTTGTAGTTATTGATTGATGTTAATTAAAGGTCGCAACTCCAAGAGTAGCTTAGTTGCTAATTGCCCCGTGATCTAGGGTCTAGGGATGATCCAACCGGAGATCAAGCCGGGAAAATTAAGTTGTCTTAGGATGGTAGCATGTGTTTTTAATTAGGCGAGCTACTGGGAATGCTAATCCGAGCCTAGCCCATTTGAGGTAACCCCGGGGTATGAAGTCTGCTATGAGTAAATCACTGTATGTGAATAATGCAGGTGCTTCTGGGATGGAGGTTGACGATGAAGGATTAAGAGCCTTAAATATTGATGCAGCCACCTGGGTATAGACCTGGTTATCGGGCGGGGCGGGTCAGGGTCGGTGCGGGTCAAAAGAGGGTCGGGTATTGAAAGGATCAGTTTTAGCGGGTCGATAATGGGCGAAAGCGGGTCGCGGGTCATTAGCGGGTCATTAGTGGGCGGGTCAATAAACGAGCAATGAAAAATGAAAAACAAAAGAGCCATGTGCAAGTACAAGTAAATACGAAGCTATACACGTAATTTTTTGTATCATTACTATTTTAATTTTCAAAATAATTGTAGTATAAGTTTGACCCTATAATGACCCTGTCCAATAGAGGCCCTGTCCAATAAGAGCCCTGCCCAATAAAAGCCCTATTAACTTGACCCTAACCCTATATCCATTGGACTACCCTGTCCAATAACCAGGTCTAGCCTGGGTATGGTTAATACTTGATTACATTAAATCTCAGTTATTTGTGTTTGAAGAAAACAAAAACTCAGTGGTGGTATTTGTTAGAAATCTGGAAAAGCAGCAAACTTGGTTAAAGGGGTGATGAGAAGCACATATGAAAAAGCAGAAAACACAAATTACTACGACACGAAAAGAGTAGCTGAAGCTTTGCTTCCATTGTTAAAGCTCTCAAGTATCGGTGCAAGGATTGTGAATGTCTCCTCTCTTAGAGGAGAATTGTGGGTATGATTTTTAACTCACTTCTAATCTCATCATGGTCAACAACTCCAGAAAAAAAGAAAAAAAAAAGACTGATGGAAATATGACTTGGGATGTTATGCAGAGAATTCCAAATGATGAGATTAGAAGTGAGTTTAGTGATATAGAGAAGCTAACAGAAGGCAGGATTGATGAGTTACTGCAAAAGTTTAAGAAAGATGTGAAACAAGAAGCATTGGTAGAGAATGGATGGCCCTTGATGCTGCCTGCATATGGTATTTCCAAGACAGCACTTAACGCGTACACCAGACTTCTGGCTAGGAAATACCCTCAAATGTACATAAACTGTGTTCATCCTGGATACGTTAATACAGATTTACCCTGGCATACAGGACCTATGACTCCAGAAGACGGAGCCAAAGCACCACTCAGATTGGCCCTCTTATCTCAACCCGGACCTACAGGCTGCTACTTCGACCAGATGGAAGTAGCTAACTTCTGACTCCATCTAACCACAATCGGATTCATATTCTCATGTTCTTACTTGTTTCTGTCAGTTGCATTGTCATTAATTCAGTTGGCGACATCTCTGTTCTTCAGGTACTCTCTTAAATTCTACTAAGTAATAACTTTATACCCGCCTTACAATATCAATATTGATTGTACACTGGATCAATAATCTTAGCAAGGGTATAATGGTAAAATCAGTCACAAACCATTACTTGATTATTTTGCCAACTACGATTTTTTTTCTGGACATCCTAAAATAGAAGAGTGACTTTTATTTCCACATCAAATAAGTAGTTTCCTAGATCTAAAGTTGTAAACCCTGAAAATTCTGGATATTGTGCATCTGGGAGTAGAATTTAAAGTTGGTGCTCACGAAATATGTGATCAAGTAAAGAGATCCTGAATATCGAGGATATCGGCAAGGACACCAGCTGCTGTTGTATCATTGCCAGCTCCGGCACCTTGGATGATCAACGGTTGCTCGCTATAACACCTGCTGTATACTTCCACCTGCATTTACATAACACTTGAATGGTTAGGGATTGATTTAGGGTACACAATCACCTTACCAACTCAATGCTCGACAAAATCATAAGCTTATACGCGTCAATCACAAGTACAACACGCATTAACAGAAGCTTAGAGACGAAGCACCGTATCCTGAGGCACAACCATCAGAAAGAATTCTTTTCAATTACGCTAGTTTAGATCATAAATAATTTTTCTTTGAAATTATCAAGTTCTGCACTTGGGTATAGAAAAAAGTACCCAAATGTAACCCCGGCAAAGTAAATGAATTATAGATAAGCACAATAATGAGTATTGCACACAAAATTTACCAGATACTTACCACATTATCGCTTCCTCTTAGTCTTCCTAAGGCAGAATTTTTGGGAACCTCCTGAATTCCAACCTCGCACCTGCAAACAATGAGACCCACGACATCCAAACACCTTTCAGAACTTTACAACATTAATCATTTTATCCCCTAGCTACAATAGCATTAACACATACGAAGTATGTGATATGTACAGTACCAACTTCTCCTAAATAGTGAATGACTGTTTAATCAAATGTAGACTATGATTTAAGGACAGTTTTGCCTTTTTTCACTTATTTTGGGCCAACGGAATACATTCAGGATGAAAAGATTCCTACCTAGAACCCTCGATCACACAAACATAGCGAAGCACGTTTCCGTTGGTAGCTGCTTTTTCGACTCTATCCGCAAGATTATTATCAAGTTGTGGAACACCAGTAGCAAGAAATTCTTCCACATTCATGACATTAGGTCCCATTTCAGCAGGATATAAACTTTCCACCTATTAAAGCATACAAGAATTAGGCTCTATCATGCTTTGGGTAAAAGCATAAATAAAGGTTTAAAAACTGATTATTGCCAACCTTAATGCTGTCCAACTCAATTCGTTGTCCGAGAAGCCGAGCAATGATTAAAGCCTATTTCCAACCCATTTAAACAATATCAGAATCACAAAGCCTCTAGCTATACGAGTCAACAGCTTATTAATAGAGAAAAAAAAGAAGTGGCCAAGTCAACATTTTAGATGATAAATCTAAGTATCCTTAAAGACACGGGATAATATTAATCTGAAATAACAGACTGACTTGAATTGCCATAAAAAAGTTACAGACTGGCTTCATGCCTAAAACCTTTTTTGGTCAGTTCTGAAATACTTTTGGAGCATACAGTATGGATTTTCAAGATACCAAATTGATCAAAGACTATAGCTTTATGATTAGGCAACGAAGTTAGCAGTACAGAATAGATTACCAATATAACTTATGATTATGCAACCAAGTTACAGGATAGGTTAGCAACTTCTTGGACGTCGTAAAATGTAAAGTTCAATCAATGCTTTTATGATGACTGAAAGACCACAAAACCTTGTAAGAAGTAGATGCAAAAAACAAAAACAAAAACAAAAAAAAATCAACTAATTATGCTTAGTCATAGCACAAACCTTTCTTGCGACATCCATACCACCCAAGTCATCACGAGGATCTGTAATCACAAGAATTGAATCAATCACAATTTACAAGTGCTTTTGTGAAAACATGTGTCTCAGAAAAGTGAGTTATTCATCTCTGGTCAATCCTATCATGAGATGTGCAATCGTGTATCAAGCCAATCTAGACAAAAGTATATAACTGAGTGTTCATTGTAAGAGCATGCACTTTGACTCCATAAGGAGGTGTTCTCTTCAACTTATAGGACCTTATTTAAATAAGTTTCAGGTCTTATAAGTTTAGATAAGTTCCTATAAGGTCCTATAAGATCTTATACGTTCCAAAGGTAAGTTTCAATAAGATCCTTTAAGTTTCAATAAGGTCTTATAAGTTCTATAAGATCCTATAAGTTTAATACGGTCCTATAAGGTCCTATAAGTTTACATAATTTCAAGTCCTATAAGTAACATCACGGTAAAGATAGTAAAACATATCCAACTTTATTTCAAACTATCAATAATAATCATGACCAGTTCTAAGCAAAGAGACCGATTTCATCATTTCTCTTCCAATACCCGAAACTTAAGCGGACTTTTGGGATGGGAGGAGGATGGAGGCTGGAGGCTGTTTTCCAGTTGTGACCGACCAAGGGATCCAACATAAAAAAAATATATATATAAAAGGAGCTGAAAATACCCTTGATTGAATTCCATAATGCTTTAAATAGATGTAGAAATGGCCCCAGGTAAAATTGTAGCATCACATTTACGATAAGCATCAGACATAGAGATTATACCAAATGTTTTATAATAAAGAAAAGCACCAGACATAGAGATTATACCAAATGTTTCCACCTTTCATAGTTCTATGCACTAGCCTTATCAGTTTTAGCAGGCATAATTCCCCGAAGATGCCACGCAAATAGTCTGGGACTCTGGTCACAGATAACTCATACAGGTTCCACACATATAATTATGTCTCATTTGTAGTCTTCTCATCTTAAACAAAAAGGAGACAGGTCTAGAGTTCCCTAATAAACAATCATGTGTCAAATTACAAGTGATCGTATGATTTGACCCCGGTAAGAAATTGCACAAAATCAACAATTTAGAAGAATCATTTTTTCAAAAATTTAGCATACTACAGGAAAACCATGATGTTGGTCAGCAGAAAGCTAATGTACACACCTGGTTCAGTATAACCAAGAGCCTTAGCAGTTTTCACAACTTCACTAAGAGGCTTCCCATCTTCTACTTCGCTCATGACATACCCCAATGTGCCTATTAGAAAGAGAAAGGATGTGATTCATAAAGATCTGGTACTATCAGGTCTACAGCAAATTTAACCAAGATGAGAGAAAACTGCAGACTGGCACAACAAAATACCACTCAAGCTGCCAACAATACGATGGATAGTGTCCCCAGATGAAAGTAACCGATTAATGGACACTATTACTGGAAGACCAGCACCAACCTACCACAAATACAAGACCCCATAAAAAAGAATACAATTTCCACCAATATATATTAATAGGGTCTGAAGTACAATATAACATACAAATCATTGTTGTATGAATTTTAGATGATCTAGGTTGATTCAGAGATTTCATGTCATAATATACCATGAAGAATAATACCGCGTACCAAGGAATAGTTTTATCAGAAAACCAATGCAAAGAAGTCAAGAAGATGAGGCAACAGAAATGATGTAAAGAAATGCAATAGCATGCAAGATAGTGGAATAGACCTAATGCCTACAGACTGCAGGAAGCCCGGAATGTTGGACTTGAGGGTTAAAAGTGTAACTATGCGTATGATGACAGCAGGATTTAGAGAGATAATATAATCTATGTACAGTCTTGCCTCAGACAAGTTCAAGTTAGCTGATAAATTGGTTTCCGATTAAGGGGGAGCTAAAGCACGGGGAAAATAAAAGTCTAACTCTCACCGTCCTGGTAAAAATGTCCACTAAGAATGTTCACAAACTTTAAGAAAATTCACTTTTACTTATCGATTTTATGTATTATGCTATAAGTTTCCTACTTTATGTATTATGCTACATGTGGCCATGTGCCCTACTTTCAATTGAATCATGTGTCGAATCAAGCACTTTTTGGGAATCAAGTAAGGGTATTATGAAAAATTGAATAAAAAAAAAGGTTGTACTTTTTAAAGTACTTTTAGTAAGTGAGCATTATACTGGATTACTGGGACCTGCTAAGGAGAAGATAAAACCAGTTTTTAGGGGAGCAGAGGGAATAGATGTGCATGCTTTTACAAGAAAACCCTATAGAGATGATTGGCTAAACAAATTCATTCTACACATTGTGTACATAAGATCAATCAAAGGTTATGAAGATAAGACGTACAGTTGATTCATGTCGAAGACGGTGTGGGTGTAAGACCAACTTATCATAATTCTCCTGCATTTCAAAGAAGCTTCTGATTAGATTGCACTTGATCAGCCACATTGTAGACGACTAAAAGTATGAAGTCAAAACATACACCAACAGGCAATATCTACTCTGCGTTAGGACTTGGGGAAATGGGGTGCACAAAATGCAGTATTACAGATACCACAAAGGTTAAGAGAAGTTGGACCAATGGCAAGATTTTCAGGACATATAGGGTACTGTTCCATCTTCCAGGGGACAATATAAATGGAGGATGATACTGCAAATAATCCAGGTGCAAAGGGAGAAAAAGAAAAGGCTTGACTTCATTCTGTCTGATTAAAGAAATAGTCGGAAAAGTTCATATGTCCAAGGAGGTGAGAAGAAATGAATAGATCAGACAGCGATAATAGACCAATACGATACATCAGTAATGTAAATATAGGTAAAATGAAGGGGTGAAGTAAGAATAGGAGTGCCTAGAAGTGCCATTTATTTAACTATCCTTAACCCCAAAATTAGAGAAGGCACACACACAAAAATTAAAACAAATCTTTACCATTGAGGATGTAAGGGGCTTCTTATTTGCAAGTACAATGCAGCCATTCATTTCAACAACCTTCTGCAATATCCCTATGGTGTCTGAACTAGCAGAGCAGTCTACAACAGCCAATCCTGTCAAGCCAAGTTTGACATGCCACACAGCTGAGTATTTGAAATAGACGCAAAACGTGTTTCAAGCTTTAAGCAAGGTTTTATCATGAAAAAGTTGAACACATAATTTCGTCCGCTAAGTGTGAGAGACTACAACACTCCTAATCATGGCTTATACTTTATACAAAAGTTACAAATCCAGGTTTCCAGAAACCCATGACATGAATTCGCAAAATGGGCAAACCTCCTTTCATAGATTTGAGGGGAATATTACTTTTTTTCTTTTCATTTTACAACAGCGCAGTGGGGATAGGGAAACAATGCAATTAAGTGATGTCAAATTGAAGTCGGGAAACCTAATACAAAAGGAACCAAAGCCTTGTTCTGGGAAAAGAGCATGTGAAGCACGATATCCAGAGAAACCAGAAAGAATGCAACTAGTAGGCAGAAAATATCCATCAGAAATCAACTCTTACACCTATGCAAGTGGTTGTTAAACACGAGGCTAGTTGAATTTCACTTTGCCGAAGTCATTTCTTTATGTAGCTATCTCCAGCGGCGAACTAAAACCTTACTTTTGCATCTTTAGGGGTGACCAAGTAAGAAAATTACCTACTTTTTAACTAGTTTTTTCAAAAAAAATCAGAACTTGGAGGGTGTTGAGGCTCCCGTCCCTCTGTGTTCCACCCATGGCTATCTCAAAGCTCATACAAGAAAGGAAAGTGACTTTCTCTTCCAATTTTACCAATAATATGTTCTATAAATAAGAATAATAAAAATGTAGAGCTTCTAATTCAAAGTATAGCTAAACCCTTGTTACTATGCTCCCTCTATGTCAAATTAGCAATTACTTTAGCCTCTCTTTCACAAAAGAATTTTGCTAACCATAGCTCTTAGAGCAATGGATAAGTATTGTCCAATGTCCATGGCCCATACCAATAACATTTAGCAATTTCCTTTTTGATAAACAATAGTACTTGTCACTAAAAATTTACAATTACATCGTTATTGATTACTGATTTACTCTAGAATACCATCAAACCCCTTAAGCTCAGATTTCGATCAAGGAGTAGGAACAAACCTGTGGATCGAACCAAATGGCTTGCAATTTCAGAAATATTAGTGATCGTCTCAGAATTGGAGAACACTTGGTAAGCACCTACATTTAAGCAAATCAAACAGCTAGCTAAGTTTCAGATTCATTTCTCTACAATTAGTAGACAAAAATGAATAAATCTCGTATTAGTTGTCTACATCTTTATCCTTCCTAATACACCAAAAAGAATTGGTAAATAATGACATCAATTAATTAACTCACCATAAGATGTGAGAGAAGAAAGGGAAGAACCGTTTGATTTGAGGCGACAAATTTCATTAATTGAATTATCATCAAGCTCAGTGGTGAATATATCCGGCACAGAAAGCAAAGATTTGCTGTCTGCAACTCCCACCACTCTCAATCTAACGCCCTGCAAAATCAAATTGGAAAGTTCTTAAAAATGATGAAATTGAAGAAAGGGGTTATAATTTGATTCAATAAAAAATGTAATAATCCCAAAAACAAAAAGAGAATGAGAATGAAGAAAAAAAAGATGGAAATAAAAAGGAACTTGCATGAAGATTGGCATGGATGAGTCTGCAGGAGACAATGTGTTGAAGAAGCTGTCGCCCGACACCTCCGCAACCCATGAGAATCAAAGGAATGCTCTTCATCTCTCTTGTTTTCTCAGAATCAAAAATGGTGAAATTTGGAATTGGGAATTCTTGGAGGTTTTGGGTTTAAGACTTTAAGTTAGTGGGGACTATGTGTTCGTTTTGATTGAGACCGGTACAGATAACAGATTAACAGATGTTAGTTTTTTCTCTTTTTGGCCGGAGTTGTGTCGCTTTAGGAATATACTGGCCTTGTTTGACCATACCATACGCGATCTTTCGTTGGTTATGATTGTTTCACTCAAAGTGCTAGAGCTATCAAAACGGGTACTCGAGTTGGGTCCGGATCTGATCATTTTGGGTCTTGGGTTATGATCAGGTTGGGTCGTATTGGGTTATTTATCACACGGGTGCAGGTCGGGTTCGGTCATATTGATTATTTGTCGGGTTATTTTTTTATTTCGGTATAGGTCGGGTTTGGTCGGGTTTTTTTCTAGTCAGGTACAATTTCGGGTTCAGGTCTTAACGAGTCAGGTTTGAGTCAGACTTGTAGCAGTCAAGTTCGGATCTGATAATTATTGGGTCGGTTAAAATTCAGGTGGGGTTCACTATAAGTCTGATAACTATCAGGTCTAGCCAAGTTTTAACCTGATAATTAACTTTTATAAATTTGGTTAAATTTGGTTTAACGCTTTTCACTTGTTCTAGATTAGGTAATTATAAAAGATAATATTAACTTGATTTAAGTTATTATTTAGTTAGGTCAATGACAAATCGGGTTGTCAACAGGTCGCGTAAAATCAGGTAACTCGTTGTCACAAGTTGGGTCAATAACATGCTTCATCGGGTTATAATCGATTTCAGGTTGCCATCGGCTCGGGTGTTGAATCGGGTTCGGGTCATTTTCCGGTCGGGTGCCAGGTTCGGGTCCGGGTCATGCATTAACGGGTCGAAATCGGTCGTCGGTTTTAATGGGTTGGATAGGGTTACGGGTTTCATATTTAAACAACATTTTGGGTCTCGGATCCGGCTCCTTAAAAGTACAGGTCGGTTCAGGTCGGTTTCTCGGGTCGGGTCTGCTTTTGACAGCTCTAACTCAAACTAGCTTTAACTATATAACTAGTGTGTTGCCCGGACGTTGCTCCGGGTTTCACTTTTACTGGGGTTTAGTTTTTGTAAATATGTGTTTATATAGGTGGTGATGTTATCGGATTTCCACGCAAGATTAGTGGCCAGTTAACAAATTTCCTTCCCGTATCCGAATATCAAAACAAAGTCGAGTCCTCTTCTTCATGATTAGTTGATTATTATACCTCTATTAACGTTTCCCTCTTTCGTACTCATAATTACACTCCATAACACTAAATTTTTTATTTTTTAATCTTAAGATGAAAAGAGAAGAATTATACATTTATAAGTTAAGTAATTAATTCCCTTTTGTTTTTCTTTTATTTCATTGTTATTCATTTATATTTTATATTTATAATGGTAAAATATAACATCAATGTGGCTAGTTAAGATGGTAAGAAGTGTAACTTTTAATTCAAGAGGTCTAGTGTTTGATTGTCAATGACATGTCATAATACTTATTAGTGGTGATGTGGCGTAATAAGAAGAGATTTACGTGGAATATATATGTTCTTATAAACGCCTTTTAATAGATTAGTATAGATGGTTGTTTAGTTGTTTTTTAAATTTCTATGTTTATTGTGGTCAAAATATGGTTTATACATCTAAGTGTATAATGTTTACTGTGCACCCTGTTTTTAAATAGACATAAAGTTCAATTACAAAGAACATATTGTTCATACCCAAAGAACATGTACCAAATTAACATATAGTTCAAATTCAAATAACATGTAGTCCAATATTTCATTTGTACATATACATTGAAATTATTCTCCATGTTCATTAGATTCTCAATGGATGTTTATCAGGGTGCACAATGAGCATTGTGCACCCGGATATACTATCCAAATTGCGTATGTCGGCTTGTGTTATTAGTGGAAATGTATGTTTTTACCCCAATAGAGATGTAATTTAAAGGTTGAAAGAATATATAAATCAAATGATGAATTAGTTTTGAGTGTGTTAAAGATGGAGATGGAGTGGAATGTGTTGAATGAATATATGAATTAAATGTGAATTGATAAAGTGGAAGAGACGTGGGATTTGTAAATATACGAAGTAGCAAACAACATCAAATGAAGAAGATAAAGTGGAAGAGACGTTGGATTTGCAAATATACGAAGTAGCAAACAACAAAAATAAACAAACAAACATATTGATGGAGAGAAGGAGGGGATGACACACATCACCTAATTATATATGGCTTTCCATTTTAAATAGTAGGTAGATAGACTAGGTATAGACTAATTTAGTTATCGATATAATATAATATTAATTATATTTATATTTTTTCTGTTCTTTTTAATTGATTCACTCGATTAATTTTGTATATATATAAATTAAGAAGAGGAAAGAGAGTGCAAAAAGAGAAAGGTAGCCCATGTCAACGATGAGGTTGGCTAGGCCGCTGGTCAACAGCGACAAATTTATCCATACCCAGGGGTAAAATGATATTTTCACTCAATGCGTTGAAAAGTCAAACAAAATACAAAGTATCGGCAACAATGATAGTATTTCAATACAATAATGACAGTATTTATGCAAATGATGACAATTCTTATATTACCGTTGACAGTATATAACAAGTTAGCAACATGTTTACACATTTATTTAAGGATAGACCATCTTTTCCAATTTTTTTTTTTTTTGATGGGTATGGATAAATTTGTCGCTGGTGACCAGCGTCCTAGCCAACCTCGTGCAATGATAACGTAAAAAGAGAGAGAGAGGCCGTTCACATGTTGGATTTTTCACGTGGTGTTTACCTTTTACTAATTAGGATTCCTTCATATCATTATCAATGGTAATTGCCTCCTATCTCGACCCTGAATTATGACAAAAGCAAAACCACATTGGCCAATGTTCATCTCAATACTCGGTTGTGGTCATATCAGACAAATATGCGTATAGCAATAACACTATCAGAAGTTCAACCCGTCTTTTTTGTGCTTCAGCTCCATCCATCTCAAAGCTAGGAAGGCAACAATGGCAACCTCGGGATTCGACTGTTGGGGTATTAGTGTACACATTACCAAAATAAAATTAAAGAAGATGAGATTATTTGAGACATGTACCGGGTTTGATTATGATGAGCCCTAATCCAAACAGTTCCATATTATTATTATTCAGGATTCAGAATTCAGAAAGAAGTTCAAAACAAAATTCAGATGTTCTATAGAGTAATACTAGGCAATCAGGCTAAAACTTCACACTTTATGGTTTTGTGGCTTATCATCATTCTTCATTATCTTCTAATTAACAGAAACTAGGTGCTCCATGTCGCATCTATTTACAGCTTGCCTGACGAAATGTGCTTGTCATGCTAAGCAGTCAGCAACTTCAACTAATCTGCCATTATACAAGAGTAACTTCAATTAAAATTATGCACATTGAAATCCTTGTAAAACAAACAACATTCAAGAGAAGAGAAATATGTAACTGATACACTCATAGCAGCAACATTCAGCAAATTCAAGTATGAACATGACATAAAATATTCAGTGTTCAGTGTTCAGTGTTCAGTACCACTGCTGGCTTTTCTTAAACTCAGTAAGCACTGGATATATGTTCTCAAAGGCAGTGTATGTCTCTTCTCTCACCTGCATAATACCAGACAAGAAGCAAATCATTTCAAACTAATCCATCTCAAAAATTCAGATTTTGACATGAAATCAATCCCGTCAAATAAGATAAAATCTTACCTTAGCTCCTGTCAGAACTATCTTTCCTGAGACGAATATAAGCAGCACAATCTTTGGTTGTTTCATTCGATAGATCAACCCAGGAAATAGTTCTGGTTCATACTGTAAACCAAAAACATTTCACGGAATTCCTGACATTGTTAATACAACATTCCATGGAATTCCAGGCTTCGTTAATACTTTTGGGGCCATTTTACGAAGGTATTACTAATAGATGCATAACATCAAAGATAGCTCATTGTTCTGATACTAACTATGACAAAAACAGTGACAGGCTCAAACAGAGATGATACTACTCACACTAGAAAAGGCACCATGAGAGTATGCAAGCCCCTCCAGTCTAATAGGAAATTTCACATCACAAGATGCCACTATATTCTGGATTCTGAAATTCTGCAAAAGACAACTAAATCGTAAGATTTACTACTCGTAGCATACAAGGATAACCCTGCTTCCTTTAAAGGATAGATTTCTTATAGATTCAAACAAAATGGTGGAATAAATAAAATGGCAAGATAAAAGGGAAAAGGAAAACAAGAGATACCTTGAATGTGGCAGGGAATCCCAGCTTCTGAATAATTCGAGCATACTGAAAGACAAAACAACATGAGATACAGTAACCCGGAATTGGGAAAACAAAAGCCGAGTACATAAAAAGGAACAGCATCTCATCTTCATAATGACTTACCTTACGAGCTGCTAATTTTGAATCATTCTCACTCTTAGCTCCAGTGCATACCTAGATTACCAGATAATCATCAGAAAATAAACATATACTACTATCTTAGCATCGAATAAATAACTTTCTTAGAAACAAACTCGCTGCTAAACTTCTTAAGTTCACTGTTAACTAGATGTATATCCAATGTAAGCTGGCATTCATGGTGAAAAAGCACTCCATTTCGTTATCAGGCAGTATAAGTAAACACACAATAAAGTAGTAGTCTGATAAGACACTAACTAGTACCTTAACGAGAAATATAACTATCCAGCTAATAAATAAGAAGCCCTTCAACATACAGAGAGTTAAGGTACAAGCTCACCATTTTTCCAGAAGCAAATACTAGGGCTGTTGTCTTTGGCTCCCTTATCCTCATAATGACTGCTGCAAAACGCTACACATCAACAGAAGAGAAAACGATAGTGAGTATAATAAGGTAATTACAAACAAGGAGAATTTTATGAAAATTTATGAAATATCGGTAAAAAAGAAACACTGCACATCATGAAGTCATGAACTCTTAATAATCGAACCTTTGGATTATACTCAGCATTACGAGCTTGCAACGCAATGGATTTAAGATCCAACTTGCAGTCCAAGTTGACAGTTGATACAATGTTCCTATAATAAGAAAGAAGTCAACATAATAACAACGTTTAGGTTTAGTAAAATCAGCATGCTGATATAACTGCTTGCTTCCCCAAAAAAGGACATTGAGAGTTTGAGACCAATTATAAAAAATTCATAAATCAAAAACACATACTCACCCGGAAACATAAATTTTCACCCGGAACACAACATTAAGAAAAAGATCAATTTATGCAAGTACTTTAAACTAAGAATTAATATCCCTCGTCAAATAGCAATAGCACCATTATTGGCACCTAGTTTAACCACAGAAAAAAAACAGTCACAGACACTCTATCACTTTGACTTCACGGTCAAAGTTAATCAACATTGACTTTTTTTCTTTATCCCCAGTATAAGAAGCAATAAGCAGTATATTACTGTGTATAACATTATCCTGTGAAATCTTGCTAGATACTTGGTATGTTTCGTGATTCATGATTATAAATATAAGGAACTAACCAACTTTTGTTAGTTTCAAATCATAAGTCATTCTAACATTATATAGGTCGTTTTACATACGATGTAATCTGTAAATTTACGTTGCGGATGTGATTTTAACTAAAGTCAACTAAATCCTCAATTTAACTAGATACTCAAATTTAACTAAATCCTACAACCTTTAAAAGTGAGAACTTAGTTTTCACTATTCATCCAATAGTTCACTGACCAAAATGCCCTTAAACTTGCTTTCATTTTCGGATTCCCTCCTTCGTGCTTTCCTTTTCTTTTTCCTTTCACCCCGTGGAAAACCCTAACTCTTACAGTCTTACTCCATCTCTTCCGCCCCCATTTTCTCCCTCCTCTCCCTTCTTCGATTTCCGCCATTGAAATTCGCTCTCTTCCCTTTTCCTCATCTCTCCTGCAATTCATACTCCATAGACTTGGCGATGCTTTTCATCTTCCACAAAAATGGTGTCCGGTGGATCGATAGTGCCGCATCAACTTCACTTTACGAAGCTCTCTCGTCTTCCCGTCTTCATTTTCGCTCTTTCTAATGGTAATCTATTATTCTTGTTCTTCTATTTTGCATTTCTAATTCAATCTACTTCGATCATTATTTGTGATTTCTGCTTGTTTATTTCATCTGATTTTTATTTGCGTTTTGTTGATTTCATTATTTGCGTTATGTTGATTTCATCTGGAACATGCGATAATCTTCGTTTGCTTCGGGTGGAATTTGTTCTGATTTAGTTACTTTATTGATTGTTGCTTCTAAATTTATGCCCAGGTTCTAATTTATGATTCTAATTTAGATTTTAATTTATGATTTTGATTTAGTTACAAGATGTTTGGGATTCAAAAGCTGGTGCTAAACTTCTTGACTTGGATCTTCTCAAGGTAATTTCTCACTCTTTTAGTTATTTTCCGTTTCTTGAATTTAATTTAATTTTGTGTAAGAAATGATTGGTGATTAGGGTTTTGTTTCGTATGTGTAATATAAAGTTTTGATTTTTATAATGTATAGTTTGTTGGTTGTAGTGAGTATATTATTCTAATTGGGTGTGTCATTGTTTTTACGATTGAAAAGAGATTTTGAGGGTGGGTTGGTTTATTGTTTGCAAAATCTCTTGGGATCAGTTTGTCTTTAGTGTATAAGGTTTTTATACTTTTTAGCAATCTTAAGCTTCTTTGTTCCCTTATTAAGACACCAACTTCTTTGGGGGACTCTTTAAGGTATACTTCAAATAACAAATCCCCATCTTTTTAGTGTTATTAGTTTTTTTTAAATATTTGTTTTTCTGATTTAATCATGGTTTTGATGATGTACTTTGATTCATAGTGTTCATATTGATGAATTTCTATTCTGGGTTTGACTTGCTTCAGCTTAATGACTTACTTACTTAGCTGATTGAAAATTTGCAATTTGTGTATGAGAAAAGTGTAATCATTTGATTTCACATTTTGAGAAAGAAGGTTTTTGATTTATTTTTGGTTTTTGTGTGTAATTATGTTGATCAGTCCTCAGATGATTGTAGAATATTATGATTAATAATTAGGGTATTTACAAAGATTTAGATGATGGGTAAAACATAAAAGCTGAATTGCTTTGTCGATTGGAGTTATTAATAAATTGTAGTTTTTCGTGAGTTCCTTTGTTAATTGAACATGCTTTATTGTTTCTTCGTCTTTCTGGGTTAGCCTCTTTGATTTATTTTCCTTTTCTGGGTTCATTAGTGTTTTCTGGGTTCATCAGTGTTTGGTTTTTTTACTGAGTTCGTGATTCTTGATCACAGAATATGTATTTTAATATTTTTGTTTTTGTCTTTTCGGATCGTTCTGTCTTGCTCGGGGTCTACTATGTTCTTCAATTCGTCTTTCTGCTAATTTTGAAGACATCAGTTCTTTGGTGTTCTTTTCATTGTTCCAATGCTTCTCAATGTAATTGAAACTCTAAGTTGTAGTCAAGGGATTGATTTAGTTACTGATCTTATGATATTTTAATTACTTTTGCAAAACTAATCAATCGGGCATTCTTCCTCCTTATTTTGTTCATAGAGTTGCTTTAGTTTTTATGTTTGTGAGGTGAGTTTTAATTGTTAAATCTTTATCTCATCTCCATGAATCATTTATTCCAAATTCTCTTAGTTTCGTCACTTTTTTTTTCGGATTTTTCATGAAATACCCCTGAGGTTTGCCTTAATGCACCAAATACCCCTAAACTTTCCAGAATGCACCAAATACCCCCGAGGTTTAGTATAAATACACAAAATGACCAAAATGCCTATTTTCCGTTAACTCCGTTAACTTATCCGTTAACTTTAACTTTTATTTTATTTTATTTTTATTTTTTCTCTTTCCTTTTTTATTTCTTAATTTTTTTCATTTGTTTTTTTCTCTCTCTCCCCTTCCTTCTTCCCTGTCCTCCATGGAAGCACCATGGAAGCCCATATCACCACCATGTTCCAATGGGATTTCTCAATTGAGAACGAAAATCATCAAATTTGCATCTTAATCTAATTGTTTGTTGGGAAAAGAGAGAAAATCTTTGTTGTTGTTTGATGGGTATGAAGATGGTGATTAAATTCCTGTGAAGTTGTGGAGGTGGAAGCAACTGGCTTCCATGGCAGGAAGAAGGAAGGGCCCTTCTCTTCCTCACCACCACCACTAAACACCGTCCCGCTAACCCCTTCTCTTCCTCACCACCACCCCACACCGCCACCGACACCAGCCCTGCTCTTCCTCACCACCACCACACACCGCCCCGCTAGCTAACCCCTTATCTTCCTCACCACCACCCCACACCGCCACCGACACCAACGCCTTCTCTTCCTCACCACCGACACCATCCCGTCTCTTCCTCACCAACACCACACACCGCAACCAACACCACACACCGCCACCAACACCAGCGTGCTCCAGCGAACCAAAGGCATGCCCAGATCGTCGCGAGAAACTTTGCAGCAGATCTGAGCCTCGGTTTTGGTCTTGTTCAATCGATTTGGGTGTGTGAGAGAAGGGAGAAAATGGGGTTTTGAGTGATGGGTTTGAAGAAGGGATTGGAGAGAAAGAAGGTGGTGAAGACAGAGAAAATCGAGAGAAGAGCAGCAATGGAGAATCCAAAAAAATTGGGGGTAATTGATTTTTGATTTTTGATTTTTTTAGATAATAGTTAATTAATTTGTTAAGAGTTTAATTAATTTAATTAAGGTTTATTAATGTAATTAAGGGTTAATTTATGTAATTAAGGGTTAATGTTAGGATAAATAGATAAAACGATTTATTAAGGGCAAAAAGGTAAACATACGCTAACGGGGACTTAACGTTCGTTAGCCTTTTGGGCATTTTGTGTATTTATACTAAACCTCGGGGGTATTTGGTGCATTCTGGAAAGTTTAGGGGTATTTTGTGCATTAAGGCAAACCTCAGGGGCATTTCATGAAAAATCCGTTTTTTTTTTTATTTCAGTTTGGTTTAAGGATTGGATTTAGGATTTAGGCAGAGTTCTTGAAACTTAGGGTTTGGCTTTAGGTATCTTAAACATCTCAATTTTTTTCTTTTTTAATGGCCTAATTTCAGTAATTTAATTGTTAATTAACTAACTCTTCATAAAAATTGTTGTATTTCATTTGCAGGGGCAATTCCGGTGATAGTAAGCTCACCAAAGATGGAAACACCTTTTGAGAGAAATGGGCTCAATTCTAAAACATTCTCCATCTTCGGTTTCGTCTTCCTTCAACCTCCTCTTCTCTCACCGCCACTTTCCTGATGAGGACCGATGTTCCTTCCTCAACAAATCTGAGGTTGTTGATCGTGTCATTACCTCGCCAAGAACTTCCAGAAAGTTGACCCTTCCAAGGTTTGAGTTTTAATCTCAATTTTTTCAATTATTTTATTTAGAAATGTCAATTAATGGTCTATTTAATTTGATAAATCGGCATAAGTAGCTTGTTGGAGTCAGCCTTTTAGGGTTCTTATGTCTGATTTTATTGCAAGCGTCAGTCATTGATTAATTGGTTTTAGAATAATTAATTCAGGGGTTTTTAATTTTTGTTGTTGTTGTTGTTGGGGTCAATTTCGAGTATCGGTATGAAATTGAACAAGTCGATGTGTATTTTGATGGTTGTTCGTTTGAATACAAGTAGGATTAGAAGAATAAAGAAGTGTTCTGTAGGAAGTTTTAGTTGTAAGTGGAATAGGAGGGCACAAACATTAGCTTACTTAACTTATTTTATGTTTTGTAAGTCGACACCGGGAAGAACAACGAACATAATGTAGTATCCAAAACGTTTTTGCTAGCTGTTGACCAGTTGCGTTATTTGTGTTCATAAGTTGCTTGATATAAAGAGCTTTCCCCTCACCAGCGTCGATGGTATAGTGGGGAAAATTGGATATGAGATGTACATATTTTAGGTGATTTGATCACTTTTTGAGTGATTGTGCATGTATGTGTTTTTACTTTTGTTACCTCTGGTTTGTGTTGCTTTCAGAGAATTTGATTTCACTTTTATCATTTATGTAGAATCATTTCTCTTGCATTTGATTTGTAATTGTCAAGAAAAGGCCAAATATTTCCTCACTTTCCTTCGCTGATGTTTAAAATCTTTCTCATAACCCCTTTTGAGTGCGGGTCGTTTCAGTTTTCATATTGATTGTTAGGTTTACCATGGTTAGCCCTCTTCTTTGCTCACGTTGTTTATATATTTGAAGATATCAATGCCTGGTCTTTCAGGCTTGATATCTCTTGTATTACATTCTAGAAGCTTTATATCCTCTCAGTTTGTTTCTTTGGGCTGCTAAAGTTTGGTTCTTTGACTTTGTTTTGTGTTTTTTGAAATCATATCCAGTGCGCATGAGCTCAATAGGGAGAAGAACATGTCTATTCCTCAATTTGAACCGTGCAGATGCACGTCGATGTTTTCTATGCTGGGATGAACCAACTTCTAAAGGGGAAGAAGGCATTTAATAATTGATTTACTTCAATTGACTTAGAAAAAATAATTGATTGGAATCTCACCACTGCAGCAAAATATGTAAGTTTCTTTGTTGGTCTTAATTTTCTTGTTTGTAATAAAGTAGGATACTTTTGGTAGAGTAATCATTGAACTACTATTTTGTGTATTGCAATCAAGAGTCACAGCCAATATCCTGAATTTTGGGTATTGCAACCAGGTGACTTTTGGTGGGGTAGTCAATTTTCTTTAATGTTTGACTTGACCATATCCTGAATTCGGGGGCGATGTGCTGAATTTCCCTCAACATCACCAACTGTATGGGTAATCTCTCACCATCTTTAATTAGAGGATTTTGGGTGGATTAAGATATTTTTAGAAAATGAGGTGAAATAAAGAGAGGGTCAATGTTGACAGCTATTGGTTGGATTTTCAAAGAGAGGTTGCTTCTGACATGGCTGAATTTAGTACCTAATTCAATCATTTTTGAAGTTTTAATGGTTGACGATGTCTTGGTGTTGACCGTGTCCTTCTTAGACTGTATTTCTGCAATACACCTGCTCTTTCCAACAACAACCAGCAAATAACAGAGAAAATAGAGCAAATAACACAGCAAATGGAAGAGAATAATTATAGATTTCTGAATTACTCAAGTGTAAGGTTACAAAAGTAATAGTTTTAGGCTATCAATCTCTTAATTCAGTGACTTTAGGTCAAAAACTCTCAATACTCAATACAATACACCCTTTTCTCTTTCCTCTCTCTACTATTTATAATTTTATATTACTAAGTGCATTAATGTTACTCTGCTACTGTTGCTCCGGTTATCAAGTAGTGGTAACGGCCTTATGCCCTTATGTGCCAACTCCTGCCACTTTTGTGTTGTTGCCCTCCTTTTTTGTTGCTCCTCCCTTTTTGTTGCGTTTGCTATAAACCAAAACAGGTGGGTCAGTGCCTTGTTGGTTTATTACAGTTTCCTTCCTTGTGCTTGTTTTAAATGAGTAAGTTACAATTTGATGTCTATCTCTCCCCAAATCAAAGCCATTGTGCAAGGTACTAATTTTTATAAATATATTTTCCCATCTTTCTAATTGTGAGATTAGAATTACTGTTTTGGTTTTTCTAGAGCTTCTTCATTCTTAGTGATTTTTCTTGTAGTTTTCTTTTCCTGGTAATAATATATTTTCGTGATTCACCTTACTCTTTCAGTTCTTCTGAAAATTATGGTTTTGAATTCATTTCATTTAAGTTTGAATTGATGAGAGACAAATTAGAGAAAATGAGAAAAAATGATAGAAAGACATAGCAGCAGAGAGGCATAGAGAAAAGAAGATGAGAGATAGAGGAAGAGAACGAAAAAATTGAGGACATAGAGAGATAAGAGCTAGAGTTACTAAAATATTAAACATAAAAAATCTGGTTGCTGGTAAAGGGACCGACATTTTCTTCCGAGGTTCTGAAATCCACGGGTTTAACAGAACAATGCGCGTTTGAAAGTTGAGAAGATCGTTGGAAGGAGGTGGTAAAGTTTTCCTCGTTGCATTTAGTCCTCACGCTAGGCATGTTTAGGAGCTGCCACTGGAAGAGGCACGTAAACTTGGTAAGATTTTGTTATGAAACTACTGTCAATTGAAGTTGCAGTACCTAGGAGAAAAATGAAACCAGCTTTGCTTCAGTCTGTTATTGTGGTATCCCATGATTTGCATCATGCATACACTTATTAATATCTTCCGCGGGGGTTAAGCACATGGAACAGCTTAGACCCTGTATCCGAGATTAACATTTGGTTATTTTGGCAAACATTTTGGTTCCTAGAGGAGCTCTTTCTAGCTCCCTCAGACGCGTTAAATTTTGATGACCTACTTGATAAATTGGAGAACATGCTTTGTTATGTTTAAATGCAATTTACCTATTCAGGTTTTGGGTGCTTACTTTATCATTATTTAGGAAGGAACTTTTAAGTGTATCCCTGCTATACGAAAGGAGTTCTATTACATGAAAAGATAGCTAAAATTATATCTATACTCCCATCAAAAAAGTAAATTCCGTACTTTATTTTAATGTTTTAGATCCTTCATTCTTGTGTTATAGTTTTTTCTCTTTATTGCTTTTGTAGGAAGGTGATCCTAGACTTTCCTGCTTTGGTTTGATGAAAAATAGTAGAGATGGGAAAAGCTACAGTACAAATTTGGCCTTTACTCCACCCGAGTATTTGAGGAATGGTAAGTGGTTGCCATTTCAATGATGTCAAACTAAAATATTCTTCATTGTCGTAACATAGAGAATATATAATCTGACATTAGAGTTGGTATAATAAATTCAGTGGGTCTGATTTTTCTGGGAATAGGGCCTTCACCAGAGAGTGATGCTTCTGTCATTCTTGATATGAGAATCTATTTTTCCATTTTCGAGGCATGTGTACAGCCAGACTTTCATATAGTGTTCATTCACCCCCACTTGCAATCGAATATTTTCACGAGTTCCATCTTCCCTTTTCTTAGGGAAAGAATCGTTATCAGAAAATAAAAATATCACGGACTAATCACAATTTTAAAGATCAAATATGTGTTCAATCAAGTATAGCCTTACGTGCATCAGTTTTTTGTTTAAATACCTGCTTTGTATTTGATTGATTATCATGAATGACTAACTTGATGTCTGTACATGTGATGGCTTTGTACTTGTTACTTTTGATGGGTAGGGTGACCCCAGAGAGCTTGATATATAGTTTTGGAACCCTTTTGCTTGATCTGTTAAGCGGAAAGCATATCCCTCCAAGCCATGTAAGTCTCTTGTTTGACTCTTATTTTCTATTCTTATTTTGTTTGATCTAATCTAGGTAAGGCAGAAAAGTGTTTGAGTTTCTGATTCAAGGTGGGGTGGCAATGATATTCATTAAGGAAATTTCAGCTTGCATGTGACAATAAAATACATGAGTTCGTGGAAATGTTTGATATATAGGATGCTATAACTATAAAGTCTGTGATTTTCTTGCAGAAATGTAAATTTTTGGTGGTGTTCTGTGTCTAATATGGTAGCTCGTCTGAACATCACTTGATATTTTTCAGGCTCTTGACTTGATTCGTGACAGGAACATTCAAACAATGATGGATTCTTGCTTGGAAGGCCAGTTCTCGAATGATGATGGTGGTCGTAATTTGTATTATAACAAGAAGTAACGAACTTAGATGTTTATGAAAATATTAGGAATTTAAATTTAATTTCTTCAAAAGTTTAATGATCTCGTGTAAACGTAGCCAAACTTAGTAATTAAAAGACAAACTCTTTGAAGTTATGATCTAAACAATTTATTTACAACGTACGGAGTTGTTATTTATGGATATCGTTACTATGCATTTTACAGTTTGATCTTAGGTTGTTACTGGTCCATGAACTGTGATCATATGACATATCAAGATATCTGCTGATGTTTCTACTGTTGGAATTGTGCTTGTTTTTGAGAATTAGTAAGATAGAATTCACACCAAAATGGCAACTTATTACCCGAGTTCAAGTGGTCAGCTAGATGTCCTGTCAGCACCTTATGTCAGGGACCAAAAATTTGCATCATACTCTGAGTCACCTCTTCTCCATGGCAACATGATGATGTATCTTACATCTTCACCTGGTTCATTCTCAGAGATTTCACCAATGAATCCCCAAAATGGTGTTGAGATGAATGGTAGAAATGAGATGATGTTTATCCCACCTACCGGGGGATTTTATGTGTATTCAGTCCATGAGTGAAAACGTGGGTAATTCTTTGCTGGGGGAACTTCAATTGACATCTAGAAGTCAGATGAGTATGGTTGATGGTGAACAGAATTTGCAAGGATTATCACTTAGCCTTAGCACGCAGATGTCAACCGCGGTTTCTATATCACCATTTCAATATCAATACACCAATCCAGGAGTAGGACTCTCCTCTCTCCTAAGCCCTCATCTTCCCTTATCAGCTGAATAATGTCAGACAAATGTCCTGCAAGGTTGATGAGGCTTACCCTAACAAGGATATCAGGGGATCCGGAATCGGCAGTGGCATTGTGTTAGCATTTTAGTTTGCAAAATAAGATATTGGGACAGGCTTGTTATTTTTGATTGGTCTTTTGGTATTGTATTCGTTAAGAATCTTTGTCAGTGCTTCAGTAAATATTTTTGCAGCTATGGAAGAGAATAGTTATTGTATTCTATACTTATTTTAACTATGATGTCACTCCCTTTAGTTCCTTGTACACTTTCAAAACTGTGTCGTTTTGTGAAGAAGTAGGCGAAAAGCTTACGTTGTCAATGTGTTGTATGCTCCCGCTTTGAAAAATACCATAAATCACTATTGTAATTAATACTATAATAATAATCTGGAAAAGCTTTCAAATTTTAATTACTGAATTATGACAATAATAATTTCGCTTTTTTTTTTTTGGCTAACTTGGGGGACGGCGGCCAACAACTAGTTAAACTAAATACTCAAATTTAGCTAAGTTTAACATAAGCCCTGATTTCAGGTTAAAAAACACAAATCCAATCAAACTTACTGGAGAGTAGGGATGATCCCAGATGGATGTTTGGACTGATCCACAGGTTGAACACCTTCCAAGCCCTGTTCTTCCATATTAATCCCCCTTTCTCTTCTCCTATTCAAAATCAAATTGGGGAAAAACTTAACAACATTAATCATGAGTTAACTGCTTCTCGGTAAAATTAAAATTAAAATTAAATTCCAAATACCCAAATTACTGAAGTCCTTGTGGTTTAATTCTCAATTACTCTCAATCTAATTTCTAAAAAGAAAAAAAGAAAAATTACCCAGTTCATCATCTTGCATAATTAACCAAAATTGTTCCATATAAACAAGTGGGTATTTCAAGAAAATTATTGAATTCCTCAACATAATTAAGGTTTCAGTAAAATCGAAGAAAAGTTGAAAACTGTGGATCAATTCGTCGCTTTAATTCATCTAATTGCCATATATTATTGTTTCAGAAAGAGATGAAGAGGGGAGAGAGAGAGTGGAAAATAGAGAGAGCTCACTGGTTCTACAGTCGCAGAGATGATCTGATCGTGAATTGAGCAGGTGGAGTTCGCAGATCTGGGAAATCGCCGGTAAAAAGGCAGAAGAGGAGAGAGAAAGAAAGAGCAAAAAAGAAGGGTCAAAGAAATTTGAATGATTGAGGTTTTATATAAAAGTTTTCTAAATACTTGGGTATTTATAATAGGGGTTGATTTATAAACCGCCTTCTCCCTTTTCTTTTTGGGCTAGGATTTCCTTGATTAGTGGTCTTGGGCCTAATTATGTCTTGGGCTCCTTTGGTTGGTTATCGGGTTCGATTAAATATTATCAACCTTTTATTAAAAAAAAAAAACTAGAAGGTAATATTATCAACTTCGTAACTCTCTTATGTACTTTCAGTCACATCTTCATACTTGTTATATATTGATATGATTTGAAAAGTAACCACCTTGTCAAATTCGTAATGGATCAAGTTTTGATGTTTATTAAATATTTTTATTACTTTCTTATTTTATTTACCTCTAGCAACGTGCAAAAACAAACAAACAAGTAACGCAAATAGCAAAGTAAATGCGGATGAGATGGTCGCGCAAGGTTGGATCCAAGACATAAGGGATTACATAAAAATTTAAAAGAAAACTATAAAAAATAATTTAAAAATCGATTATTGTTTCAAAGGAAAAGGGTAAGCTTACAATATAATTGCCACAATTCCAAAAACCTCGTTAATGGGATAAATAAGTGCAGGGCGTGCAGCAGTGCAAGCTGATAAGTTATGACATAACACGACAATGTTTGCTACATACTTTGTTGAAGACTGGATATTGTTTTCGTAGGATTTTTGAGAGAGTTTATATTAATTTGTTTGTTACAATAGTAGGCAATTAGTGATGGAATTATTAATTGATGTTAGTTAATGTTAATTTTAAGTTGCGTTACTCAAGCTAGAGTCGTTGGGGAAAAAAAATTGTTCAGGCTCATCCTACCGTCCTCCATCACTACAGGTTGAACGTTATAATCACTTATTTAAGGGAGCGTATTATGGAAGTCAATGTATAGAAAGAGGAGCACATATATTTAATGGAAATTTTTTACAGTATTGAGGATTAATACTTATTTCGAATTTTCGATGATAAAATGACATTTAACACTACTGGTAGAGGTGGTAGTGATTATGATGTGGAAGTCTAAGGTAACAAGTTCAAGCTTTGCTATATTATTTTTAAGTGAGTGTATTAAGTCATTTTTAGAACACTTTTAGGTGAGTGCAAGACAAACCTATTCGCTATTCTACACATACACTTACGGATCACTTGCGGCAGAAAATAATCTGAGATGAACACTTTTTATACTCTATTATATTTTTATTTTCTTTAAGAAGGAAAAATACACAAATGTTAGAATAATCCTTTCTCGAGACGGTATACAAATCATTACATCATTATTTGGACAATTATAAAAAATAAAAAAAATATGTAAAAAAAAGAGAGAGAGAAGTGGGTAATAAAATAAAATGGCACTAAATTATGCAATTAGAAATAAAGAAATCCTCTGATCTCAAATTCCAAGAATTGCGATAGGTTCATATCAACCCTCTTTATCAGCCGTATGATTAAAAATCAACGGCTGAAAGTTCGTGTGTCCTTGTTTGTTTTCAGATTCTTTGCGACATCCACTAATCTCTCTCATCCCTCCTTGCAAATTCTCCCGGCGACAAAACAAAAACCCTAACTTTCCGATCATTTCAATTTATAGCTTTCTGTTTTGATTTTTATTAAATCAGATTCCAAATACAGTATTAAAGTTCATTTTTTTGTCATCCTGTCGGAATTCCTGGTATTTTCCTCTCTTTTTTTTTGCTTTATTTGGCAATATCTAATTCGATTGATTATTTGAGCTTCTAAAATCTTTTATTTCAATTTAATTTCTAACAAAATTTGTATGAAAAAACAAAAAATGACCCTTAATTAAAAATGGGTATGATGGTTGTTTTTTTTCATTTTGCTGTAATTTGGTGGACTGGGAATTAAGCCGAGCTTCATAGTTGGATTTCTTATTTGTTGCTAGTATATTTTTTTTTGGATTATTCTAGATACTCCGTATAGTTGAAGGTTAAATTTATGATTTTAAAATTTTTTGTTAACTATGTGAGAGTGGGAGCTAAAATTTTAATATTGATTAAGAAGGTGTTGATTGAATTTACACTTAAATAAGGTGTTGATTGGGTAATTTTTTTAAATTGCTGAAAATTTACTTGGATAAACTTGAGCTTATGATCATTGCCCTTAAGGTCAATCACAAATGCCTTGTCAGAAATATATAATGTCAATTTGATAGGGTACCCTATTGCAGTTGGGAGCTGGTTATGTATATGCATGTTGTGTCCACGTTGTTGCGTTGGAGGGCTATGGCGTGGATTTCTAGGTAGCTTAGAGGTGCAGATGTTGTAGTTTTACAGCATGAATTGGCATGAGTGCTGACATTATTGATGTAGAAGACGGGAACATGAGGATTCGTGCCTCAATGGATAATGGAGATGCTGAAGCTGTTGAGAGTGGAGAGGTGACTCCAACTGGTGCTTATATGGTTCAAGATGAAGTTATTATCCTTGAGCCGTGTGTTGGGATGGAGTTTGATTCTGAATCTTCTGCCAAGGCATTCTATGATGAATATGCTAGGCTTGAGGGTTTCAGCACCAAAATTTGTCAGACTGGTCGTTTTAGATCCGATAGTGCTCTCACATCTAGACAGTTTGTATGTACGAAAGAGGGGTTGAAAAAGAATTCTTCTCATGTATGTGAAGCCATGCTGAAGATAGAATTGAAGGGTAGCAAGTGGGCTGTAACAAAATTTGTTAAGGGGCACAACCATCCTTTAGAGAGCCCTGATAAGGTGCACAGTATCCGGCCACACGGGCATTTTGCTGGTACAGCAAAGAATGACGTTGAAGCTTATCAAGCAGGTGTTATGGTTCCAAGTGGTGTTATGTATGTGACTATGGACGGAAATCATGTAAGCCAAACATCTGTAGAAGCAAATCGCATATCTCCTGTAGAGTCAAACCGACAGGTCAAAAGCTCTAACGGCATAAACTATGCCATCAAACCTGCAACCCCAAGGAGGACATGGGGCAAAGATGCCCAAAATATGCTGGACTACTTCAAAAAAGTGCAGGCGGAGAACCCTGGGTTCTTTTATGCCATACAACTTGATGAAGATAATCGAATGGCTAATGCATTTTGGGCAGATGCAAGGTCAAGGACAGCTTATAGTCATTTTGGTGATGCGGTTACGCTAGACACTTCATTCAGAGTGAATCAGTATAAGGTGCCATTTGTTCCCTTCACTGGACTGAACCATCATGGTCAAACAATTTTGTTTGCTTGTGCATTGCTTCTAGATGATTCCGAGGCTTCCTTTGTTTGGTTGCTGAGGACATTTGTTACTGCTATGAGTGACCACCCTCCAGTGTCTATTGTCACTGATCAAGATAGAGTCATACAGGCTGCAATCAGTCAGGTGTTACCAAAGTCCCGACACTGCTTAAGCAAATGGCATGTATTAAGAGAAGGCCAGGAGAGGCTGGCTCATGTGTGTCTTGCACATCCTAATTTTCAGGTTGAGTTGTATAATTGTATCAATTTGACGGAAACAATAGACGAATTTGAATCTTCTTGGGATTTTATCATTGATAAGTACGATCTGAGAATGAATGATTGGCTGCAGTCACTATATAATGCTAGAAGACAATGGGTACCAGTATATTTCCGAGATTCATTTTTCGCTGCAGTTTCACCCAATCAAGGAGTCGAGTGTTCTTTTTTCGCTGGTTATGTAAATCAACATACCACATTGCCTACGTTTTTCAGACAGTACGAAAGAGCTATGGAGTACTGGTTTGAAAAGGAAATGGATGCTGATTTCGATACGATCTCGAATTCTCCAGTTCTAAGTACACCGTCTCCTATGGAAAAGCAGGCTGCCGACCTTTACACGAAGAAGATCTTTTCAAAGTTTCAAGATGAGTTGGTAGAGACTTTTGTATATACCGCAAATAGGATTGACAGCGATGGTGAAACAAGCACGTACAGAGTTGCAAAATTTGAAGATGACCATAAAGCATATACAGTGACTCTGAACATCTCCGATATGAGGGCAAGCTGTAGCTGCTTAATGTTTGAGTATTCTGGCATTCTTTGCAGACACATTTTGACAGTATTCACAGTGACCAATGTTCTGACCTTACCTCCACATTACATTTTGAAGCGCTGGACTAGAAATGCTAAGGGTGTGGTTGCATTGGATGAGCCTGGTGCAGATCATGCACAGGAGTCAACTCCGTCAAGGTATAACAGTCTATGCCGAGAAGCAGCTAGATATGCAGAGGTAGGGGCAACAACATCAGACACCTATGCTGCAGCTCTAAATGGTCTGAGAGAAGGGGCAAAGAAGATTGCTGCTGTGAAGAAAATTGTTGCGAAGGTTTCACCTCAGAGCTTTCAAAAGTCCGCTTCTGGTTATGATGACAGGAAAAATTCTGCAGCTGATACACCTTTGTTATGGCCCAGGCAAGACGAAGTTACCAGGCAGTTCAACCTTAATGACTCTGCCATCCTTCCTCATCATGTCAGCGGTATGAATCTTCTACGCATGGCCCCCACATCTGTTCAACGGGATGATGGCCCCTCAGACAACATGGTATGCAAGGGATAACCTTTACATGCTCCTCTATGCATCAGTTATGGTGTTCAATTGCTGATTATGCTCCTTCTATACTCATGACTAGGTTGTACTCCCTTGCCTCAAGTCAATGACATGGGTCATGGAGAATAAGAATTCAACACCAGCGAATAGAGTAGCTGTAATCAACCTAAAGGTTTGTATCTTCTGATTGTGGTTCTCTTGGAACACTTGAGGCCTGGCATATTATAGGGAATTAAGATGCTTGCATTGTATTTTGGTGAAACAATGAGCATAAAGGTTGGGAGAGGTCCTTCATACTGGCACCCTTGACTATTATCTGGAACCATGAAGCAAATTTGCATATCATGTCTATTTTTCCTTTACCCATCTACCTAAACATTAGGGGGCGGGGGGGGGGGGGGGGGGGGGGGGGGGGGGGATAATTTTGAGTTATTTTCTTTCAACTTTGAAGGGAAAGGAGGGTTGCACATACGTGACATACCCCATTGAAAAAGGTCTCCCTTTCCCTTAGTTGTTGGGTTAGATTAGGGTGCCCTCCCATTCCATTGACTCGTGAGATCTTCATCGCAAAAGATGAATGTTGGCAGAAAATCACTGATGACGAATTGTACATGCGAGAGGATTATTTGGTATTTACTGGGGCAAAGCAGTCTACTACCATAATGAAATTTTAATGCTGAAAGTTGGGTTTCTACCCGTAAAAAGCAGAATATATTCCAGCTGGTGAGCTAGTCTCTAATGGATTGTTTACGATACTTGACTTAGAAGATATTTCGAGAATTACTTTATTTCTTACCTATTGTCTCCCTAGATATTGTAGCAAATAAGGCATTATGTAACCGAGAAGTTGATGGAAGTGGGATGGGCCAAAGACTCTAAACTAACCGTTTTTGCTTGGGCTGAATCTGGCTTTCCTGCTGCTGTTGTGTAGGACTATAGCTCCTTTGAATTTACCCGGTCTCTGGTACTTCATTGGAACTTCAAACAAGTAATAGATTCAATTAAGTTCTGCTTTGATTTCTACTTTTATCCTTCTCAGAATGAACAATTCTGTGGCTATAAGAAATGTTGTTGTTGTGTTAAAAGCAACATTGATGAAAGTATCACGAGTATTGTATTTGACTTATTGAGTCACTGTAGTAGTTATAACGTTTCAGTTCATTCATAATCCCTCTCCTTAGGTACAGAGCAACCATGTTGAATTTTGACTGTATTACTTCTCTTTAATTGATCCTCTCTTTGACACTGTATCCTGTGATTTTAGACAGGGGTGCTGGAGCACTTGGTTAACCCAAAATTAACAATTTGATTTACCCTTCCTCTTTTTTTTGGTTTGGTTAATTTTCTAAGTTAAAGGAGCAATTGGTGTATATGGGTTGATATATACAAGTCTTTTATTAATCCGAATGCGTTTTTTCTATATTCCCTTTCTACACATCATAATCCCATTCCTATTTTTTGATAGAGAACTAATCACATTCTAAGAAGCTGACATTAACTGTCCTTTCTCCTACTACATTTTGCTTTTGCAGTTGCAAGATTACAGGAAGAACCCTGCGGTGGAGTCAGAAGTTAAGTTTCAGCTCTCCACAGTCACATTGGAACCTATGCTTAAATCTATGGCCCACATCAGTGAACAGCTGTCCACCCCGGCTAATAGGGTTGCTGTTATCAATTTAAAGGCATGTTTCTCATATTCTGCACATGATTGATTACACATCTCTATTCTGGTAACTCTGGTCTAAAGCATAGCGAAATAGGAAATTTGTGAAATCATAGACTATGGCTGCTGTAGTCCTTATCAGACTTCCCAAAACCTTTTCTTTCCTTTTCAGCTGAAATCTTCCTGCTAGTATGAGGGCTTCCTAAAAGTATATGTTACTGTCTAAAGGTTAACTTGTCTAGATTAATGCCTTGTAGGTTTGGTGTGTGTCATGGCAAAATGTTGTAGTTTAGACTTTAGAAAAACCTAAAGCCCGATGTAAAACAGACCTCTATGCTTGATATTGAAAGAAAAGAAGAGCTTATGCAACTGAAGAAAACTAATAGTAGGAGTACGGAAGAATGCTGGCTTTCAAGACCAAGAACATCTTGGATAATTGTTAATAACTCCGTTCTTAAATACCAAACTGATTGAGAGGAACTTCAGTGCGGCTACTCTAAAGACATCTTTTATTTAATCAAACGATCTTGCTTGAAGAAACCTGAAGAGTTGCAAGGTCATACACCATACCCAACTTGTTAAGCATTACTTTGCTTCAATATGCAATGTATTTTGTTGAATCATTTCATTTATAAGAAGTCAAACCATGTGTACAAGATAACCAGACGATTACAATTGTTACTTGGTTTGGATATTTGATTGGCTCTCTGGTCTCTGTAGTGTGGTGTAATAAGGTCTTGACCTTTCCAATAATAGAATATAGGACCTTCTTTTGTATTCATTTTTGTTAGTTCATAATGGGCCAAGTTGATACAAGTTCAGTTTTTTTTGTAGAACTTTGTGCCTGATAGTTGTACTGTACTCTTGTGACGTTATGCTGCCTTATGCATCTAAATTTATTCAGCTTATGACCTATGTATAGAGATCTGGAGAGTAAAGTCAGTGCTAAGTTACCAGTCGTTCTTGTGTCTTGTTGGCTAAAATCATTTTATGGTTGCTTGAGGACAAGGGTTCAAGGGTTGGTAAGAGAAAGAAAGGGAAGTACAACAAACTCAGTGTTAGATTCTTGTGCATCTTTCAGTATATCTACCATCAGATATCTTAAGTTAGGTCAACCACTTTTAAGAACCGTTATATGTGTGTTATTGCATGTTCCTTAAGCTCAATGCATTGTACTAGTCACCCCGACTGTGATTAAGTAATATATTTTTGTTTGATATTGTTCTCTCATATTTTAGCTCCAAGACACTGAGACGATCTCTGGAGAGTCTGAGGTGAAGTTTCAGGTTTCCAGGGATACATTAGGTGCCATGTTAAGATCAATGGCATATATCCGTGAGCAATTATCAGTTTTGGTAAGTGTTTCTGATACCAATATGTGATCTTTTTTATACATTCTGATGGAACCACAATACTCATAGTAATCACTAACTTGCAATTATACATTACAGCCAGTATGCACTTCCTTCTCGTCTTCTCCCAATCTCCCGTTCCCATCATTTTTTCTTTTGGAAGGAGGGGGAGTAGTTCACACCTCCATTTTAGTACTTTTATATCAAAAATCTTATTTTAAAAGACATTGTCACTGATCACGTCATGTTTGTGAGGCTTCCAAAATGAGGTGGAATAATCTGCACTTCTTTTTTCTTTTTCTGTCTCATGCTACCAAATGAATTTTATACGGAGTAACCCTCAGATATTGCAAGGCTTGTATCTTAAGATACTATCTTGTCTACAGTTTTTTTTCATGCATTGTTACACTGACACATTATAGATGTGAAATTGTCTAGAAATATTTTGAATATCATCACGAGTTAGTGTCCTTCCATAACATAAATCATGTGAGAATAAGCAATAAAACTCGCGAGGAAGGTTTTTTTTGTGAGTATTCATCAGAGTATAACAGATATGTAAATATGATAAATTAGAATTTATCAATTTCCTAATCTCTTACTCTTTGAAGAACTTTGATGAACCAGTCTAGATTTGGTCCAAATCTAGTGCCGGGCTTGTGCTTCTTATATGATGTTAATTGTTTTAGATTTGACTTTAATTTATTGAGATATGACTTATGTTTGTTTATACCATAAGATATTGTATTACCGCTATTATATATATCTGGGTTTTGACTACTGCTTGTAATATTTTCTTTAGCAGGTCGAGCCACAGACAGAGCAGCCACAAAAAAAGCAGCGGAAATAACTAGTTGAGTTTTGTACCTTAAAGTGTAGGGTTAGGATTTGGCTTCCAATAGGTGTGATTTTCTTCAACTAGTTAGGTTTTCTTTGTTTCTTCCCCTTCTTTTCCAACATTTCAATTCAAGGCCATAAGTATATACAAAAGTCTGCCATTTTTTGAACAGTTGGAATGGAGGTACTAGCTTTGTTTCATAGCGGGTAAGGTCACTTTGTACATGTCTTTTTACATTCATTAGTGTGTAACCATATCATTGGTCTTTGGTATTCGTGTGCTCCTATAAACTGATGCGCAGATTTCTGAATGTTACTCAATGTGAAATATGTTTGACGCTCAATTCACTTGAATAAAAACTTGAAATTTATCCAAGAATTGTTTCAATCAGGAACTGGTGGTTGCTTCTGACCACTAAAACACTTATGCTGTGGGATTGAGAACATATCTTTCCATAAACTTGTTAGTCCACTTTTATGCACGGGAACTAATTAGTTATGCACTTTAACTAATTAGTTAACCACTGAAACCAATTAGTTAAGTCTGAAATTCAATTAGTTAAGCAACGTTATCAATTAGTTATGCAACTGAACCAATTAGTTAAGCACTGAACTAATTAGTTAAACAATAAAACTGATTAGTTAAGCAATGAGATCAATTAGTTAAGATTTTATGACTTTTAATTAAAAATAAGTTCGTTAAAAAATAATAACTACTCACTATTTGTCTTTATACCTTAATTATTTTGTTATTCAATTAGTTATGATTTATTACTTTTAGTTATGTTTAACACTAGTTTAGTTAGTACCAAAAAAAAATGGTTTTGAGCATAAAACTAAAGCTAAGTGGGGATTTGGGTTTTAATCTTTCCCTTTACTGCTGAGTTTAACACCTAAAAAAAGTGCGTGAAGTCCTTAAAAAAAAAAAAAAAAGCGTTCGGATTACTACTTTGTTAGCATATACTCCCTCCGTATTTATTTAAGAGATACACTTGGACGGGCACGGGTATTAAAAAAAGAATAATGAAATAAAATAATAAAACAAGTGGGGTTGGATAGATATTTTAATAATTAAACAAGTGGAGACCATGTCATTTTGGTGGGTGGGAGTTGGGATGGGTTTATGAAATTATTTGTTTAATAGGATGGTGGATCATAGGGTAAATTTGATGTATTATTTAATTAGATGGTGGGGTTGATAAGTTACTAAAAATGGCAAGTGTATCTCTTAAATAAATACGGCTGAAAAAGACAAGTGTATCCCTTAAATAAATACGGAAGGAGTAATGCACTGTAATCCTCGTCAGATGCAGGAAAACTTGGATGTTAAACTTGGATGTTCGGGTAAACCAGCAATCGAATATTTGAAGGCTCGGATAAATCAGCCTTTGGAAGAGAAATCGAATTATCTTTCCAAAAATACTAATTTACGGTCTCTTATAATAATAGACAAAGATCCTCTTAATTGATTATTTTAAGTAAAGAGTGAAAAATAAAATAATGAGACTCGACTAAGTCCTAAAAATCTGAGTCTCTTGTAAAGATATAACTGACAATAAAAACATCAGGAAGGCAAATCAATGTATCTTTCATACTCTATGACTATGTAGTCAGTCTCTGCTTCTCTTTTCAACAACTGGCTTATGAAATCAAATACGAAATTGCAAAAGTGAAAAGTGCCTCCAAAAATGATGACAGCAGTCTTAATTTACACAAAGTACCAATCCATGGTTTCAAGTCCAGATTCGATCTAAATCACATACACATCACTGCCAAATTCTCAAAACCCAGCGCAATTACATCAGTAAAACAGCAGATGGCACAACTATTGATGTCATCTCATCAACTTCACAAACTCCGGTAGTCTATTACAGTGACTTCATCTTCTGGTGCATCCAAATCTTGGTAGCTGCATCAAGAGCATTTATTTTAAGTTAATGTAGCAAAGTTAATTCCTAGTCAAGTTAGAAATAAAACCAAATTATCAAACACTTTAGCAGATGACAAGAATAAGTATGACACCGCACTAATAACTCTTTTCTGAGCATGTCCTATCGCATTTCTACTCAACTCTGCGCGCTAAATAGTACTCCAATTATAAGTCGACTTCAGATTAAGATTCAGCATCTGCATATGGCTTATGGTTTCTCAGGGAATAATTTCAATCAAAGACAAAATAAGATTACAGCACAATTCATCCACAGATGACAATATGCCATGTCCCTCGTTCAAATTTATGTCATCCTCCAAAAGAGGCATCCCAAAGACACCAAGGACGAACCTTTTCCGGACAAGAGTTAGCCAGAAAATAATTACAAGAAAGAAAACCATACTTGAGCCTAAAAAAGGACAGTAACATTTTCAAATATAAGTACCTTCGCAGACGTCTAGGATCCTGCCGAAAAGAAGGCGGTAAAATAATTGGAGGTGCACCCATCCCATTTCTCCCTGGACCTTCAAAAGGAGAGGGTCCACCCTGCTCACGTAGCATCCGCATTGCAACTTCGGGAGGAGCTGGCACAAAAGGTCCCAGTGGACTGCATTTACAAACACAAACTATTAATGCTGAAATCTCAGACATGAGTTTCTAACAGTGAATACTACAACACTAACCATCATCCTGGATAGTGATCCTACATATAAGTAGCTAGTATATAACTTGTAAACTTCTCTCAAAAGTCTAAAACTCTAGAGCATAACAACGATTCACAGACTATGGAGAATTATTGCCAGACCTTAATCTCCCATGAATCCTCTTTTTCGGGCTAAGCATCATTACAATAAAATAAAATAAAATGTTCACAAGACAACTAAGGGATGGGAAAAGAATGAACCATGGAAGAGGAGAGGAGAGAGTAGGTAAATAACTAGTTCTCCTATTTAAACTATCTCAAGAACCCTCTTATTGGACTAACAGGTAATGGTTCTTTACAACGAGAGAAGCTTAGTCTCTAAAAAGATGGAATCTTTCATCAAATTTTACGAAGGCAGCTTACTCCTTCCACCCACATACACACAGAAAACATAGATAACCATACATACCCAGCACCAGGAACAGGCATCAATACAGGTGGGGGTGCAATATCAGTTGCGAAGGGTGCAACATGCATGCCCTGTCCGCCAAAATTATCAAAAATTGGTTCATCGGAGTTGCCCTTGTCCGGGCCATCTTTGTTGGGCGGGAAATCAGCCTGAGGATTCTCTGGTCTTTCAAATCTCTCACCACCATTTCGGTCTCTTTCTCTACGGTTACCCCGATCATCTTTCAAACGGTTGTCTGCTCCCGGTCTTCGTCTTTGCAGCTTGTCTTTCTACATGAAGCAAGGAATAGTTAAAAAATAAACGTAAAATATCAACATAGAAGGCCAAGCTTGAAAATCTGAGTTGAAGCACCAGGAAAACTACTCATGATTTAACATTTTAGAAACAAGTATTGAGCTGATGCTGCATCAATGAGACTATGACTTGTATCCCTTTTCAGGGTAGGGATAACTATTTTATATGAAGGAGTATTGATCATATCCATCTATGACACCATAATAAACTCAGAGGAATTTACCGGTACAAATTGCTGCATGACAGGTTGCCCACCAGGAGCATTTGGATCACTGCAGAAAGAAAAATTCTAATCAGCTCAAGATCCTGCAACCAACATAACATGGGAAGAAGAAAAAGGGCAAGCCATACTTCATGTAGTTCTGGAAGTATATCTCTTCTCGTACTTTGGTTGTAGCATCTATCGAGAGTTCTGGATGTTTAAGTTTCAAATGCTTGTGGACATATTCAGCAGCATGGAAGAGCTTTGTGCAACTCTTAGCACCACAACCATACTTCCACCCATACTTTTCATCCCTAATTTTTCTCACAAAAGGATCCAAAGCTTCAACAGCGGCAGCATCTATCTTTTCCTTTGCAGTCATGACCTCAAGTGGATCCAGACTCCGCAACCTGTCTTGCCAATGGGAATCGAGCTTCTTTTCCCATTCTGCAGCATTAGTAGAAACATCAGAATTTTTCCCCTCGGCTCTCACATGCCGGAGGCCCTTAGGTTCTGCAGTTTCAATCATGCCATAATAATCAACCCCATGAACACGCCAAAGGTAAGTTGCAAGAGTATCTAGAAGCTCAATGCCCTCAAGACCCTTAACAGAAGTTAATCCGCGTATGATAATAACTGGACCAATTGATCCACTGTGTGATCTATCTCTACTCATTTTGTCAGTATCATCTTTGGATAAGATATTGTCCTCAATTCGCTTTTCAGAGTCAAGTTTTGTGACAAGTGCTTGAGCTAAATCAATATCGATCTGAATTCGTCTTGGCTCGGAACTAACAAGATGAGCCTTAGGGGCAGCTGATATATCAGCTTCCTTCGCCTGAGCTCGACCATGGCGCCTCCGTTTACCATTAACATCTGTCTCATCCTCAGAGTTTGGTTCACTAGTCTGGCCTGATTTATTCATGGTTGAGGCATTTGCACTAGGACCCCTGAAAAAATATCGACAAAGAGTAAATATCTGCTTGCAATAGTAAGGCGGCAAATTTTGACTCAGAGAAAAAAAGAGATCTCACATATCAAGGCTCCCACTGTGCAAGTCCAACAAAAAATCTTTTGCAACTTTGCGTGCAAGTTCGTTCCTCCTACATTACGGAGTATGAATGTCAGAGGCATTTAGAGATCAATAACAAACTAATTATATAATATAAATACATCTTTTACCAAATAATCAAACAAGTCACCAGCAGAAGACCATGATCAAAATGGTAGAGAAGTACACTTGAACATAAATTCGACGAAAGAGCATGCACTGACAACCTGGGATCACCATGCTCCAAATAGAAATGAAGCATACCTTTCTATGACAGTCAATAAATTTGCGGGGTGATATTTATTCTTCAACCTGAGTATTCAGTTAAAGTGCAATTAGTAAACTCAACACTTAAAACAGTATATTGCCTAAAAGAAGATAGAAAGATAAGTACCAGTCTTCATCTTTGTGAGATTCAAAGTATGTACGTTTTTGAGTTGAAATGTACTCTGACTTGTACTCCTGATACCTGGATATCATCAAACAATAACATCAGGTACAAAACATTAATGTCAATACCTTCTATAAGACAAATAGACAAACTAAAGTTGTCCATACCTACGCTCCGCTTCTGCTGGTAACACATCATCTTCAAGTTCCTGAATAAATTGCTTGTAACTCATCAAACCTTCTCTGGAATTAAAAAGAATTGAAATCATCATATTAGTTTAAAACTAAAAATAAACCAACGTAAAACGCAGAAAGTAATGAAGGATAACAACTAAATAGTTGATTACAAGCCCTAAACTGCTGCAGATATAAGTGAATTAGTATTTCAACCATCAAAAAATAGAAAAAAGGCAATGAGATAACTAGTTTGCTCCCACGACTTGCACTAGGCAATAACAGCTTTGTTAATGTTGCAAAGTTGACGGTTGGGTGTCAATTGAGATGCAACAGTGATCAAGTAGTGTTTACTCACATCATAATAGTCCAAAATACTGAGGACACAGGTTCACAACCCCGAATAATACTTTGAGCGCTCGAAACCATTGCAAAGATAGGGGGGGGGGGGGCCCGCACACATCAGCAAAATGAGATCATCTAACCACTAAGTAACACAACATCTCTTACTCTATTAGAAGAATGAAAGCAACAGAAACAATATAGATGAATGTTAAAGACTTGCATAAGACTGAAAGCAGAGGGAAAATGCAATAGGCAAAAAGAAAGACAAAGGGAATAAGCCTAAATGTACTATTTTCTCTATAATCTATACAGCTAAACAACTAAAAAGTTGTGCACACTGGACCAAAGGCCTTCCAACATGCACTATTTTTCTTGCCTTTTGAGGTAACCACAATGTGGGTTACTATAGTTATGTAAGTAGGGCTAGTGTAGACAGCAGACAATAAGAAAAGAAAACCCATAAATAAGCTGGCTATTTTGCAATCGTAATTTGTCAAAGAAATCAGAATAAAGTTCCCGCTCTACAAAGGGTTCATGTACAATCTATGGGTTCTGTAGTCAGGAAGGAAAAACATACTTCTATAATGTAAATGAGATGCAATTTATATAGAAGTATAGTTATTATCAGACACTAAAATACTGACCTCTGAGCATTCCCTGGATTTGACGAGTCACCATAACCCCCACGCCCGGAATCCCAATCTGGCACGTTGAAAAAACAACTTATTTAGAACAAATAACAGTAGTTTCAGCAAGTAAGGTGAGTGCATGGAGGCAGTGGCCAAATCATTATCTGATCCAATGAAAACCAATATTCTTTACCAGGCATGAATTTGGGGCTTGAGATAAATCAGCACTATGCCTGAACACGAAATTTGGTTGCGGACAAGGGTGGAAATAAAATAAGAGGAACAGTGGGAAAAGGTATAGAAAAGGATGGGGCACAAGCAGACAAAGAAAGGTATATCTCTGGACCACTCACAACAGTCATACCTGCAGCCAATTTTTTAGATCACTTGCATAAGGGGTACTTTGATAGTATATCACCAAGAAGAATGACTAGATCTGGCCCACTTGGGCAACGTGGACTCAGCTTGGAAAAATAGTATCACAAATGGTTGAAGAAATCATCAATCCAACCATTTAAAACACTATTTCTTCAAGAACTGTCCTAGGCCAACATTCATAAGATATCCTCAAAAGTGTCATAACTCAGCAGCCAACATTCAACAAGTGTAGAGCTATGTTCTAAGTGACGGAATCAATATGCATGTCTCTGAACCAAATGCAGTCTTGCGATTTTTGACAAGGGCCATAAGAGCTGGCAGCACCATTTTACATAAAAGATCAAAAGTCTGGAACCAAGTTCAGAAGCCCAGGTGATTCAGAGCAATATTTGTTAGTTTCAGCCCTAAATCCATGATCTATTTCTTTGCCTTGAAAGGCGACAGTGTTCATAACATGTCCACACTCAATAACCCAAAGGAAAGTAAGCAACTTCAATAAAAAAATCTGGATGAACCTCTTAACAGCCTTCCAGAGACGAAGAGCATCTACAACAAAAAAATGAGGGAGAATAGCAGGAAATTTTTTTGAAGGATCTCACAGACTTCATTTCTATGTTCTGGTAGCTCCCTTTATTCAGAGAGAGAAGATAAAGATGTAAAGAAATGGTAGATGCACTACACTTCTCATGTCTAAAGGAAACTATAGTCAATTTGTAAACACAAACTATCTTAAATTAATATATTTAACAAGGCTTTCAGAAAAGTGATAGTCTTTCGTTCCAAAAAACTTGAAAGATTATTAGATTTCTTAGAACTTGTAAAGTTGTAGGAATACTTCATATTCTTTTCAAATTATCTTTTTGTGAGAAAAATCTAATATATATATATATATATATATATATATATAAAGGAGGCATATTTGCTGAATTATTAGAGCGCCACGTAAGATTACTATTGATTTCGTCCAATGAAAAATAAGATTTCTAATTTATTTTTGAATTAAAAAAATTGATTGCCACGTAGATAAATAATTAGGTGTCATGCAGATATTTTAGTTAATTAATTACTATATATACAAATCCATGCAAAATCAAACGCTCTAAAATTTAAAATAAAATCTAAAATAAAATTCAATCCAAAATCAAATTTCTAATTTAATTTATAAAATTCAACCCAGCGAGTACTAATTAAAAAAACTACTCTATGCATGTACGGAGTAGACATTTTAATGAATATATTACTTAAAAAAAATTAAGTGATAGCATACATGTAAATAAGCTGGATTAAGATACGAGTACTACTTATTCACATTGACTTATTAGATTTTTTTTATTAAATAAAATAACATAAAAGCTTTATTCAATTAAAAGAATTTAACATATGTTAAACTTTTTCAATAACAATAAACAATGTAAATATATTTGATTGGTGTTTAAGTTTAATCATAGCCCATCCTCCTCCAATCCTATCCCTATACCCAAAAAAATAGGAAAAAAACATATATTACGGATTGAAAATTATTCTAAAAATTGATTACGTAGCGCAACAAATCAAATCTAATACATATATAGGGGTATTATTTTCTGAATTATTAGAGCGCCACGTAAGAAATCTAATGGTTTCGGCCAATGAAAAATAAGATTTATAATTTATTTTTGAATTAAAAAAATCAAGTGCCATGTAGATAATTAATTAGGTGCCACATAGATATTTTAATTAATTAATTACTAAATATATACAACTCCATCCAAAATCAAACACTCTAATAATTAAAAATAAATCTAAAATAAAATTCATCCAAAATCAAACACTAATCTAAAATAAAATTCAACCCAAAATCAATCACTAATCCAATATTATAGCGCCACGTAGAAAATCTAATGGTTTCGGCCAATGAAAAATAAGATTTTGAAATTATTTTTGAATTAAAAAAAATTGAGTGCCACGTAGATAAATAATTAGGTGTCACATAGATTGTTTATTAATTTCATCCAAAATCAAACACTCTAATAATTATAACATGAAGTTTATACCAAAATCAAAACTGATCTAATTTAATATATAAAAATATAGCAGTTGGTATACATAGGAGTTTTATTTTAGCTTAACAATTTAATAGAAGCCGTGCATCGCAAGGGCTAAAATCTAGTGAATAATTAAAAGTCGGATCCTAGCAATTCCATGAAAAGCAAACACTTAAGTTCTAAAAAAATTGGGATTGAAAAGAGATCTCCAAGAAATTAAAAAAAGCATCTGTAAGTGAAGTTCCACAGTTTCACTAAACAGCCAAACAACAATGTAATATCTCGAAATTTTGAAGAACGAAGAACCAGATAATTACCAGATGGGCCACCAGGATAGCCACCGGAACGAAACCGACCATGCGGCCTATCATCCGCATAACCTGGCCTGCCTCCCATTTCACGGTCATACCCACCAGGGTGATCATAGCCAAACCTGTTTTCAGAAACAATTGGCCTATAAATAACACTATTGAGACTTAGCTGCGCAAGGATAAAGTTTAGTACTGTATCTGTCACAGACAAGAAATTTTAAAACAAGCAATAGAAAAACAAATGTGCATAGATGCACCCTCTGAGGATGGAATAAATCAATGCATGGGTGATGGGAGTTATGCATGTGTAGCCAACACGATTGATAATGTGGAACCTTTTAACGACTTGAGAAGGAAGATAAATTTTCTAGCAATTCCTATTACATACCTAGGTCACATATTCATCAAGCATGAGTTTATTAGCACAAATAAACATTCACAATGAGAGAGTTGTTACAAAATACAACAGCTGCTAAAGGGAGAATAGATTAGGACTACCTAGGAAATTCAAAAAAATGTACATAATCTATACTCTTGGAGTCTGGGTAGCTCGATTGCAATTAACTCTTACCATAAAAAAAAGGTACATTATACTCTTGGAGTTGTATACATGATGAACTCTTCCCAACCTTCCAAAATAACACCCCCCCAAAGGTGAGTTTATCCCTCACAATCTGCCACATTATATACTTTAATATTCAAACTCTCCCTACTTTTACACTTTATCCCCATATTCACTCCTAAATTCCTAAAAACATTATGTAGTGGTTAGTATCCATTTTCTGGCAAACCCACTTGAATGGGCCCACCAATGAGTCTTGAGTGGAGTTTAAAGCTTCAGACTGTATTGAGTTTCTCTATAAGCAAGAGTCTTGCATGAAACTCACCTGAAGACTCACCTCCATACTTCAGATAAAGTCATCCTTACTCCGTGAATCATATGATCCGTAGTAGAAAATATTGAGTGGAGTTTGTACCTTACTGTATTGAATTACTCTATAACCAAGAGTCTTGCATGAAACTCACCTGAAGACTCACCCCATACTTCGGATAGAGTCACCCTTACTCCGTCAATCATATGATCCGTAGTAGAAAATATACTTCAAGCAAGTCGGGAAGCATATTGATGCATAAACATACCTTAATCAACTATTCCTTATGGCTACGGCTGCAAATCCTATTACCGAATCAAGAACTTGAAAGAGAATTGTACTCACACTAAATTCTACCCAACAAATGACTGAAAATTAAAATTAAAATAAACACAATTTCATTCAATCTAAATAAAAATTTAAAAAGAAACAAAAAGTCACAAATTCCCAATAAAACAATCAAAACTCCGCCAAAAAAAATGCCTAACCTCACTTGTATAGTTGTACATGTATCAACAACACCCCAATTCATCAAAATACATCAAATTAAACTGCCAACTCAACTTCAATGGTCATTGAACTAAATCAAATCACCAAGAAAATATCCAAACTACCGTAAATTCACAAAGGACAAACCTTCGATCACCGGGGCCGTAACCGCCACCACGGGGGCTCCCTCTTCTTCCATCATATCCACCTTCGTCTCGTCTCGAACGCTTAAATGGAGGATAAGGAGGAGACCGTCGAGGAGGGGGAGAATAATTATTACGTCGGTTATCTCGGTAAGGAGGGGGAGGATGAGGAGGGCTAGGGCTAAGTCCTCTATTTCGCTTGTTGTTGTTGTTGTTGTTGTAATCTCTGTCTCTCTCTCCTCCTCCTCCACCACCACCTCGATTATTGCGATCATAGTAGCGATTAGGTGGAGGACGATCGAAATCTCGGTCGTCTCTTCTCTCTCTAGAATCGCGATCTCGGCGGCGGTTAGGTGGTGGTGGTGGTGGAGGGGGGGAAGAGTCGGTGGGAGGTTCGTCGGGTTTGTCTTTGTTGCGACGGCGATTATCGATGGGTTCGACGGGCATGTTCAGCACTTCCGCCATTGCTGACAAGGTTGGAAAAATTTGGAGAAGGAAACGAAACCCTAGGAGAGAGAAAATGTGTGGTGATTTTGGTGGTGAGGGGGAGTGAAGAAAGCGCGTTAAGTTGGGTTTTGCGGGACAACCTTTTTAGCTTTGGTGAAATTGCTCCTCTGTTTCGAATTTCAAAATAACGAGTACCATTGATTTTTTATGTTCGTCAATGTAAATGTTTGGATAATGACAATAATAATAAAAGTAGATTTTTATTTAGGGTCTCTTAATCTCTCATATATGTTGGTCATGTTCGGCAAAATTAACGAGGGTAGCGGTTAGCGGTTAGCGATTGAGTAACGGGTAGCAGTTAGAGTGGCGGGTAGCGGTGAATAGTAGCGGACTAGTGGGTAACGGTTAGCTGTCAAAGTAGCGGCTAACTGATATTTGTATTCGGTAAAAGTAGCGGAATTATAAAATAAAATAAAAGGTAGAATATTGTTTAAAACTTTATTATAAATTTGTCAAAAGCTAAAAGCTAATCATTTTAATGTTTGACAAAAGTTACTCAAACGATACCTCTACCGCTAACCATTACCTAAACCGTTATCTTGCCAAACACTTACAAATTTTACAAGTAGCGTCTTGATTAGGTCAAAACGTTACCCGCTACTTCAAACGCTACTGCCGAACATGCTCGTCATCTAAGCACCAACTCAAAATAATACTTTCTCCGAGTTTTAATACTCGCAACGTTTGTGATTTCTACACTATTCACATATTATACTTTGATCTATGTTGGTGATTTATACGTAAGGTAAAACATAGTCATGTGGGATCTTGTTAGATTCGTCTTAATGCGTATTGTCAAAATATTAACTTTTTATAATTTTTGCTTAAAGAGAATTAAAGATATTAATTATCAAAGTTGTGCATTGGCATGCGTGAAAGTGACAAACGTTGCGAATAAAAATGAACAAAGGAAGTAGTATCTTCCCAAAATTTGTGGAAATTGACAAACATTTAACACTAGCTCTTATTCTCACTTTCACTTTTTTTTCATGCAAAAAAATGATGTGACACTAGCTCTTATTTGTAAGAGATAACTCTTATTTTTGAATTTTATCTTACAAACTCTAATAAAGAGCATCTCATTTCCCAACTAAGAGCTAGCTCTTTTTTCCCCTCTCAGAGACTCCCATTATTCATGCTCTAATATATCTAATTTGTATTCGTAAAAATTATAAAAAGTTGATATTCTGAAATTACGTATCAAGACGAATCAAACAAGACCCCACACTACTCTATTTTTCTTACCCATAAATCACAAATAATAGTCAAATTGACATTTGTGAATAGTATCAAAAGGTGTCCTTACCGAAACTTTCTTAAATTAGTTTAGGTTGACTTACGAGATTGGACTAAGTTTTCACATAAATCACCAACCAGTACCTTAATCTTATTTACTCACCAATTGGGACCTAATGTTAAGAAACCGGCAAGTTAACCCATGTTTAACTCACCGGAGCATGACCGAAAAACACAAATTAGGTCCTTTTTGAAGGAAATAATGCCCTTGGTCCAAGTATGCATTTAATGTTAAGTCTAATAAATGCGGTTCAATATTAATTAACAAGTTAATAATTCAGTGAGATCAAGTGAGCTGAATGCCTAGCTAGAGGCCGCTTCAGTTCAAGTGGAATTAATGATATTAATCCACAGCTTACTCTTGACTGAACCCGTAGGGTCACACAAATAGTACGTAAACGGATCAAGTATTTAATGGCATTAAATACTCTATCTATGGATATTCGGAATCGACGGATCTTGGTTTCAGTGGGAGCTGAGATCGTCACAAGCAACTGAATACTCCGGAAACGATGATATTGCCGGAAACGGAAATATGGATCGTATCGGAAATATAAATATTATCCAAGTCGTAGATGTTGCCGGAAACGAAAACATGGTACGTATCGGAAAATATTATCGGAAATGGAAATATTGTCGGAATCGGAAATATTGCCGGAAACGGAAAATATTGTCAGAATCGGAAATATTATCGGAATCGGAAAATAATTCCGGAAACGGAAATATTAAATATTTGTTCGAAACGGAAATTAATTCCGGAATCGGAAATATTAAATATTGTTCGTATCGGAAATGAATTCCGGAATCGGGAATTTAATCGGAAGCGTATCGTACGAATTAGCATCGGACGAGGCCCGCTAGACGAAGGCCCAGCACGAAGCCAGGCCATCGCCCAGCGAGCCACATGCACCATCGCACGCCAAGCCTTGACCAGGCCCAGCGCAAGGCCAGGCCCAGCCAAGGCCTGGGGCGCGCGCGCGAGAGCACAGCAGCAGTGGGCCGAGCGTTGTGCGCCTATCGTGGGCCGCAAGGCTTGCGCGGGTGTACGGTGCTCGTGCAATGCTCGTGCGGGAATCCTAAAGCAATCGGGATTCGAAATATGATTAAATCCTAAAACTATTAGATAATGATTATTTAATAGAGTCCTAGCAGGATTCTAATTAAACTAATTAATATCCTAATAGGATTATAATTCCTTTTCCATACCTCTATAAATAAGTGCCTAGGGTCATAATTTATAGATACGATTGAAGTATTCAAAGGGTAAGTTTTTGAAAGAAAAATCAGCCATACACTTGCAAACACAATAGCCGAAATTCCTAGTAACCTTAAGGGCGATTCTAGTTGGTCTAACTTGAGGCGGATCCGGACGTACTGTGGACTATCTACGGAGGGACGACATTTGGAGTCCTAAAGACTTGTTCTTGTTCGGTTCGGGCGCAGCTAGGGAGGGCACGCTACAAAGTGTATGCTCCTAAATTATGCTAAATGATTATGTGTAAATAATATGTTTCCTGGCATTAAGGTTTTCCGCATGATTTATGTTTTGTCATATGTATCATATCCTAACAGTGGTATCAGAGCCTCTTATTATTTTCATAATCTAATTGCATGAACATGGTTAAATTATACAAATTTGCAAGAAATTAAAAGGGGTGATTAATTTTCGTAATTGTTAATTAATTGCAAATTGCGTTTATTTAATTATATGTACGCAGTTTTTCGGCAGAATATTCGTTACTCAACCAAATTGAGTGATTTTTGAGTCAATTCCGCATGTAAAAGGCATTATAAAATTTTGACAAAAATAATCTATTTCTCCGAAACCCAGAATTTCCAAATTCGAAGCCTAACTATGACTTTTCGGAGGTTTTAGTTTTTCGAACGCAAAAGTTTGTAAATTTAAGATGTTAAATTAAATATTTGCGATTCTTGTTGATAAATCTTGAATTTTTGATTGACCTACTGTATATGTTTAACAAGTTTGAATGCCTAGCCTTGTTAATTATGCAATCTAATTTGTAATTATGAATAATTTGTTGAAAATTGGAATAATTTAGAATTAATTTGATTTTCATAATTAATTAATAATTTAATTAGATACCTATGATTAAAAACCACCATAAAAATTGTAAATTTGTGTTAAATTTTAAATTTTTATGACCTAGACTTGAATCCATGTTAATCGGAAATCAATTAATTAATAAATTTTCGATTTTTCGCCCTAAAATTATGAAATTAATATGATTTATTAATTTGTCATTAATTTTGAAAATAAAATTTTAATTTTTATGCGATTCGCTCATATAACTTGCACGCACAAAGCAATGGACGCTACGTGTTACCCTTAAGGGGTGTTGTATAGTGCGGGCATGCGACGACGAGCAAGGGAGCTCGTCGCCCATGCGGTACGAATGCAACGAGCAAGGCTATGGTGCACGAGCACAAGGCAGCAGCCCTGCCTTGTGTCGTGTGCTATGTGCGATGGGCGAGTGGGCAAGGGCGAGAGCAAGGCAACGACAGTCGCGTGTGGGCAGCAGGCGAGCTGCGCCACGACGCAACTGCCTCTCGCAACGTGCGAAGCCTCGCGCGCAGCGTGCGCAAGCTCGCGTGCGACGAGCGCTACGCCCAGTGACGAACGCTCGCGCGCAGCGAGCGCTTTCTCGCAAGCTACGAGCACTGCCTCGAGCAGCGAGCGCAAGCTCGCATGCGTCGAGGGCAGGCGCGCGCAGCGAGCCAGAGGCCAAGCGTGCCTCGAGGCGCCTTGCGATGGTGTGCAGTGATGGATGCGACGCAGCACATAGGCTGCGCGCACATGGCCAGCGATGGCTGCGTGCGTGTGGCCTATGGTTGTGCGTTGCGTGGTGATGTTGCGTACCTTGTGTTACGATTAGATCGTTTTAAAATTTTAATTTGAAATTTTCAGTTTATGTAATTTTAATTAATTTTAAAATTAATAATTTAAATTGTTTTCTTGGATTTTAATTTTGAATATTATAATTAGAATAAATGAATTATTACTAAAATTAAAATCATTTACTAATTATTTTACTAAAATTAAAATCATGAATTAATTTAAATACGACTGAAAATAAATTAAATATGTGGATTCAATTATAAATTTATATGAGCTTTAAATTTTAATTAAATTTGTATGTTTCCGGTTAGACTAGAAATACATTTTTATGTTTAAAATTAGTAAAGCATATGAATTTATTGGTTTAAGTGGGAGCCCTTTTAGTCATAAACTCTTGATTAGGTCTACAAATCCTTAAGGTTAAAACAACTTGATTAGAATTAATAAGGACTGAATAATTTGTAGTTTATTGGTGCCCTTGATTAATTGCTGCAAATATTTATGTGATGCATAACGTGTTTTACTAACCAGCTATGTGGGCCATTCATGATAATGAATGGGTGAATGGTATATATTGTATATGTACTGTTTTGCAGGTTATGAAGTGACTAGTATGGCCCAAATAGGATAGAAAATATGGTCTGCGTACCATTAATTTGAATGTAATTGGTCTAAAGTACCAAAATTATTTTTCAATTCAAATATGGTCTGCGTACCATCAAATAGTTGTAATTAGTTTAATTATAGCTTATCCTATTTGAAGAAAATGGTGCCTCCCACGGAGATTTTCGAGACGGACTTTGAAGCTGAAGCTTCAAGATGAAGTTGGGCCATACTAGATCACATTTATCTTATGCATGCTTTAAGTTATTTATTGCTTTAAATATGTCTTAATAATGCATGAGATTGTGGCTTGATTATGTTGCATGATTAAGGATTTTAGTTCACTTAAAATCTAACCAACATAGTAAGAGCCTTAAATTCCAAACTTAAAAATTGAGTTATAAGGTGCCATGCCAAAATAAACACTTACTTGGATATCCTTTACATCAATCTAGTAATAGTTTTCGCTCAGCGAGGTGTTACTTATTGGTCCTAAAGGGATAAGGTACACAAATAATTGTGAGTACATGTTAGTTTTGGTGAAACTCAACGATATAAGTAAGGAGTCCTTTTATGTCGTGGCAAAATCGATAGGTTTACCTAATAAGTTCTTAGACGTACCTATCAACCAAGAATAGTTTCTAGACTATTAGCAAAAGGCTTTTTCTTACCTAAAATGTTTTAGAATTGAGTCGACAAACTGTGCTTAATTCTTCAATGGTTTTAGGGTCTTGGAATCATTTTATTCACACCTGCCGGAACACATAATTCGAATAAAATGCTAATGACTTGTTTAAATTGCATGATTGCTTTCATTTTCAAGTTATTATTCATGATAAATGTTTAGACTTTGCATGCTTCAATGAATGTTTTAATTATTGTTTATAATTAAATATCTTGCACTGCAATAAATCCTTTTAGAAAGGTAACAGTAAATTTCCTCGATTGGTAGTGAATCCAAGAACGATTCATGGAAATCCCAAACCTTTAAAATGTGTGGGATGGAAACACTATGCTTATGCATAGTGTTATGAGTCTTATATCCTTGATTTTCACTATTCATAAGGAATTTTCCCTACATCCCTTCCCTTTGTTTGCTCTATGCTATTTGCTAAGCCACCCAAGGTTCAAACCTTGATTCAAGCATTTTCCCAAATTCCTTTTCCTTTCTTTATTTTTCCTTCTTTATTTCCTGCTTTCTTAATTTACTGGCGGTTCTCTTTTCTTTCTGTTTCTTCCTTCCATTTTTCTCTCCTCTGTTTCCCCTTTTGCCTCACCTTCTCCGCCTGTGTCTCCTTCTTCGCTTTGCTCCCTTTGATCCAGCTTGTTGCTTCTTCGCAGTTCGTCTTATCTTGTGCGGCGGCGCTATTCTTCTACGACGATCGGAACTCTTCCAGCCTGTGGGAAGCATTGAATTCATTACCTGACGCAATTGAATTGGTTAGTTAGGCAAACCTTCATTCCTAGATGATCATTCGATTGGTAAATAGTTCATTGCTTCCCACATGCTTGAAATCTTTCCGCCTTTGGTTACTGGTTAGGATGGTGGTTTGATTAACAACTTGATAGGTTGTTAACAGGTATGTTCTATATTTATCATCTACTAATTTTGAGTTTTTTTTGCGATTTAGGGTTTTTTCGATTAAATCTTGAATCTGGAAATTGTTGATTCAGAGTAATTTTGGGGGTTTTCTTTTGCAATTTACCTCTTTTTCGATTGCATCTGTAAATTGTTGATTCTGGTGCATTAATCATCTTCAGCCTTATGTTATTTTTTGTTGCTTCCATTAATTCTCTTGATTACATGTTCATTCGTAGGTTGGAGTGTTAACTGTGGTGTTTTCTCCCCTTAACTGTGGTGCATTAATCCTTTTTCTCTTGATTTTGGGTTCTGGAATTAATCCTCTTCATTACATGTTAATTCATACTCTACAGTATTACTTATGGTGTTTTAGCTTCACACTTAGATTTCTAAGACAACCCTGTTTTTTGGGTTCAACTTGTGCACATCCCTCTTTTTCCTGGGATAGTACAACCTTCCCCTTACTCTTGGGTTCGGCTTGTGCACATCCCTCTTTTCCTGGGATAGTACAACCTTCCTTTTACTCAAAATCACACCATGCTGCCTTTTTTTATTATCCCTTTTTTTGTGGCTGTGTGTGTTAGAGGGCTTTATCAGTTGTCCTTTTTCCAATTTCTAGAACTGCTGGTTTCCAAAAGTAGACACCTATATATAAAGGGAGGGGGGTTCTCTTTCCTTTTTAGGGTTTTGCTTCACCGGTTGTTTTTCTTTGTTTGGAAAGGTAGTGCAATCAACTTTGCTCCCTTTTACCAGTTGTTTTCCTTTGTTTGGAAAGGTGGTGCAATCAGCTTTGCTCCCTTTTATTACTCATACTAATAACAAGGTTAAGATTAGCTATGTGTTCATGTTAACTCACATAATTAGAGTGGTTGTAATGTTGCTTCTTGATGCTCGTTTGTTGTCAATCTAATGTAATCTGCCTATTTAAAATCCCAAGCCATATGATCTACCAGAAATTTTGTCTACCCTTGACGGAAATCCTCCTACGATCTATGGACATGTATCGGTGAATACTGAATGTGCACTCCTTGGTCCTTTGCTGGTGTTTTTAAAAAAGAACATCCGTTTTTTTCCCATTTGTTTAGTGTTATTTTGTATACTCTGTGCACATACTTGTAAATTTATTGTCCGTTCTTCTGGGGTGCCATTCTTTCAGTTAACACAAGTTTCTATATAATACAAGATGAGGATCATTATGCACTAAGGTAGTTATGTAGTCATATCCCTAAGCTGTGATGAAATATTGAGATGTTTATGCATTGAGATCCCTAATTCAGTTTGCCGTCTTTATTGGTAACGTCCCTGAATTTTGAGGTTCAATGCTGTAACAAGTTGCCTTGTTGCTTGGTCTTTGTGTTGGCTAGGTCGTCGTGTTGCCTTTTACTGCACTTTTTCCCTGTCACTTGTGTGTGTGTGTGCGCACATACACAATATAGAACTATTTTGTCTATGCATAACTGCCCTTTGATGCTAATTTTTATCCGTGTAGTTTGGAGCGAACACGTGCCTCTGTTTCCAATTTTTGTAATTAGGCATGTTTTATCCAGTTGTTGTTTGGCATATATTTGCTAGAGTAGTTAGCTAGCTAATTTACGTAAACTGATGTGTAACTGCCGTTTGTTACTGTCTAAGTTTTGCATTTTGGATCCGTGTTTTTATCTGGGGACAACTAATTTAGTCATTTGTTCTTGTCTGTTGTTGCATAGGCAGGACAGGTGTTGCAAGCATCATTGCTCGGTTTGGTTCCGAGTGTTTCCGGCTATCCTTGCTTTGCCTCTTGAGTGCGTTAGGTTAGTGCCCGAACTATTCTGCCTGCTGTTCATTGTGCCGGTTATTATAGTTTTTCCGTCCTGGCCTGCAATACAGGCAGCGTTGGTTTGAATAGATTGTGTTCTTGTTGCTTAGTTGTATGCATATACATGTTTTGCCATTGCCTGCTGGTTTATTAACTCTCTTGGGGGTTACCAAAGCATTCATTTCCGTCCGAGTTTCCTCTTTTTCCCTGTAATATTTGGGTCACAACATTAGAGGTAGTCAACCCTTCAACCGCCCTCTAGCCTTATCCTTTTATGCTTATAGTGTAAGCCCTAGGTGTGCATCCATGTGTGTGGTGATGTTTTGTCCATTGACCTGATTATATATTTGTCTTTGGCTTGTTGTGATAGCATACTGAAATGGGACAATTGGGTGGCAGTTAACATAGCATTGCAATTTTCAGCAGTCACACACTAATTACTACGGGGTGATTCGGGGTATCAATCTGTTACTATTGGTATGTTTAGTCGTAATATAGATGGAGTATCGTGTATTGTGTGTTTGTTGGTAGTGTTTAAGGTTTACACACTGAAGAGAGTTCAACTGTCCCTGGATATACAGTGCCACTAAAATCCCAAACATATAGGATAGCTCAATATCAATCGAATCCTAATACTATAAGTAAGTATGGCTGACGGAGTCACTGTCTCCATGTAGTCTGCCTGACTGAATAGCTACCTATAGTGTGCTTACTTGAATCAGACTGTGACCTATAGTGTGGTTGGCTACAAGAGTTAACGAGAACCTAAGTCTTTTGGAACCGACTCACCTTTTTCAATTGGTCCTAACTGACAACACGTACACACAGCTAATAGTGGTGAGCCCAGCAAGGTTTCCCCCCTTTATGTTTATCATACACTTACATCCCAATATTTTAAAAAATCCAGTGTTAGGTCTAGGTTTGTGCTAGGGTGGTTAGCCAACATTTGAGTGTTTTAGTTTTTGTTGCTGCCTGTAGAGCAGTTGTATAGTGGGCTAACAAGCTAATTGCCTTGTTCATTTTGCATGGTCATCTGCAATCCTGATTTTAAGTCCAACAGCGAGTTCTTGTACTTCTTGCTTTCAGTGACTAACCATATACGTGCCCAGTCTCAGACTGTTTGCTTGCTTATGTGCCTAAAATCCCCTTAATTTAGCCTTTTCCCATCACAGGTTATGGCAGTGCCGCCCGCACAAATCCGTATTCCTTTTCAGCCTCTTTTGAGGCAGGTTGTAGAGTGCTTGCACTTTCCAAAGCCAATGTACGATATGTTAGATATAGATAAAAATAATGTTTGCGTGGCGGTGAGGCCGGGAACGAGTGCAATTGCTTATGTGTACATTGGCGGAGAAGCTCCTACACTGGAGGAGTCTTGCGAGAGAGCTGTTGAGAAGGCTGTCCGTAGCCTTATAAAAAAATATGATGTTGTTGTTGAGGATTTTACTTCTGCTAGCAATAGGGCCCTTGAAAGATGTGCGAGGTTGTATCGTCTCAAGAGAGTTGAGTTAGAGGGTATTGAAAGCGGACATCCACAGGTCCTGCCTCCAGAACATCATTGTATGGACATTCGAGTTTCTGTGAAACACGTGCGTCTGGATTATATAGGAGTATTGCGCACCGTGGTTGCCCAGACTCAAGTCTTGCTTGCTCCTATTGAGCATCTCCAGTTTGGGCCTCACACTTGGGTTTGTTGGTTGACATTCACAAGTCCGCACAAGAGTAATGCTATGGAGTCTGTTGTTGGGGATTATACAGAGACTCTTGAGGATGCTAAGCAAAGTGTAGCAAAGAAGGCCATCTATTGCTTGATGCGCCTCTATGCTTTTGAACTTGTAGATGCGAACTATGGGTCTGGGAAATACGCTGCTGTTGTGTATTCTCTTGAACAAGAAAGTTGCTCGACTGTGAGGGAGCGCATGTCCGGGGTTAAAGAAACTATTCAGCCTAGCGCCCTTGTGATTGAGCAAGACTGCTTGACTCCCCGTGGTTGTCCATTTCAGATACCCTCTATGATTACTGCTCCTCTCCCCCCCAAAAAGCGCATGTCCAGACCCTCTTTTGTCAGGCCATCTGTTCCTGGTTCTACTTCTGCAACCCCGGTCTTCTTTGTTCCACCTGAACTTGACACTGTGTTCAAACGCCGGAAGACTGTTTAACCTACCGAAATAGTTCAACCTTTGGGGTGTGAGCACACCGTGCTCTGTTTCGTGAAACTGCCTCCTCTTTTGATGGGACAAGCCTAGATGTATTCCTAGAATTTAGGTGGCTTGTATATGTAATGTTTGGGGTGATAGTTCTCTTTTGGTTCCCTCTTGCTGTATCGCCATACAGTTTCTCTTTTGTTAGCTGTCAAGCTTGTTAGGTAGTTCAAGTTGTAATGGTGCTATGTTTAGAAATTCTGGTTCGTCGTATATGGCGATCATATGTATGCTTTTAATAGCAGTCAACTTTGTATTGAATCCTTATGTTTAAATGAAATTCAGTTTGTTTTGGAGCACTCTTCTTTGTATCCTGCTTTACAGTGCTTTTCCCTTTCCTTGATGTATCGTGTCTCACTTCCCTGATGCTGCCTCCTGCTCATGTTTCTTATTGTTAATTGCATTCTAAATTTACCTAGGGTTGTATGATATGTAACTGTAAGTTGGTGGACACACCAGACTAACATGTATGTCTATTCAGGTCTGTAGGTTGTGTTCTCAGTTATTGAATGTTGGGTTTTGGTTGAGGAGAGGCTCTCACTTGTGTTGTTCGTTTTGTACACAGCGTGTTCTTTGTGCCTTTGTTTGTCGACTTAGCTTATTTTGTGTTTGCAGATTAAACAGCTGATGGTTTGTGCAGGGAACTGAACATTTGGAAATAGGTAGCGTGCCAACTTATGTGATGAGTAAGTTCCTCCGCCTTTTCATGCGTGTGGTTCTTTTTATTAAGTGTCTTACACATAGCCTGCTATGAATTCTGTTAAACATAGATCAATTCTTGAGTAGTTCGTATGTAAGCCGTCCAAGATGCAGCAAGCGCATGAGGAGTGTGCAGGCCATGGCTGAGCCTACAGGTTCATGCAGGTAATGGTATATAACAAAGCCATGTTCCATAGTTACTTTTCATGTTTATAAACAGGCTTATTCGTTGTTTTACAGTGAGTTGCCTGAGGTTAGAACACAACCACCCAAGAAACCGAGGGCAAAGAATACTAGGCCAAAACCACCAAGTACTTTTAAACATGTCCTTAAATCATCTTAATTATTAACACCTGGTTAAATATCCATCGCTAATATGTATACCCTGTGAACCAGAGGTGCCTGCTGCAGTGATTGGACAGCCATTACCGGCTGCACCTCTTGCACTATCTCCACCTGAATATTGCCCAAAATGTTGTGCAAAGAAGTTCCAATTTGAGTCGCTGCACTTTTGTTGCGGCAATGGAGAAATTAAACTAGCTTCCAATGCATACCCAGATGAGCTTGTAAAGCTATTTGATTCCCGAGACAGTGATGCTGTGCATTTCAGAACATATGCACGGCTTTACAATAATCTATTTGCTTTTAGCTCCCTTGGGGGGGACTTAAGTTCGAAGACCGAAAAAGGCATATATGTATTTAAGCTACATGGGCAAATATATCACTATCTCCCTAATTTGCTTCCCACTAATGACAACCCTAAATATTTGCAACTATACTTTTATGATGGCCAACACGAGGCTGAAAATCGGGTAGGCTGTTTCCCAGAATTAAAGCCAGAAATTATCGCTATCCTAATGAATGTCATGCAAAGAAACCCATATGCTAGATTTTTTAGATCCTTACAAGAAATGGAGGTCCATGAAGATACCCAGATTTTACTTAACAAAAACACTGTGCTAAATCAGAATGTCTATAACGCTCCTACATCCGATGAAGTTGCAGTCATTTGGTCTGAAAGCACATCTTCCAGTACAAGTAGAAGTCCACATATATTGGTTTCCGGAAAATCAAACAGTTCCCATAGAATAATGCATTATTATGGTTGTTATGATGCACTTCAGTATCCGCTCTTATTCCCATTTGGAGATTGTGGATGGCATCAAGGGCTTAAAAAGATGTCAACGGGTGGGCAACAACAGCTTGCCACTCATCAGGATCCTGTCTTATCGTGTGCTGTCCACACTGTTGAAGACTTCTTGGCTCAAGAAGATAACCGTATGCCTTACTAATTTCATTTACTTTGTTCTACCCATGGCTACATTCTTTTTTTAGCATATCTCTTTTGCATCTGTAATAACATATGGCCTATTGTTTTGCTTACCAGTTGCTCATCAAGGTCGGGAAGGATCAGCTAAGCATATCTCTTGCAGAGAGTATTATGCTTATAAGCTTCAGATACGCCCTTGTAACATGCTGCTAAGGGCAGGGAGGTGCTTCCAACAGTACATTGTTGACATTTACGTGAAGATTGAAAACACTCGCTTGGACTTTTTCCGAAAGAACCAGCAAACTATCAGGGCAGATTTGTACCAAGGTATACTCGACACTGTCGAGAGCGGTGAAAACAGTGCAGCTAATGTGGGGCATCGAGTTGTGTTACCACCAAGTTTTCTGGGGGGGCCTAGGGATATGAAAAAGAGGTATTTGAATGCGATGTCCTTAGTTAAGAAGTATGGGAAGCCTGATTTGTTCCTTACAATGACGTGCAATCCTAATTGGCCAGAGATTAAACAAGAGTTGGCTGTCGGAGAGGAGGCACAAAACCGGCCAGATTTAGTTTCAAGGATTTTCCGTGCTAAACTGATAGCGCTAAAACACCATATCATGAAAAAAAAAAAAATTGGTGAAGTTGCTGCTATGATATATGTTGTTGAGTTCCAGAAACGGGGGTTGCCGCACGCTCATTTCCTTGTTATCCTTAAACCCAATTCTAAGATTAGAAGCCCTGCTGACTTTGATAAGTTTGTTTCTGCTGAGATCCCTCCTCTTGCCAACCCTCACTTGAGGAAGATTGTTCTTCAACACATGATGCATGGCCCATGTGGACAACTGAACCCTGATTGTGCGTGCATGAAACGGAAAGGTAATGAGGGGCACTGCAAGTATGGATATCCGAAAAAATTTGCTGCCGAGACAACTAACAGCAGCGATGGATACCCACTTTATAAAAGGATAGATACTGGAGAAAGTGTTTGTATTCGCAGGGTTAATATGGATAACAGGTCAGTTATTCCGTATAACCCGTACCTATCATCACTTTTTGATTGCCACTTAAACGTTGAGGTTTGTTCGACCATAATGGCAGTCAAATACCTGTACAAATATGTGTACAAGGGCCATGACAGGATCTCATTCAACGTGCAGGATGGTAGCACTGCTATTGTTGATGAGATACAACAGTACCAGGCTGGGAGGTGGGTTTCCCCGTGTGAGGCAGCATGGAGAATTTTCGGGTTCGATCTGTTTGAGATGTTTCCATCGGTGTTGCCTCTGCAAATACATCTGCCTAACTTGCAGACAATCCAGGTAATGCCTCATGAGAATTTAGACGAGATCATTTTAAATGATAAAAGATCTCGAACTCAACTTACAGAATTCTTTAGGATGAATGCTGCCACACCTGATGGAACGGGCTATACATATGCAGAATTTCCAGAGCATTATAAGTGGGAGGGTAAAGAATGGAAAAAAAGAAGCAACAAGACCGTTGTTGTTGGCAGGCTCACTTTTGTAGCACCTGCTGAAGGGAAACGTTACTTCCTCAGATTATTACTGATGCATGTGGATAGCCCGCGATCCTTTGATCATCTCCGAACTGTTGATGGATATAAGTGTGCCACTTTTCAGGAGACAGCTCTGCGGCTGAAATTGCTAGAGGAAGACAACGCTGTCGACTTGTGCTTAGCTGAAGCGTGTGAAGTGCAAATGCCGACTGCATTCCGACAGCTCTTTTCAACAGTGCTGATCTTCTGCCAGCCAAGTGACCCCAATGCCCTCTGGTTAAAATACTACGACGCTCTCTCTGAAGATTATAGGCACCAGTATCCGAGTTCTGATAGCAGGTCAAGGGAGCTCACTGTTAGATCTGTTGAGCAATCTCTTGAAGCAATGGGGAAATCATTTAGAGACTTTGGCCTACAACATTTAAATGATTTTCAAGATGAAGAGTTCAGGCGAACAAAAGACATTATCGATGCACTTGATGCACCGATACCTCGGGACTGTATTGATGCCCGTAACACATTAAACCAAGCACAGCAGGAGGCATTTGACAGCATTATTGACCACGTTCTTAAAGGGAAACCTGGTGCATTCTTCATAGACGGGCCCGGAGGAACAGGTAAAACCTTCCTATACAATGCTCTCTATGCAGAGGTTCGTTTGATGAACAAGATTGTCCTACCAACTGCGACATCTGGAATTGCAGCATCAAATATACCTTCTGGGAGGACTGCTCACTCTCGGTTTAAAATACCGATAGATTCTGATGCTTCCCTTGCTTGCGATGTTCCTAAACAGGGCAGTCTTGCATGTTTACTAAAAGAGACATCGTTGATTATTTGGGACGAAGCTTCAATGGCAAGGAAAGAAAATGTTGAGTCATTAGACATGCTTCTACGAGACTTGTGTGATGAGAATACCCTTTTTGGTGGCAAGCTTGTGGTTTTTGGTGGCGACTTCCGTCAGGTCCTGCCCGTCCTACCCCGCAAAACACAGCGAGAAGCTGTTGCTGCTAGCTTAGTGAGTTCTGTTCTTTGGCCTCGGTTCATTAGGTTCAATCTCACTGAAAATGTTCGGGCAAGAGAAGATCCCTACTTTTCTGCGTTTTTGCTTTCTCTTGGAAATGGTGAGCTGCAAACCGGCGAGAATGACCTTGTGCAATTGCCAATGCAGATAGTACACCCATCTGTGGTCGCTTCTGATCCTATTGCCGAACTTACTGCAATTGCATTTCCCGAGGTAGATGTTTCCAGGTCCACCCCAGGAAATTTCACAACAACGGCTATACTGACCCCCCTGAATGAAGATGTTGATGATATCAATGCTACCCTGATAGACAAATTCCCTGGAGAATCTGTTATGTACAGGAGTTTTGATACAGTTCTTGATGATAATAGCGCGATCTATCCTCCTGAATTTATACACACCCTCTGCCTAGGTGGAATGAGCCCATACAAGCTCGTCTTAAAGAAAAATTGTCCAGTTCTTCTGCTTCGCAATATCCTGCCTTCGTCTGGCCTGTGCAATGGGACACGTATGATATGCAAGAATTTCTACCCGAATCTGATTGAATGCATGATCACGACTGGGCAGCACAGCGGAAGCCATGTTTTTATACCCCGAATTAGGCTTCGGCCGTCTGCATCTTCCAATTATCCTTTCCAATTTCAGAGGAAACAATTCCCTATAAAACTAAGCTTTGCAATGACGATAAACAAGTCACAAGGGCAAACACTAAGCCAAGTCTCCATCTATCTTCCCCAGCCGTGTTTCTCCCATGGTCAGCTTTATGTGGCACTGTCTCGTGCTAGAAAAGCATGTAACGTCAAAGTTGTTTCAAAACAATCTCCGGGACACCAACCTGAGCACCATGTTAGAAATGTCATCTCTTATGATGTGCTCAGATTAGCCGGTATCATATGATATACAGGTAATCTATCACAAACCTTTTTATCTGCTTCCTGATTGTGCATTTACAGCTTGCTTTGTTATTATTCTTGTACGGCTTACTGTAACCAAACATGTTCATGCCATGCAGTTGTTGCTCCTTTTTGTGCCTTTTGGTTTGTGCTGCAAATATGCCCGTGAAAAACAGCCCACCTGTGTAGAAAATCATGCAAGCACATGCATTCTAATGTCATATGCAGGTTCCTGTTGCAGAGGAAATGATAAATAAGGTATATACCCTCTTCAGTTCTGTATGCCCTTACTTTGCTGCCTTTGATTCTGATTTATTTTAATTGAATACATCTTTGGTGAACATTCGTTGTTTTAGTGCGACTAAGTAATCTAGCATCACCCCTTATTTTCACCAGTCAATAAGGCTAGCTTATGTATAGAGACAGAAAACTTTTAGCTACAAGAAATTGAACAAGTTTGGCATAGGATCTTTCAAAAGTATTCACCCCGCATTTCAATGTTGCTATCGTCAAGTATATATATACATGCTCTTATTTGTTCTTCCATTCAACTGCTAGCAGTTAATACACACTGTTTTGCCGTGCGCATCATATATAGGAGTTGAAATTATAATTCTCGGTTTCCTTCTGATTCCTAATAGACTTAACTGTTTGGTTTATTTAATTCAAATTTTGACTAGCTCTTCTCTCAAAAACTGGCAAAAACTCATAGACACATTGGAAACCTGGTGTGTCCCTTTATTCCGGATTTTGTACCTATGATCCAATGGTGTCATGCCAAATAATGTGCCAGGTAGATGTCCATCCTCTAATACTAAGCTTTAAGCTTTGTTTTGATGCAGATCAAGAAATTTTTGGTGTTCATATATGCCAAGTGAGGGCTCTGATAGCTCATACAACCTCATATTATTCTTTCTGTAAGTTCATTACACCCATCTGCTTAAATATCAACTTGCACATTGGAAGTAGCTAACTGATAAACACGTTTGCATATGTGCTATTTTGGTAGTATTTTGTGAGTCCCTTTGTGTTCTACTCTCATTATTAAAGCACCTAAGCTCAAGCGATTGGGTGACACTAAAACCAGTGTTATTAGGTCGTTTAAATGCAAGTCCTTAAACTTTAACATGGAGTTATTATAATAGCCAAAGAGATTCTATATTTTTCTGTGTTGCTCCCTCTTCGTTAATCCTTCTCCTTTTTGGTTTTCCAAAATAGAAATGCATATCCTGACAGAGTACTTTCAATTAGTATCTTCCTGCTATGCTTAACTGAATTATAGCTTGTACACCAGAGATAACCTCCTTTTTTTGTGCACAGACCCCGGGTTCCAGTAACTGTTGTCAAAGGTTCTTTCTGTAGGATATTAGTATTTATAACCAGCCCGCTTAGATTTATGTGGGCTCTTTTGCTTGCCTGTTTGGTCATTGTAGTTCAGATTCAGAACAACCAAATTGCACACGTTTGCTGATTAAACCGGTATTATGAAATACATTCATATTGTAGCTTACTTAACACATCCATTGTAGGTGAGACATATTAATCACCACTTCCAGGTGAAAGAAAATAAAGTGCACACTTGTCTAATTCAAGCAGTACAGTGCATTACAGAGAATCAAAAAACTACAACGAAATAATACGGACTGTCATTGGATTCTTGTTTCAAAGTAATATGAACTACATGTGAACATAAAAAAACCTCATCTTTCTTTATTTTGAGAGTGAACCAAATGTAAACTGAAAGTTAGACTGTCGTTGCTTGCAGGTATGAGCGAGGTTCATGACGTATCCCCTCATTTTGCCCACAGTTCCAATGGTGTATGCATAATTTAGTGCGATCAAGTTGTAAGAATAGACTGCTGAATTTGGTTTTGAGATTTGTGTTCTAAACTGTTATAATGTCGTGAACATGCATTTGTTTCTGTATAGTAAGCATCCTATTAAATGTAGCCGTTCTCTTGGTCAATCTTCAAAAGGTTAACCACCAATTTTAGCAAGTTTCCTAATCGAGCCGGTTTTGTATCACCACTTTTACCCACTTCCCTACTCGAGTATTCCTAATTAAGGCGTTTTTTCCCCTGTCAACTTAGCTTGAGAATATCACTTTAGACGCTTGCAACTTATCTATTACTAACTTCTTTTGAAATATACACTCGGAAACTGGTTATACGAATGTAACCATCATGGTTCTACAGATGTTGCTCACCGTAATATAGGATGTTCCGTAACCCTTTAAATAGAAAATCTCGCAGAAATCTATGAAGCACTAAACTTTCATCATGATATTAATACTTCACACTAATTTTTCCAGCCTAACCTTATATAATGTTATTAATACTTCAGCCTCTTCCAAAGGTGTTTGTTTTTTTCTCAGGAAATAAAAAACCAGCAGACCACAGTACATGGTCATACCCATTAGAGAGGTATGTATCCTTTTATATTGTAGTCCTTAAAATCAGCTGTACCTGGTAAAGATTTCCCTCTTAAAGTTTAAGGCAACACGTTTTTACATAGCAAAGTATGGTTTAAATAGTGTTAGGACATGGTAATACAAGACTTCACCTGCTACAAGGACAATAAAACACTATTCTGAATAGTTGATTTGCTGTTTTGCCCATGCCTCTTTGCTTACTGCTGTGCCTTTCTTTTGAACCACAGGTTTTCCTTCCCTCTATATATGAAGATGTAGCACCCTCTATTCAGTCCCAATCTTTTACAACCTAAGCAGAATTTTACAGCTTCCTCTCCACAATCAGAATCTGCAGTTTGTCAGGTATGACCAAATCAAATGGAATTTATTGCTTTGATGTATAAGATCATAAATGTTTGCATTATTGTTTTTTAAATGCCTGCCAATTGAATATAGATTTGTTTTACTAGGTTTGTATTCTCTGCATAACTGATAATTCAAAGTTATACAGTTACAAAAAAAGATGATGTTGTTATGTTAGCTAAAACAGAATTCATGATTATTTCTGTGGGATTAATCATATTTCTTTTCTTTGTATTCTCTGCATAATTGATAATTCAAAGTTACACAGTTACAAAATAAGATGATGTTGTTATGTTAGCTAAAACAGAATTCATGATTATTTCTGTGGGATTAATCATATTTCTTTTTCTTACCATGTGTACAAACTCTAAGAAATGAAGCCTGAACGCGTGTATCTGGATCAGCTAACCGAAAAAAGCAAGGGCTACAAGGTTAAGGTCAAGGTCGTAGAGAAAGGACCGGAAAGGAACTCTCCTTCAAAGGGAATCCTATTCCAAGGACTTGTGATGGAAGATGACAAGGTATAATTGTTTCATTTCGTTTCCCTTTTTTTCATGCTTGCTTACATGTTCTCTGCCAAGTTTATTTCCATCTGTTTTTTCCCCATGCCTTTACTAAGCTGCTGACTTTTAGTTGCCTACTGAGTGTTCTATCTTTTAGAGTTAGTTCTAAGATGCTGCTTATTTCTCAAGCAGCAGTTGGTGTTGATTTTTCCTCTGAATCTGTCAACACATAATAATTTTTTAAAAAGGAAATTCCTAATATCTCCTTTACACACTCAGTACTAGAATGCTAATAATCTGTCAACACATAATATATTGGGAAAAAGGAAATCCCTGCTAATCTGTCAACCTGGAAATGATGAACACATAGTAGTATAACAAATATGAGTATCACAGACACTTCAGATCTGAAAAAGAGTTTACATTATGAATATCGTCCAGGAGTTTTTTTTCCTGTAAACAATAACGATTTCCCGAATATGACTGCATGTTTAGTCACACGTGTTCACCACTGAAATTAAGTATATGGGGTTCCATGTTACTCTGTAATCATACATGTTTTATGTCGAATTGTATGCATGCAACTGCTATGTTTACATTTTTTCCCCCTGGTGTACTCTCATTTCCTTCCCTGTTTGTGGTCTATGCATATGGTTTCCTATTCACGCTGCCATTCTGTTAACTTATTTAGTATTGATAGATACGTTAGATACGTTAACATAGTAGCATCGTCCAGTGATTAGAATTTTTCATTCCGTAATACCGTCCAGTGATTAGAATTTTTCCCATTATAAATACCGTCCAGTGATTAGAATTTTTCCCATTATAAATACCGTCCAGTGATTAGAGTTCCCATTATAAATACCGTCCAGTGATTAGAATTTTTCATTCTAACTCCTTTCACTTAGTTGTCCATTCAGAAGAATAACTCGTAAAGTTGTACCTCCTCGCTCTTTAAAAAACATATGAACTCCTTACACTTAGTTGAAAAACATAAACATCCTACCTTCTTACTCTTCAAAAAACATAAGAACTGCTGGCCAGCGTACGTCATCTATCAAATTATTGGATTTCCTGGATACGACTGCATATTTAGTCGCACGTGGTCACCACTGGAATTAGGTTTCTGGTAATAACTCTTTAATCATCAATGTTTTATATCGAATTGTATGCATGCAACTGCTGTTTTTTAAAAAAAAATCTGGTATAGTCTTATTTCCTTGGCCTGTTTGTGTTTTTTGCATATGGCTTGCTATTTAAGATGCTATTCCGTTAACTTATTTAGCATTAATAGATACCTTAAATAAGTTAACGGAATAGCACCGTCATAAGGCATAAAACTATAATGTAAAAGCAAATAGATAAATACATACAACACTTGCAAATTTAGGGGACATGAATAACACTGCTTCATTAATAGGTCTAACATTAGGATACATTGGATCGAAGGTAGCTCTCTATACATTATGGGGGCAAGACATGACGGACGGTCTGATCAAGCCTGTGCCCGGGGAGGGCCAGCCACAGGGCAACCAATGCAACCAGGACAGGCTCATAATAGAGCTGTCCAGCGGTTACCTCTTGTTGCTCATATAGTGCTGGTCCTTAGGTGGTTTGTAATTCTGAAGGCGCATACCTTGGGGGGACAACCAATCGAACCAGACATTCATGGTGTCAACCCTCAGTTTCATAAACCTTCATCTCATCAAACCTACACATGGCCTGGTAATTTAACTGTATGTCGTGTTAGTATCGACAATACATCAGACCATGGTACTTAGTATCGACAATACATCAGAACATTCATGTTAATTGTGATATTTCTGTAAGTATCCAGGTATTCATACACCATCTAAGCATGCTGAACATGATATGTTGTGTACCAAAGGGTACAACAGACGACTCGATCTTCACATCACTTGCCATTTGAGGAGCGTTTAGTTTTGAGGCTTTTAGGTGAATAGGGATTTATTTCCCTTCAGAAAACAGTATACCTGAATAGAGGATAGGTAAGAGAGTGAGTTGGAGAAGGTTGCTTTTTATAGGGGAGTATGCCCATACAGTTGTTAGTTTATATTAAATTATGATGCAAAGTCATTGGTGAGCTTTATCTATTCACACAGTGGAGGGCAGGGAGGCCCAACCATGAATAAGGTTGGATGCCATGTGTATCAGTCTGATTTATGCAGTAAAATCAGCAGTTTTAGGCCACCCAGATTAGTGATTTAAATGTAATATTGACCAGAATCAGCTATTCCCAAAATGCATGTTTTCTATGTCAGTCCTATACATCAATGTTCCCCCACAGGTGTTAGGCTTTCTTCTGTTGCTTCATTCCCAATGCATAGCTGCTATCTAGAAAGGATTCAGTTCTGCCTAAACCCGTTGCCTTAGGAAAATAGGCCTTTCGACTATGCTCCCATATTGTTGACCATGTATAGTTACGGTTTTATTTATCAAATATGCACACATGTACTGGTGGTAGTTACTTATTTAAGCTGTTGTATGCTATTGCTTTATGCAGGGAAATCGAATGCGTGCTGCACTTTTTGGAAATCAAATTGATGTCTACAAGGAAGCTATTGAACACTTAGGGAGTTATGAGATAGCTAATGCTACGATTAAAGCCAGCGATGAATATTGGAAAGCCAAAGACGCGAAATACGGTCTGCTTGGATACCAGATGAGCTTTGGCTCACAGGCGGTAATCCAACGAATGAATGCTGAGTCAGGGCCAGTATTACCGGAATACCAATGCCTAGCCACCATCCCAAGAGTGTATGATCCAACTGACAGATTTGGTAAAGAACCTACCCTCTTCCCTACTATGTTGTGATACTATACACATGCGCCAATACTTATTTCTATGCTCCTTTTATTTGCAGATATTGTTGCTGTTGTTCTATACCTCGAAGAAGAAGCACGGAAAGTCACTGGATTTGAACAACGCGAATACTTAGTTCGTGAAATTGTGGTGACAGACCATAGGTACGACTCATACTCTATTTAAAAATCTAAACATCTTGCGCTTTAATCATCAGTGCCAAACCTTCGCCACTTTTGCAGCAATGAGCAGCCAATCACAATTACTGTTTGGAACGAGCTGACTGGAGAACATTGCAAACCGCTCTCCTCATGGGCAGAACAGTTCACTATTTTTGGATTCACGGCTTTGAGAGGCAGCTTTCATAAAGGTTTTGATTACCTTAATCCTCCATTAGTGTCTGAATACACAGTTTCAATTATCTTACAAAAGACGCTGCGAAATGTACAGGATTTTCCCTTGGTTCCACCATGTCTACTAGAATCATTACTGATCCAAAAGGAGAAAGAGCAGACGCATTGAGGGAATGGTAAGACAGCACATGTCATTCCTTATCCTTTAAAAACACAACATAAAATACCTGGCAACTAACCTCGATATGTTTTGTAGGGTCAAAAATCGCACCGACTGGCTGAGTGACAGGCAAGCAAGGGTATTGGATGTCAGGAACCCTACGAAAGAGAAGGTGATCATCACACTGGACTCCCTGAAGCTGAAAAGGGTATAAACCTTTGCTTTTGTCCTATGTACCTTGATTATCGTCTACAATTATTAAAACTCCAGTCAATGACACAATAATCTCAGATGATTTCATATTCCCAACAACAAAAAACTAATATTTCTAGGCTGCCATATCAGTGTTGGACTATGTTTGCATTGCATAACTGCTAAGCTAAGCTAAGCTAAGTAAGGAAAAAATGTCAGCAAAAAGAAAAAAAAAAACGGATAATGGAAGGAACATCAAAGATATTACATAGCCTAAACTAAATTGCGTTGCATAGCTACTAAAAATAGATAGGGAATTTAAGGACTGCTACAACATCATCATTGTGTTTACATTGCATTGCATAACCTAAACTATATTGCATTGCATAACTGCTAAACTAAGTAACGACAAAATACCATCCAACCAACTACGCTAACTTTACATTCAGTGAGAACAGAAATACATGTGACATAAGTAATACACAGGTAGTTTTTGTCTGATTAGAGCTGTTATAATGTTGCTTCATAATAAAGCGATCATATGCGAAAAAGTGACGGCCTCAAGAAAGTGGCCCGGGGTAACTGAGCTTAAACCTGTTGGAAACCCACACTCATATGCGAAAAAGTGATACACAAATAATGTATGTCTTATTGTTCCGGTAATGTAGATGCACTTCAGAATATAAAGAAGTGTGCCTGACTTGTGAACCTGTCGGATTTTTTCCCTAGCCTTACAACACCTTGCAAGAGCAACGCCATTGGCTCAGGGTTACAATACCCAACCCTCAAATGAGCACGATCAATGCATACCTGGGGTGCTCTGCTTGTGGACGGCGTGGAGACATTCCAGCAGGGACATCCTACACTTGCACCAGATGTAAGGCAGATACCGTGTCTACTCCAAAGTAAGCTGCAAACTTTAGAATGCTTTGTTACAGACGAATACATGTAATGCTGTGTCACACTTTTGCAAATGATCATTGCAGGATTACCTACAATTTCGTGGCATCTGATGGGACTGGCACAATGGAATGCACCTCGTTCACTGAAGATTCTGAAAAGTTGTTCAGGATGACGGCTGCAGACACGTTCAGGATGAAGCACAGCGTAAGCCTATCTCCCTTAGACTAACAAGTCAACCATGGAAGAATGTTGCAAAACCCATTAGAATGTACACATATACAAATTTAGAAAGAAAAGAACGCAACGCTGCACATTGTTATAAAATTAGGCGACCACTGTAAAAAATCAACTTTAAATTTATCAGGTTAAAACTGCAAATTACATAAGAAATTAAAGACAAACAGAGACCACACAAAGGGCATTCGAACTTGTTATACACACTTCCCTGATGACATTTAAATTCTTACAGTGGACTATCAAAAACTTAGTAGGTAGATAACTTATTAAACAATCAGCCATATACTTGCATATGAAATTAGGAGCTTATTGCAGTTTGTGTTGCCTTTATTAATCCTTCGGTGTCAATTGTTTCTTCTACCATACATAGGCTGGAAAACGTTTCCTAAGCTTAACAAACACCTGTATTTCCAGAATGATGCAGCGACCTTTGAACAGCTCCAGGAAATGCTCAAGTCCAACCACTTTCTGCTGGAAATCGGTCCAACAATGGGCCTTTCAAAGAACGGCGTGCTTGAATGGTGCTTGAAATCGATTGATTTGGAATCTGGGGAGGCCCAAGCAGAAAATGTTGAGCATCACTTTGCTGATCAGCAGGCTGAACAGGGTCCGAGTGCCAGCCAGGTGCTTGCACAAGCAACAATTGCTAGGCAGCAGCTTGAACAACCAACACTTCGTAGGAAGAACCCTGAGCAAGCAATGGTTACTGGGAAGCAGCCAGAGCAAGGAGCCATTCCTCAAAAGAAACTGAAGCAGCAGCTTGAACAACCAACACTTCGTAGGAAGAACCCTGAGCAAGCAATGGTTACTGGGAAGCAGCCAGAGCAAGGAGCCATTCCTCAAAAGAAACTGAAGCAGGAATTCATAGCTGAGCTCCATGCTGCACAGGGGAGTATTGCAAGACAATCAGACGAAGAGGAGGATGACTCCTCTGGTAAGTAATTCAAGTGCATCATTAGTTGTCCCTTTTGCTTAGGATGAAGAAGCCAGATCCTCTGGTATGTAATTCAAGTCAATCAGTCATCCACCATTTTGCTTAGCTAAGATTAATGTCTTGTAAAATAATTAGTATTGTAGTTGATCTACCTTGGAAACTTGTAAGATATAGGTAGTCTCTACTTAGCCTGGAATCAACGAGTCCTACACTTCATGCCAACAGAAATAGCTTCTGTTGCGATCGTATAGAAGGTGGGAATGAAGCCTCACTATCTAGAACCCCTTACATATTTTGTAATATAAACATAAGAACTCTTGTTCTATTCTAACTCGGGCACTATGCCGAGTACCTTATATTCTAATTTGCACGAGTGCTTTGTATCTATATTCCATTATAACTCGGGCACTATGCCGAGTACCTTATGTTCTAATTTGCACGAGTACTTTGTATCTATCTTCCATAGACAAAATTATGATGGTCGCCAATTCGTACGGTTCCATAACTTCGTGATTGTTTGTGTCATCTTTTACCATTTGCAATTGTTTTGAGCTTAATGGTTAGCTCGGTGTTTGAAGCACGCTAATTAAATATACCAAACCGATTCTAATATCTTGGGGGACCGCGCGCGGTAGCGCGCGGTCCAACAACTAGTGAGAGAAAATGAGCAATTTAAATTGTACGTTTCTTTTAGCGACTTTTATGGTTGTTTTCGAGTATCAAAGTCGAATGGCAAAACGATTGGTGCTTGTGAATTCAAAATACAATGTAGTTTTGAGATCATAAAGCATTGAGTTTAAACGCTCAGCTTTACCAATGATTAACAACCTAATATCTTTGTCCATTTAATTCTCGAATGAGTCTAGTCCCTAGACATTTGAATAGATCGATGCTTAGAGAACTTTAGAAGCCTCTGGTAAGATCATCTAGTTGAAACAGAATATTCAACATTAAATGGTAAGAACTTTGTTGGATTGACATTGGACATGTCTAAACAAAATATAAAAGTCAACACTAGAGAATTCAATTCTTAAGGCTATTAGAAAGGGTACAAGAAATAGGAAAACAAAGGAACAAATGAACGGAATTTACAATTCCGTTTCTACCTAAAAGTTAATGTTTAAAGAGAAGTGACCTAGCAATCAAACATCCTTGGTATCATATACCGCTTGAGGTTCTTACTTCGGTAATAACTCAAACAATGGAAGCTAGGGTACACTAATGACATACAAGTGGGAAATGAAGCATGGCATTGCTACATTAGTTGTAGGGTCATCTAGTTTGTTTTAAGTCCTTTCAGAGGTTGGAACTTAATGGCTATTTTGTTCCAAAATCAGCATACCTAAATTTCTGTTTCAAACACAGAAAGACTCACATTCAAGAAAGACAAAAACAATGTTTGTTTGTTATTTGAATGAAATGGTCAATTACGGGTTGAGTCAATATGCTTGATTAAAACAAACAACTCTTTAACAATAAAAACTTTACTAGGTACAAATCAATCTCTTGATTTGAGTTCCACTAATCTTTGGCATTGTTACTTAGACCATGTCAACAAGTTAACATTCAAAAGCTCTAATTTGATGGACTTTTGAAAGTTGATTGATTTCTAGATCATTCAAGGCGAGCTAGTCTTACTTGTTGAAAGTAACAAAAGATATGAACTATTGTTAGAACGCCTAGACAATAGAGTTCAAAAGCTAAAGAAAGATTTTATGACTTTATTATTTCACATGGATTTGAGTGAATATAGGTTTATTTACTCAAAGTGATATACACTTGAATCTGTTTGGCTAGTTCAAAGATTCAAAAGTATAAAATCCCCTTGGCAAGAAATCATAAAGATCTAGGATAGATCATGTTAATGATTACTTGAGACCAAAAATGATCATCAATGATTGTGTGTTGTAATTTCACGATCTAGTTCCATGAGATATGGCATATCTAAGTTGGAACGATCGAAGTCAATTAGTACTTGATTCGATCAATGATGAATCATGAATACTTTTCCTATAATTTCTAAAACAAAATGCTCAACTACCACCAAACTAAACCAATTCGTCAAAGCTATTGAAAAGTAATTTCAGAATATCTTTTCAATAATATATATCTAGAGAGTTGCTAAACTCAGTGGGAGCTTAGTGTTTGTTATTCGACAAACTAAGGCCCAAGTATGGATATATGTTTCATTGTGATTCAAATGAGACACACGGGTATTGTTTCTACCACGAATTTTTGAGAACATAATGTTTGTTTGCTCGAAATAATGTCCTTTTGGAGATTCGTTTCCAAAATGACAAGTGGGAGAAAATAGACCTCGAAAGTCTTCGAGGCGAACAACAAACATAAACGGACATTCTGGAGGCTTTTCGAAGTGCTTTAGAAAATCCGAACACTTATTCTTTAAGGACTTTAGAAGTGGCTTTAAAGAATAGACATCTCTTAGAAGACTTTACAAGTGCTTCAAGGAGAACAGAATATTCAAAGGACTTTTAAGTGGCTATTGATATTCTATTGTTTGATACCCAAGTAGGCATAGAGTTCAAGTCGCTGGAACTATGAGATTCTTCTATTAGATAGTGAAGAAACATATAGATCAGGACAATGAAACTATGAGATTCTTCTATTAGATAGTGAAGAAACCTGCAACTTCCAGTCAAACTATTATCATGTAGATTAATGAGTTTGTGACTTGTAAGAAAGCTATGACGAAACCCAGATTCCCTAAAATGGTTAGAGGCCATATATAGACTCAAATGTTTAATTGGTTAAAGGCCATAAAACATACTCAATGTTTTGATGACAAAATTGAAATTTTGTTGATTTGCAAGAATAAGTTTCACACCTATTGGTTGCAAGTTTGTTTTAAGGACAAAAACCATCAAACATGGAATTGTGTTCACACACAAAGCTAGATCAGTTGCTAAAGGTTACAAGCAAATTCATGGCATGGATTGTGTTGAAACCTCATGCATAATCATAATGCTCAAGTCTATAATTCAAGCAATGATTGCATATTGGTACATATGGCAATTGGATGACAAAGTGTATTCCTCAATCAGATGTTGGAATAAACTATGTACATGGTATGTCATAGGATTTGTGGATCCAAATAAATGCTTAAAAAGGAAAGCTAGCTTATGAAATCTAAGTACAAATTTAAGCAAGCAAATGGGAATTGGAACTGTATTTTAGTGAAATTAATAAATATTTTAGTTTCATAAAATATACATGAATCTTATAGATATAAGAAGTTTAGTGGGAGTACATAAAAACTTAATTGGTCCTATGTGTATCACACACATATCTCTCTGTTATGAAATAACATTCAAATGGTAATGACTTAGATTTGAAATTATTCATCAATGACGGACCATGGTGAAACTTAGTGCATACTGGGTATTAAGATCCTTTTACAAAGATCTTATGATATTGTTTTAGATTAAGTAATGACATTTACTAAATCAAACACGAAAGAATCCATTGGAGATATTCGACCCATATGAATAAACCTAAGTAAAGAATGTTTGAAATATGCATAAGCATTTACTAAGTTAAACATCAAAGAATCTAAGTAAGATTCTTAACCTATATTATATGTCAAAGAATTTAGCTGGATTCAGTATCTACTGAAATTGAATGAGCTAAAGTTACATGAATAGAATTCAATTGGGAATTATTCTGCAAAAGAATTTATCATGTATGATATAATATGAGGATCGCCAAAAACGTATCGTATGACTTTAGGCATGACGAACATATACCAATCTCTATTGATCTAAGTGAAGATCAACTAGATTGAGATCAAGAATAATTATGGTACTTGAAAAGGTACATAGGAATAGTTCTTGATTCAAGGAAATAAAGATATGCTGAATATTGATGCTACACGCATAAACACTGGCAAAGGATCAAGCAAGACCCTTTGGAGTTAACCATTGATAAGGACGAGCTATAGAGCATCGTGTTTTGAAATGGCAACATGGATTGGAGACCATGAGTTGTTGCGTGGGAAATTAATTATTAATTTCTATGTTCTAAGATATAGTTGGAAAGTCTTCCACATATCTGTGAACTGCTTGGATAAGTAAATCCAACCAAAGCATCACTAGCAACCTATACAATTGAAGTAAAAGTTCTTATTGCCTAAGAAGCAATAAAACGGGGTTGTTTATGTTAAAGAGTTCTTCACTGAACTTGGGTAGATCACATGTCTGCTGACTTGATGATTCTTCATTGAAAAATGCGTAGAACCACTCTTGTAGCTGGACAGACTAGATCACAAAATAAACATACTCAAAAGATCTTATCATCATATCTCGAAGAACTTTCGATGAAAAGGATATTAAGATTGGAAAAGCATGATGACAAAACCTATGCAACAAGTAAGAGACAACACTCACATTGTGGCACCGGAAATCAAACATTCCATGAATTGTTTTAAAGATGGGTTTGAGGCCCATGGTTGTAAAACATTGGGGTTGAACATTTATCATATATGAAATGTATTTTCATATTCCATTTAATCTTGGTTTAGTATTAGATGATGAGTACCTTCAATTTGACGATATATTCAAGATAGACTGTCAGGACCAGTCCTGTGACTAAGAAATGTCTATCAAGTGAACTTGAATGTCAAAGGTTGAAAATGGTCCCTGGTCGGAGTTTTCTATAAAATTGGACGCATAGAAAACGTTAGACGACTAGAATGCAAGATGACTAGTAGTTCTGTTTCTTGAACTATGTGGACATGGCAATGTCATAATCATTTGCATAGATACTTACTTTGGGAAGACTAGTATCGGACAGACCTATGAAACTTTACTGTTAGAGATGAAAATCTGCCATAAGTAAATTTCATTAAAATTGTTAGACACTAAATCCTCAATACCTGAGTGATTTGAGATTACTTGTTTGAGAACTGGTTGCTTTGACGTTGACCAACCGTCACACCGTAAAAGGAGGCTATAAAGGCAACGCTCAGGTAATCGCCTATCAAACGAAGTCTAATCTCAAGATCGCAAGATTGGGATTGTCCTCCCATAAATCGGGATGAGATGCTTAAAAGTTGTACAAGGCCACTCGGAGAGCTAGAAATTGTAAAATGCATGGCCGTGCTCAGATGAATCATAGGCTATGATTATCTGTTTATTTGATCAGTTGAACTCTGAAACCGAGAAACACCTCTGGACATAATAAGGATGACAACTCTTACCTTATGTTCAAGAGCAAGCATCGAGCGACAAAGGAATTAGGAAATGCACACTTGTCCCTAAGGACAAGTGGGAGACTGAAGGAAATAATGCCCTTGGTCCAAGTATGCATTTAATGTTAAGTCTAATAAATGCGGTTCAATATTAATTAACAAGTTAATAATTCAGTGAGATCAAGTGAGCTGAATGCCTAGCTAGAGGCCGCTTCAGTTCAAGTGGAATTAATGATATTAATCCACAGCTTACTCTTGACTGAACCCGTAGGGTCACACAAATAGTACGTAAACGGATCAAGTATTTAATGGCATTAAATACTCTATCTATGGATATTCGGAATCGACGGATCTTGGTTTCAGTGGGAGCTGAGATCGTCACAAGCAACTGAATACTCCGGAAACGATGATATTGCCGGAAACGGAAATATGGATCGTATCGGAAATATAAATATTATCCAAGTCGTAGATGTTGCCGGAAACGAAAACATGGTACGTATCGGAAAATATTATCGGAAATGGAAATATTGTCGGAATCGGAAATATTGCCGGAAACGGAAAATATTGTCAGAATCGGAAATATTATCGGAATCGGAAAATAATTCCGGAAACGGAAATATTAAATATTTGTTCGAAACGGAAATTAATTCCGGAATCGGAAATATTAAATATTGTTCGTATCGGAAATGAATTCCGGAATCGGGAATTTAATCGGAAGCGTATCGTACGAATTAGCATCGGACGAGGCCCGCTAGACGAAGGCCCAGCACGAAGCCAGGCCATCGCCCAGCGAGCCACATGCACCATCGCACGCCAAGCCTTGACCAGGCCCAGCGCAAGGCCAGGCCCAGCCAAGGCCTGGGGCGCGCGCGCGAGAGCACAGCAGCAGTGGGCCGAGCGTTGTGCGCCTATCGTGGGCCGCAAGGCTTGCGCGGGTGTACGGTGCTCGTGCAATGCTCGTGCGGGAATCCTAAAGCAATCGGGATTCGAAATATGATTAAATCCTAAAACTATTAGATAATGATTATTTAATAGAGTCCTAGCAGGATTCTAATTAAACTAATTAATATCCTAATAGGATTATAATTCCTTTTCCATACCTCTATAAATAAGTGCCTAGGGTCATAATTTATAGATACGATTGAAGTATTCAAAGGGTAAGTTTTTGAAAGAAAAATCAGCCATACACTTGCAAACACAATAGCCGAAATTCCTAGTAACCTTAAGGGCGATTCTAGTTGGTCTAACTTGAGGCGGATCCGGACGTACTGTGGACTATCTACGGAGGGACGACATTTGGAGTCCTAAAGACTTGTTCTTGTTCGGTTCAGGCGCAACTAGGGAGGGCACGCTACAAAGTGTATGCTCCTAAATTATGCTAAATGATTATGTGTAAATAATATGTTTCCTGGCATTAAGGTTTTCCGCATGATTTATGTTTTGTCATATGTATCATATCCTAACACTTTTCACAACAACTTCGACAACATAGGTCATTACTGCTCAATTACACATGAGTTTTCCAATATTTAAACTCCTAAAGCAAAGTTTGGAGATCACCAAATAATATTGTCTGCTATAAATGTTGATGCACTACTGCACTCTTCCGCGCAAAACCAACTGATGTAATTTCCTTTTGACATATAATTATTTTTTAATCGATATTCAAGTATTATTTTTCCATATATAAACAGTTAATAATAAAATAAAATAAAAAGTTATTTTTTAGGAAATATTTTTTTGGCGGGAAAATTTCACACCAGGAAGTGACATGTGTTATTTCTGATGTCTGTTTTAGTATAATGTAATAGATAGATAGATATAGATAGATAGATAAATTTATTTTAATAAGTAAACGTTGGACTAAAAAAACGATTTAGTAACAACCGTGTTTATACGTGACCAAACCTATTAAGGGGCGTTTGGTTCACACGGGTTAAACGGAATGTAATCAAGAATGGGATAGAAGGGGAATGGAAATGAAACCCTTTGATTTAAAAAGTTGTTTGGGGATGTTTTTATTCATTTCCCATTCATCTTCTCTCTCATTGCCTCTCTTTCTCCCTCTGCCGCCCACCAAACCGCCTTCTCTTGCTCCCTCCGCCGCCCACCAAACCGCCTTCTCTTGCTCCCTCCGCCGCCATGTCTCCGTCTTCTCTTGCTCCCCCTGTCGCCCTCCCTCTACCTCTTATTTTCTCGCAATTTTATGGATGAATTTGATGTTTAAATGTTCTAATTCGACTATAAAATCCTCAGATCTATTGATTTCATGACCGAATTTGACCATTTCAAGACATTATTTGCACAAAAAAGGTAATTTTCATTCTAATTCTTGTTTTTCTTCAAATTTGTAGGCTTTGGGTGGATTTTAGGGTGGTGGTGGTGGGTTTCGGGGTGGTATCGGGTGGTGACGGGTATGGGGTTGGTTTCGGGTGGTGGTTACGGGTCTGGGGGTGGGGGTGGTTTCGGGTAGTGGTAGTAGGTCTGGGGGTTGTTGCGGGTGGTGGTGGTTTTGGGGGTGGTTACGGGTGGTGGTGATGGGTATGAGGGTGGTTTTGGGTGGTGGTGACGGGTCTGGGGGTGGTTTCGGGTGGTGGTGATGCGTATGGGGGTGGTTGCGGGAGGTGGTGGCGGGTTTGAGGGTAGTTGCGGGAGGTGGTGGCGAGTTTGAGGGTGGTTGCGGGTAGTGGTGATTGAGTATGGTGAGGTCCGTGTGGGGGTGGTGCAGGTGGCTAGGTGGTGGTTCAAGTGACCTTTTGGTGTTATAAGGCGGTCAAGGTTAGTTGAATGGTGGTGAATGTTTATGAGGGGTGTTGGTAGGGGTGCAAATGAGCCGAGCCGGTCAATATACTACTCGGGATCGGGCTCGTTTAAAGCTTGTTCATGTTCGTTCATTTATTAAACGAGCCGAGCTTGAACAACTTTTGAAGCTCGCTTAATAAACGAGCTTGAACATGAACCTAAGTATGCTCGTTCATTTAAGTTCATGAACAACTCGTTCATTTATGTTCATGAACAACTCGTTCATTTATGTAAATGAACAACTCTTCTTTAAAAATCGTGAGGGTTCAAGTCCCTATATCCCCAAAAGAGTTTTTTACTTCCTAATTTTTTTTTTATTATTATTATTAACGGGTTGAAGGCGGTTATATCCCTAATTTTCTCTTTTCACAAGTCTTGTGATATATATGATAAACATACAAATAAATATTTTTGAATAAGGAGTACTCAATTTAGTGATATGTTATGTATCATATTTTACCATATATACGTTTTTCAAATTAAATATAAATAAAAATCATGTTTTTGACTTTTGAAATCTATAATAGAATAAAAATATTTTGAAATAAAATTTTACTCCGTAATTGCTAAATTAGTGCTCTTTGACTCTTTCTAAATTATTAGTTTGTTTATCAAGTAAAGTAATGTACTTTAATCATTATTATTAGATATGATTATAATTTGTTAGATTTTCAAGTGGTTATACTCTAAAGCTCGTTTAAGAAAGCTCGTTCATGAAAAAAGCTCGTTAAACTCGGCTCGATTAATAAATGAGCCGTTCACGAACATTTCGCGAACACAAAATCTTTTAAACGAACTGAGCTTGAACAGATTTTTGAGCTCGGTTAAAAGCTCGGGCTCGGGCTTAAGCTCGCATAAGTTAAATGAACATGAACAGGGTAAAGCTCGGCTCGGCTCGGCTCGTTTGCACCCCTAGGTGTTTGGGGAATGGGAATGAAAAAGTCTAGGGGGGTGGGGAATCAGGGTAGAAGGTTTTTGGGGTAATCCAAAAATAAATTTGGGTCAAGGGAATGGTGAAACATGTCAAACAACCAATAACAAAGGGAATGATATCACCATTCCCTTTCTCTTTCCCTTTCCTGAAGATCCCCAACCAAACGCCCTCTAAGTTCCTGAAATAAGGTGAACTACATGGGCCTCAGCGAACACCGCACTCCTGTAATAACCCCAAACTGTTGTACCCGGGTACAACCAGCTCTGGCTGTACCCCCCAAAAAACGACGCGCCTATATTGTTTGTTCTTTCTTTTCGACTGTTTGTTCTTTCTTGTTGTACTGTTTGTTCTTTCTTGTTGTGTTGTTTGTTCTTTCTCGTTGTACTATTTGTTCTTTCATGTTGTTTTTTAAATTCATCATCAAATTTTCATAATTGTTGTATTTTTTATTCTTCATTTTGGAATTTTATGTTCTTTTTTATATTGTTTGTTCTTTCTTGTTTATTTGTTTGTTTATAATAATCATATGGTTAATGTTCATAATGAAATTAAACTCTTCATTAATCTTTTATGTTTTCACAAGCGTCAGTATTGTTTATTCTTTCTTTTTGTATTGTTTGTTCTTTCTTGTTGTACTGTTTGTTCTTTCATGTTATTTTTAAAATTCATTCATCAAACTTATTGTTGTATTGTTTGTTCTTTCTTCTAGAATTTTATGTTCTTTTTTATATTGTTTGTTCTTTCTTGTTTATTTGTTTGTTTATAATAATCATATGGTTAATGTTCATAATGAAATTAAACTCTTCATTGATCTTTTATGTTTTTACAAGCGCCAATATTGTTTATTATTTCTTTTTGTATTGTTTGTTCTTTCTTGTCGTACTGTTTGTTCTTTCATGTTGTTTTTTTAAATTCATCATAACATTGTACATAATTGTTGTATTGTTTGTTCTTTCTTCTGAAATTTTATGTTCTTTTTTATATTGTTTGTTTTTTCTTTTTTTGAATTGTTTGTTCCTTGTTTATTTTTTATTCATATTAATCACCTGGTTAATGTTCATAATGAAATTACATGTTCATACTTTTTATTTTATTTGTTCACACCTTTAGTATTCTTTGTTCGTTATTGTTCTATTAAGTCCACTTATGTAAACAATACCAGATTGACACCGGAAGAATTTGAAGGAATTATCAATATTTTCAATTGTGGTCATTTCCTGTAGTCTTTCACCTATAGAAGAATAGAGTTGGTTGTTCACGAGAAAAATGTAGATAATCTGCAAGTCTCTTCTCTTAGAAGTTGTTTAGCTTGCCAACTGATCCTGGCTTTAGACCATTACAATTTTTTTGATCAATTTAGAGAAGGTGCAAAACAGATAAACTTATGAACCAAAACACAAAGTCTCTACACCTTAATCTTAATCACTACTACACATAAAGGTAATGCCTAATTGTCCAGAAATGAAATAATGCCAATCTTCCCGAGTTAATGACTAAGATGAACAAGCTCAGAAGCATCAATGTGTAGAACCAACAGTCGGACAAATTCAAAATCCAACGGTGTTCTATAAGGATTTTATTTCGAGATAATGTAAACATATGTTCAAAGTAATAACATCGTAATGCAATAACTAAGTTCATTTTAAAATTAGTAAATACTCATTTCACAATCAGTAGATAAATGCATTTCTAAATTGGTTAAATAAATAAGGATTGTCAAATATTAGATAAACGTTCATATTCGAATGAGTAGATATATGTTCATTTACAAATAAATAAATAAATGTTCATTTTCGAAATAGTAAATGTTCATTTCCAAATAAATAAATAAATAAATGTTCATTTTCGAAATAGTACACCCTCCGTTTCTTTTTGTTGTATCCGTTTCCTTTTTAGTCGTTTCATAATGTTGTATCCACTTAGAATCTTTCCATTTTTGGACATACTTTTTTTCCTAAAATACCCTTATATTTCAATCTAATAACCAAAAAACCTAAAGAATCTACCCATATTCCCACCTAATTTTCCCCACCCATAATATTTTATTCATTTAACCCACCCACCTCCCTTATTAAATTAATAAAACCCTAACGTCACTCTCACCTCTCTCTCCTTATAACCCGTCCCTCTCACCCTCTCTCTCCTCATTCTCTTCGGATCCCTCTCTCCTCCTGTCTCCCTCTCTCTCCTCAAGAAATCTCTCTGTTTCTCTAAAAACCCTAACCTTCTCCGCCCCTGTTCTTCGTTTTTTTTGGTGAGATCTCTCAGATCTTTGGGGTTTTCGCTCAAAATTGTTCTCAAACTTTAACCGGAACGACATTCCGGTGAGATCCCCTCTAGTTTTGTCCCCTTTGTCGTCCCAAATCCCGGTTGGTAATCGATTCTCTGGTGAAATTTTTTTGGGGATAAAATCGGAGTTTTATTAGGGTTTTATTAATTTCTTAATGGGATCCTCTTCCTCCAAATATCTTCCGACTTATTCGGTTGGTACTTCTGGGCAACGAATTCCTGACTCAAACTGTGATTGGGGCTCGAAATGCATTTGTCCCAACAACGAGCACTCGTATTCTGGCGAGTATCTGAATAATTTGTGGTTGGCCCAGAAGGAGAACACGAGTACCCGAAATTATCTCAAAGCTTGGTTTGAGAAAATGGAAGTGGAGCCTGGTGAAGAGGTGGAGTCCAAATACGACGATCGAGTCCCCACACCAGCAGATCTGAGATTCTTTGGAGGAGACGAATCTGATGAGGTATATTTCCTTATTTTTGGGTTTTTTTTTCCTGATTTTTCGAGTTAATTAGGGTTTACTCTGTTTTTTGGATTTTTTGTGTTTCTTGGAGAAAATCTGTGATTTTTGGTTGAAACGTAGGTTTTCTAATAAAATTAGGGTTACTCTGCATGTTCTGATTTTTTGAGATTTTTTGTGAATTTTAATGATTTTTTTTCATTTGTTGATGATTTTTGTGAATTGTTTTAGATTTAACATTGGTTCATTTTTTGTGATCATGCATGTCCCATAAATGTTTGATTTTTGTGTTAAATGATGAAGTTTTCGAATTGCATGTCAGAGATTCGTTGATAATTTTTGTTAAATGATGAAGTTTTCTAATTGCATGTAAGAGATCCCTTGATTTATTTTGTTAAATGATAAATTTTCGAATTGCATGTCAGAGATCCCTTGATTTTTTTGGTTAAATGATGAAGTTCATGAATTGCATGTTAGAGATCCCTTGATTTTTCTCGATTTTTATGAGTTTATTTAAATTGCATGTTGAATACCATGAATGTTGGTCTGTTTTGGTTGATTTGGATGTTCAATTCCATGATTACTTTGATGATGTTGTTCTTTGATCTTGTTAAGTTGATGTGAAATATATTAAACATATTTTATGTCCCCTCTTGATTGCAAGAAACCCAATCACTCTGATTCATTCGACCTATACTATGTGGGTGAGTGTGAGAACACAACTGCTGGTCCAGAGGTTTCTGATGGGCAATGTTCGGTTTCGTCCCCAAACGTGAAGGAAGATGAAATAAAAAAAAAGCCACCTAAGGGTGTTGATGATGCTTAGAGATAAGTGTGTCTTCTATAAACCCTCTTTTAATTATATTTGGATTGCTGGTTAGCTGTGGAGACATAAGGTGGAGTAGCCAACAACTGTGATCTGTTGTTGGCAAGGGGTGTTGTTGTTTTGTTGATGATGTGATAGGGTTTGGAGTGTATTCATGTCCTCTATTATTGCCTTGTTGCTTGAAACATGTTGCCTTGTTGATTGATGAATGTTGCCTTGTGTGCTTGCTGATTTAATAATGTTGCCTGTTGAAACTGTCATATGTTTGCTGGTTGATTAGTGTTGCCTTGAGAGGGGTGAAAGCATATGGGATGGGTTTATGAATAAAATTTTAACATGTGATTGGAAAAAAACAGTTTCATTAAAGTCCCCTCTTATTGTTTGTCTTTCCTGAATGCTTGGTCTGTGATGTTAGGGTTTGAATGAGGTCTATGATGAGTCTTTCAGTGCTGAGAAACTATCCATGTTTCATAAACCACAGTGCGCCATTAGCATCCAGCCGTAGGCTGTATGAGGCTTTTGTGTGCTAATGGTTTGTGAACATGGTGTGGTTCAATGAAGCTTGGGGACATCTGAGACCAAATTTAACATGATGATGAGTCTTTCATATGCTGAGTCTTTCATATGCTGAGAAACAATTCAAGTTACATCGATGATGAGTCTTTCATATGCTGAGAAACAATTCAAGTTACCTACACTCACTCGTGCTGCCATTAGTATCAGTGATGATGCTTCTCAGGCGCTAAGTGTGTGTAGGTTGAATTTGTTTCAATGATGCTTGGGGACATCTGAGATGAATTTTGATGTCATGCATGTTTTACTTTTGTTAGTTAGGTGGTCCTTCAAAGGGGATTGACTTATTTTTAAATATCCAATGCGATAGTTCACAATTTGTCAATTCCCTTTGGAAGGACCACCATGACACTTAAACAACATGTTTGATTGTGGTGTTAATGATAATCAATGATGTTAAAGGTTGATATCCTGAGATTTATGTTTCAATACTTGTCCTTTAACTCCTTTTGTCGAATGGAGTGATTGTCATTTCACATGATCAGTAGTGAATATCAATCATTCCGTTCGGCAAAAGGATGTTAAAGTTGAGAAAATATTGATACAATAGATCAATGATGCTATTCAACAACTCTGAGATTGGAACCCTAATGTTTGCTAATGTCCCATGTGTGAGTTTGGTCATTGTTAAAATTTGGAAACATACTACATATATGCTGTAAATCAACCTATCTGAGATTGTTGTGCCTTGTCCATTGCTGCCTTGTTATTTGTTTTGAGTCATCTATGATGAGTCTTCATTTGCTGACACTCAAACCCTATATTCCATTAACACTCATGCGCCATTAGCATGAATAATGCTTCTCAGGAGCTAAGTGTTGGTGGATGGGGTTTGTGTGAGGGATGCTTGGGGACATTCTGAGATGGTTGTGTGTACTTGCTTCTATGTACTTGATGCCTTCTTCTTCATGCTTTGTTCAATGATGAATTGGTTTAAGCATATCGAATTTTACTTTTGTTGACGCATCGGTATCTAGGTGGTAAGATTTTCCATCTGAAAATGATGTGATATGCATTCTTTCCACTTAGATGCCGATGTGTTTAGAGAAGTGATTTTGCATATGACTTTCTAAGTATGTTGTAAGTAAATACCTTGCCTTTGCTGCCTTGCTCATGGCCTTGTTTTTTTGAGTTGTTCAATGATGAAATGATTTAGTAACTCGAATATTACATCTTTTGACGCATCGGTTTCAAAATGGGAATAAATTCCATCTGAAAATGATGTGATATTCATTCTTTCCATTTTGAAGCTGATGTGTTTAGAGTTGTGATTTTGCATGTCCTGAGTTTCCTACACTTTTAGTATCCTCTGTCAAATGGAGTGACTTTCCTTTCCCATTTCTGTTTGTGTTAGTCATTCACTCCATTTGGGAGGAGGATATTAAAGTTTAGGATTCAATGATGATGAACACATACAAACTGAGAACAACATGTCCCCATGCTTTGCCTTGGCTTGAAAATGAATTCATGTGTTGCCTTGAAAACATAAAGTTGTCCCCTTAATGGTTTAAGGAATGGCTGACTCATTAAATTGGTGTTTTGTGTTTCAATTACAACTACAAATAAGAAACATGATTGTGAATATGATGAACAAAAACTAAACTATGATTGTGATAACCTAGTTATTGTTGCCTTGTTGATGCTGTCTTGTTCATATTGCCTTGTGCATTGTTGCCTTATGATTTTGACTTATCCTGAAATCATATGTTAATATGCAATGTACATGTTCCCTTATGATTTTGAATAATCCTGAAATCATATGTTAATATGCAATGTACATGAATAACTACAAATATGTGAGTATGATGAACAAAAACTAAAGATTAACAACAACAAATTGATTCATTCATTCTTCCAGTTGATATGTTGCTTCCAAAATGTTTTAAATACATGTGATGCTTTCATTCAAGCTTACAAAAGTGACATTTTGTTTGCTCTTGTAACTTTTAAAACATGTTCCCAAAACACAAAAAGTAATCTCTCGTTCTTGCTCTATACTTCACTGATTTGCTCTCCATTCATCAACAAGTTGTTTGCATTCATTCACAGCCCACCTTGGGGCCTTAACTTGTTCTGGCAGATTCCCCTCATCTTCTAAAATCTTTTTCTTGTTGTGTGGGAGTTGGTAGTCATTGTCCCCCTTGTGTTTCAAAATTTCATTTCCAACATATTGAAGTGACATCCACACATTAGATAGAGTCTTTGCATGCAGTTCATTATATGCCTCAGTCACAGCACCACTTAAATCTTCAACTGTTTTAGGCATCTTTTTGTGCATTAGTGATTGAATTGACCTAAAGAACCCCAAGTCTAATATGTTACAATCTGGACTGTTTGCTGGCTGCTGAGTCAATATCAATGTGAAGCCATCTTGCTTGTAATGTTGCTGCCATTCTTGATCATTTTGCAAAATGTGTGCCTTTGCATTGTCTTGAATGATGTATATCACCCTTTCCCCCTCATGTGGTGGCCATTTCTCTTTAATTGCTGGGATTAGGTAGTTGATTAGCATGGCCCTAGTTGCAATCTGATTAACTGACTTGATTGGTTTAGTCTCAATTGTCCCCTTGACTCTATTTTTGGATGTTCTCTTTGCTGCCACTGCATCTGTGAATGGAAATATACCAAGTTTCCCATCCCACTCACACTGCCCATCTTGTCCCCACCTTGGCCTTGCTACTGCTGCCATAAACATGAACTTTGGAATCTTAGTTCTTGATTTTCCCTTCCTGTGTGGAAATGGTTCATTGTTTGCTAAATAAACTCTTTGACTTTTTTGTGTAAGATAGAACCATTTCTCATCGATGTGAATGAAATCATACATGCTGTAATATGTGGGATCATTTGGTATTGAGTAGTCCATTAAGAGACCAAGTACCCACTTCATCCTTGCCATCTTGCATTCTTCTGAAATGCCTGGATTCAATGGACTTGAATGTGGTTTTATCTGTTTTCTTTTCACCATTCTCCAAACTGTTGTGGGACTCAAATTGAGCATCCTTGCTAGATCAATAATGGTTGTTCTATCCCCCATGGCTATGGAGGCTATAGACTCATATGTTACTTGAATTCTCTTCCTCCCACAGTTGTGATATTTGCTATCATAGAAATACGAATCCATGGCTGCCTTATGTGCCAATGCTCTCTGCCATATTAGTCTAATTGTCTTCCTTGTGTAACCAAACTTTATAACAGCCTGCCTATTTGTCCCATGAATGAGTTCATCTGAATGCTTTTCTTTTCTTAAGAGAAGGAACAACAAGATTTCCAACCTTAATTCGTTGTTAATCCTTGGGGTTCTAGGCTTATGATGATTTTGCTCTGTTTCTGTTTGATGAATTGGAGATGGTGGGAACTCTTGTTGTGTTGGCATGTTCAAATCAAACAAAAATGGAACTGAGTGGTTATCTGATATACCTGATGTATGCTGTGGTCCCACTTCACATTCTTGTGCATATTCTTGTCCCACTTCATTCAGATCTGGCAATTGTTGATTTTGCTCAAAGTCCCCTATTTGATGAGCATTTACTTCACTTACAGCATTTTGGGTTGCTTCATCATCATCATAATCTGAATCAGAGTTCGTGCCGTCTCCTTCATCATCGGAAAAACCGAGGAACTCGTCCTCCTCTTGATCTGAAGCCATTAATGTCCCCTTGCTGATTAATTGTAGTGCATTTATTGCCTTTGGTTTTTTGTTGTTGTAACTGATATTAAAACAGTTGGAATTTATGAGGGTTTTTGGGTAGAAATTGTCCCCTATTTATAAAGGGTGGTAAATGTATAAAGTTTGGAGGGAAAAAGTTTGGAGGGAAAACTTTTTGGTAAATTTCTGTTTTTGGAGGGAAGTGTAAAAAGGGAAGTGGACTTTCCCAATTTGGGAAGTCTTCCCTCCGTTTTTTTCTGTTGCTGTAATCTCATTGGATGAAATAAATCCACCTCATGTACTTTGGTCCCCACTTCAATCAGATTTTTTCTGATTTTTGATTAATTAAATGAAAATATCCCCTTTCCCATAATTCTTTAATATTTTCTCTCTCCTTACTTTAATCTTTAAAAAAGAATCTTTTACACATTCTTACACACAATCATTTCTCTTACACCCAATCATTACACTTATACCCATACAAACCAAGATTCTATTTTTCTTAAAAACCCCCCAAGATTCCAAATGGATACAACATTTAGAAATGGAGGGAGTAAATGTTAATTTTCATGCCAGTATATTAATGTTCATCTTAAACAACATAAAACGACGTCGTTTTGGATTGGGGTACATCCAACTCTTACTGTACAGGCAAAAATTTGCGCTCCTGTAAACCAGTTGCATACCTTTTGCCTTATTGGGTATTGGGCCAGAAAGGGAGAGCCCAACATAAAACTCTTACTAGTATGAGTCAGCTTTTGTTCACTCGTTCCTGTGTTGTTCATCTTTATTTTTGAAGCATTCTCTCCCTCACCAGGCGCCGCCGCCGCCGACGTCGAGATGGCTCCATCTAAGAAGACGGTAGCCCTAACTTTCTCTCTCGAATATTCTCATCATCGTTTCCCTTTTCATTTACTTGATTGATGATAAAATCAAAAATTAATGGAGGTTGGTTGAATTTGCAGAAGAAGACTCATGAGAGCATCAACAACAGGTTGGCTCTTGTCATGAAGAGTGGCAAGTTCACTCTTGGTTACAAAACGGTCCTCAAAACCCTTAGATCTTCAAAGGGTAAACCCTGTCCTTTTAACATTTCCCAGTTTGTACATTTTTGCAATTTTTTTTTGTAAAAGGTCCCTGTTTCCTTGTTCTATTTTTTAAGAAATGACGTATAAAACTGTATTATTGTATGATATTAACCTGATTGGGGTTATTTAGATCTGCGTGTATTTAAAATTTCGGGGTAATTGTTCATTTTCTGGATTTTAAGTAAGGGTTCAGTTTAGGGTTTTGGAGTTTGTAGCTTTGTTAATATGTTAATATTCAATTCTTGGCATCGTAGATTTGTAAAATCGCAACATTTTATTTGAAACTTGATTTGTGAAATTACTGATCTTCAGTGGTTTTCAGCTGATAGGTTTAGCATACTCGACAATTGGTTATAGTACACATTGTTTAGAAAAGAATCAATGATGTGTCTAGTGTACTACGGAGTAGTGCTGTAGCGTTCTAGTGTTCTAGTGCTGTAGCGTTCTAGTGTTCTAGTGCTGTAGCGTTCTAGTATTACAGGGCTGTATCAGATTAAGCCAGCAAAGTGATAACATCAAACTATGTCGAGAGCTTTACAGATAGTCCACCCTAGCATGCCTAGTTAGAACAAAATAGAACCTTGCTTGCCCCTCACTTTCTTGGTTTCTTTGTTTAGGATCACTCTAACGTGTATAGAACAAGACAACATTTTGCATTCATTGGATATAACTGCTGGGAAAATCTGGTTACTGGATGCATGTTTGGTCTTCTATTATAGTGGTTCGTAGGTTGATATTTATATAATTGTTATTTTTTACGAGGTTTCTGATTAGAATTATGGAGTTATACTGGTGTGAATGTTCGCAGTAATGTAGTGTTTTGGTCAATACTATGTTATAACATTGATACTTTACTTTAATTTGTTAGAATATTTATGGGGAATAGGGGAGAAATTGCAATTTTTTTGTATCTTTTGGCTATGATTTGTATTGCTAAACTGTGCAAGATAGGGTATAGAAACATTTTGTTGAGATGGTTCGGAAATGTTTTGTTGATGCTGTACTCTGGGTTGTGACGGCCTGATTGTTTGCAGTCATGTATAATTGGTGTTGTTGGATATGTGGTTTATTCTACTTTTTATTGCCCATTTCGTCAATGTTGCCATCGAATTAGTCTTAGTTTGGTCTCACATTTATTGGGTTTCCTGTTTCATGGCTTTTTGAATTTGGTGTAAGATCTTTTTTTAAAAAATTGAACTTGCTGTTTTATTCTTGACTTGTGTGAAATGTAATGGTAAGATATGCACTTGTTATTTCTTTCAGCAAAGTTGATCATCATCTCAAACAATTGCCCACCCCTAAGGAAGTCTGAGATTGAGTACTATGCTATGTTGGCTAAGGTCGGAGTTCACCATTACAACGGAAGTAAGTGTTTCTTGGTATTGAATGGTATTTTGTTATTAATAAACCTTCCTTTGATATTTAGACATGTTTTTATCTGATTCCTTGTCTTGAATTCTCTCCCCGAACCCAATGTCAGTAGGATGTTAAACTTATGATGATGTTGGTTTACAGACAATGTTGATCTTGGAACTGCTTGCGGGAAGTATTACAGGGTGTGCTGCCTCAGCATTATTGATGCAGGTGACTCAGATATCATCAAGAGCATGCCCGACCACTAAATTTGCTGCCTTGTAGAAAGAAGTTTTGAGGTTTATTCATAGGAGCTTTGTTTCTGTTTCAGTCTCTTGGACCCGTTTGTTTGTAGACATTCGACTTCTATAGATTCATGTATCTCGTTTAAACTTGGATGCCACTTTTCTCTTGTGCTCTTTTGATATGAGTCTCTTGCTGATCAAGTAATATGGGTTTACAATGGTCTGTCACTGTTGTCATGAACTCATTGGTTGGGACACTGATGGACTCCTCTAAGCTATATCCCATGTTTTTATTAACGTCTGAAACTTTCTCATATGCACAAGTCCAACATTCCGTCAATTTGGAGTAGTCGAGTAGACCTACTACATGTATGTAGATCATTTGACCTTTTTATTAACGTCTGAAACTAACTTGAGGTTTGGTGTTTGATCCTTGCTTCTACCTCTTTGGGTGTAATATTTTAACGTGGAAGTTACTAAAAAGATAATGTAATTCCTAAAAATACAGCCATAAATGGTATACGTAACTCCCGAGAAAATACTGTGGGAGCACTAAACATGTTTAGTGGTTGTCAATGACATGCTATGTGATGTTGATTAGTGGTGACATGGCATAATATTACTTTTTTTATAACAGCTTTTAATACAATCCATCTGTTCTATATTAATATTTCAATTTGGAATTTTGACACTATTTACAATTGAAGATAATTAAAGAGAATTTTCTAAATTGTTTTTAATACATAAGAAAAACATATTCATACAGGGCGTTGTTTGATTCATCTCAATTAGTACTTTAATAATATCAAATTTATAATTTTGGCTAACATATAAATAGAGATTAAATGATACAAAATTCCACTGACAAATGTAATCATTATGATAAACCTATTATTATCATAATGATTACACCCTGCATGTAAATATTACCCTGCATGTAATTGTGATCGGAATATACTTTACGGGTCCTTAATGGTGAAAAAAAAGATTTGGTCCTTAACAGTGAAAAATTGCAAAGGTGGGACCCCATTCTTTATCTTAACTCAGAATCAGAATATATGTAGCTGCAGGGGAGGAGGAAAATTGGTATTTTACTTTTAGTTTGTTAGATGGGAGAAAATCAAGCCTCTTAAAATATACTTGTATTTAAATTTTATGATTTCCCGCGGTTAGAGAAAATTTCAGGTTGATGACCTTATCTTGTATGACCTGAGTTATTCATTATTAATATATTTCCTATCTTAGAAAAAATGGAGCATTTCTTTTTCTCTAACTAGTTGCTCCGAAATCTTTATTTATAAGCAACAGAAATGGTCCAGCATGGATCTTGTCTCTCGGATGATTGAGATAATATACTATGCTCTTATAATGGAGTTAAGCTAAAGGTTGGGGTCTAACCTTTTGGTTTTTTCACCCTTTAGGACCTCAACTTTTTTTTTTTCACCTTTTGGGGGCTCATGTTCATTTTCCGGCCAATTAACCATAGTTTAACTCACCGTTAACCATACTATCACTCAAACAATAAATAAAGACAAAGGTTAGGGTCCAACTTTTTGATTTTTTCACCGTTTAGGACCCGAATATTTTTTTCCACCTTTTGGGACCTCATATCCATATTTTGTATACCAACGTTATTTACTATAAAAAAAATCAGGAAATGCAAAAAAAAAGTTATCGCTCAAATTAATAATTATAATAAAAGTTATTAATATTTTTATTTTTATTAATTATTGTGTAATAATTGTTATTAATATATTTAACAATAATAATAATAATAATAATAATAATTCATCTTTCCCAAACCCCATCATACAATTAAAACTACATAGTACTCTTCTCCAAACATCATAGATAATATTTACTCATTCATAAGACCTTTAATAGTTCAAACTTAATTTACGTAATCCAATAACAACTGATTTGAATATGTTTATAGAAAATTTGAGGTCAGCAATTTTAATTCGGAAATTGCTGATTAATTTTGATCGAGTTAAGCATACATCATTTAAGTACCTCATCAAATATGAGCATCAATAATCCAATTGTCTTTACTGTCATAAAACAATCAAGAAATAGTATGATATATTAACTTGTGATCAAAATCAGAATTCGTTTAAAATTAACCTATTTTTATTATTTTTACGTTTTTGTGTGGACATTATTAATATTCTTCAAACAAACCACAAATAATTGTGAGGACATACCATCAATTGCGGATCTTCCTAACAACTTGGGTCCCGGGGAGGAAAATTCTTTAGTGTATTTTTAGTTCCACCATCCCCGTAAACCTTTGAGTATAATTGTATGAATATCGTACTCTACTATATAAATTGCTTAATTCTTCTATTGTCATTGGACACCATAACCGAATATATAAAATATGATCAGCTTGTAAATAATTATTTGCTTCTTTATTCATTAGATTATTTGATACCCAAATCAATTTATATATGGGCTAAATTTATGAATTAAGTTACATATCATTTCAATTTGAACTTATTATATGTTAATGATTAGAAACATTAATAATTGAATTGGAATTACATGAAAACTTGAATGAGGTCTCAAAAGGTGAAAAAAGAAAGTTCAGGTCCTGAAAGGTGAAAAAACGAAAAGGTTAGTCCTCAAACTTTTGATTTACTTTAACCTTTTAACCCAATGACCTAACCTTTTAATGTACTCTAGTTAAATTTGGCAGGAAAAGGGGAATGAGGTCCCAGACGGTGAAAAAAAAAGGTATAGGTCCTAAACGGCGAAAAGTTCAAAAGGTTAGACCCCATTTATTAGCTTAACTCTCTTATAATGAGAGTGTCAAAATCAACTTTTGGAGTGACAAAATTATTTCTCTTATAAAATTGCTTGAAAATTGAAAGACATAAGTGAAATAATAGTAAAAATGTATTTGACATGAATCAATATTGCTAAGGCATCATAAATATATAAGAAAATGTGATGATACATTATTTTTGGGAAGTTACATGACTTTTTTGTCTAATTATTTTTTTATACTCCCTCCATTTCTTTTTGTTGTATCCGTTTTCATTTTAAGCGTTTCTTTTTGTTGTATCCGTTTCTATTTTTGGACATACATTTTATCCTAAAATACCCTTACATTTCTATCTAATTACCAAAATACCTAAAGATTCTACCCATATTCCCACCTAAATTTCCCCACCCCTATTATTTAATTCTTTTCCCTTCCCCATATACCCATTCTTTCACCTCCTTTATCACCCATCATTATCACTCCTCTGGAAGATGATACACATACATTGGGTGTATGTTGAGTCAACATACCCTGCTATTTGGTTGGGCCAAATCAGCAATCATTTTTTCAGTTTTGGGGGGAGATGGGTTACAACATGGGGGAAAATTTTTGGGAAGTATTGCGCCATTAGAGAACCTGAGCGGGACTTATTGCGCCATTAACACCTCCCAAAAATTTTCCCGCTCACACCTTCCTAAAAAAAAAAAAAATCCAAAAAAATCAGATTTGAGCTTCAACCATTTTTGGCTGGGTGTCTGGTTTTTGAAGACGAAGTTGAACCAGTTCCTAACTCCCATTTTCATTGAAGACGAAGCTCAAATTGTTGCAGGTAATTTTTTCAACAAAGTTTAGGGTTTTATCTTGTTACTGTAAATCTTGAAATTATTTTGATGAAGTTATGATTTTGTGATTACTACTGAATGCATGTTATCTGATCAGATCTAAGTTCGTGAATTTTGGGTGGATATTACGAAGTTGTGTTATTATTTTAGGGTTTATAGTTACGTAGTATTAAACTTGCAGTACGTAGTATATTGAAAAACCAATTACGTAGGTTTTAATTATAATTATTGCGTTTCGTTTTATAAAAAATGCCGTTATTATATTAATGTAGAACGTGCTATCGTAATAATAAATACGTTTCGTTATATTAATTTAAATATTAAATGTATCACGTTTTTAATAATGTGTCGTAAAATATTACAGTGTTATACGCTAGAGCCATTGAAGGAATAGACCTTAATGAAACTGTAACAATTGAAGATTGTAATGAGGATACCGGTGCAACTGATAAGAACTCCAATCCCCCTACCGTAGGTATGTGCTTTACAACGGGTCAAGAATTTTTCGATTTTTGTAATATGTATGCGTTTAAGGAAGGTTTTGAGATGTTTATGAAAAGTAATAATTTGAAACAAGAGTATAAGGCTATTGGAGTGAATAGGAAAGGTACTGGAGATCTTGAGCCAAAGCATCACATGATGGAATTAATAAGATTAAAATGTAAGAAGGGAGGCACGAACGTTGGGTCCAATGTAACTGGTTGTAAAATGTTCGTTTATGGTAAATTTAAAGACGATAAGTTTACCATATTGAAGTGTGAGTTGGAACACAATCATGCTCTAAATCCAGATTGTAGTAGAATGATGGTTAACTATAGGAATATTGATAGTACGACGTTTAAAAGAGCGATGATTAATGACATGGGTGGTGTTAGCATTAGCAAAAACTATGGTACTCAATTGATTGAAAAGGGTGGGTTTGACAATATCGCATTCAACCAGAGGGACCTTAGGAATGCGATAAGTGTAGAACGGCGTAAGTCTAGGTTTCAGGATTCTGATGCAGCAGGATTAGATCAATATTTTAAAGCGCAACGGGAATTGAATTCTGAATTTTATTGCTCCATCCAAAAAGACGATGAAGGTGTATTTACAAACGCATTTTGGTCCGATGCGCGAAGTAGAGGGACATGCAAGTATTTTTGAGATGTAATCACATTCGATACAACCTTTTCATGCAACAGGTATTTATATAATTATAATTTTTTGCAATCGTTATTTTTATTTTTTTACATATATTTTTTTAATTGACTACTTAACAATTTTGTACTAGGTTCCGTATGCCCTTTGCACCATTTATTGGTGTAAACCACCATGGAAAGTCAATTATATTTGCGGCAGCACTTATATCCCACGAAGATGCGCCAACATTTGTTTGGGTGTTCGAAGAATTCCTGAAGTGTATGGGTAAGGCTCCTAAGGGCATCCTAACGGACCAAGACAAGGCAATAGGTAAAGCAATTAAGCAAGTGTTCCCTGGCGTGCCGCACAGACTATGTCTATGGCACATGCTCCAAAATGCTAAGAAAGCGCTTGGTAGTCGTAAGGACTGGCCGAAGATTGATACCCTAATACGTACTGCCATACACGATTTTCTTGATCCTGACGAGTTTGATGAAGCATGGACTCATGTGATGGAAGAATACCGTCTAAGCGGTGCTGGGTGGATGAAGGATGCGTACGAACTGAGGCGTCAGTGGGCTCCGGCGTACAACAGAGGAAAGTTTTGGGCTGGTATGTCTTCTACACAAAGAAGTGAAGGTATGAAACGATTCTTCAAAACTCATGTTAACTTAGAATGCGGTTTGGTTTTGTTCATTAAAAATTATGAGTGGTGCATGAGGATAAAAGCTGAGGAAGAGAAGCAGGATAATTATGATAGCATTGATAAGATTCCCCGTCTTGAGCCGGATAAGAGTGTGTTAGTTGAATATGTGCTGGTTAAGTCGTACACTAATGAGAAGTTTGCGGAGGTGGTGGCAGAGCGTAAGGGGTTGATGCACACTAATGTCACTAAAATCGATGCTCTCGGTACCGTGTCATTCTATAGAGCAGATGAGAAATTGACATCCCCATTCTGGCGGAAAAGGTTCAAACAGTACAACGTCAAAGTGGATAAGGTTAAGGGTGAATTACATTGCTCGTGCAACTTGTTTGAATTCACGGGCATACTATGTAGGCACATATTGAAGGCAATGTATGTTGAAGATTTTCAAGTTCTTCCTGAAAAATACATTTTACCACGTTGGATGAAACAAGTGAGGTCGTATGAAAGTCTTCAGGTTTCTTACTTTGACCCATTAGAGTCATCTCGGTTAGCGAAAGCCAAAGAGTTGTCACAAAGGCAAAATTACCTGTATGAGATGATCATGCATAGTGAAGAAGCTTTGAAATTGTACAAAGAGGCTATGGATGTTGTTCGTCTTAAAATGGAGGATGCAATCGGAATACGAAAGAGGGGTGACACGGGTGACGATTCAATATTTTGGTGGGATCCCGATGCCCGTAATGTGTTTGGTCGTCGTAGGCTACGACCAAGAGAATTCGACGAAAGGGCTCTTTTGAGGAACGCTGAGGAGGTTGTTGGCGAAGACGTCTTAAAGACCCCGGTTGATAAAAGGCATACTGGAAGGGCAACGACTAAAAGAAATACGCCATTTGATAAAAGTGCTGCTGGGCCGTCGAAGAAGAACCAAACAACACAAGAGGAATTAGCCGCGAAAGAGGTAATTACTTTCTATGAAACATTGAACTTTAATTGTTTTTTTTCACCATATTATTAAATTATATGTCTGGCTAATTTTCGTATATAATTATTTCAGGCGCTAATTTCCTCCGCATTTGGTAACATTCCTAGTTATCGTGCTAGGCGTGACCACGCAAATAACGTGGCAGGACCGTATCTGGATACGGGCTTGAACAACGGAGTTTTGTTCGAAGATATTCCTCAAGGGTCCCAAATCAACTTTTCTCAAGATAATTCACAAGCATTCAGTAATCTTGAGAGTTACCCGTGGTGCACAAGACTATGATGCATGTTTTTTTTTAATGTAGTTAAAGACGTTAATTGAATTATTTTCTATATGCAATCAAGGTTTTAATGCAAAGATGTAACTTGAATTTATTTATAAATCTAATTATGGATTGCAATTTCATATTTATTCGTTGTTAACGATACGGAGTAAAACATTTGTAACAGGAATTAGAGTAGTGAATATTGTGTGTAATCGTAAAACAATTGTTGTGACCAAGTTTTGAATTTTAAAAACTGCATTGAATTTTAAAAAATGAAAAGGGAGGGGGGGGGGGGGGGCAGTTATGTTCAAGCGTGGATTCGAACCCGTGACCATAGAGTAAAGCGCGCCCTATTATGAGGCAAGTAATGTGACCAAGTTGACGGTGAGGCAAAGCCATTAGCAGTTTCGAATTAATATAGTACTTAAGCCTCCGTCCTTTTTGGAAATTGAATTAAATCGTAAAACAATTGTTGTGTGTTTATATAAAACAAAATAGTAAAAAAAAAATGTTAATAGTAGAAACGACTGCAGAAAATTTTAAAAAATGAAAAGGGATAGGGGGGGGAGGGGAGCAGTTATGTTCAAGCGTGGATTCGAACCCGTGACCATAGAGTAAAGCGCGCCCTATTATGAGGCAAGTAATGTGACCAAGTTGACGGTGAGGCAAAGCCATTGGCAGTTTCGAATTAATATAGTACTTAAGCCTCCATCCTTTTTGGAAATTGAATTAAATCGTAAAACAATTGTTGTGTGTTTATATAAAACAAAATAGTAAAAAAAATGTGAATAGTAGAAAAGACTGCAGAAAATTTTAAAAAATGAAAAGGGATGGGGGGGGAGGGGAGAGTTTATGTTCAAGCGTGGATTCGAACCCGTGACCATAGAGTAAAGTGCGCCCTATTATGAGGCAAGTAATGTGACCAAGTTGACGGTGAGGCAAAGCCATTGGTAGTTTCGAATTGATATAGTACTTAAGCCTCCGTCGTTGTAGCCATTTGAATTAGGCCGTTTCTTACAATTGTGTTTCTTAAAGGTTGATACTAGAAGCCACACAATTCATGATAGTAAACTAGATTCGTGGAAATGTAGCGTCATTTTCTATCGTCGACCCTTGAACTTGTATCACAATACTTATTGGAATCGATAAAACCTTGTTTTATTTGTTGTGACGATATATTGAAAGAGTAGAATACATATTTGCATAGTTTAAAATGTTTTACCAATTTTACACACAAATTTTCTCCATCGACATAACGTACTCGGAACTGTTTACGTGCATTATTTTTCCCTTTTTCCTCTTCTATTAAAATAAGATATAATTACTCACTCGCCAATGTTATATTGTCAATTTGTAAACTTTATAAGATGTTGTAGTTTCAATATATAACGAAAAGAGAATTTTATAAGATAACATCAAAATGTTATAAATTAAACGCTTTGTCTGACCCAAAATTAGACGATAGAAATCACATTAAAATGTCAAAGTACTGACCCAAAATGAGTAAAATTCAAAATATCCAGAGTGCAACAAAAACATAGAAATTGTTTTGAAAATTTTAAATCTGATCCCTATCCAGCAACATTTGAGACAATCCTTAAAACTTCTTTTGGACTCTTCTCGTTGTTCGAGTGTCCAAGTAGACGTCCAAGGATGTAGGCGCGAACTTGCTTGACATTTTGTAATACCCCGAATTTTTAAAACTCGATTAATTATGCTTAAGTATTTTTTTATCATTTTAAATCCTAAATTCAAACTTTATTTTAATTAACGAAGTTTTATTTCGCTTGAATTTTTAATTTAAATTTCATATTCACAAGCTTAATCTTAATATTTTCGGATTCTAAATAATTTCGAAACGTTCTTATCTTTATTCGAAAACTAAACCTATTTTACAAAAGTTTTATTTCACGATTTATTTATTTTTCAGATTATATTAATCTCGTATTTTCGAGAATAATTACGTTTTAAATATTTCGTACGTTTTCGTTAACGACTTATTCGGAAAATAAATTCAATTACTTGCACCATATAAAATTATTTTCGGAAATTAATTTAGCCAAATCATTATTTTAATAGTAATTAAATTCTGAAAATTAGCTCAAAATTACGAAATTACCCTTATTAACACCTAAATGAAACAAATCAGTTTCTCTTCTTTCTCTTCTTCTTCCTCACGCCACTTTGGCCATGGAAGTCAAAACCTTCACTTTCTACTTGTCACCACCACAAGGCAACTCAATATACTTGTCACCACCATAATGCAACTCAAGACTTACTCATCAAACCTATGTGAATATCTGGAAATCTAAACTAGAATAGCTCATCTTAATCATCACTTTCATTGATTCAATTTCTTCCACTTGTCAATACAATCAAGCTGAGTTGTTGCATTCATGGAGCCCCATGACAACTATAAATAGCTGCTCAATCATCCCAAATGAACCACAAATCAGATTAACCACCAATTTATAATTCACCATTGAAATTCATTTAAAATAAATTCAAGATTTTAGAACACCATAACCACCACCACCGTGATTGCCGCCAGCCGCCACCACCACTGCCTTATTTCTCCGGCAACCCCAACAACCCGCACCACCACCCTTCGCCGTCCCTTTTCCCCCGCGCCCAACCTCCCCTTCGTCGTCCCTCTCCTCTGCGCCCAACTCCCTCCGCCTCTCTCTTCCACGAAGCCACTCCAGTCGACACCGCACCTCCCTGCCACCACCATCACCAACGCATTGCGCCGCCCAGAACCACCCAGCCGCCGCCCTCCATCTTTTTTTCCCTCCGCTGCTTCACCCTCCTGTTTCTCTCCTTCGTGCCTGCTCTGTCTTGTGCGTGAAACCAAGTTCCAACTTTGGAACTTTGGTTTGCTTAATAACTCAAAGTAAGCCCAAATCCTACTTAGGCCCAATTCTTCTTATTAAAATTTCTGATTTTTGCTATTTCATTCCAATGAGTATTATTTGATGCAATTAAATTTAAGAACTATCTAGCATTATTATTATTTTTAAATTTAAACTACTAACACATGTATTCCCTTAAAACTTGAATTTGATAATAAACTTTATTTAATTAATTTATGAATTTATCAATCAAAACTTATTTAGAAATATTGATTTTACAATATTTATCTTTTTAATATTAATTAAATAATTTAATCTTTTGAAAGAATTCGGACTCGGAGCTCAGGACGAACGAACCAAGGAAAAAGGCCTGTCAAATCGTGGAATTGAGGTAACGGCTATTGCTAGTACCCGCAATTCCCTTATAAATGCGTTTATGAAAATACAATGTTATGATTTATTTATGAATTGAATGCTTTGACATGTTTTATGAACTGCGGGAAATGAAATGTGATTTGATTGAATTATTTATTATAATATGATTGATTGAAATTCTTATAAAACGATCTTTATAAGAAACCATGAATGAAATGATGTCTCTATAATGCCAGGAAAGAAATGATATTTTATGGATCCCAGGATCTAAATGATGTTTTATCATGATCTCATGATCTAAAGGAATTATGTTACTTCTACTGAAGTAAAAAGGCTAAAATGTAAAATTAAACGAAACATGATAAATGAAAGTGAAATTCCTAGTCCGTTTGGCAGTATATGTTCACAGGTTACGATTCTCGGTCATGCATGTACCCATGGGGCATCCGCCCATTGAGCCAAGGCTCTCATGTTTTCGGGCCAAGGCCCCATGTTTTATGGACAGCGGTCCATCGTGGAAGACGTTCCACCATGTCATACTTGCCACGACTAGCATGTGCACCCTAAAGTTGAAAATGAATTAAATAAAGGATTTTATAAAATGTTTTACGTTATTCTATTCTCCCTGTGTTATTAAATAAAATGAAATGAAATGAATTTACGTTGCTAGAATAGTTCGTTACTGAGTCTTCGGCTCACCGTTATTTTGTTTTCTGTTTTAGGTACCGCTGGGAACGATGGGAACGAGTAGTGGCGAGGATTTCACTTTAATAATTCCCACCTAGTTTATGCCTTGAGTTTTAATAGTTTAATTAAAGACTTTTAGTAATTTATGCACCTTTATTTTGGTAATATTAAAGATTATTATATTAATTTTTGGGATTTAATATCTTATGATTGATGGTTGCCTTGTAATTCCCAAGAGGGAGTTACGGCAGGTAATGCCCCGACCAATTAGGTTAATTCCGCTGCTAATTATGCTTTAATAATGTAATTAGAGGTCGGGGTGTTACAGTTTGGTATCAAGAGCAAAGGTTCTGGACCATAAGTGCTAAACCTTATGGGTTTTCGCACGAATTGAATTTATTAGGCTTTAAGTAAAGAGTTTTAAGGAATGAATTAAAAAGAATGCTCTTAAATCTTGCTAAGTTAAAATGAATATGAGTGTGAGTGTAGGAACGGGATCAAAGGGATTATTTTATTATTTTGCTTCAATCTGATAAGATATGTTACACAGAATGTCGACTATCGATGCTGTCAATGATGTCACCAACGGGGCTCACAATGAGCACCATGTTCATGATGATAACAATGTTATCCACGAGGAGAATGTCCAGGTTGATGGACATGAGGAGAGAATGGAACGGTTGGAAAATGTGAGTGCAATGTTGGCCGAGTTAGTCCATGATTCTCGGAAAAAGAAAGATGTAAGTGGGAACGAGAATGCAACGATGTTCAAGAACTTTTCATCGCTCAACCCACCATCCTACGATGGCAAGCCCGATCCAGTTGAGTTCGAGGATTGGATAAGTCGCATTGATCAGTTGTTTGAAACCCTGCAATGCCCGGAGAAATGGAAGGTTGACTTTGCGGTGTTTTATTTAACGGGCCAAGCAGGATTATGGTGGAAAGTCAACAAGGAACGAAAGAATGTGTCAGGATTTGGTTGGACCAACTCCAGAAATTAATGAGAGACAAGTTTTATCCACCATCCTTAAGGAAACAAAAGGAAGATGAATTTCTCCACCTGCAACAAGGAACAATGAGCGTGCTGGAATACGCAAATAAGTTCATGGAGTTGTCAAGGTTTGCACCAGACTTGGTGTCGACAGAACAGTCCAGGATGAACCGTTTCGAGCGAGGTCTGCACCTTAAGTACCAGGATAGGTTGTCCACTCAAAGGTTTACTTCATATCAGGATTTGGTCGATATCACAGTTAATGTAGAGCGAGTGGTATTACTTCGAGAAGCGAAGAATGTTGGGTATAAAAGGAGAAATGATAACCAAAGCCAAGGAGGAGCAAAGAAGCCTAACCAAAGTTATCAGGGAAATCAAAGGAGGAACGATGGTAATCAAGGAAATAATAGGGGACAAGGATTTCAGGGAAGGAACAATCGATCGCAAGGATGTGCCAAATGTGGAAAAAGGAGTCATGTTGAGAGTGAATGTCGTGTGGGCACAAATGCTTGTTACCGATGTGGAAGTCATGATCATTACGTCAGAGATTGCCCAAATCAAGTGACGTCAACCATGAGAGGACCAGTTCCAACTAACAACGATCGTGGTCGTAACAACAACCATGCCTCAGGTTCAAACCGCAACCCACCTCGACCCCCGCCAACTGGAAGAGTTTTTGTGATGAGACAAGATGAAGCAGATGAGGATGATAATGTTATCACCGGTACCTTTTCTATCCATTCTTTACCTGCCCAAGTTCTTTTTGATTCTGGAGCTTCACATTCCTTTATTTCACCATTGTTTGCTAAATGTTTAAGTTTGAAACCATGTTGTGACTTTCATGCTATGAGTGTTTCCCTTCCTAGTGGAGAAATAGTGAAATGTAGAACCATGTATAGAGATTGTCCCATTGTAATAGAAAAAGTAGAGTTTCTAGCAGACTTAGTAGCCTTTGACCTATCTGAATTTGATGTAATCTTGGGAATGAATTGGTTGACTAAGTATGAAGCTAACCTTAATTGTTCGAGGCAAAGTGTGACCCTTAGAACACCAAATGGAGAGAGAGTTTCATTCCATAAGTTAGTAAGAAAACCAACGATTCAAATTGTCCATGCTTTGAGAGCACGTAAAATGATTGAGAGTGGTTTATCTGGTTACCTATGTAGTGTGGTTGACCTAAATACCCATGTACCTTCCATTACTGACATCCCTGTTGTATGTGAATACCCGCATGTTTTTCCAGAAGAAATACCTAGTATTCCCCCACCAAGAGAGTTAGATTTCAGCATTGAATTAATTCCCGGATCTACCCCTGTTTCTAAGGCACCATATAGAATGGCACCAGCTGAGTTACAAGAATTAAAGAAACAATTAGATGAGTTACTTGAAAAAGGATATGTTCGACCTAGTGTTTCACCTTGGGGAGCCCCTGTCTTGTTTGTAAAGAAAAAGGACAGAACTATGAGGTTATGCATAGATTATCGAGAGTTAAACAAGATTACCATTAAGAATAAGTATCCTTTACCCCGTATTGATGATTTGTTTGACCAACTTCGAGGTGCAAAGGTGTTTTCTAAGATTGATTTGAGGTCAGGTTACCATCAACTTCGAATTAAACCTGAGGATATTCCAAAGACAGCCTTTAGAACTAGATATGGTCACTATGAGTTTGTTGTGATGCCTTTTGGGTTAACCAATGCGCCCGCTGTATTTATGGATTTGATGAACCGTATTTTTAAACCATGCCTTGATAAGTTTGTAGTCGTTTTCATTGATGATATTTTGGTATATTCTAAGAGTAATGAGGAACACGAGGAGCACCTGAGAAAAGTGTTAGATATGTTGATTGAAAACCAGTTATATGCTAAGTTGTCGAAATGTGAATTCTGGCTTAAGGAAATATCATTTTTAGGACATATTATCTCTGAGAAAGGTGTATCTGTTGATCCTGAGAAAATAAAAGCAATTGTGGAATGGCCTAGACCAACTAATGTACCTGAAGTACGGAGTTTTATGGGTTTAGCTGGATACTATCGAAGATTTGTTCAAGATTTCTCTAAGGTTGCCTTACCCATAACCCGATTAGTTAGAAAGAATACTAAATTTGTGTGGAATAATGATTGTGAATGTGCATTTCAAGAACTTAAGAAACGTCTTACCACTGCCCCTATTCTTACCCTTCCATCTGGAGCTGACGGATTTGTAATCTATAGTGATGCTTCCAAGAATGGGTTAGGATGTGTCTTGATGCAAAACGGAAAAGTTATAGCTTATGCTTCACGCCAACTCAAAGTTCATGAACAAAATTACCCTACCCATGACCTCGAACTTGCAGCTGTTGTTTTCGCCCTTAAGATTTGGAGACATTATTTGTATGGAGTTTCGTGTCAAATTTTCACTGACCATAAAAGCCTTAAGTACATTTTCACCCAAAAAGAACTCAACATGAGACAATGTAGGTGGTTAGAACTTCTTAAAGATTACGATCTTGATATTCAATATCATCCCGGAAAGGCTAACGTTGTTGCAGATGCATTAAGTCGAAAGTCTCACTTAAATTCTATCCTAACTTTCTCCCGAGTCAACCAAGATGATATGCAAAAGATGGAAATTGAGTTTATCAAGGAAGGAAGTGCTTGTTTGAATGTGATGGTAATAAAGCCAACTTTGATTAATGAGATTAAGGAAGCGCAATGTAAAGACTCACAATTAGAGAGAATAAGGAGTGGGGTGGGAAATGGAAAGTCACTCGGTTTTGTCATTCAAGAAGATGGTACGTTAAGGTTTCAGGGAAGATTATGTGTGCCTAATGATGAGAAGTTGAAAAAGAGAATTTTAGAAGAAGCTCATAGTTCACCATATTCGATTCACCCAGGAGGAAATAAGATGTATAAAGATTTGAAGCAAGTGTATTGGTGGAGCAATATGAAGCAAGAAGTAGCAGATTATGTGGCTAAATGTTTGACATGTCAGAGAATCAAGATCGAACATCAGAGACCAGCAGGTTTGTTACAACCTCTGGATGTGCCAGAATGGAAATGGGATTCCGTGTCGATGGATTTTATCTTGGGCTTACCGAGGTCAACCAAGGGAATGAATTCTATTTGGGTTATTGTTGATCGATTGACAAAATCAGCACATTTCTTAGCAGTAAAGAACAATTCGAGTTTAGATCAACTGGCTGAACTATATGTGAATACTATTGTGAGATTGCATGGGGTGCCTAGTTCGATTATTTCTGATCGTGATACGAGATATCAATCCACCTATTGGAAAGAATTGCAGAAAGCTCTTGGAACAAAGCTCAACTTCAGTACTGCATTTCACCCAACGACTGATGGTCAAACAGAACGCACTAACCAAATTGTTGAGGATATGTTGAGAGCATGTGTTTTAGATTTTCAAGGAACTTGGGAAAAGTTCCTACCTATGGTTGAATTTTCATACAACAACAGTTATCAGGCCACCATTGGTATGGCACCGTATGAAGCTCTTTATGGAAGGAGATGTCGAACACCGTTGTGCTGGAGTGATATTGATGAAGCACGTGTTATAGGACCTGAATTGATTCAAGAAACTACTGACAAGATTCGTTTGATCCAATCAAGAATGAAGGCAGCACAAAGTAGGCAAAAGAGTTATGCAGACCAACGAAGAAGACCATTAGAATTTGAAGTTGGAAATCACGTGTTCTTGAAAATTTCGCCAACGAAAGGAATAATGAGATTTGGTCAAACAGGAAAATTGAGCCCAAGATACATCGGTCCATATGAGATATTAGAAAGAGTAGGAGCAGTAGCATATCGGCTAGCTTTACCAACCGACTTGGAAAAGGTGCATAATGTGTTCCACGTGTCGATGTTAAGAAAATATGTTCCTGATCCTAGTCATGTGATTACGCACGAACCCTTGTTATTGCGTAACGATCTTACATATGAGGAAAAACCAATTGAAATTCTTGAACGAAGAGAAAAGCGACTTAGAAACAAAGTAATTCCAATGGTTAAAGTCTTGTGGGCCAATCACTTGACATCTGAAGCCACATGGGAAGTCGAAGCACAAATGAGATCGAAATATCCCCAGTTATTCGTTTAGAAACGATAAGACGTATGAATCTTTATTATGTTATATGAATGATTATGTTATAATGTTATTCGATCATATTTGCATAACGAATAAAACGATTGAGTATGACATGTATGATTTCTAAGAATGGAAAGTTCGACTGAGCTCCAGTTTTGAGGACGAAACTTTTTCTAAGGGGGTAAGAGTGTAATACCCCGAATTTTTAAAACTCGATTAATTATGCTTAAGTATTTTTTTATCATTTTAAATCCTAAATTCAAACTTTATTTTAATTAACGAAGTTTTATTTCGCTTGAATTTTTAATTTAAATTTCATATTCACAAGCTTAATCTTAATATTTTCGGATTCTAAATAATTTCGAAACGTTCTTATCTTTATTCGAAAACTAAACCTATTTTACAAAAGTTTTATTTCACGATTTATTTATTTTTCAGATTATATTAATCTCGTATTTTCGAGAATAATTACGTTTTAAATATTTCGTACGTTTTCGTTAACGACTTATTCGGAAAATAAATTCAATTACTTGCACCATATAAAATTATTTTCGGAAATTAATTTAGCCAAATCATTATTTTAATACTAATTAAATTCTGAAAATTAGCTCAAAATTACGAAATTACCCTTATTAACACCTAAATGAAACAAATCAGTTTCTCTTCTTTCTCTTCTTCTTCCTCACGCCACTTTGGCCATGGAAGTCAAAACCTTCACTTTCTACTTGTCACCACCACAAGGCAACTCAATCTACTTGTCACCACCATAATGCAACTCAAGACTTACTCATCAAACCTATGTGAATATCTGGAAATCTAAACTAGAATAGCTCATCTTAATCATCACTTTCATTGATTCAATTTCTTCCACTTGTCAATACAATCAAGCTGAGTTGTTGCATTCATGGAGCCCCATGACAACTATAAATAGCTGCTCAATCATCCCAAATGAACCACAAATCAGATTAACCACCAATTTATAATTCACCATTGAAATTCATTTAAAATAAATTCAAGATTTTAGAACACCATAACCACCACCACCGTGACTGCCGCCAGCCGCCACCACCACTGCCTTATTTCTCCGGCAACCCCAATAACCCGCACCACCACCCTTCGCCGTCCCTTTTCCCCCGCGCCCAACCTCCCCTTCGTCGTCCCTCTCCTCTGCGCCCAACTCCCTCCGCCTCTCTCTTCCACGAAGCCACTCCAGTCGACACCGCACCTCCCTGCCACCACCATCACCAGCGCATTGCGCCGCCCAGAACCACCCAGCCGCCGCCCTCCATCTTTTTTTCCCTCCGCTGCTTCACCCTCCTGTTTCTCTCCTTCGTGCCTGCTCTGTCTTGTGCGTGAAACCAAGTTCCAACTTTGGAACTTTGGTTTGCTTAATAACTCAAAGTAAGCCCAAATCCTACTTAGGCCCAATTCTTCTTATTAAAATTTCTGATTTTTGCTATTTCATTCCAATGAGTATTATTTGATGCAATTAAATTTAAGAACTATCTAGCATTATTATTATTTTTAAATTTAAACTACTAACACATGTATTCCCTTAAAACTTGAATTTGATAATAAACTTTATTTAATTAATTTATGAATTTATCAATTAAAACTTATTTAGAAATATTGATTTTACAATATTTATCTTTTTAATATTAATTAAATAATTTAATCTTTTGAAAGAATTCGGACTCGGAGCTCAGGACGAACGAACCAAGGAAAAAGGCCTGTCAAATCGTGGAATTGAGGTAACGGCTATTGCTAGTACCCGCAATTCCCTTATAAATGCGTTTATGAAAATACAATGTTATGATTTATTTATGAATTGAATGCTTTGACATGTTTTATGAATTGCGGTAAATGAAATGTGATTTGATTGAATTATTTATTATAATATGATTGATTGAAATTCTTATAAAACGATCTTTATAAGAAACCATGAATGAAATGATGTCTCTATAATGCCAGGAAAGAAATGATATTTTATGGATCCCAGGATCTAAATGATGTTTTATCATGATCTCATGATCTAAAGGAATTATGTTACTTCTACTGAAGTAAAAAGGCTAAAATGTAAAATTAAACGAAACATGATAAATGAAAGTGAAATTCCTAGTCCGTTTGGCAGTATATGTTCACAGGTTACGATTCTCGGTCATGCATGTACCCATGGGGCATCCGCCCATTGAGCCAAGGCTCTCATGTTTTCGGGCCAAGGCCCCATGTTTTATGGACAGCGGTCCATCGTGGAAGACGTTCCACCATGTCATACTTGCCACGACTAGCATGTGCACCCTAAAGTTGAAAATGAATTAAATAAAGGATTTTATAAAATGTTTTACGTTATTCTATTCTCCCTGTGTTATTAAATAAAATGAAATGAAATGAATTTACGTTGCTAGAATAGTTCGTTACTGAGTCTTCGGCTCACCGTTATTTTGTTTTCTGTTTTAGGTACCGCTGGGAACGATGGGAACGAGTAGTGGCGAGGATTTCACTTTAATAATTCCCACCTAGTTTATGCCTTGAGTTTTAATAGTTTAATTAAAGACTTTTAGTAATTTATGCACCTTTATTTTGGTAATATTAAAGATTATTATATTAATTTTTGGGATTTAATATCTTATGATTGATGGTTGCCTTGTAATTCCCAAGAGGGAGTTACGACAGGTAATGCCCCGACCAATTAGGTTAATTCCGCTGCTAATTATGCTTTAATAATGTAATTAGAGGTCGGGGTGTTACACATTTGTTCTATAAACCTGAAACGGCAGTACACAACGTTCCCACAACGATGGATTACTTAGTCATTGTTATATCAAATAGACCTATTTAAATACGTAACTGACTATAAGTACCTTGAACCACTCTGCGACATTCTCTGAGGCCGAAAGCAAGAACACCAGACACAACAGGCCCCCGTCTTGCTTGATTTTTTGCCTAGATGATCCATCATACAGCATAATTGGTCCATTTACTGTATAAAACAATCGGTTTCCTGATCCGAATGTGTTACCCATTGCACTTAGGGTAGGGTCCTAAACAGTATACAGGAGAAAAAAGATTATTAGAACATTAAAATCATAGTACAAGATTAATCATACATTACCAGGTTTCGATTTTTACCAGATTCACCACCATATTGGCTAAAGATTCATCATTTTGCACGTGTACGAGATTCTTAGCGCCTGGGTCATAAATAAGCAACTCCAAAGTGGGTACATCTTTTATCTTAGTGATCATAAGGACAATCCAATGATCCTTTCGATAAATTGGTATGAATAGCTGCAATAATAATAGGGAAATCATGACGCTGATAGTAGATGTTATTTACATATACAAATACAATAAATAGTTACCTGTTTCATTTTGCTAAAATCAACACCCTTCTCTACTTCAGTCTTGAAATAGGTGGCTAGCTTTTCCTTGTTTTCCCTCTCTATTTTTATAGAAACAAAATCCTTTGCAATTTCGGACTAATATGGAAAAATATAATAATTAGTGAGCAAATGTCAGTGGAAATTTCAGCCAAGAACTGGATAATCAAAAAATGATTGCTCACCAAGAGTTCCGACGGGAGAACGTGAACATTCAACGTCTGTTCAAGGAGGTCGGTGTTCAAACAACCACACCAAGCAGTCATCACCTAGTAGGAAGGACGGAAGCAAGTTAGACATGTATTTATTTAAACTTCACCCATAAAAAACAATTGATAATGAATTTTGTTACCTCCATTGAAACCTCTCCTTTTATCTTGAATGAGTCGTAAAGCATATCCCGTTCAAGATACAGCTCTTCTGTTTGGAAAAGAATCTGGTCACCAAATTTCCTCCTCTGGAGAATAATCTCAGAAATCTTCTTTTGTGTAGGATCAACCCTCGTCCTATTTCCCACGGCTGCACGAAGAGGCCAGTCCTCATCCGACTCAGTTTCGTCACCATCCTCTCCACTAACATCCAGGGATGAAGCATTTTTTCCCTTTGGTGGCAGGCTAGAATCTGATTGCTCCCCTGTGTCGAATGTCTCACCCGCATCCAGTGGTGACGAAGAGGCTGGAGCATTTGTTGCTTGTTGTGGCAGCTTTGTTTTTTATTGCTCCCCCACAGTGGACGTCTGACCCTTGGACGTTTTGAGATGGTCCCTTCTTCTTATAATCTTCCTCCTCCTATGACGGAGGTCTTCTTTCGGACCATCATCAAACGGGTCAGCTACTATCCGAACCGGAGGAAGTTCTTTTGCCTTCGGCAATTTCCATGGAGCTGATTCTTTCCTGGGTGCACCTCCAGGGTATGGTTTTCCGTATTCGACATCACGCACAACCTACATTTGAACATGTTAGTAATAGAGTAATACTAGTTATAAAGATAATACAGTATAAGTAGAGCTTGGTTACCTCTGCGTACCCAAACTGTCCGTCTGGACCCATGTCCAGCTCTATGACCTTCTCAATATCATCTGGTTGCCACGCACAAATACGTGGTTCATCTGTTTTCCACCTGCTTCGTGCCTCAGGATATTTAATCCTGTCTATATAAGCAAACTGCGAGAAAATGGATCAACTGTAAAAACATAAATAATATTTAGAATGTAAAATTTTTAATGGGGCAAATGCTTACCAACACAACAAACGGGCTAGGCCTTCCCTTCTTGCCATCGTGACCAACCATCCATTCGTGTAAGAAACGACACCAATTCCATCTATCTGGGTCCCTCATATAAGTACTCACTAGGAAAGGCAACAGCTTTGGGGTGATTGAATTGAAAGTATTTGCGCAAAATAGGCAACCTAACGTCAATAATATGAAGTGTCGGATGAAGGAAGTAGGGTCCTCTTCAACAAAACATTTCTTGTAGACGCTGTTGTAAGCAATTCCTTTACTTGTCACGTATTCAGTGTACAGCTTCTGCGTTTCCTTGTCATCTGTTCTACGCTTGTGGAAATAGTAATCACCATTAGGAAGTCCGGTGATCCATAATATCATCCTCTCGTCCATGACCAAGTCATAGTCATCACGAATGCGTAACACATTCCTTTTCCAATCCTACTTGCTCTCTACCCAAGACAAAAACGACCTATCTACTTTGTCGATAAATAAATTCAAGATAGATCCAAAACCAGCCTTTTCCACCAACTCACGACGTACATTACTTAGGCCACTCACCATTTCAACCACTAAACCAGGGTACGCCCTTAAAGAATTGTGCTGCAAAACAACATACATTTGTCACGATACATCACCAATTTTAAGTCTAATTCAAATTTTTTGATTATCATACCTTCTCCCGTGGATTTGCACCACCCCTCACTCTGTTGGGTGGTCTCCCCGGTCCGCCTTGAACCCAAGCCTTTCTAGGATTTTGCTTGGCCTTACTCTGACCCTCAGCAACAGGTGGCCTACCTCTTCTACGAGGTTCACTGATCGGGTGCTGGGTTGATTGTTGTTTAGTGATATTTTTAGTATCATTTGCATTCGTATGATCAACAAGAGGATCATCCGATCTCACATTTTCAGTGGAATGAACCGAGGTATCATTGACGCTTTCATTATCTTTTGAAGGAATGTTGGGATTTTTTTCACTATCATTAGCTATATCCAACGAAGGATCATTCACGCTAACGGCAGCCTCACTTTCCATTGGAATTTCAGTACTCTGTATTTGAACACCCGGTGAGTTTGGCCCAATATCAGTACTAATTCGTGGTTCCTCATGTACGGTTTCTACACTATTCCATATGACATCCTACAAGAACGGAGTGTTTCTAAATGTAAAATTATAAAAACCAATTTTATTTTATAAAAATCTGAATTAATTTTATATTGATTTCCATAAATTAATACCTGATTTATTTCATCAACAAAAATACGGCAGGTGGGACTTTCATGAGTTCCTTGAATTTCTTCAAGCTATCATTTGTTGTTTAAACATGTAAGAAACAACACCATAATAAGGAAGTATCTAGTAATTACGATAAGAAGCTACAATACCCCTTTTTTGATTTTCAAACAGAAACATAGTATTTTTCACTAAACATATTATTTCTCATGATTAATTCTAATTACCTCAGCATCTTTCGCTGCCTCTGTTGCAGACTTCCCTTCCTCGTTGATCTGTTTTGGATCTTCTAATTCAGTCTCCATATCTCCAGATTCATCATTCCCAAACTCATTTACAATCTCCATCACATCCGCAAACGGATTGTTTGGCGGATCAATTTCCCTTTGTACAACAACACAAATTTCAATTTAATTTCCCTTTTTACAACAGGAAACCAAAAAAATTGAATTTCAATTTCCATTAATTTAACAAAATAACATGCAAGTAAGTTTCCAATTAATAATATCACACACCCAGCTATTAAACCGTCAACATTTAAAATTAATGCCAGAAATTACATGTAAAAATTAAAGAACAATATGTGAAAACACGATTCACACTTACATTTGATTTTGATTTAGTTTTACTGTAGCTTGTAGAGGTGGTAAGTTCAGCTTTTGAAGGTCGGTCAGTGGTGGCAATTAGTAGAAGGACGGAGGTTGAAGTCGTTTATGGTGTGAATGGAACCGGAGAGATGAATACAGTAGAGGGAAAGATGAAAAAAGGAAGATGAATATACATTGAAAATTTGTAATCATAAAGTCCAACTGAGAAAAAAGACAACTTAATGTAGCTAACTGACATTTTACATAACCAATGCACTTTTCCTTTTGTTGTTATTGAAATTTTCCGTCTTTTAAGACACGCGTGGGTACGACTTTCGGACCAAAACACGCCAGTAATTAATGTTATTGAACATCACTTGACTTTGTTTTCTATTTTTCAATATTGCGATTATGTTTTATAATATTTGATCGTCATGGTATATTATATAAATTCAAGCACATAAACAATTTAGCTAAAATATATTTCACATTATAAAATTTGTTATGTCATTTATAACGGGGTTCGGTTATAGAGAATCTAATATAAAGTCGAGAATATTGAGAATCCAAAAACAATTCCGAGTGTCGGAAAAACAAGTCCGAGTTCCGTCTACTTATAACGTGGTTAGATTCTAGAGAACCAAATACACCATCGAGAATTCGAGAATTCGAGTCCGAGTGTCGTCTAGTTATAGAGTGGTTCGATTATGGAGAACATAATACACTAACAAGAATATCGAGAATATAAAAACAAATTCGAGTATCGTCTAGTTATAAACTGGTTAGATTCTAGAGAACCTAACACACCATCGACAATATCGAGAATATCGAGAATACAAGTCCGAGTGTCGTCTAATTATTAAGTTGGTTAGATTCTACAAAATCTAATATACCATCGAGAATACAAGTCCGAGTTTCGTCTGGTTGTAAAATGGTTAGAGTCTAGATAATCTAATATGTCATTGAGATATCGAGAATCTCGAGAATACAAGTCCGAGTGCCATCTAGTGATAAAGTGGTTAGATTCTAGAGAACCTAATACACCATAGAAATATCGAGAATCTCGAGAATACAAGTCCGAGTGTCGTACAGTAATAAACTGGTTAGAGTCTAGAGAATCTAATATGTCATTGAGAATATTGAGAATCTCGAGAATACAAGTCCGAGTGCCATATAGTGATAAAGTGGTTAGATTCTAGAGAACCTAGTACACCATTGAAATATCGAGAATCTCGAGAATACAAGTCCGAGTGTCGTACAGTAATAAACTGGTTAGAGTCTAGGGAATATAATATGTCATTGAGAATATTGAGAATCTCAAGAATACAAGTCCGAGTGCCGTCTAGTGATAAAGTGGTTAGATTCTAGAGAACCTAATACACCATTGAAATATCGAGAATCTCGAGAATACAAGTCCGAGTGTTGTACAGTAATAAACTGGTTAGACTCTCGAGAATCTAATATGTCATTGAGAATATTGAGAATCTCGAGAATACAAGTCCGAGTGCCGTATAATGATAACGTGGTTAGATTCTAAAGAACCTAATACACCATTGAAATATCGAGAATCTCGATAATACAAGTCCGAGTGTCGTACAGTAATAAACTGGTTAGAGTCTAGAGAATCTAATATGTCATTGAGATATCGAGAATCTCGAGAATACAAGTCCGAGTGTCGTCTAGTGATAAAGTGGTTAGATTCTAGAGAACCTAATACACCATTGAAATATCGAGAATCTCGAGAATACAAGTCCGAGTGTCGTACAGTAATAAACTGGTTAGACTCTCGAGAATCTAATATGTCATTGAGACATCGAGAATCTCGAGAATACAAGTCCGAGTGCCGTCTAGTGATAAAGTGGTTAGATTCTAGAGAACCTAATACACCATTGAAATATCGAGAATCTCGAGAATACAAGTCCGAGTGTCGTACAGTAATAAACTGGTTAGACTCTCGAGAATCTAATATGTCATTGAGAATATTGAGAATCTCGAGAATACAAGTCCGAGTGCCGTATAATGATAAAGTGGTTAGATTCTAAAGAACCTAGTACACCACCGACGATATCGAGAATCTCGAGAATACAAGTCCGAGTGTCGTCTAGTTATTAAGGTGGTTAGATTCTAGAAAATATAATATGTCATTCAGAATATCGAGAATCGGAACACAAGTCCGAGTGCCGCCTAGTGATAAAGTGGTTAGAATCTAGGTAATCAAATATACCATCGAAATACCTTGGACCGAGAATACAAGTCCGAGTGTCGTCTAGTTATAAACTGGTTAGATTCTAGAGAATCTAATATGTCATTGAGAATATTGAGAATCGGAACACAAGTCCGAGTGATCGTATCAATCAAACGGGTTAGATTGTAAATACCCTAAATAAATATAGAGTAACGGAATACAAGTCCGAGGGACGTCCATTTAAAACGGGTTAGATTTACTACGAATTTAATAAAACATCTAATATGAAATTTGTAACAAATAAAGAAATTGTCCACCAGTATATACTATCTACTATCAAATTTATAAACTACAACTGATTGACAATTAAATGTCGACAACCAATCGCACCACGACCAATACAGTGGTCTGACATTTGCACGCCCAATAACGGTACTGTCAGTGCGTGGGATATTGTGCAGCACAGTAAACGGGCGGGAAACAGTACCACCAGTTTTATTAGCCTAAATAGTTTCTGTAATTAAGTTAGACTGCTTGTTAGTAATAATCTGAAACCACCATAATGAAAAAAAATTGCTACAACCTTTACTATTATTAATAACAATTACAATCATTATTTACTATGATATTCACATTTCCCGCCTCTTGCACCCCCCCAACATTACTATATAAACATAAGTTTTTCCCGAAACCTTCAAAGTCATTCACTAACTACTTCTTTCTATTAATCAAAGAGTCTTTCTAATTATCAAAGAGCATTTGTTTCTTACTATGGCAATCACTAGAGCTTCAAAAAGAGCAGCCAAAGGGAAGAGCGTAGCCTCTTCAACTCAAGGATCTACCATTACAGTCAATGGTAAAGGTAACTACACTTACATAGTTTTTTTGTAATGTTGTTGAATTCGTTTTTAGTTTGTGTAGAGAGACTAATCACTTGATCTTTCCCATGTAGATGTGACTCCAACTAGAAGGTGGTCCAAATATATGGCCGTGGAAATACAACAAGAGAGGTTCAAGGTGGATTGGAGGAGGTTCATGATATTGGTTGTGAAACGTCTTGGCCCCTCCGAAACATCCAAACTACTAAGTGAACTCTACTACGCACCAAATGTCAGCGAGGTGTTCATGGAGGAACGAGATGCATACATTTTGGAAAATTGGTCTTACAACGACATACAACCGAACAACAATGGTGAACGAATAGTGGCAGTCGCTAATGCGGATGATAGACTAATCAAACGAGAGCCAATGGAAGCAGACGAAATTCTACTCAAAGAAGGCAAACAAAAGAAGATCACATACATTGATTTAACTAACGAAGAATAAAATGTTTACTCATTGAGTTGTATTAAAAGTTAGTTGTGTTTAATATTTCCCTTTCCCGTTTTAGTAGTTTAATCAACTTGCTACCTTTTCCATGTATTCAAAAGCATATTCTACTTTTGGAATTATGAGCAGACCAATTTCCGTACTATATGCGGAATAAAATGTTTTTTTAATTCATTTTTTGAATACTTTATTTTCTATGTTCTTCACTTTGTTTACATCACCATTCACCATCAACACAAAGAAGTAGGTTTAACCAAGAACAACATACCCACTTTTAACTCAAACCAATTAAACACCAAAAAAAACACCAATACTTCTCAGATCTACAATCTGCCGGAGGAAAGCAGTTGGAGAATGGCAACTGTTACGACAACCATGTAAGTCCTTCATATATGGATTTGGTAAATCGAGTTGTTGATTTTAATTTTAATTTGTTTTTGCAAATTTTTTTTTGGTGATAGGACTCGATCGGAAAGACCACTAGTTGTTCTCAATTTTTGGCATACTGGTAGATTTGTTTTCTATCCTAAAAAGGGATATGAACAAGGAAAGAATAACATGTTCTTTATGAGGAAAAATTTGTTGTGTTTCAACAAATTGACAGAAACAATTAAAAATCTGGGTTACGAAAATTACAAGATCTGGTTTGTGACGGACATCACTCGATTTGGGGAGGATGGTTGTTTAGTGGAAACTGATGATGATTTTAAGAAACTGTTTGATTTGGCGATGAAGAGGACCTACCTAAACATTATAGTCCAGCACTTAGGTTCTGAAAAAGATGAGGTGGAGGAGAATTTGATTTCGAATCAAATTTGTTCCACCTGCAACCGAGGCCAAGAACACAAAGGAACAGTGTGTTCATTACTTTTATTGAATCTGAAATTTTTAAGGTTTCGTTGTTATTGTTCGAACCTAACATCTTATATACCACAATGAATTTCAGAAAGTTGCAATCCACAAAAGAAAACACACGCAATCTCACAGAGGGGAGAAATTATCAAAGGTATGTACAACAACACCTCATTCTATTAAATTATAATTTGTACAAATACATTTTAATTAAAAAAGAAAAACATAGTGTTTCAGCATATGTAGATTAATCGAGTTACAGCATATGTAGATTAATCGAGTTACATATTTTTCAATTCGCAAGTCTAAAAATACTAAGTACACCATTTTGTACATTACTACAGATTCTCGGAATGGGTTGTGGTGTAAGCCAATTTGCAAATTTTGTAATGAAATTATCAACTGAGCAGCAACAATGGGTGTCTGAAATGGGATTCGAAGACCTTTTGTTTACAAAGATCAATAATATTGATCCAGCGTTCGGTTATTGGATAACATCTAGATTTGATCCTATCAAACTAGAGCTTAAAATTAGAGATAATTATTATGTAAAAATAGATGAGGAGATGGTGGGTCGAGTTTTAGGAATACGTTCTGGTGATCATTTATTAGTCCCGAATAAATCAGAAAAGAGTGTTGCCTTAGAAACATTACGATTGTACAAGCAAAACACATTATACGGTCCTGTAGCTCAGCATGTTGTGTTTGAAAAAGTAATCGGAAAACAACCTGAGAAGGAATGGTTCGCAGCAGAATATAATTGGGCGAGGTATGTTCTAGATTGGCTCGTGAAATATGGAAAAAAATCCAGTACATCAAGAGAGGGCTATGGTGGATGCACACTACTTCTGCTCGTAAGTAATTAAATTTTTTGCAATTCCTTATAGCAAAGTGCAATTCACAAAACTACGTCTAATTTCGTATTGTCCATTGCACAGATAATCTACATAGACCGACTTGCATATTCTGCAAAATTCAGCACTGAATCTCAACATTATGCCAAATGCTTGCCGACTTCGCGTTTGGGACCAACAAAGCGTGGAAAGGGCACTGAAAAGTGATCGAGGACTACATGGAGCGTATGGATACGCAGACGTTGTGACCGATTATGTGTACAGGGACATGTAAGCAGCACAACTCGTGCCTGCATTGTAACATTAGTTGTATATTTGCGAGTTTTAATCGGACATTCACGTGCCAGTAATTCTACATGGCACTTATAGGTAGCTTGTTTTTTATTTGTTTACCACGTTAAAGTGATGTTTTTATGTGGTTGTCAGTTTTGTATTTTTTCATAGTACGTTATTTTTTATAAAACCTAATAATGTAAAATACTTTTTCTGATTACGTTTTATATTATCCATGTTATACAAATCCCGTTTTTTTTAAAATGTCGTTTCATTGTATAATGTTAAGCTACAATTATGTTATTGGCCAGAATTTCATAACGGTAATAATTCAAACCCTATAAATGAAATGACACCACACCTCCTTTATCTCCAACACACTTTCAATAGCTATTCAAAACTCTACTTGCGATAAAATGGTGATGGAAAAAGCTAGTCCAACTTCTTCTTCTTCAACAAGGAGAACACAAGGTAGTGGAACAAGAAACACCCCTTTAAGTGCAACAAAAGTGTGCTGCCATCATGGTTATCAAGCTAAATTACAAACATGCAAGCATACTGCAAATGCTGGTCAGAGATTTTACTCGTGCCCCGTTTGGAATGTAAAATAATAGATTTTTTTAGTCAAACTTTAATTTCTTTTGTCCAATAGTTTTTGGCTGATAAATCGGACTTAATGTATACAGGATGATACATGTGGGTTCTTCTTTTGGGAAGATGAGGTGAACGCTAACGTATTGAACAATTTACAACAAGAGAACTACCACCTCCGGTAACAACTAGTGCGGATGAATTGTTTGAACGAGACACTGAAGTTGGAGAATGTGGTCATGAATGAAAGGATTCAGATTGTGGAAGGTAGAAACAATAACATGACAAAAGACATGTTTGAAGCTAGGAACAATGAGAAATTCATTTATAGGAATTGCTTGTGTGTGGCAATATTTTTCATTATTCTTACCGTTTACAAATGGTAAGAATAATTCTTTGGATCTATTGCCCAAGAGTGGGATGCTGTACGGTTCTTCAAAAAGTCTGTTGTTTAAAAATTCCTTCCGATTAAATGAATGATAATTTGTTTGATAAATCTTGGAAACTCTACTGATAATTTTAATATAAGTTAAATAATATAATGTATTAATTTCATGTTGCGTTTAATACAAAGTTCGTTTTTTAGTGCAAATACACAATTGAATTTTTTAAAAAAACAAACCATCAAAACAGCGAATAAATTCAATTCTGGTTCACAAATGCCAATGGATTTGCCTCACTGTCAACTTGGTTTCACTGCTTGCCTGAAAATAGAGCGCTGCTACTCTCACTAGGTCACGGGTTCGATGACTGGCTTTGGCATATTTAGCTTCCCCTTTCCCCCCACTCACTCCCCTCCCCCCCTCTTTTTTTAATTTGTTTTTTTAAATACGACCACTAATAAAATCATACTACAAATATTTTGTCAATAATCGAAAAAAATAAATTTCGTAATAGATAGTAATTTTTTTTGTTACCGGGTGCTTTGGTTTATTAACGTAACCCCTTTTCAATAAACTACTCGGTTACACAAGTAAACCGATAATTCGAGTAAATCCAATTCCGACTTGATCAAAGTTGCTAAGACTTATATTGGGTACTTTTAAAATGTAAAGACACACATGTGTTTCAAACATAATTTGGAATGACGTATTATTAACGTAACTCTACTTATAATTTAACTCTACTTTGGAAGTTTAATTTTTTCGTTAGGCTTGTAATATTGTTTTGTATTTTTTGTAGCGCGCTTTGGTTTATAAACGTAACCCCTTTTCCATAAACTAGTCGGTATTATTACTTACAATTTATTTGCAGTTAAATTGTTACTTGGCATTTTTACAATTATTTGGACCTTGGGGCGGAGTAAAACGGTCACCGATTCATTCCAACCATCGCATTTAAAAATGGGATGACGTATTATTAACGTACCAATAATAAAATCCTACTACAAATAAATTCCTACTACGAGTAAACCGACAATTTATTTGCAGTTAAATTGTTACTTGACATTTTTTTCAATTATTTGGACCTTGGGCCGTAGTAAAAAGGTTGCCGATTCATTCCAACGTTCACATTTTAAAATGGGATGACGTATTATTAACGTACCAATAACAAAAACCTACTACAAATAAATTCCTACTACGAGTAAACCGATAATTCGAGTCCGTCCAAATTCGACTTGATCAAAGCAAATAAGACTCGGATCAACTAACTAAATTGGGAAGTTTAATTTTTAGGTTAGGCTTGTAATATTAATTGTTTTATTACGAGTAATCTTAAAATAATAAAAAAAAACATAACAATTTTTCTAAATTTTTTTCCAATTGCACACACCTAGCCTTAAGTGGTAGACTATAGATCTACCCTACTAGTCTACTAGTAGACTTACACGCCTAAGGTAAAGCACTCAAGTGCTACACCTACTTTCACACTTTCCCACAAGAGCATGCAAGCCTTTTCATCTCTCCTTACGGTACAAGTAATAGTTTTTACTAATAACATTTGAAATATACTATCTCCCTTGTTTTTTATAAAAATCATTCTGTTTTTAATAACACCTTGTCGTAATTTAACACAAACAAAAACAACAGCAACACAGATATATTGGACGGATAAATAAAAGGTGAAAGGTAGTCCAAGAGTCAAAAAGCTAAACACTTCTTAACTTCACTTTTATAAATACTTTTTACCTTCTCCATATTCAAACCACTTTCTCCATCCTTTCTCTTCAAAAAACACTAAATTCCCTTATACATTTTTTCTTCCATACACAACTTTGAGTAAGAAATCTAGCAATGGAGCCACTTTACTTTGTAGCAAACATGATTTATCTAGTTTACCTCTTATGGAAAATTGCCAATTTTGTAAGTGTGTTTAGTTTTTTTTTTCCTCAAAAATTCATCAATTGCATGTTTAATTTTGTTCGAAATTTATTTTAATTTAATGTTTGCATGTCTAGTTTATTACATGTTTAATGTTGTTCAAAAATCATTTTGTTGGTTGCTAATTTTTTTGATCATTTAACCGAATTTAATCTCATATGGAAAATTGACAATTTTGTAAGTGTGTTTAGTTTATTTTTTTCCACAAAAATTCATCAATTGCATGTTTAATTTTGTTCGAAATTTATTTTAATTTAATGTTTGCATGTCTAGTTTATTACATGTTTAATGTTGTTCAAAAATCATTTTGTTGTTTGCTAATTTTTTTTGTTCAATTAACCGTATTTAATCTCATATGGAAAATTGCCAATTTTCTAAGTGTGTTTAGTTTATTTTTTTTTTTCCACAAAAATTCATCAATTGCATGTTTAATTTTGTTCGAAATTTATTTTAATTTAATGTTTGCATGTCTAGTTTATTACATGTTTATTGTTGTTCAACAATCATTTTGTTGTTGCTAATTTTTTTGTTGAATTAACCGAATTTAGTAAATTAAATTTTGTTTTTACTAAATTTTATTATTCGAACAAATATTTGATGAGTTGTTATAGTACAAAATAATTTTTTAGTTTTAATAAGTTCATGTTTCTCATAATTTTTAATTAATGTCAACAAGATTATTAAAACTTAAAATTTTTAATAATTACATTTTTTTGTGGTCAAAATTTGCTAATTTGCTAATTGTTGTTATTTGATAGACGATCAAGGTTGCAAGGGTGCTCAAGATTATGGTGGACCATATTTCCGGGCATCCACCGCCTCCACAACACGACGATCTTTTTAACGAGCTTTTCGGAAATTTCAACTTTTAGTAGCGTACTTAGACTATTAGGTTAACTTAGTTGTAATTTTCAAAATCTACAACTATTACTAATTAATCGGCTATTAAAGCTACCTCTTATGACTAATTTTTTGTAACAATATGAATGTCAATATTTTAATATTAATATTATTTAATTTCGTCTAAATCCCAAAATATAAATTGTGCATTTGTTACATTAATATTACTCGTACTTATAGAGAACATCATGTTAAGTACAATTTATTTTTATAACTGCCAATGGATTTGCCTCACTGTCAACTTGGTTACCTAAAGTGCCTCGAAATAGAGACTCCTATTGTCTGCAATGACACGGGTTCGATTCCAAAGTAGTGCATAAATAGCGTTCTATTTTTCGATTTGTTCTTTTTTTTCGTTTTTTAATTTTTCCTTTCAGTTTTATATTTTTTGTGTTTTAAAACACATGATTTTTTTTCATGCACAGCTTCTGAAGCACTCAAGTGAGAAGCACTCAAGTACATTGACATTTCCTTGACATGCAAAATCTGTCAACAAAAGTTCTGAAAAAAAAATCTGTAAACCTGTCAAACACACGTCTTCCATCCCTGCTCCCACACGTCTTCTTCTTTGAAAAAAAAAGTGTGTGTTCACACTATTTTTTTTTTTATATTCAAAACACAATATTTTATAAACTAAAAACTACTAAATATAAACCTTTATTATCTAACATAAAAATATACCTTGCAATATAAATAATAACTAGAAAAAAATACCTCAAACGTATTTTTTAAAACATTTTTTTTTAATATGAAACATAATGAATACAACATTGTTAACTCCGCCCAGAATTTAATCAACTTCATCGTCTACCTTCATCCAAATTGGATCCACAACTAGAAAAATTATCAAAAATACGTTAAATCAGAAGATCAACCACAATTAATCAAATAAAAACAACGTATTCAAGAAATTAACAAAACTAAATCAAATTAAACATCCGAAAATCAATGGTGAAGGCTCGAAAGAAATACCGCAAATTGGATTTTCTTCTTCTTATAAATCAAGGGTGAATGAAAATTTACAACAACAAACAAATCTAAGATTTCAGAATTGAGATCAAATTTTTGGCACTACTTTGTAAACATCGACCGAAAAAAAAGGAAAAAGAAATTGTTAGGGTTTGAATTTGAAATTCAAACCAGAAACCAAATTTTGGGGAAATTTTGGGATGACTCATACGATGACATGGCTACGATGATGTGGCTTGGACCAGTAGATGAGCATTGTATGCTTGGCCCACATACACACAATGTATATGTAGCCTTTGCGCACTCCTCTCTCTTACCTTATTTCTTTATTATTTTCTCTCTTCTTTTTTTATTATAATCTCTTACATACAATCATTTTTCTTACACCCAATCATTACAATTATACCAATACAAACCAAGATTCTAATTTTCTTAAAAACTCCCCACTTTCTGAAATGGATACATCAAAACGAAATGGAGGGAGTAGTTTGTAATTACTTTTCTGGAATTAGTATTACTTTTTTGCAGTTAAACAACAACAACGTGTATTTGCATGTCCAAATTGCCCATCAGGAACACAAATAGAAAGACCAGTAAGGTGGCCTGATCTTTGACATGGAATTTTGCAATCATTCTTTGTTTTGCATGAAATGTTTACAAAATCACAGTCTGAATCCAACCCCTCATTCGAAATTCCTGCATCGCATTTTAAGGAGGGATTAAAACAAAATACTTATACTACAAAGTACCATGTGCGTCTATATGTGTACTAGGAGTAACAAAGGGTATAATACTACATTGTTGATTTAAAGACATAGTCTTATAATATACAAGGTCAAATTTTAGACATGTCTTTAATTAGTGATGGATCATCTCAATCCCAAACCATGTAACCAATGTTAGAATATGCAAATATTTTGATATTGAAGAGTAATACACTTATGGCTAAATGCAATGTATATGATAAAGAAATTAGAAGAACACATGTACTTAGTAAGTTCTCAAAAGAGAGAAAGAAGTATGATGCATACCCGTTGCATGAATGAAGAAGATGAGAGACACACCAAACAAAAGAGTGAAGGCAATCTTTGAGGTGCATAAATACGTTGATGCCATTTTTAATTTGTCTTTTTTCTTACGTTACACTGTTATTGATGTAAATGGATTACAATTAAAAGTTCCATTATTTATATGTCTAAATACCAAGGATTTAGGAATAAAGATCATTATAAACTAGTAATCTCCCTTCCAAAGCAAGGGGAAGTCACAATTATTCTTTTCCGAACTTAGACAATTTTATGGAAGATTTTTAATGCACGGATACATAAAATTTGTAGCCGTTATAATAATAGGTGTAAATATTAGCCATTCAAATTTTTGAAAATCTTGTAATCATTATGATAATAATAGGTTTATCATAATGATTACATTTGTCAGTGGACATTTTTTATCATTTAATCTCTAATTATATGTTAGCCAAAATTATATATTTGATATTATTAAAGTACTAATTGAGATGAATCAAACAACACCCTGCATGTAAATATTAGCCATTCAAAATTTTGAAAATCCTAAGAGCTCATTTTACACAGAATAATACTAAGCAGAGCCGTCTCCAGCAATTTGGAGGCCCTGTGCTAAATACATATATGGGCCCTTATAAAAAAAAATACATAATTATTATATTAATATTGTTTTATTTATAGAAAATATAGAGTCAAATTAATAATATGGTTTAACGTTTTATGTGCGATGGTTTGATAAAATTGATGAAAAGGTTTGATGGACATGAAAAAAAGGGGGCAGGCAAAGAATCGAACCCTGGTCTCAACTATTACACTTATTAGTTCGTAGCAACTGGAACAAAGATTACATAATGGATAACAAAGCAGCTGTTAAATATATAATATTTGTTCTTGGTGTTTTAACCAACATAATTTTTTTTGGGGCCCTAAAATTTGGTGGCGCGGTGTTGTAGGTCCGGCTGGACCTCCCTCTAGCCGGCCCTGATACTAACGGACGGGGGTAAAAACACTATAAATAATGCATATATCAAACTCCCCCAAGCTAGATCTTTGCTTGTCCCTAAGCAAAGAAATCATCGATGAAAACATAAATCAAATTTACCTCAAACACATCTCAAAACAATGGATACGATTCAAGGTAAAATCCAACAAATATGCATCAATGTCAACTAATCAAATCCATTCGACCACTAATCTTCCCTAACAATCGTCACGCAGAGTAAACCACAAGTGCATATAGAATTCAAGACTAGTGCTTAAACACTCTTCACTCATTTATGTGGCGGGCAAAAGATGTACCCAATCACTCTAACTCCAACAATTTATGTGAACAATGCCCTCCCAAACTCACAACACTCGTGTGTTTAAAAGGACATGCACTCAACCAAACAGTCGACTCGGAATATGTCATGTCATAACTTGCATTGATAAACAACTACTTTCACCACTACTACAAAAAGAGGCTAAGAAACCACACCAAATAGGCCTAAGAAACAAAAAAATGTATGGTTTATATCTCAATGGTCTCTTTGCATAAGAAACCGTGATTTTGGTGTGGTTACTTATCTTTGATAAAAATAACCATACTTGTAACATATGTGGTCTCTTTGATATAGTTTTTATTCAAAATTTCAGAAGGAAAGTAACCATTTTTTCACAAAAAAAGTTTCTTTGATGAATGAAAAGTCACCATTATTATACGAAATCTGGTTTCTTTGAGCCATTATTTTTTCAAAAAATAATATTAATTCATGAAACACAGCAGAAGGATGTGAAAACCACCAACAACAACAGTCATGAAACAGGGACGGACAGAAAAAAAAAACCTCAATTAAAATAAAGTTCAAATTTTTAACAAAAATTATTATACTAGATTGATCCATCAATCTGTGCAATTACATAGTTATTTTTTAAAAAAATAAAATCCAATTACATAGTTGGACAGTGCAAATCAAATGCCAAAGCTATATCATTGTTCCTAAAAATAGATCAATTGGTTCCAAATCATTTAACTTCTACAATTTCAGCACTGGCCATCTTCTGGATCTTATTCATCACCGTTGGATTCTTCATATAATCCTGTGCAACCTTCGGGTTCTCCTGGACGAGGCCGACGGCGATGATGACGAAGGGCCAGTACCTAACACACTAACAGACCTGGATCGTTTAGGGGCCAACAACTGGCCCAAAGCTTGTATGGGCTTAAAAATATTACCAAAACTCAGACGAGCTAGATTAGCGAAAGGAGAGCGCATTTCATGTGCGGCGGAAGCTGCGGCGGAGGAATCATCATCGGAGATCACATAATCAACTCTCAAGAATCCTTTTTGGACCCTTCTAGAAACCACACAGCACCAACCAAGTGCCTTAACATCGCCGATCTTGTTGAAAACCAACAATAACAACGAATCTGGTATTCTATTGAAATTATCAATCCCATCTTCTTCTTTGTCGTCATCGCTATCATGAGAGTGATTCAATTTCTCAATCAACGACTCTGGGTGAATCCTCGGTTTCATACCCAAATCTGGTAACCTACCAAAACGATCAAACCCTTGTTCTTCGATGACGGCGTCCTCGTCGTTGACATCGTGAGAGTGATTCTTAGCCCTAGGTAGCAAGTACTTTTTATTCTTCTCACAAGACTTATCAAATAACCTATAAATTGAATCAAGCTTGTCGAAAATAAAAATATGTAGCGAGATGGTGGTTTTGCTATTGTTCTTAATTTTGTGCGTAAAGAAGAAGAGAAGGAGGAGTTTAGGGTTTAAAATAATGAAAATTATAAAGGTTAGGCAGTTTATTAAGAAGACCAATAACCCCATGAACTTGCGGTTACGACAATTAAGGAAAAAGATTTTACTTCAAAAATAGATTATTTCTAAGAATTCATTATTTCGAAAAAATCCTATAAAAGAATATAAAAATATTTATTTAACTTAATTTAGATATAAGATACCATATTTCTTGAATTTGTGGTTTCTTATTAATATTCCAAGAAACCATATTTCATAATTGTATGGTTTCTTTACCTAAGATACCTATTAAGCAACTTATTTGGTTTCTTATTTGTGGTTTCTTAGCCCTTTTTTGTAGTAGTTGCACATTAATGTGACTCTATGCACAAAGGTCGGAAGGTCTTCAAAGCTTGTAATGTAAGGCTTAGGTAAGGGTATGGTAATTTTGGATAAAAGTGTGAGATTAAAGTCTTAGCTATTGGGAGCCAAAATCCTAGTATATCCCATGATCAAAGATGAACAATGGCCACAACTCTCCCACTCAACATACGAGAATGCAACAAATAAACCAAACAATACTTTTTTCACCCTTTTTTCATCTATGAAACCGATCACTCATAAGAATATATAGAATTGCAACACTTGAGTGAAATTATACTTTAATTTTTTTTTGAAAGTAACAAATGCTTTTCTTTTTGCTCAATCGCTTTCTCTCTCATTTTTTTTCCTTAATGGAAACCTTCACATTTTCAATTCTTATCATATTTTTGCTCATTATTTTTTCAAATCACAACATAAGACAAGAAGAACTCCCTTATTTTTTTTTCAACCCCCAAATTATGCTCAAAATTAAGCATAGTGCAACTCCCTCGTCTCACTCACGAATAGCTCCTCCAAGCCAAGCTTGAGACTAGTAACCAATGGGGCTTAAATGGGCTTGTAATATGGCTAGTCACCGAATAAAAGGGCACAAGCACAACATGTGTAGTAAGAAGGGAACAAATGTATCTAAGATCGTTTGAAGGCTACCTAAATAGAAAAGATGCCTTCGTCCTCTTCAATGTGCATGTATATGAGTCATAAAACATTACCGACAGTTGTAAACTAATGTAACACCCCGACCTCTAATTCAATTATTTAATCATAATTAGCAGCGGAATTAACCTAATTCGGTCGGGACATTACCTGCCGTAACTCCCTCTTGGGAATTACAAGGCAAACATCAATCATAAGCTATTAAACTCCAAAATTAACCTAATAATCCTTTTTAATTCCTTAGTACAAGTACGTAACTTAATCCAGAATCTTTACTTAAACTTATAACAACTTAACATTAACTTAGGTGAACATTGTAATAGTGAAATCCTCGCCACTACTCGTTTTCGTGGTCCCCAGCAGTACCTAAAACAGAAAACAAAACGGTGAGCCGAAGACTCAGTAACGATTACCCTAGCATCGTAACATCATTTCAATTCATTTTATTTAATAACACAGGGAGAATAGAATATAGTAAAATATTTAATAAATCATCATTTCAGAAGCATCATCATTTCAGAAACATAATTTTAGAAACGTTATTTCAGAAACATCATTTCAGGAATATCATTTCAGAAACATTATTTCAGGAACATCATTTCATTAATCTTTTTCCTTTTAACAGTATTATTCTGGTCGTCAGGACTTAACAGGAAACATGGTAGGACGTCTCCTACGAACAGGGGAAGCCAGTGCTTCATAACAGGGGGAGTCAATGCTCCATAACAGGGGAAGCCAGTGCTTCATTTCAGGGGGAACGTTTGGTTCCATATCAGGGGAAGCCAATGCTTCTTATCAAGGGGAACCTTGGTTCCATATCAGGGGAAGTCAGTGCTTCTTATCAGGGGGAACCTTGGTTCCATATCAGGGGAAGCCAGTGCTTCTTATCAGGGGGAGCCTGGGCTCCATATCAGGGGAACTTGACCAGTTCTTACACTTTCATTTATCATGTTTACATTTCTTTTAATAGAACATTAATCAGGAAATCTCATTCATTCAGGGTGGTTCAAAAAAACCATTAAATCTCGTTATTTCATAAAATTATTTCTTTCAGTAATAATAATTCATTAAATCAATACTTTGCATAAAGCTGCATTATCATAAAACAATTCAATCAAATCATATTTGTATCCCGCAAATCATAAAACATCATTATAAAACATCAATCATTCATAACATCATTCGGACATAAATACATTTCGAAGGGATTGCGGGTACTAGCAATAACCGTTACCTCAATTCCACGATTTGACAGGCCTTTTTCCTTGGTTCGTTCGTCCTGAGCTCCGAGTCCGATTTCTTTCAAAGTATCAAATTATTGAATTAATTACTAAAACGATAAATTTCTTTAAAACTAATACGATTTTAAAATAATGAATATGTATTTTATAATTTCGAAATTAATGAAATATTATTTATTTCCAAAAATCTGTCAAACTATATTTTAAATCATTATTAATAATTTATTTTATTGAAATGTTTAAGTAACTATTTATTTTCATAAAACATTTAGATTGATAAATTTATAAATAATAATTTTATAGATAGTGAATTTTGAAATGATGAATTTAATAAAAATATGAATGTTTATAATTTCTTGAAAATATTATTAAACGAAATTTCAATCAAAACATATATATACATTTCTTAAATCGATTTACATGAAATGTTATTTAATTTCATGAATCAACGAAATATTATTTAAATCCAACTTTCAGCCCAAAATATAAACATTTAATTATCATTTAAAATCCTTATAATTAATATAAGAGAAAATAGAAACAATTAATTAGAGCTTAAATAAATAGTAAAACTCACTTTGAAAAGAATTTGGGCCAATTTGTTTTGGGCTTGGGCGTGGGAAATAAAGGAAACAAGGTTCCAATTTGGAACTTGTTTCATTCGAAAGGGAAGCACGAAAAAAGGGGAAGGGGGCACGAAGGAAACAGGGGAGGGAGGTTCAAAACAGAGGAAGGAGAGGAGATAGAGAAGGTGGGGCTGGGCTCGGGTTCTGGACGGCGCGGCAGCACCGGAACCGCGCCTGGGAGGCGGCGAAGGTGGTGGTTCGTGGTGGCAGAACACGGGGAAGGGAAAAAAAAGGTGGTCGTATAAGAGGAGGGGAAAGCAGGGGAGTTGAGCGTGGGTTGGGAATTTCTGGGCGGTGGCAGCGGCGGTTCGCCGGAGAATATAGGCGGAGGTTGGTTGATAACTGATGAGGGTGGTCGGAGTGTGGTAGTTGTGGTGTTGGTGGTGCGGCAGGAGAAAGGGAAGAGAGAGCAGGGGAGTGCGCGAGGAGGAGGAGGAGGACAATAAGGGGTGGATGATCGAGGTGGTGCTAGGCAGCAGGGTAAGTGGTGATTGACGGTGGTTTTGGTGGCGGCAGCCACCGATGGTGATGGTGGTTGCAACTGAAATTGAAATTGAAATTGGTTTGGTTATTGAAATTCAACTTGAAATTGGAGTTGATTGTATGAATAATTGGGGCAGATTTCTGCTCTAATTTATAGTTTTAAGTAGAGTGAAAGGGAAGCTAGAGCCCTTGGGGAGCAAGGCATGAATAAGGACTGAAATGAGGGAAGGGAGGAATGGAGAAATTTCTTCATTCTTGTACGTGAAGAGAAGGAAGAGAAGAGAAATGAAAATTGTGTCCCTTAGGGGTATTTCGGTCATTTCACGAAATTAGGCAAAATTTCTGAAATTCCATTGTTATATTTAGGAATTGACAAAAATAGAAATCCTTAATTTAAAACAAGTTTTGAAATAATTCTTTGTAAAATTATCGATAACATAAAATAAATTTAGTTTTCGAATAAATTAAGAATGTTCCGAAATTATTAAAAAATTCGAAATAAATAAGATTTTAAGCTCGTGAAATTAAATTATTAAAATCTAAAAAAAATAAAAATAAAGCGTGTAACGATATTAAAATTCAATCGCCATAAAACTTCGTTAATTAAAATAAAGTTTGAAATTAGGATTTAAAACGGTATTAATCTAAATAAAAATAATTTAGCATAATTAATCGAGCTTTAAAAATTCAGGGTATTACATTCTTACCCCCTTAGAAAAAGTTTCGTCCTCGAAACTTGAAAATTAGACGTATAAAATGATTGTTAAAAATCAAAAACATTCGATTAAAAGTATGATATTTATTTTAAAATCAAGATTTCACAATTTCATTCCAATTCCGACAATGTCTAGCTTTCATTCCGCCATCTTCTTTGATGACTCCGCTTCAACTCGAGACCTAGAATCGAAGAGTAAAGAATGCAAAAGGGGCAAAATTATATTGATCCTTAATCGTCATTAAGGTCAATTACATTCCGCCATCGTCTTTCGTATCTCCACTTTACTTCATAAAATAGGATCGAGGAGCAAAGAACATAAAAGGGGCAAACTTGTTAGCTTAGACTAGGCTCCCATTTTACTTTGTGATATCTTGTTTGAAAATATTTTCTACCGAAAATAGTAACTTTTAATGAAAAATTATAATTCTGAAAATATATGTGTATGTAATGAGAATAAATATTTATCTAACAACTAGAATACTCAAATAATTTGTAAAAGTCATTTGTTATATCAATCTCGTACTCTGAGCTCAGGAGAACTTCCATCGGAGACGGCTTCCGTGTATAACAATTAGATTACCCATATAATCAAGTCAGCATAAACATAATCCATATCATATAGACATAGTTCATAAATTGAAGATTTCATATTCAACATAACTACATAAGCATAACATTCCTAATCTTTTGATCTAACACATGAGCATGGTTGATTCATAACACGTTTACATAAACATCATGATTCATACATCATATCATTCTTAGGCGACTATTTGGAGATATCGCGTTTTCGTTTGCTCTTGCCTTCTTTGCTACCGGAATTCTTGTCGTCGACTTTCGTTATTCGATTTGTTTTGATTTCGATCTTCGATCTTTTCTCATGCGTCAAAAAACTTTGTTGACTACGCTCGTTGCGGGGGGTTCGAGTCCAATCACGTGACAGGAACTACATCATTAGACGTACGACTTCGTTACTTATCCTTAGTGTTTTAAGTCGACAAACCTTGGGTTTCGGCGGATAATTCTAATCCATCACACACGCCTTTATCAGAAACAATCTAGGTTCCAGAAACTTAGTTCAGACTACCTGGATTTACAGACTTGTCATTTCGTCGATTTCTTTTCTTAACTCCATTGCATTCCTCGATCATTCATAATTCTTTTCGAACTTCATAACATTCATTGATATTATCAACCTCATAGACAGACTAATTCTCGATAACTTATTTTGGTACGTTCCTCAAAGCTTTATATGCAACCTCAATTCCATATTTTCACCATAAATCATATTCTTGCATAACTTTTAAAAGTTTTAGCTTAGCTTCCTTAACATATTTGAAACGACACTCGGGTGCTTACAGAACAATCATTATAAAGGGTGCGGAATAGTAACTCAAACATCAATAATACTCACACGCTTTAAGCCTTGATTAACCTTGATTTACTCGGTGATTCATTACTTAAAATACAAACTCATCCTCTTTCGGTACTCTATCATTCAACCTTTATCGACAGACTAATTCTTGATAACTTATTTTGGGTAAAATTCCCAAGATATTATTCGTGTGTCAACTCAAATGGGTCTTTTATCATCACTCATGGGGTTCGTAACATTCATGTATAACTTCTTAGCTTCCTTAATAGAGGCATATCAATCCTTTTCAGATACTAGACTTGTGTACTTATAAACACCAAAACATTCATCGGAAAGATACCCCAAGAATCACTTTTATTCATAACTTTAACACTTTAAACTTCGAATAATCTTAACTTTATTAGTGATCAACCACAACCTTATGCTCGTTTGGTACTCCTAACGTTTATATTATCCTTGAAGATTTCACAACCATCAAAATTCCTCAAAACCATTCATATCCACAAAATCTTTGAGTTCGCACCGTGCTTAACTTAACTTCTTCTAAAATATAATGCTTAAACTTTGCTTAGTCTATCTAGGGTAGAAAACTCATAACATGACATGTGACAATAAACGTAAAATCAAGGGAAGTTCGATTCTAAAGCGAGAGAGAGCTAAATCAAAATAATATCAGCGTTGGCGTCATCTTTGTCCTTTATCATGTAAGCTCTTTCATATGTCGTGATTGTTAGGTTATGATACATATGACAATTCATAAATCATGCGAAAAAACCATAAAGCCAGGAAAGCATATTATATTCACATAATCATTTAGCATAGAATTGATGCATACATGTTGTAGCGTGCCTTCCCTAGCTGCGCCCGAACCGAACAAGAACAAGTCTTTAGGACTCCAAATGTCGTCCCTCCGTAGATAGTCCACAGTACGTCCGGATCCGCCTCAAGTTAGACCAACTAGAATCGCCCTTAAGGTTACTAGGAATTTCGGCTAGTGTTTGCAAGTGTATGGTTAATTTTATTTCAAAAACTTACCCTTTGAATACTTCAATCGTACCTGCAAATAATGACCCTAGGCCCTTATTTATAGAGGTATGGAAAAGGAACTGGAATCCTATTAGGATACTAATTAGTTAAACTAGAATCCTAGTAGGACTCTAACTAATTAATTTTACCCTTTTAGGATTAGGAATTTAATCATCAAACAAATCCTACACAATTTAGGTTTCGTATGTGAACACAAACTCTACACGAGCATGACCCACGAGCGTGCAGGCCATGCCCGCGCACAGCCCACACGGCCGCTCAGCCCACGCGAGCCGTAAGCCCACGCGAGCAGCAGCACAGCTCGCAGCCCATTGCTGCGCGCGCTGCGCGCGCTGCCATGGCCTGCTGGGCCTGACCTTGCGCTGGGCCTGGCGTGGCCTTGGCTGTTCGTGTGGCGCGCTTGGCTTGCTGGGCGATGGCCTGGCTTCGTGCTGGGCCCTCGTCCGGCAGGCCTCGTCCGATGCTTATTCGTACGATACGCTTCCGATTAAATTCCCGGTTCCGGAATTCATTTCCGATACGAACAATATTTATTATTTTCGATTCCGGAATTAATTTCCGTTTCGAACAAATATTTAATATTTCCGTTTCCGGAATTATTTTCCGATTCCGATAATATTTCCGATTCTGACAATATTTCCGTTTCCGACAATATTTCCGATTCCGGCAATATTTCCATTTCCGATAATATTTTCCGATACGTACCATGTTTCCGTTTCCGGCAACATCTACGATTTGGATAATATTTATATTTCCGATACGATCCATATTTCCGTTTCCGGCAATATCACCGTTTCCGGAGTATTCATTTCTTGCTTGTGACGATCTCAGCTCCCACTGAAACCAAGATCCGTCGATTCCGAATATCCATAGATAGAGTATTTAATGCCATTAAATACTTGATCCGTTTACGTACTATTTGTGTGACCCTACGGGTTCAGTCAAGAGTAAGTTGTGGATTAATATCATTAATTCCACTTGAACTGAAGCGGCCTCTAGCTAGGCATTCAGCTCACTTGATCTCACTGAATTATTAACTTGTTAATTAATATTGAACCGCACTTATTAGACTTAACATAGAATGTATACTTGGACCAAGGGCATTATTTCCTTCAGTGATCGTGTTGGATTATGATTAACCCTAGAATTGTTTGTTGTTTCGTTCATGATTGGTCGAGGTTGACGAAATGCTCTTTCCCTCCACGTATTCGTTCCTACACGACATTAGTTTCTTATTCGTCGGGGCATTGCAAAGTCTCCAATAGTTAATCCATCTTGTTGGTCCAATCTTCAAATTCCATCGAATTGGCTTGCCGTCATAGATTGGTGGATTCCAGGGCGAAATTTTCTCAAATAATGATGCATTTTCGTTCGATTTCGTTTTTCGAGAATATTTGACCGATTAAGTTGACATCGTACTTGCAGTTCCTAATCGTTTCATCATCTCCTCGTGGTCTTCTATAAATTGGTCGTCACAAGAATCATCATGGAAAACATCATTGTGGACGACGTCATCGTGAATATTGCGCTTGTTGTGAGCTTCGTTCGCGGCATCGTTAGTAACCTCGATAATCGATATTTCGCATAACATATTCAATCAGGAAAACATAAATAACATGAGAATAAACCCCTTTAATCCCGTGCGTTCATACGCTCTCACTCATTTCATTTTAACTTGACTTGATTTTAACATATTCTTTTTAACTCGTTCCTTAAAACTCTTTGCTTAATGCCTAATGAATTCTATTTCGTGCGAAACCCATAAGGTTTAGCACTTATGGTCCAGAACCTTGGCTCTGAATACCAAACTGTAACACCCCGACCTCTAATTCAATTATTTAATCATAATTAGCAGCGGAATTAACCTAATTCGGTCGGGACATTACCTGCCGTAACTCCCTCTTGGGAATTACAAGGCAACCATCAATCATAAGCTATTAACTCCAAAATTAACCTAATAATCCTTTTTAATTCCTTAGTACAAGTACGTAACTTAATCCAGAATCTTTACTTAAACTTGTTACAACTTAACATTAACGTAGGTGAACATTGTAATAGTGAAATCCTCGCCACTACTCTTTTCCGTGGTCCCCAGCAGTACCTAAAACAGAAAACAAAACGGTGAGCCGAAGACTCAGTAACGATTACCCTAGCATCGTAACATCATTTCAATTCATTTTATTTAATAACACAGGGAGAATAGAATATAGTAAAACATTTAATAAATCATCATTTCAAAAGCATCATCATTTCAGAAACATAATTTTAGAAACGTCATTTCAGAAACATCATTTCAGGAATATCATTTCAGAAACATTATTTCAGGAACATCATTTCATTAATCTTTTTCCTTTTAACAGTAGTATTCTGGTCGTCAGGACTTTACAGGAAACATGGTAGGACGTCTCCTACGAACAGGGGAAGCCAGTGCTTCATAACAGGGGGAGTTAATGCTCCATAACAGGGGAAGCCAGTACTTCATTTCAGGGGGAACCTTGGTTCCATATCAGGGGAAGCCAGTGCTTCTTATCAGGGGGAACCTTGGTTCCATATCAGGGGAAGCCAGTGCTTCTTATCATGGGGAACCTTGGTTCCATATCAGGGGAAGCCAGTGCTTCTTTTCAGGGGGAGCCTGGGCTCCATATCAGGGGAACTTGACCAGTTCTTACACTTTCATTTATCATGTTTACATTTATTTTAATAGAACATTAATCAGGAAATCTCATTCATTCAGGGTGGTTCAACAAAACCATTAAATCTCGTTATTTCATAAAATTATTTCTTTCAGTAATAATAATTCATTAAATCAATACTTTGCATAAAGCTGCATTATCATAAAACAATTCAATCAAATCATATTTGTATCCCGCAAATCATAAAACATCATTATAAAACATCAATCATTCATAACATCATTCAGACATAAATACATTTCGAAGGGATTGCGGGTACTAGCAATAACCGTTACCTCAATTCCACGATTTGACATGCCTTTTTCCTTGGTTCGTTCGTCCTGAGCTCCGAGTCCGATTTCTTTCAAAGTATCAAATTATTGAATTAATTACTAAAACGATAAATTTCTTTAAAACTAATACGATTTTAAAATAATGAATATGTATTTTATAATTTCGAAATTAATGAAATATTATTTATTTCCAAAAATCTGTCAAATTATATTTTAAATCATTATTAATAATTTATTTTATTGAAATGTTTAAGTAACTATTTATTTTCATAAAACATTTAGATTGATAAATTTATAAATAATAATTTTATAGATAGTGAATTTTGAAATGATGAATTTAATAAAAATATGAATGTTTATAATTTCTTGAAAATATTATTAAACGAAATTTCAATCAAAACATATATATACATTTCTTAAATCGATTTACATGAAATGTTATTTAATTTCATGAATCAACGAAATATTATTTAAATCCAACTTTTAGCCCAAAATATAAACATTTAATTATCATTTAAAATCCTTATAATTAATATAAGAGAAAATAGCAACAATTAATTAGAGCTTAAATAAATAGTAAAACTCACTTTGAAAAGAATTTGGGCCAATTTGTTTTGGGCTTGGGCGTGGGAAATAAAGGAAACAAGGTTCCAATTTGGAACCTGTTTCATTCGAAAGGGAAGCACGAAAAAAAAGGGGAAGGGGGCACGAAGGAAACAGGGGAGGGAGGTTCGAAACAGAGGAAGGAGAGGAGAGAGAGAAGGTGGGGCTGGGCTCGGGTTCTGGACGGCGCGGCAGCACCGGAACCGCGCCTGGGAGGCGGCGAAGGTGGTGGTTCGTGGTGGCAGAACACGGGGAAGGGAAAAAAAAGGTGGTCGTATAAGAGGAGGGGAAAGCAGGGGAGTTGAGCGTGGGTTGGGAATTTCTGGGCGGTGGCAGCGGCGGTTCGCCGGAGAATATAGGCGGAGGTTGGTTGATAACTGATGAGGGTGGTCGGAGTGTGGTAGTTGTGGTGTTGGTGGTGCGGCAGGAGAAAGGGAAGAGAGAGCAGGGGAGTGCGCGAGGAGGAGGAGGAGGACAATAAGGGGTGGATGATCGAGGTGGTGCTAGGCAGCAGGGTAAGTGGTGATTGACGGTGGTTTTGGTGGCGGCAGCCACCGATGGTGATGGTGGTTGCAACTGAAATTGAAATTGAAATTGGTTTGGTTATTGAAATTCAACTTGAAATTGGAGTTGATTGTATGAATAATTGGGGCAGATTTCTGCTCTAATTTATAGTTTTAAGTAGAGTGAAAGGGAAGCTAGAGCCCTTGGGGAGCAAGGCATGAATAAGGACTGAAATGAGGGAAGGAAGGAATGGAGAAATTTCTTCATTCTTGTACGTGAAGAGAAGGAAGAGAAGAGAAATAAAAATTGTGTCCCTTAGGGGTATTTCGGTCATTTCACAAAATTAGGCAAAATTTCTGAAATTCCATTGTTATATTTAGGAATTGACAAAAAATAGAAATCCTTAATTTAAAACAAGTTTTGAAATAATTCTTTGTAAAATTATCGATAACATAAAATAAATTTAGTTTTCGAATAAATTAAGAATGTTCCGAAATTATTAAAAAATTCGAAATAAATAAGATTTTAAGCACGTGAAATTAAATTATTAAAATCTAAAAAAAATAAAAATAAAGCGTGTAACGATATTAAAATTCAATCACCATAAAACTTCGTTAATTAAAATAAAGTTTGAAATTAGGATTTAAAACGGTTTTAAGCTAAATAAAAATAATTTAGCATAATTAATCGAGCTTTAAAAATTCGGGGTATTACAACTAATACTCAAAATCAATGACATACCAGGAAGCTATGACATATTCCTAACCAAATCAACTAGTGAAGCACCAAGTTCACAAATAGTTGGTCAAAGTTGACTCATGCTAAGGCACCAAAACAGTCGAATCTCAAATCATAGGCAACATATCCACATTATTCGTCATCAAATATCAAGAATCAAAACGTTTTTCAATCCAGGGGCACGGGGAAGCATGATTTAGTATTCATCGGAACATATTTTTGTGATTTTTTTTTCAAAGAAATAAATCTATCCTTAAAAGCAATTAAACACACCAAAGCAGTAAATAGAGTATAGACAGGGATGAAGAGAAAACATACCTAATATATAAATGGAAACAATGAACACCCCCCATGCTAAATCAGACAATGTCCTCATTGGCTTAGAGGGGTATGAAACCATCTCCAACTCATCCTTGGTGGCTCGGGCCACCATCATCCATATCATCTCCATGGCCACCGTGACTAGGGGTGTTCATCGGTCCAAACTCGGACCAGATCGAAGACCTAATTTTGATAATTCAAGACCCGAAGACCGGACCGATTATGCTTGGACCGAACCCGGACCGGACCGAAAAAATCGGTCCAAAACCCGGACCGGACCGGTTGTAGACCTATTTCTATATATTTTTTATTTTTTCTAAAAATTATGGTAAAAAAGAAAAAAAATATATATAAAGCCAATTGTTTAAGGCCTTTTATGGAAGCTAAAATAAAATATATCACAATATAGTAATATTTACAATATATTAAAGGAGAGAATTACATTTTTAAATAGAATATATATTTTTTTATTAAGGAAAAATCGGTCCGGTCCAAAATCGGGTTTTTGACCGGACCGGACCGGACCAGACCGAAGACTGAAAATTAATATTTCTCGACCCGAAGACCGGACCGATTGCCTTCGGTCCGGTCTGGGTCGGTCTGGTCCGGTCTATTTTTCGATCCGGACCAATTTTTGCACACCCTAACCGTGACCGCTAGGATCCTCTCCGTACCCCGGGAAATCAGAATGCCCGTAGTAGCTAGTGGGTGTGAAGGTACCCCTAGCTCCTGGAACTCCATATCCCTCCGGGGGATAGCCAAATCATGAAGGGTGTGGATGCTCCTGAGGCACCACTCCCTGCCTAGCAAAGTGGTCATAAATCGGGAACATGGCCCTCTGGTGATCACTCTCAAAGTGATCAAAATAGAAATCTAGCTGTCCATGCGCTGCTCTAAAGCTCCAAGTCCCTCCCGTGGAGCCGGGCTAGCACTAGATCTAGACTCTTTCTCCCTCTCCCGACGTCCTCCCATGCGGAAGTAAGTGCGAGGCTCGAGCTCAGGCTGTTGTGGCTGTTGTGGATGGGATAGGGGGTTGATGTTGTCACCCACGAAGATGTAGTGATGTTGGCCGGATGGAAACTTGGTGCGGCCCTCAAAATCAGGAAAGAGGAAAAGCATGTTCCTCTGAAACATCCAGTACATAGAACTAGGGCGAAGTAACTATTGCTCGGCGTATAGCCGGTGCAGTGATGCAAAATATGTCAAATCAAGCAAGTTACATCCCAGAGCCGACACATGGTTTGCCTCAACGAATCCCACGGTAGTTACGGCAATGTGGGTGATCAACCCACCAAGTATAATACTCGTGGTGTATCGGTGAATAGCCACCGACTTGAGGGGACTAGCTAGGTGATGGGCCAAATTCATTTTGTAGCTCCCCCATAAACATAACTACCTATTATTTCCAAGTCAGCACCCCTCACATTCTGAGGTTCCTCCCTCCCAAAGATAGTAAACCCCATGTACCGAAAGAAGGCAATGAGGACCGGGTGTTGCACATTAGAAGCATGCAAATGCTGTATACTAGCAGGTTAAAAATTTCCAGTCAACTTTCCCCACATATCAGTATTATTGTGGGCTTCTGCAAGGAATATACTATGCTTAACAGACATTCCAAAAATCCTACCAAAATCCCTAATATATATTTGAACATCTTGATTCATCAATCTAAAGAACACGCGTACTATGTCCTTATGTCCATTTTTATGCACCTCAAAGGAACTCAAAAACTCAACTTTTAACCTTTTGAAAGTTAATCTCATCATGCTATACATATGTTTTAAGCCAACACCATAAAACAATCTCTTAACATCATTTTCAATACCCATCACAACCAATGAGTTTTGACAAATAAAATGGGTTGGAATTACCTCCCTCCGTTTGAGGTAAGCGACCCGTTAGTTATGTTCCTCACTCGTGAGGATGATTTCCAGGAAGTCCAGGTCGGCCTCGATCTTTGGTGGTGGCGGTGCTTCGCTTGTGGAAGCTTCCTCCGACCTCCTTCGTGATGCTACACAAGATCTCTTAGCCCTTGAAGCCATTTGAAGTGGATGAATTTGTGAGTGTTGGAGTTAAGGTAGGATGTGTCCCTTCCTTAATCGCAAATGCCACTCCAACATAACGAGGGAAAACACACCCCTTGCCTCTTCAAAAAGGGTAGGGTACAAACTTTTCTACTCCCTCACAAATGTAGATCAAATCATTTCACATGATATAGACTCTTATTCTTCTTTCAAACTTACCCTATCTAATTGTTGAAATCAGGAAAGTCGGGAAACCGGGAAAGGAGGAAAGTGAAGAGGAAGAGTGAGAGTCAAAAGATAAATGCAACAATAATAAGGGTGAGATCGTCAGCACACAATTCTTAAGAGAATTCTGAATTTTTTGAAGAGGGATTAGAGGGTTATTGTGGGCATTTATCGAAAATATTAAGGGGCAACTTTTGATTTTTTTAAAGGGTAAAGATTATTAATCTCTTTCGATTCCCAAATCCAAATAATAGACCTGATCAACTATAGCCCAACTTGCTGGCTTGACACAATCCGACTCGATCGAAAAAGTGCGAGTTTGGGCACCCTCACACACAAATTTTAGACTAAAGCCTGAGTCCGACCCGAAAAGCCCGCACCAAATTAACGGATTTGGGCATGAACTTTGTATTAAGACCGGACCCGAATTTGAATCGCCTATACCAAATAATAATGTTATCTCTCTTTTAACATTTCTAAGAAGAGACTGAAATATAGAATCATTTTATAATTTTCGTTTATTTTTTCTCATATCTAAAACAGGCCCGGTCCTGAGAATTTAAGGGCCCTAGGCGAAGTTGGGAAAAAGGGCCCCCTTAATTAAAAAAAAGACCAAATTTTTTTCTTTCGCAATCAACATAATAAAAAAAAAAATCTAAATTTTCATTTGTGTGATCCAAATTCTCATTTGTATCTACCCTTTTCACCACAAATTTATCCATGGCCCCATACTGTGATTTCCTTATCTCTTCCTCTCTTTTTTCGTTTTGCATTTCCGGACAACATCTTAAATAAAATAAATAAAACAACAAGTAATAAATCAATTAATCAAAGATTCAAAGAACAATATATAGCACCTATAAATTGCAAATTTGGATAGAACATCCAAAAAAATAAATCTCCAAAATCCAATTGAGCATCGATTCCAATCTATAACAAAACGAATTGAAAACAAATTAACAATTAGAATTTTCATAATAAATTAAATTCCGAAATCCGAATTGAACACAAATTAACAATCATAATAATTAGAAACGGTTAGAATAATAATAACTAAAAGTCACTGTGAACAATTAGAAACGATTCCAATATGTTGTAATCTAATAATTAGAAACGGTTACGGTTTACAGATTAACAATTATATATTATTTTGAAAACAAATTAACAATTAGAATAATAATAACTAAAAATCATTGTCAATTCAACATCAAAATTTACAAATTGAAATTAAAAAAATTAGAATTGAAATTAAAAAATTAGAACTATTACAATTAATGCGAATAATTAAAATTTGAGGTTGCAAGCTAGAAATTAAAAAAATTAGAACTGAAATTAAAAGAATTGGAATTACATTACAATTTGAGAGGCTGACTGAATCTCTGAATCTGCCGCACCAGTGCACCGCCTCTGCCGCGCCACCTCTTCCACTTCGCGTTGCGCCGCCGGCCTTCTCCACCTTGGCCGCTTGGCGTTCCACCGGCCGCCGCCGCGAGACTAGAGAAAAAAAAAAGGAAATTTGATAGAAACAACCATTAACAGAATCAACAGAAATAAGAGAGGGATGAAGTATTGAGGATGGATGACTAATTAGAAAAGCTTAAAAATATTTCCGTTGCCATGGTTATAATTAGAAAAGCTTAAAAATTGAAAGTTTGAAACTAGGGAATTGGAGAAGAAAATGTGAATCAATTATTCAATTAATTGATTCGATTTAAGAACTATTGGAAATATTGAACGAATTCAACGAATTTGATGAATAAAAGAAGGAAGAAGTTCAGAAAATAGAAAAGAGGGAGGTATTTGAGCAGGCAGAAGAAATTTTTGGAAAAATGTTATGTGATTTTAGCATTGGAAAGTGTAATTGATATTTTGGTGGTATTCTGTGGGTCTTCTGTGATTTTTTTCCTTTTACATTGCACTAAATATAGCAACCTAATAACTAATTTTTTTTTCCAGGGCCCCTTTTGGCTTGGGCCCTAGGCGGTCGCACTCCCAGCCTACCCCTAGGTCCGGGCCTGATCTAAAACACGGGCAAAAAATATGAAGCTTCACAGATTATAAAAAAAAAGATAAAAACTTAAAGGATTTTTTGTCATTTACCACCTCAAAAAAACCCAAATTTTTGTTTTACCACCTAGAAATCTCAAAGTTTTAAATAACCATCTAAATAATTACATAATTTTTTTTCCACCACCTAATAACAGACCACTTCCAACTTGTTAAGTGGGGCCCACTTCCAACTTGTTCTTCCCTAATTACTCCCATAAGCACCAATTGCTCTAACACTAATAGATACCAGTTCGTTGTTTGATTCACAAAGAGAAACAATGAACTACAATTGATATAATATTCACCCAGAACATGCAATTCAATTCTATAGACAATAAAATCAAATTATTATTCAAAAGACCAATTGAGGTTGGCATGAGTGGTTAAGGACCTCTTGCTCCTTAACCAAGGTCTCGGGTTCAAGCCTTGGGAATGGTTCTCAATTGGGAGGGATGCTGCACATCGAGGTACCCATGCAAATTCTCACGGGAGATTACCTCGCCAAAGGCGGTGGGAACTCCTCGTAGTAGAACCAACAAAAAAAATTATTATTCAAAATAAGTCAACTTTTACATTACCTGACAACCAATTCAACAATAATAAATCAGCAATATAAATCCTTATTAATGGCGAGCGAATTGAAGAATAATCAGCAATAGACTTCTTTGAGAGCTTAAATGGCAGAACATGGAGGATGATTAAGAGGAACGGTGAAGTGGTTCAACGGTTGGAAAGGGTTCAGCTTTATTACCCCCGAATTCGATCAACAACCCTGCGATGATCTCTTTGTCCATCAAACTTCCATCAAATTCGATGGATTTCAGACTCTTTACGACAGTCAAAGGGTGGGTTTCAGGTGGAGGTCGCCGAAGATGGAAGAAACAGAGCTACCGATGTGGTCCCTTTAGGAAGAAACCGCCGCACTACTTCCACTGGGGCCGTGGAGGGTTATAACTGTGGCCAAATTGGTCATTTTGCTAAGGATTGTTATGTTGCTCCTGCTGATGGAGGAAGGGGTAAGGGATTCAGTGGCTCCCACGACGCCGGAGGGAGATTTGGATGGGGGCATCGTGGTGGTGGTGGTGGTGGGAGGAGAGGGGGATACTATGGTGGTGGACGTCGTGGTGGTGGTGGGGGTGGTAGTGGTAGAGGAAGAGTGGACTGCTTCAATTGTGGAGAGGAAGGTCACTTTGCCACGGATTGTCCCAACTGATCCTTATTGTATAATCTCCTTTCTTGTTCGGTTTTTGCAAGCTTCTTACTCTGCTTCCTTCTTCACCCCAACAAAATCACACAAAAAAACCTAGAAAAAAAAATGGAGACAGAGACCTGGAATTTCCAGTCATCTACCTCTTGACAGTACTCCCTCTTTCTCTCTCCTCCTTCCATCTCGGTGGTCACTCCATCTCTACTCCTTTAACAGTTCAACCCCGACCCTCTTTCTTCCCATCCAAACACCTCCTTATCTCATTTCTTCATCATTGCTCTTCTCCCCATTAAAGTTTGTGGTAAAAATATCCTCTTCTTCTCTTGAACATATGATGAAGACGGTTAAAGAACTCGGTTGAAGAAGAGTTGAAGTGAAACCAATGCATTATCCGTGAAAGTGGGGCTTACTTCACTGAATTGTTAACGGATCTGTTAACAGGTGGTGAAAAAAAATTATGTAGTTTTTTAGGTGATAATTTAAAACTTTAAGATTTTTAGGTGGTAAAATAAGAATTTGGGTTTTTTTTTAGGTGATAAATGACAAAAAATTCAAACTTAAATTCACATTAGAAAAAAAAAAACATAACCGTACGTAGTACGAGTTTAAACCTAGTATGCTTTATCACGGGCATTAACTTGAAGTAAAATAATGGAGGGAGTAATATAAAAAAAATGCCAAAAATATTTGAATTATTCCAGTTTCCGACCTGTTTTCGCCTGTCATTCGCTGATTACCTCTTTTTCTCTCCTGCTCGGCGAGCCTGACGGTGGTGTAAGCAACCTCCCAACACCGCACTGCCACATACTTTTCTCACTCCTTAAAAGCCTCCTGATTCTCTTACTGCAACAACAATGAGTGTGATCGACATTCTTACAAGAGTAGATGCGATCTGCCAGAAATACGACAAATACGACGTCGAAAAGCAGCGAGATTCCAATGTCTCCGGCGACGATGCCTTCGCTCGCCTCTACTCCTCGGTCGAATCCGACATAGAAACCGCCCATCAGGTCTCCCTCTCTCTCTCATACTTTTCTTGATTTAGGGTTACTCTAGATTGTATTAATTGTTGTTTAATCGGGGAAATATTTGTGCAGAAAGCTGAAACGGCAGCAAATGAAACGAATAGGGCATCGGTTGTGGCGTTGAATGCTGAGATTCGTCGAATTAAAGGTCGATTACTTGAAGAAGTGCCCAAATTGCAGCGATTGGCTCAAAAAAGGGTGTGTTAATATTCTCAATTTTGTTTTGTGATACCACTGAACTTGATTTTACTTCAGCATTTAATTGATTTGTGCCCAATTTCCCCTAATTTTACCGGATCTGTATCAATATGAAGCGCTGAAATGTCGGTAGTTGCTATTGGCGGATACGGTAGAATAAGTCTGACATAATGATATTCATGATTGCAATTTATATCTTAAATAGAAAGAAGAAGATATGTGCTATTTTATTTGTAGGTTGAACTGTTATTTTGACATAAGTCTTGCTGCTTTTTAGTTGTGACCTGCTTTCGAGCCCTGTTAATATACTGGCGAAGATTTCGGATAATGTGTGTGATGATTAGTCATTTCGGATTGAATGGTGAAAGCCATCAAATTTTGATTTTTAGTCAAAGACATTGTGTCTCTGGCTGTTTGTCTTGCATTTTTTTGTTTTTAGAGTATTTATTTTTGATAACTGCAGGTGAAAGGTCTTTCAATTGAGGAACTTGCGGTTCGTAATGATTTGGTCCTTGCTTTGCCTGATAGAATTCAGTCAATACCAGATGGAACCCCTGCACCTAAAAAGAACGGGGGTTGGACATCTGGGTGGAATTCTTCAGCCACTCGCCAGGAGATAAAATTTGATTCAGGTGTGTGTTAGAGTGACATTTTGGAGAATAAGTCTATTTTCGTCAATTTTAAGGTTGACGCGTGAAAGACTGAAAGTGTTGGCATTATTATAACTTTTTGTGTTTTGTTCCCTGTTAATGCTAGATGGACGATTTGATGATGAGTATCTACAGGAGACAGAACAGTCGAGCCAATTTAAGCAAGAGTATGAAATGAGAAAAATTAAGCAGGTGAATTTGTGGGAAGCCTTTATTTCTAAACATTCAGCGGGAATTTGTGTTATTTGACTTCCTTTTTGCATGTTCCTCGTGATTCCATCCTTGCTTTATGGTGATTTTCTTATTTTGTTAGGATCAAGGTCTAGATGTGATAGCAGAAGGTTTGGACACTTTGAAAAACATGGCCCATGATATGAATGAGGTTTTTCTTCTTTTTGCATATCCCTTTTGATGAATTTTAGATATGTCTTCTGTTTTGATGATGCTGTTGTCTTGACTTATTGCCAAATGCAGGAGATGGATAGGCAAGTTCCTTTAATGGATGAGATTGACACCAAGGTGAGTAACTTCTGTTGTTTTGATGAATTTAACAACTGCAGCCAATTGTTTTATTACCCCAGAGCTTACTCTCTCTGATTTTTACAGGTGGACAAGGCAACTTCTGATCTCAAGAATACGAATGTCAGACTCAAGGACACAGTGACACAGGTTACTAGATTACAACATTATATTTAACCTGTTAGATTTATATCCTTCTTGGCTTATAATTTTCTTTTTCTGTTAGTAACCTGATTATTGTTGTTCATTTTCAGCTGAGATCGAGTCGAAACTTCTGCATCGATATCGTTCTCTTGTGTATAATTCTTGGGATTGCTGCATATTTGTACAAGTAAGATCCTCAATTACTCTTGTTCAGTATTTGAAAGTACGTTGGATGATAGTTTAAGCTCCTCTCTTGCTCAAAATTTAGGTAAAAGGAGGAATTGTTGAATGGTGCCTTTTAATGTTGAATCATGATTGCATACAAACTAGAGGAATCGTTGAGCTTTGCTTTTGTTATTGACATATGATACCTCGGTTCAAAGTAATAGACCACATTTTTTGTTTGTGCTCAAGGCTTGTTAAGCTCAACCGAGCTGCAATGTGAAAATACATTGCAAGATTTGGCGTATAAACTACTCTTGCAAAACTATCGTTTTATAGTTTTTATAAAATTTAGCAATGGAAGATAATGATAAAAATGTTTGACTATAAAATTTAATGTAGCCTATCTTATAAGGGAAATTTTTCCATTTTTAGGTACTGTAAATCTGTAATGGATACCCAAAGAGAGGTTCCATGGGAAAAGACTGTCGGGTGTTTGGGGGAAAAAAGAGAGGTTTGACTAGTCCAAACCTTTAATGGGATTGTTTGGTTGGGAGAGGATTGGAAGAGGGGTTTGAGTCTAAAAAGCTAATTTAAAAAAGCTAGTAAAAGGATCTTTTTGGTGAGAGAGGTTTGTTACGCTTAAGGGGAAATGACTTATGAATATTTTTTCATATTTACTAGCCTTTTACCAAAGGTTATCAAAATATTTTCCCAATGATAAAAGTATGTTAATGTCTTTATTAGTCATTGTACTTAATAAATCAACTTAGCTAACAAATATATACCAAACACAAACAACTAGTCCAATCAGCTAATATCTAACAACCAATGCAAACCCATTCAGTCAAAAGGAAGAAGATGAGAATTAGAATATATGTAGCTGTAGGGGAGGAGGAAAATTGTTATTTTACTTTTAGTTTGTTAGATGGAGAAAATCAAGCCTCTTGAAATATATTTAAATTCTATGATTTCCCGCGGTTAGAGAAAATTTCAGGTTGATGACCTTATCTTGTATGACCTGAGTTACTCATTATTAATATATTTCTTATCTTAGAGAAAATGGAGCATTTCTTTTTCTCTAACTAGTTGCTCCGAAATCTTTATTTATAAGTAACAGAAATGGTCCAGCATGGATCTTGTGTGTGACAGTGTCTGAAAAGGAAAAGTTGTTATTATCATTAGTATTACCCTTAAGAAGTCAAGGCTATTTGATTGCCTTTACCATATTCTCTATAACTTTTCTGTTAAGATCTGGATACTTGAAGCAGAAATTAAGAGAACGAAGCGGAAGACAGTTGATTGATTAGCCATTTTTCTGATTATCTCAATCATCCGAGAGACTTGAAACCTCCAAAACTAAATGAGGCAAACTAAAATGTAAAGATTCAAATTTCTGGATAATTTTCATCCTAGTTATACAAGCCATAGGTACCTCGATTCCCTCCCTCCTCTTAACTAATCTTAAGCCCTCTTCCTCAAGTAACTTACAACAAATATAGCAATCCCTGCAAGACCATTTTCCTTTTGGCATGTTGCTTAGCCTTTTCTATCTGATACTCTCTATAAGCCAGATTCCAACACTCTGCTTTGGTTTTTCTTTCCCTTCATCTTGTTTATTTAGAATATGACTGTGTAAATCAGGAAGAATGATGCAAGTCAAGAATTTAAGGAAGAAGGTCATGTTTAGAAAAGTCAATGGATCATTTTGTATCTAGAAACTCAATATAATGTTATCGTCCTCTGTTTAATCCATGAAGCACATTCCTTTCTTTATGTTGTAAAGTACAAGAAAAATTTCTCTTTTTGGAATTCCTATAAAGTACCAAAGTTACCCCATGTGGTGACAAAAACCCACTACACTCTTCTTTCTTAATCACACGGCTTGTTGACCCTTTTACACTCTCTCATTTACCCTAAAACTTTTTGCGATATGAGATGCTGCACATATTAAAAGTTATAGGAAGTGTTGATTATTATTTTAGTTTGTCCCAAAGTGCTGTCCTTCAAGTTAATAGATGCTTGTTTATTTAATTAATTTTCTGATTTTCTCTATTCTCATCATGCTATAGTATCGTACTAGCAGTTAGTTTTTAACTCTCCATAAAAATAAAAATAAAAAGCAGTTAGCTTCTAACTTGCGGTCTACTAATTAAATAATACTTCGTATATAGACAAAAGCTTTTGGATGGAGGAAGCATGAGGCTGTATAGAAGTATTTGCTATGAATTAACATTGCTAAACATCATTAATGGGAGAAAATCAAGGAAGAAGTAGATGATTTGATTAATAAACTGAAATTACAGAAAATGCAAATGATATTCAGGCTTTCGAGAGGATTGTGTCTCTCCCAATGAACACTTCTAAAAGCTAAACCAAATACTCATCAATATTCAACATATTTTCCCCTCTCTCTAATATTCTATATATATATAGAGCTTTTCCTCTACAAACTACCTATCTTCCTCTTCAGCCTACTAGCTAGTTTATTATAATTCTATTACCTAATATGCCCCTCCTTTTAAATACTGATGCTTAGCAGTATTATGTAAACTATTAGTTGTATACTGTATTTATGATTATTAAGAAACTTGTATGAGTTTTCCTACATAGTTCCCTTTGTGTTTACGTTTTAATTGTTGTATATCTCTGCCTTTAGAAAATTTTGAAAAGTTACTCTCAAAGAAAGTTAGACATTCTTAGTGCAACAAGTTCCTTGAATGTGCAATTTAGGACATTTAAAACTTAGTTGTCAAGGTAATGTTATACGAAGAAGTTTATATTTTGAAAATTTTCCCTGCAAATGTGCTTCGCCTTTTTCTTCCTCTGTTTTTGCTCTTCCTGTTTCGTTATCAAGGATTTTTAAGCTTGATGATTAAGGTCACTGTTTGGATTTTTAAGCTTAATGTAAAGGGTTTCTAAGCTTGATTACCTTAATATTAAAGCTTGTTGCTTTGTTCTTAAAATACATCTTAATGGAACTTTTTACATCATATTAGCGGCAAGGACATTGCTTATAACTTTCCTTAAGTTACTTAAATGGAACAGCGTCGAATTTTAACAAGGTGAGGATACAACTTAGAAAATGAAAACGCGCATAATACTACTCCTTGCGTCCACAAATAATCTCCGTGGTTGGGTTTGGACATGCATATTAAAAGATTTAATAGGGTGGGGTAGTTTTTTTGGTTGATAGTGGGGAAATAAGAATAAACAAATTGAAAGATGCGCTCTTCGTCCCTAAAAGATCATTTGCCCCAAATGCTTTTCTGTACTTTTTGAAGAGTTAGGCAAAATAACAAGTGGGTTGGTAGATTTGTTTTCTCATGCCAAGAATGGTATTAGGCGAACTCAAAGAAGCAGACCGAAAAGGAAAATAGGGGGCAATCTTTAAGGGACGGGACGGAGGGAGTAGTGGGTAAGAGAAATATGTGGCATAAAATATGGAGTGAATGTGAGAGAAAGAGTTAGTGGAGGGGTTACATCACATGGGCTGAGTGGGTGAAATTTCCATTTTAAGTAACATGAAGAATTTTATAGACATCCCGAAAAAGAATACAGGCTGATTAGTGGGAACGGAGGGAGTAAATAGAAAAATCGTAGTTTATTTATTTTTGTTCATGTGTATGCATGTATTGGGGTTGTGAATGAAGTTAAGTGAACATTTCCATTCTCTCATTCTAACTATAGAAGACCTTGAAATATGGGCTAATTATTCTCACATGCCCCCTTTTAGTTTCATTACCCTATTTTCAATAGGGAATTCCCTCTCCCATAATTTATCTTCAGTTTACAAATAAAAATCTTATATAGTCAAGCTGTTATAGCCTTTTTAGGAAATGATGATGATATGCTACGGTTAGTAATTGATGTAGAACTGAGTTATCCCCTCTTTTCTTCATACCCCTTTCTACAATTATCTTTGTTCACCTGCGGGCATTCCTCTTTCCCTTCTGTTGTCTGTGTAGGGGTACATCCAAACTTCATTGCTTATATTTCAAAATAAATACTGATGGATTATACTATTGTGGTTATGATTTGTATTTTCTGTTCAACAGTTGCTTTTATCTATTTCTGCGGATGCTTTACTAATAGAAGCTTATTGTTTTGCAGTGTGTTGAAGAAGTAAATGAACGATAAGAGGAGCTTACTGCCATTTGACTGGTTTGGTATTGTCTTGTCTGTTAGTGTTTAAAGGTGTGAGTTGTCGGTGTGTTTCTCTTCATGTCTTTTATATACCTTAGTTCGTTCTTGAAACATGAATGTGCCATTCATACCAACACTTCATGCACATTTGTCCTTGTATCATATAGCCATTTGTTAATGTTTTAATTTATTTTCATTTTATTGAAGGTTATTATAGTTTCTCTTTTCATGCCACGAAATTTGTTTGGTAGAATGAATCTGTAGCAAACCCATCAGGATGAAATAGAGGGAGGACTCCTTGGCCAACCAAGTGACTTTTAGTGAGTAGTCAGTTCCTCATTACACTTGTTTTTCAGGACAGGGAGATTTATTGGAATGCCATTGCTAATCTCAAAGCAGTTAAATGTCTTGAATCTGTTTATCACAAATTTTGATCACTTACTGGTTACTAGTCGGACAAATTTGTTCATTCACCTTAAAGTAAAGTAAGCTTAAGGAAGCATAAATAGGGCTAAGAAGGTCAGTTATAAGTTCAAATAAAGGCTATGAAGTTGAATTTATCTCTATAAAAAAAGTTAAGACAAATACACAGTGGTCTAGATAAGGCCCAACAGGTTCTAAGTTCAGTGAAGGGGAAGAAAGGTGAAGAGAACAAACCCATATAAGGTTAGCTGCCTTGTATTTGCTGCTGGAACATATTTTGCTGCCCCTACAGAATGTTAAACATAGACTGATGTCCAAGCAAAATCGGCCATTCTTGCAATTTAAAGTTCATTTTTATAGTTTATATGGTCTCTGTGGGTCAGGGATGGAACATATCCACCAGGAACGAGGCAACATCTCTTGGTGCTTGAATAACCTTTATTGTAGAAGGATCTCCTAACGGCTCGTTTGGTATGAGAAGGGGATAGGGATAGGGATAGGGACAAAGATAGGGATAAGGATAAGGAATTTGACATAGGGAATTCATTAAGTTTATCCTTATCTCTTGTTTGGCATGGTATGGGAATGTGTTGGGAATTGTTGGATAGAATAGAAAACAAAATAATAAACTTACAATAATACCCTTCTAATTGTACATTTGTTTTTTTTATGGAGGATATAATTGTCTTTTCACAATTAAATGAGAAATCCCCATTCTTGACAGGTCGGGTTCGGGTTGGTTTTCGGGTCGGGTTCGGGTCGGTTTTCGGGTCGGGTCGATTTTTGACAGGTCTACCCTGCCCCCCCCCCCCCCTAGGTACAAGATTAGTGGGATAAGGAGGCATTTAATCTTTATCCCTATCCCTCGTAAATTGCCAATTCCTTATAAACAAACAATGGATAGTAGTAAGTAGGGATAAGAAATCATTATCCCTCCTCTTTATCCCTCTAAACAAACGAGCCGTAAGAGTTTAGTCTTTGGACATGTAAAAGGTTGCTCATCTTTCTTGATTTTCACTTGTGCTGGGGTCTATCAATAACGTTTATTTGCAGCTTTCCTTGTTTACCCTTCTGGGTAGAGGGGGGGTGTGTTCTTTAATTCTTTTAGGGTCGGATTTATGAGATTTTGTCTCAAGTTATTGAAGCACAAATATCTATTACTATATACTAAAAGAGACACTAGGAATGATACGTGTCAATTCCTGGTGCGATTTTTTTCCGCCAAAAATCACTTTTCCAAAAAAGTGTATTTGTTTTGATTTTATTTTTATTCTCTACCTTTTTTTATATAAACTATTTATGTATAGAAACAAAATTTAGTTTATAAATTATGGCAATAATATATACGACGTAATAATAATTATTCTAAATGGGGAATATTTTAGTCAAATCGCTATATTAATAATGGAAAATATATCACTCAATATTTTGGTCAAATTACATATTAGCATTTTAAATATGCATATTAGATGAATAAATTTATACGAGTATGTTAAAAATGTTATAACTAAGCAATAGTTTGGGAGATATTCAGTTAAATATTTTGTGAAAAAAGAATGATCAAAATCCGTGCGTGCACGGGATCTAATCTAGTATATTATTAAAGCAGAGTAGTGAGGAATGTAAGGGTTCTAAAATTCAAATCCTCACCTTTCATGCTTCGTTATTTAAGGAAATTTAGGAAATAAAAAAATTAACAAATCAGCAAAATCACCCCACACACAATTAATGGGGAGACTAAATTGGAAATAACAATAATAAAGGGTAATTAATGGACATGAAAGAATAAGGAAATAATTTACATCAATTATTCACTTTCAAGTTTCATGACAAATCTATGGTACAAAATGAAAACGTTACATATTTTAGTTTCTATAAAAATAAAATAACATATTTTAGCCATGGAAGATCAAATTCTACATAGTTACACAATATGAAATAAAAATCAAACTACTATAACTTTGGCATAATTATACATTAAAAATCAAATTACACAAAATTACTTCTAAGCCTACATGCACAATTGTACATATTTCAACAACTTTACATTTTCCACTTGCTCCTATATTTTACTTTCTCTACTATTGTAATATGCATGTCTATATTATACCAAATTTCATGCCATTCTAATTAAATTAAACCAGCAAACTCCAACAAAAAGGGGGGAAAAAATTAACACATAAGAATATGAAGAAAAAATATATTAACTGAGGATTAGATCAATTAAAAATAAATTTACAACTATAGAAAAACAAAATAAGAGGAACTAGATATGAGAAGTAGTTAATCTAGAGAAATGACGTTTTCGCAAGTCACCTTTTCAACCATCAAAGCGTAATTGAAACATACCCTTAGAGTTTTGTTTTTTTTTTTTTAAATTTTTTTTAAGGGAATACCTTAGTTTACCAAATATAAAAATATATGCAATTACACAAGTCAACAAACCTATTAATTTTGTTGGCGAAAGGACGGGTAATTGTGTATAGATTGTTGAAGATTGAAAGAGAAATCTTAGAAAGAGGAGAAATAATGAAGTTTATGTTTAATAATTTGAGTTAGATGTCTTTTGACTAACCTTCTTATACCACTATACCACATAGATTTTTTAACACATGAAAAGATGCTTATATTAACAAAACATTAAGGTAGGTTCGATACAAAACCAGCTTCCCTTATGGTCAAGCAAATAACGATAAGATCATACCTCCCTTCTACAAAATATCCCAATAACCTAGATAAATCTTGAGGCCAAAAAAAATCTTGGTTATCTATATAAGCCAAAAGATGAAACACTACTAAGGCACTTGGGAGAATTGATTGTTGGTGATTTCTACGTCTTCCATTTCAACAACGGTAATCAAATTATCCATTGTTGAAACCGCTAACAATAAAAGGAGTAAAATTCGTTGCCTTCGAAGAAGAGCCTTCTGCCACATTCGAGTCTTTTGAAACCTGAATGACCTCCTAACTATCGTACCAAAAACTATCTGAGATGCATTTGAAGTAGTTGCCACTTTGTTGATCATGCAACTCTTGCCTCTGCTTCCTTTTTAATTTTGTTAAATGGTACATTATTCTCGAAGAAATATTTAAGCCTAATTAAAACATGATCATTAATATCATACTCAACTAAATATTAGTAAATCTGCCTTAGTTTGGGATGAAGGGATTATAATAATGTGTGATTGATATGATTAGAAAAATAACATACTCCATTCATATATAATAAATGGTGCACTTGACCGGCATAAAGTTTAAAGAAAGCGAGTTAATTTTATTAAAATAAAAATACAAGTGGGTAAGTGAGGGTATTAAGGTATTCAAATAATGTAAAAGGTAATGAGAAATAAAATGAAGGTATTCAAGTCCCTTTTGTCAAATCGCCATTTCAGAGATAAAGCTCGAAAATTCAATTTTTTTTATTGGCATTCATGTTTATGGGCGGTAGAAATAATTGACAACATTGTTAATGACAGTAGATGCCTCTATGTCTTCCGCATAAGGGGTAGTAATCATCATAAAATCGGGTCTTTAATCCCATAGTCAAAGAACTTGCTAAAATTAGCGTAATTGTACGTACATTTATGACATTAATAATGAGGTACCAAATCGCATGCATGTGATAGATTGTTCTGAATCTTCTATGATAAGCCCCATAACCCTAAATAGAAGGACTACAAAAATGCTTGAAAGAGTAAATCATATGTTAATTGCGATGTTTCGGAATGCTCGAACCATGTTGTGTGACCAATGTGAATAACGAGATTTGCGGATTAGGATAATTCGGACTAGAGAAGGTAGGCAATTTTTATTTTTTTGATAAGGTAAGAAGAATAGTACATTAGGAGCCCCTCCGCACGAGGGATACTCCTAAGTAATATCTAAAATGGAAAGTAAATGGGGACTATTACACGAGTCAATACACATAGTATTGCTAATTAAGTGACCAACATTTGCTATCCAATCTGCTGCTCGATGGGCTTCTCGGCAAATATGCATTATATCCCAATTGTCGAAGAACTTGAGAATGTCTTGTATATATTGAATGACGAAATGGAGCTTCCACGGGATTCTCTAAGTTCCTTCTACTGCGTTGATGACCATCAAGTTGTCTCCTTCAATGTTTAGATTCTTAATGTTAAGCTTTTTTGCTTCTTGAAGTCCTTTGTGAAGTGCACAAGCTTCTGCCATGAAAGCTTGTGTAATGCCTAGATTGTAAGTCTGAATGCTGATTGGGGCACCGTTGTTGTCGCGAATAATGAAACCAACAATTGCTGAAGAAGATTTGCAGGATCCGTCAAAGTTGAGTTTGAAAGTACCCTGAGGAGGGGGGTACCAACGAACTAGAATAGGAGTATTGTGAGTAACAGTTGTGCGAGTGTGTGAAGTGAGACGGGTACCCTTAAGTTGATGCAGGTCGACATTAGTTCGAAACTTCCATTCTTTGAAGGCTATACTTGCTTTAAAGAAGACTCGAAAAGCATTAAAAATACTATTATTAAAAATACGTAATTTCTCTCTTTAAAGAAGGTAGGCAACATGTTCACACTTTTTTAGACTCTCATGAATCTATAACTTAATTTTGGATACTTTTTTAGTTTCTTACTTTTGATTTTATGTTTTGCATAAGAGACATACAATATATAGAAACGTTTTGATGTTGCCAAATAATAAACATTGTAATTAACATAGTCGTTTAAATTTTTTTTTATACTCTGTACTAGTGCAATAGCACGGGCACATACTAGTGATGATTATTTAAAGGCAAATTTGCTAAAAATGACATTTTATAACTCAAATTTTGCGAGAAGGGACCTTATATAATTTATTTTGTGAAATCACACCTTAATGTTTTTTTTTTTGCGAGAAAGGACCTTATATAATTTTTGTTTGGGTGAAATCACTCCTTAATGTAACTTTTTTGCGAAAGACAACCAAAAGTAAGTTTCCAGCATTGACTGGGCTTTTCTGGCCATTGACTGAGCTTTTCCGGCCATTGACTTGCACGTGAGAAGCACGTGTGGTTTTATTTTGCTAATCACACCCAATTTTCCTCCAAAATTATAAGCTTTAAAATCTAAAGTTGAAATTTTTTTTGAAATAAAATCAAGTTTGATAATTCAAGACTCGGGAAAATCAGTGTCTTTAGCCAAATTAAGCCACACGTGTTGCTCACGAGCAAGTCAATGGCCGAAAAAGCTTAGTCAATGACCGGAAAAGCTCAGTCTTCCCTTAGATCCTTTTTCGCAAAACAAATTACATTAAAGTGTAATTTCACAAAATAAATTCTACCAGATTCCTTCTCCCAAAATTTGAGTTATAAAATGTCATTTTTTACAAATTTGCCTTATTTAGGAACAGAAGGAGCGTGTTACGTTCATCAAGGAGCATATATGAAGCTGACCCTACTGCATGTGAGTAATCATCTGGTACATATTATTTGATGTAAAAAGTCATGTCTAAGACATTGACCATATAATTTAGACTTTTAGAGACAAGGAACAACGTACTTGATAGTTGAGTTAAGAGGAATAGACTACAACAAAACAAGCACAAACTTCCAAACGTACTTGTATAATTTTACATTATTATAAAACAAGTGTTACAAACATAATTGGTACTTGAAAATGTGACATGCCAACGCATTTTGTGGAACTATACATTATCAACATTGGAGTATTGGACTATTTTCATATTTTTTAAATAATTGGTTGAAAGTCTTGAAACCTATTCCAAGATTTCCATCCCCTACTTCAAAGGAAATTTTTTCGTGGGGTAGATTTTGCAATGCATTTTTTTGAGAAATGTATACCTTGTTACTCGAAAGGCGATTTTTAACTTGTTTTGAACATGGAGTGTAATTTTTTACCGTTTGTATTAGACTATTAGTCGTGTGTTATTTTAAGGGGTTGTTTGGTTGGGGGTATTCAAGAAAGGGAAAGGAAATCAGAAGGATTAATTCTCTTTGTTATTATTTGTAATACTATTTCAATCATTCTCTTTACCCCCTTGATAACCTCAAATTCCTGTATATTGATTCCCCACCCCCTCTAGGTATTGGCATTCTCATTCCCTTTCCCTTAGCCACCATACACTATCAACACTCCACCACCACATTTACCATGACCAACCCATAATAGCACCCCCACCACCTGAGCCACCCTAACCGTCGACTCACCCTTGAGGTCGACGGTTGCTGGCGAGTTTCTGGTGAGTTTCCGTATTAGGTAGGGTTTTAGATCTTTCCGGGAACCTTTTCACAAAGAGAAGGAGTCGGGGTTCAGGGTAGAGAGTGAGTCGCGGGTCATGGAGAGAGAGAGAGAGTCGCGGATCGAGTCGGCTCCGACACCCAGAGGTCAGATTGTAGTAGTGGGGGTGGTGGACTGGTGGTGGAATTTTTAAGTTTCCCTTGGATATGTTAAAACAAAAAATTATTAACATCTATGGGATTTTCTTTTCATTCCCTTCCTAACCCTTTCTTAATTCCATTCCTTTTACCCCGTGTGAACCAAACTATCCTAAGTTAAACTTTTTTTTCTTTTTAATGTAGGAAAATTTGACAAAGGAAGTCCTAACTATAGACGTACATCTTTAAAAGGGACAAATTACAGATTATTATTGACAAGTCTCAACTACGAGGGGTGTTGACTTCGCGACGATGGTGGATGGGAGTTGCAGGTGGTGAGGGGAGGAAGATGGAAGAACGTAAAAAATATCAATCGACTTAATTATTATTTTTGAAAAAAAGTATATATAGGCCCTGTTCTTTTTGGTTTAATTTCAGTTTCAAGACTTATTTGGCAGTTCAGTTCAGTTCAGGAGCATTCAGTTCAGTTCAGTTCAGGAGCATTCAGTTCAGTTCAGTTCAGTTCAATTTAGTTCAGTTCAGTTCAGGAGCATTAAGTTCAGTTCAGTTTAATTCAATTCAATTTAATTTAATAATAATATTATTATTATTATTATTATTATTATTATTATTTCTTATATTATTATTTATATTATTGTATTACTTATTATTTATATATATATTATTATATTATTATATTATATTACTCCCTCTGTTCCTAAATAAGTGTCACATTTTCATTTTAGGCGTTCCCTTATAAGTGTCACATTTCTATTTTTAAACATGTACGTTTTCCCCTTTTTCATACACTTTTCCCACATTTCTATAAATCATAATTACTTTTACTTATACATTCTACACTTTTCCATTATTCAATTCCCACATACACTTTTATTTGTACTTTATTCAATTAAACAATTATCTACTTTATCCTTTCCCCAAAAAAAACATTCCCAATCATTAACTCTTACACACTTTACAATTTTATTAATTACCGTGCCCGAGCCCAAATGTGACACTTATTTAGGAACGGAGGGAGTACTTATTATTATTATTATTATTATTATTATTATTATTATTATTATTATTTATAACTAATTATTTATTAATAATTAATATAATTTATTATTTTTAATAATTAGTTACGGATTATTAGTTATTAATTATTTAGTTATTAGTTATTAAATACTCCCTCTGTTCCATGATGTTCCTCATGTTTACTATTTATAAGGTCAAAATTTAAAAACTTTGACCATAATTAATAGTTTATTTAAGAGTATAAATGTTAACTTGTGGGATATCATTGGATTCGTTTCAATATAAATTTTTTAAATATCAATTTTTTATAATTTTTATTAATACGAAATTAAAATTATTAACGGTCAAAGTAGTGCATTGGAGACCACGCATAATGGAAAAGTGAGAAACATTATGGAACGGAGGGAGTATGAATTATTATTATTAATATTTATCATTTATTGTAATTATTTAGTAATGAATTACAGATTTTATTATTATTATTATTATTTATATATTTATTTAGTTATTAATTAATAATTATTCTTTAGTTATTAGTTAACATTTTTTTATTAATTATTATTTATTAATTAATAATTATTATTTATTATTCATTATTTATTATTTATTATTTATTACTCCCTCCTTTCCTAAATAAGTGTCACATTTGGGCTCGGGCACGGTAATTAATAAAATTGTAAAGTGTGTAAGAGTTAATGATTGATAATTGGGAATGTTTTTTTTGGGGAAAGGATAAAGTAGATACTCCCTCCGTCCCGGAATACTTGACCTGTTTTCCTTATCGGGCCGTCCCTTAATACTTGACCTGTTTCTAAAAATGGAAATATTCTAACAATATTATATTATTTCTCACTCCACCCCTATTAACCCACCTACCCCCTACTCCATACAAAAAATAATTAAAAATTCAACCCCTACTCTCCCCCAACCCCACCTCTTAACCCACCTCCCACTAACTACATTAAAATAATACTCCACTATCAACTACTACCTATTAAATTAAATAAGTCAATTCAAGTCCCTTAAACCCTGTGCCGGTCAAACCGGGTCGAGTATTCCGGGACGGAGGGAGTAATTGTTTAATTGAATAAAGTACAAATAAAAGTGTATGTGGGGATTGAAAAATGGAAAAGTGTAGAATGTATAAGTAAAAGTAATTATGATTTATAGAAATGTGGGAAAAGTGTATGAAAAAGGGGGAAACGTACATGTTCAAAAATAGAAATGTGACACTTATAAGGGAACGCCAAAAATGGAAATGTGACACTTATTTAGGAACAGAGGGAGTATTTATTATTTATTATTTATTATTTATTATTTATTATTTATTATTTATTATTTATTATTTATTATTTATTATTTATTATTTATTATTTATTATTTATTATTTATTATTTATTATTTATTATTTATTATTTATTATTTATTATTTATTATTTATTATTTATTATTTATTATTTATTATTTATTATTTATTATTTATTATTTATTATTTATTATTTATTATTTATTATTTATTATTTATTATTTATTATTTATTATTTATTATTTATTATTTATTATTTATTATTTATTATTATTATTTATTATTATTATTTATTATTTATTATTTATTATTTATTATTTATTATTTATTATTATTATTATTTATTATTTATTATTTATTATTTATTATTTATTATTTATTATTTATTATTTATTATTTATTATTTATTATTTATTATTTATTATTTATTATTTATTATTTATTATTTATTATTTATTATTTATTATTTATTATTTATTATTTATTATTTATTATTTATTATTTATTATTTATTATTTATTATTTATTATTTATTATTATTATTTATTATTTATTATTTATTATTATTTATTATTTATTATTTATTATTTATTATTTATTATTCATTATTTATTATTCATTATTTATTATTCATTATTTATTTATTATTCATTATTTATTATTCATTATTTATTTATTATTCATTATTTATTATTCATTATTTATTATTTAATATTTATTATTTAATATTTAATATTTAATATTTAATATTTACTATTTATTATTTACTATTTATTATTTACTATTTATTATTTATTATTTACTATTTATTATTTACTATTTATTGTTTATTATTTATTGTTTATCGTTTATTGTTTATCATTTATCATTTATCATTTATCATTTATCATTTATCATTTATCATTTATCATTTATCATTTATTATTTATTATTTATTATCTCTTATTTATTATCTCTTATTTATTATTTATTTCGGTAATATATTATGTTAAGTTAAGTTCAGTTCAGTTCAGTTCAGGAGCATTTAGTTCAGTTCAGGTCAGGAGCATTCAGTTCGTTCAGTTCAATTCAGTTCACTTCAGTTCAGTTCAGTTCAGTTCAGTTCAGCTCTAAAGAACAGGGCAACATGCTTGATTCACATGGTTGCTACATGTGCGTTGTGTTTCACTTGTGGCAACGGTTTAGTCAATGGATCCGCGACGTTGTCGTCAGTTCCAACCTTGCAAATCTCAATTTCCTTTCTTTCAACGATCTCTCGAAGTATATGAAATTGCCGCAGTACGTGTTTGGACTTAAAACAAATAAAAATAACTTTTTTTTTAACTTATTTAGCCAGTTACCGGTTAAAAGACCCACGCGAAGTTAACACCCCATATAGTTGGTACCTGTCATGAATAATTCGTTGATGGACCCTTTTAAAATCGAACGTCTGTAGTTAGGACTGTCTTTGTCAATTTTTCCTTTAATGTATGGAATACATCAAATTAAACTTGATATACGGAGTACTTCAAATAAATTTCTTATTTGAGTTATCATAGTTTCAACACAAAATATCAGCATGCAGGACATGTGATATGTCTGTGTATAATAGATTTATTATGAGCAATTTTATAGGTAAGAGGGATAATAAGCCGAATAGGGTTTAAACGAATACGCAAGGGTGTAAATGAGTCAAGGCGAATACTACCACATTCATGTACATGTAGATTTAATTTAGGCAAGTTCCTACTCGAGCCCAAGCTTTTAACCGATCTCAAAAGTTAAATCTTAATTGGTTTGAGTTTTTGTTCGTGAACGATTCGTTTATTAATGGAGAAAGAGTTATAAGTGAGCAACGATCGACTTTTTAATAATTAATTAGTATTTCAATTCAAAACTTCATTTTTGGGAGGTCAAAAGTTAAATATTTGATTATCTTTTATCTATAATAGAAAAAAAAAATTTACTCCGTAATGCCAAATCAACGATAATATAATGAATAATTTTTTCTTCAAATTAGTTTGTGAACATATATAGACGAGCTTGTTAATAAATATAATCTATCTATACCTAAAATTTTAAAAAGGGAAACCACATTTGATTAGATGACATATGTCAACATATTTGATTTGATGACACGTGTCATCCATTCTTTCCTCTATCAATTTGGTTTTTTGTTTTATTTTTTCTTTGTTGTTTTATTTATTATACAACTCCAATCGCCTCTTTCACTCCATCTTCCTCATATAACATCAACCCAATATATTCATTTAACATTTTTCACTCCATCTTCCCGATTAACAATCAATATTAGTACACTATTTAATTTATGTATTCTTTCAACTTTCATAATTTACCTTTATTTAAATCATATATTCTCTCTAAAATCACAAGCTCAATAAAATTAGAACTTAAAAAGATAGACTAAATAACCACTATTCAACCCCTGATCTTTGAACGGGCTAAAAATCTAGTTAAATAAAAGAGTTGTCCATGAAATCGAACATACACAAGCTATTCGAGTTCATTTGTTAAATATATACGAAAAAAAACAAGCTTTATTCGAGTTTGAGCTCGACTTATTTATTAATTAAGAGTCTTACACCATTACAAATACGTGGAGATTTATTATATGTAGAGGGGATCCATAGAAGATTATATAAAAGTACAAAGAGTCATCCAAAAAAATTTAGTACTAATAATAAATGTTTAGTTGGGATGTCGTATATGGTCGGGGCATTGAATTAATATAGAAATGTGATTTTGTAACACCGGGAATTAGGGTTTTGATTAATTGGAAAAGAAGACTTGTTCTATAGTGTGCGTCTCCATACGTGTGCATGAGAATTCCCATGTTCTTCATCAATTTTTATATTATTACTAATTTACTTCAATTAGTTAAGAGTATCATAATCTTGGTATAAAGGTCCATATGCATGAAGCCAAAAAGCGTTGAATAAATTATCTTTTGTGACGCAGATCTTCGTCAATTATTGTTAATTTAATGCAGACAAATTTTAATTTAATCTGATTTAACCTTGTTGTGGGCGATGGGGAGGCTAAATATACATAAAATTCAATTCAATTCAATTCAATTATTGTTAATTGTGTATTAAATTACCATTTTTTTTTACTACAAGGAATTTCCACCACCTTCGGCAAGTGGACTATCTCTCGCGTGAGTTTGCATGGATACTTCGATGGGCAACATCTCTTTCAATTGAGATTTTTTTCATACCCAATCCTCGAAACCGATACATTAATTAAAGAGTAAGAGGCCCTTAACCGCTTATGCCAACCTCAATTGATATAAAACAACTTCATTTAAACGAATGATCTGATTTAGCCTGGTTTAAAGCCAGGGTGGTCCTCATCACAAGCATTTTCGCTTTTGTCTATAAGTTTATGTATGCATCTACCTTAAAACTTTCCTTCCTTTCCATTTGAAAGTTCAATTTATCACATTATTAATTGATCAAGAGGATTTTATCTTAGTGTGTCTGCTCAGTAAAGATGCTTTGACGCTGAAAATTAATTTTATGTTAACATGTTACGTATATAGATTTCATATTTCATGGCTACAATTTTTTTTTGATTGACTTCAGAGCCGCTATTGAGTATGTTTGTATTAGATGCTTGATTACGTGGATTAGAAATCTCTATTATATAAGTGAAAATATGAAATTATTTTAGTAAATTCACTTTTGGTGTCCCTTTGAATTACTAAAATACCCTCCACACTTATAGAATATAGAATATAATGACAAATTATCTAATAGGAAAAGCCCAAAGAAGCATTTTAATCAATCTAGCCTTAAATGAATTCTTACCATTTTAATCAATTTGTTTGTTAGGCGTTCGACTCTATCTAACTTATATGTTTCTTATATTCGCACGTATCGTATTTGTATTATATTTTTTACATATTATTTCAGATTTAAATGTAATAACACAAATATGTTTCTTATATTCGCATGCATCGCGAGTATATAAGACTAGTAGTAAATAACTACACTGAACAACCTAATTAGTACCTGTTCACAGAACTTAAAGAACTTTGATAGTTATACTTCATAGTTCATACAGAGGAATCCCCGTAGTTAACATTACTCGTTTACTCCTATCATCGTCCACAACAATGAACAATACAAAGAAGTTTAAAACGAGAATATCGATTACGACCAGGCCCATATCAAAGAATATGGTATACGCCCACTGCGACATGATGGTAACTAACCCTGTGACATATCATTAGACTTGTTAAACGGGTCGGTCGAGTTAGGTTATAAAAAAATACTCCGTAATTTTAGATTCGGGTTAATTTGATTCTATCACTTTTGAGTTCCGGATTATTGTGCTTTAAAAGTACTAAGTTCATCTCGAACAAAGGGAGTACAATGTGTTTATTGTGCTTTAAAATTTCTTAATTATAATCTCATATATTACCATAAATACAACAACTTTTAATCGCTCGGATAAAAAACGAGTGTGGTCGGATTTTGACCAATTAATTTTCAGATTGTTTCATTTCGGATAAAATCAAGTTACGGGACATAAAATCTTGTTCAATACTCGATCAGTATCTTCTGATGGAGTCGGTTTTTGACCAGTCTATATGGCACCCATCTTTGCTGATCGATGATGAAAGTGGATCGCATAGAAAGAGCATCTATGAAACCACATGAACTATATCCTGCTAGAGTGCTAGCATAGATGTGCATAATACATTAATACGAAGTAGTGTCAACTACGGAGTCTCTGTCTGTCTGTATTATCGACTGATCTATCGTCCCAACATACGGAAACTTACTTTAGATGAGGTGGCCATGCAACCCAGAATTCTAGTACAATTCCAGTGGGTCCCACTTGGTCCAAAAGGCGTCACAAAGTTCTAGACACCTACAGGCTAATCACGGACGGCATCGTAAAGTACTCCACTCCTAATAAACAAATTCAAAATGTTTTTTTTTGGCTATTTTAAAAATTATATCGTGGTGACAAAATCAGATCGATGCTTCACTTTATTTGACGAAACTGAGGTCCTACTGTAATTATGATTTAATCATATTCATGTTTCATGAAAAAAGACTATACAAAAAGGTTATTCACTTTTCCAAGCTCAAAACTCCGAACCTATCAGACCATTTTCACATCACCTATATTACTATATACTCTATCCATCCCCAATTCCACCTTTTGCCTTTTTTTCTCTGCCTTTTCTTTTTAAACGAACCTTTCATCTCTATATGATCCCAAAAACAAAAAGATCAACTTATATTAAAATTTAATTTAATTTAAATTAACACCATGCTATATTGGTATGTGACTATGAGCGTGACGTTTCTTCAACGTTAACTTTTATCATGAGAGTCTTACTCTTTGAAATGTACATCATTCGTTTCTAATAAGTCTCTTATTTGGAAGAATGTGTGGGGTTTAAGAAAAAAGAAAATTCTTATGTGAACTTGGTCCACAATAAATTTATGTGGATCTGAAGTCCACACGTGCAGCTGTAGCAGGGGCGGATCCAGGAATTTATAAATGAGGGTCCAATTTTTTTTATTTTTTTTTGATTCGTTTTCTAATTTCTCATATTTGCTCTTTTTAGGGGGGTTAAAGTTGAGAGATAAGTAGACGAAATATTAAAAACGTTATAATAAAATACGTCGAGGATTTATGATCTTTAATTTTGGTTTTTCATAACAACAAAACTCAACACTTAGTTCAAATTACAACAATAATTTGGTGCAATTTCAATTTAAAATGAAAAAAACGAGTTTATCATAATTTGAAAGAGATTTACTTTATTACAACAATTGTCACTGAACAAATAGCACACAAAAGCACTAATAAGAAAAAGGAACATAATTCTTAACGCTTATGGGGCATTATGCTATTATATACGAAGGAATTAATTAAGCCTCTAAGTCTAAGAAACATGCAACTATAAGTCTATAAAAGTGGAGTATAAAAATACATTATTAGAAGTATATGTTATGGAAATTGCAAAACCTTTTTGAAGAAAAAATAACATTTTTTTTTTTGTAAAAGAAAAATCATGAACCATTTTAGGAAAAAATTAAATTAAAAAGGTATGACGGAAAAACGACTTGTAAAAGGAAAAGGAGAAGGAGAAAAAATAATTATATTTAGCCTCCCATTAAGAGGATTCAAACCCAGGTTCCATGTATAACTTGGTATCAAGTAACCATTATGCTACAAGTATATTTCATTGTCATTAATGTAAGTTAATCACATATAACATGGGTGGAGTTTTCAATTTATCAAAAATTGGAATAAAGTACATGTGAAAGAGAATATAGTACATAGGAAAGTGGAATATAGTACATGGGTGGGGTTTTCAATTTATTTTTAATTAATATAGTACATGAGAAAGTGGAGACCTTAGTAGCCAAAATTAGAAATAGGACTATAATTTTGAGACGCCCGATTTAGAAAATAGGACAATAATTTTGGGACGGAGGAAGTATAAGGTAAAGAGAACACAGTCGAAGAGTAACGTGCATAGTCATTAGTCACATTTTTTTTCCAATGTTAACACACTAGTGTTTATGTATGTGATGCACGCATAATATTTTATACTCCGTATGAATATTACAAAGGTATAATAAGAGATTTTTTTCATACATTTAAACAAATTTACCAAGTAAGACGTTAATTAGTAAGAAAAGAACCTAAAAGAATTTTTATAAGAGGACACCAAGTTTTCAGGAGTTACCTTATATACCAAGAGTTACCTTATACGGAGTATACCAAGAATCCAAGATGGGTGATCAAAATACGGAGTACTCCACTTAACAAGAAAAAAAGTTATACTCCGTAGAAGTAAAAGACAGTAAGAAAAACACATTGTTGAGTGAGTAATACTCTAGAATCCTACACCTTTCCGGGAACAACAATTCACAAGCACCTAGTCATACAGGCTACAGCAGCCTCTCTCTCACCACCTAATCCTCTAATTTTAATTTTAATTTTAATTTTAATTTTAAATTATCAAGACCAAACATGGTGGGCCCGCCATTGGTGACCGACCCGACTTAGATAAATGGGAATAAGAAGAAGACGACGTTTAGTAGAAAGAGTGAAGAAGCCAACAAACCCGCCCATTTCAAATATTCCTCCATAGTTGTTTGTTTTCCCATAGTCGTTGTGTTTTTTTGGTGTTTTCCTGTAATACCCCGAGTTTTCGCCTTGTTTTAGTTTATCATAGAAGCATATATATTATAGTAGTAAAAATATATATATATATATGTTTTTTACGGGTTTAAGTCTTCTAGCTTGTTCTTTTGGTATAATCCGAATGAATTGAAGTCTTGATCGAATCGAGTCAATTCGAAACATTCCAATACACCACTACTACTACTACTACTGTTTCTTCTTACGACGACGACGACGACGACGACGACTCCATCTTTGTTGTTTTCCTTCTTACCAGACTTCTTAAATTTTAGTCTTTTAATTTTCTTGGAAGTTAGTTGTTTTTTGTTTTGGATATAAACTTCCAAAACCCAAGAAAATAAAAATGAATTTGCAAGGTATTGAAGATGGTTTTTGTAATTTGTCTTCAACATTTAGAGGATTCACTCATCAAAATTCTGTTCACCAGCAGCAGCAGCAGCAACAACAACAACAACAACAACATCAACTCAACCCTAACCCTAAACAGTGTTCGAACGATAATAATAACAACAATACTAATAGTCATGCTCCTCCAGTCTCGAAGAAGAAGAGAAATTTGCCAGGGACTCCAGGCAAGTAACTTACTTATCTCGTTGTTTGATCATCATTGATTGTTTCTATTATATCAACTCATTCAGTTAATCAGTTTTATTTATTTATTTAACTAGTTGTTAAAATTAAGGCGAACTTTTGCATAACGGCAACTTTTGTGTAAGACCGCCTTACCGGAAAGACCACTTTGATTGTTAACTAATTGGTTCTATAGGTTAACTAATTAGTTCTAGTTCTTAACTAATTATTTTCATTGTTTAACTAATTTGTTTCAGTGCTTAACTAATTTGTTTCATTGCTTAACTTATATGACATCAATGTGGTCTTTTGTGTAAGACCGCCTTATATAAAAGTTTGTATTTGCCTAATTGTATTCGGCAAACATGAAATTTTAATTGTTAGTACTAGTAGTAGAAGCAACCAGTGTTTATATTCCAAAAGTAGCCTCTATTTAGTCGGAAAAATCCCCAAATAATTCAGATATAAAAAAGAATGAAGTAAAAGCAGCTAGTGTTATACTCCCTAAATTTGATGATTGATATAAAATGGTTAAGAAGGAGAGACTGTGTACTCAACAAAATTGATAATTGAATGTTTATGGTTTAATGACTACTCCGTAATATATATGGTAAATGACATGATCCAACAACAACAGATCCAGATGCGGAAGTGATGGCGTTATCACCGACGACACTAATGGCTACGAACCGATTCATATGTGAAATATGCAATAAAGGGTTCCAAAGAGATCAAAACCTTCAGCTGCACAGGAGAGGACACAACCTACCGTGGAAGCTTCGACAACGAACGAACAAAGAAGTAAAGAAGAAGGTTTATATATGCCCTGAGAAAACATGCGTACACCATGACCCTGCTCGAGCTCTCGGTGATCTCACCGGAATCAAAAAACATTTCAGCAGAAAACATGGTGAGAAAAAATGGAAGTGTGAAAAATGTTCTAAAAAATATGCTGTGCAATCAGATTGGAAAGCTCATACCAAGACTTGTGGTACTAGGGAGTACAAATGTGACTGTGGTACACTTTTCTCCAGGTACCAATTTTATTTACTTCTTCTCTTAATTTCTTATTGTACGTTCTTCCTGTTTCGATTGTACGTGTATTTTATATTTAATCTTTAATTTCATATTAATATTAATAAAAGACGTTTTGATTTTGATTTTGATTTTGATTTTGAACTTTCATTTATTAATTATTATTGTAGGAAAGATAGTTTTATTACACATAGAGCTTTTTGTGATGCCTTAGCTGAAGAACGGATTGCTACTTCAGTTGCTCCTCCAACTCTAAGTTTCAACACTTATCCCAATAACAATAGTAATCCTCATTCTGGTTTTCATCATGGAATAGCTAGTGAAGGTTTACAAGACCATCCCGCCGGTATTTCTCCCTTCAGCTCGCTTTTCCGATCCGATTTTAACTCCATGGCCCGCGGGAATACTCTTACACCAGGTAAGCGTTGCTTTTGAATGTATGTTGTCAATGTTGCGTGTGTTCATACCATATATATATATAAATAAATAAATGTGCATACGCGCGTAATAATTTAATATATTCTATCATCACAAATTCTTATTTAAAAATTAAAATGGTACTCCTTACTAGAGTAAAAATTAAGTTAAAATATTTAAAATTTACTCCATTATAAGGTCAAAGTAACTAAACTCTTTATATGATCGAAAATATGGGTACGGAGCGTACATTTGCAAACGTACCACGTTCTATAGCGGGATTTGAGTAAATGTTAGTAACAAATATAGATTTGATTGTCCTGATTTTTTTTTGTTAGATCATTAGGATTGATAATAAGATTTATAACATGTTTAAGGCCGGGTTTGATTAAATGAGTCATGTAATTATGTAAATGACGATTGGCATGCATGGTTTAATTTGTGTAGGTTTTTCTGATATGGTGCAAATGGCAACGACTAACCTGTTTGGGTCATCCTTTATGATGAACAATCAAAATTCATCCTTAGACAACAGGAATAATAATTCTACAACTCCATCACCATCCACCACGGCAAGTCTTTCTCTATCATCCTTCCCGCTCTCAACCAAGGATGAAAGCTTAGGAAGAAATAACAACAACAATAACAATATCAAGAGCAATATGGACGTTGAAACCCAATCTGCAGGCTGTTTATACTCACATGATCAAAACAATCCATCTTCTTCCTCGTCGACCCCAATGTCAGCAACCGCCCTCCTACAAAAAGCAGCTCAAATGGGTTCAACAAGGAGCAACCCTTCTTTTCTTGGGACATCCCTAGGGGTCATCACAACCACACCTTCACAACAAGTTCATCATCATCCTCCAGTTGATCCCAAGCATCGAGCCCCGAATACTAGTGGCACCATTAATGTAACTTCAGTAAGCAACATTACTCAATTGATGATGCACCCGGGTGTACAATCCTTACATAATAACATAAACCAACTCAACCTCCCTTCTATCGTCTCCAGTGGTTTAACTAGAGATTTTCTTGGCATGGGAGCTGGGGATGGAAGTGCTCATGCCTTTTCGCCTCAAGACCTTGTTAATTTTGCGTCTATAAGCTCCGCTATGGGACTTGACCATTTTGGTAACAACTAGCTTCAGCCTTCAGCCTTCAGCCTTAATATTATATTACCAACTTGTCACTATGTAACGTACTTCCATCCTTTTTTAACACCCTAATAATTCTCTCATTTTTTAAAATCTTTCACAAGTAATACTCCCTCCGTATTATTTTTATTATTAAGACGATTTTGCAATGAAAATTTATAAGAGACGATTTTTACTCCATTGGACTAATAGTTGCGAAACAAATATATAATGTACTGTTTATTTAATAGCATGTTGCTAATCATGCAAATTACGTAAGAAGGATTCCTTAATGACTTATGAATGATGTTCTTAAACATACAATATTTCAAGTTTTGCATATGAATATCGATCGCAATGTTAATGATATACTATCAAAGGTCTCAATGAGTGTTTTTTAAATGACAATTCAATATGAAATTTGAGTATGTAAAAGTTATAAAATACACATATTGATTTATTCACAGGAGAATTCTTATACAAACATGAATCATCTCAAAGTATATGATAAAAGTACGTAATGTCCTAATAATGTATTTTATTGTATGGTTTAGAAAAAACATAGATAACATTACTAATTATATATACATCTCAAAGTTAGACAATGATATCGTTATTTTTCATGAATATCCATGAAATAATGACTTGAGAAAGTTTGACCAATATTGATCGATTTCTACTATTAAATGTGATCTCCAGAAGAAGGCATGTGTTGGAATTAAAGCTGGAAAAAGGGTCTGCCCGACCGGGCGCGAGTGCAAATGGAAATTATGGATTTTGTGTTGCACTCTCGCCCGACCGGGCGAATTTGAGAACCTTTTGGGATGTGCACTCGCGCCCAACTGGGCGGGCTTGCCCGATCCGACCGGGCGAAGGCCAAAGGCTTGTGTTTGTCCGGTTTTCGAGTTCCACTTTGGATTCCTTACCTTAAACAACATTGTTAATGTGATTTAAGGATGGTTATAATTCTAATGATTATGATTGAATGTAGTCTATTATCACTACAAGAATCAGAAGCAAGGAGGGCGATTTCTTCGTAAAAAGGAAGGCGTTAACAAAGTTGTCTTAGTAGAACAAATCAAACAGAGCGAAATTGTGTTGTCTTCGTTGATATGAACAAACAGGGGGAAATTATTTACTCGCCATCTCTGATATTCCGTAGTTACAAAGAGGGCGAAATTATGTGGTTGCCCTTTAAGGGTATTAACAAAGAGGGTGAAATTATGTGGTTGCCCTTTTAAGGTATTAACAAACAGGGCGAACTTAATGAATCGCAGTATTTGCACTCCCATATGATAGTGTTTAAGAATGCTTCGTCTTCTCCTCCCAGCTTTTTCTAATCTCTCACCTTCCCCTTTTAAGCGATTTGATCTTGATCAACTTGATTTCCTTAGTTTTTCTCTGCTTATTTTTTGGAACCCTAGAAATTGGATGTGCACAAAATTCTCTTTGACGGTACGAATCTCATCTTCTTCCCTAAAATTAATTATGTTGAAGGCAAATATTCTACAGTTGGTTGATGTTTAACTTTTTTCTCGCTCGAATTTCATGATTCTTAGTCTGATTCGTAAAATATGTCGTGATTTTGTTATTCGATTAAACATTAATTAGTAATATATTTTACTTTTCCTTCTGAATATGTTTCAATATGCAGTATTAGGTTAGTTGTTCTCAGAATTCGATTTAGTTTGAGTTGCTTGTTGATTTGACCGAATAACTTGAAATTAGTTCAAATTTCTTGAAGATTAGTTCGAATTGCTTGCATATTTGATAGTGCTTTGACGATTAGTTCAAATCGCTTGCAGATTTGATCGATTTCCGCAATATGATTTCAAACGATTTGATAAACTCTTAATCCCTCCAATCTTGAAGAATTGCTAGAATCAGTAATCTCTCTCTCTCTCTCTCTCTCTCTCTCTCTCTCTCTCTCTCTCTCTCTCTCTCTGTCCCTCTCTCTCCCTCTCTCTCTTCCTGGTTTTGCAATTACTTTTGTTTGAATCAATTAGATAGAATTTTTTTTTGTCCGAGTTTCATGTTTGAGAAATTTTGTTGTAATTGATTGCTTTTACAAGAGGGAGATGGTTTGATTCTGGTTTAATTTTTATTGAATAGAGAATATTAAAATGTGAAAGTGAATGCTATGATTAGTTTGATATTTAATTATTATTTGTTTGTAATGGTTTGATATGATTGCAATTGGAAAATACCAAAGTTGAAACAAAAAATTTGCGTTTTGCGGTATGAGGATGTGTTGATCCACTGCGCTAGTTGCAGATGAGGTGATTATTGGTGGGTTGCCAAAAACTATCACTGCTTATGTTCTATTCCTAAACATTCAGGATGCAACTCAAATTTTGTGTGGTCTTGATATAGTGACGGATAGGATTTAGCCAAGAGTTGGTTGGGCTCATTCTTTTTATTTGGAAAAAAATGCAGGTCTCTAAAGGTCTGGGATGAGGAAGAGGATCTGATTAATATGTTAAATCATACTTTAGCATAAGTTTACCTTATGGACTTGAACCATGAACAGTCCCATTTGTAGGACTATGGCAAATGCAATTTATGTCTAGATTCCATTGCGTGGGCTATGATCCTTACGACTCTAGAGCAGCAATGAATGCAAGAAAGTACGTATCCCGAAATTATTTGCCCTATTTTATTGCGTTTTTTGTTGTTGAAATTTGGACAACTTGGCTCCTATTTATTGTTTTGGATGATTTAAGTTTGACATTTTGATTTGATTTTATTGAGATTGTCTATTATTTTGTGGATTGTCTAGATGATTGTCTGATTTTTTTTTTTTTAATGATTTTTTAGCAATGTCCGATTTTACTACTGTTGGTAGCAAAGATGCAATATGTGGAAGTAGTAGAGTGAATTTCTAACACCTCTAGCTGGCAGCATGGACTGGTAAAACAAAATTAATGTAGTATTTCTACCAATGACTGGATATTCTTCTTCAGGAGTGTGTCTGAGAAAGTTAAAGACTCTTTTGTAGCTTCTTTGATTTGTTGTTTCTAGTATGCATGAGTGACTATCTTTTAGAGTTTGAAGTTGCAACTAGTCCTGTGCTCATTGTTGCTACCAGTAAGATCTTCTGAGGTTAATGGTTGTGGTCCAGTATTGTCGTTGCTGCAGCCAGTCAGAATGGATACAGAGGTCAGTATTGTCGTTGGAGTTTTGTCCAGCCCAACAGGTTATGCTTAATTCTTTTTTCGGCGTGTATAGACGTGAATATTTTGTGCAGCCAAGTAAGTTGATGAAAGGCTTCTTCTGGTAGTTTGTTTATTTCACCTTTTTGGCGCATTGTGATTCTTAATTTCTTATCTAATATATCGGAACCTGGACAGGAAACAGCCATATCTGTCTTTTATCCAAGGGAATATATGGTGGACCAAGGATATACAACGTACCTTTGGTTATATGATGATGCAAATGATTGTGACTCATGGGGGCCGCTGTGCTGAACGTATTGTATATGGTGATGACGTAACTGATGGAGGAAAAGACGATCTAGAAAGGATCACAAAGGTCAGTTTTTGTTGCTCGTAATCTTGGTGTAGTCGTATGGTATACAGAGTAGTATGTCACTAAAAGATAACGTTACTGGTTCATGTTTTTAACAATGCTATTCTATTTCCCTCTCTCATTCTTCCTGTTTTCATTTCCCCCCTTATGTTGTGACCGTCTCATTTTATCTCGAGATAATTGTTGCCTTCCTTGAGTTCAATAAAAAAGGCGAAATGTAGTTACCCTCTTTGGTTTTGATCAAAGAGGGCGAAATTAAAGAGTTGCCTTAAAAAGCTAATAGGACGAGTCTAACAGGGCGAGTTAAGGGCGATTTTTATATCGCCCTTAAAGGCTAAGAGGGCGATATTTTGATCAAACAGAGCGACGTTTTTTGCCCTCTTTGATCTTGTTTGTTGTAGCGTATTTCTATTGATTTTGGATGATTAAGATCACTGGCTTCCTCTGAGTCCTTTGATTTATTTGGCTGTTTTATCTCCTCCATTGATCCTATAAATACTCCTCACTTCTGATTTGTGGGCACACAACATTTATATCTTCATCTCCTTCTCTTTTTCTCTTGTTTTGGATGGAAGACTTTCAGTTCATGATTATTTATATCTCTTCAAGCTTTTCCTTTCTTATTCTTTTTTGGGCATAGTTTATGTGGCTCCATCTCATCATCACCCAAAAGTGTCTTTGTGTGTTGAGAGTTGTGTAAACCTTAGATAACGAATCAGTGAATACGATTGTACACCCCAGTTGCACTGAATCTCGCTTTCAAGGCAGTGGTTTGGTTATCACGGCACAACAAGTTCCGTAAGATTCTCTTATTCCCTTGTACTACATTTAGCTTTGAAAACACTTAAAATACAACAATTTGAAAACAAGATCTATTTCAAAGGCTAAATACTTCTTATGATTTGTGAGTAAATTTATATTAGTGAGTTTGAGTGAAAGATAAAGGAAATTTAGAGGGTTTCCAAAGATGTTTTTTCGTTCACGTTTTTTCTGAGGGCAGTCTCAAAGTTAGACAATGATATCGTTATTTTTCATGAATATACATAAAATAATGACTTGAGAAAGTTTGATCAATGTTGATCGATTTCTACTATTAAATGTGATCTCCAGAAGAAGCATGTGTTGGAATTAAAGTTGAAAAAAGGGTCCGCCCAACCGGGCGCGAGTGCAAATGGAAATTGTGGATTTTGTGTTGCACTCTCGCCCGAGACCGGGAGAATTTGAGAACCTTTTGGGATGTGCACTCGCGCCCGACCGGGCGGGCTTGCCCGATCCGATCAGGCGAAGGCCAAAGGCTTGTGTTAGTCTGGTTTTTGAGTTCCTCTTTGGATTCCTTCTCTTAAACAACCTTGTTAATGTGATTTAAGGATGGTTATAATTCTAATTGTTATGATTGAATGTAGTCCATTATTTCTATTGATTTTGGAGGTTATTATCCCTCCATTATCATGGGTTTAATTGGATGAATAAGATCATTGGATTCATTTGAGTCATTTGATTTCTTTGGTTGTTTTATATTCTCCACTAATATCCTTTAAATACTCCTCACTTTTCTGATGCGTGGGTACTCTCTCCATCTCCTTTTCACTTGTTTTGGATGGAAGACTTTTAGTTCATGATTAAGTCATGATTATTCATATCTCTTCAAGCTTTTCCCTTCTTATTCTTTTTGGGCATAAGTTTATGTGGCTCCATCTCATCACCCAAAAGTGCCTTTGTGTGTTGAGAGTTGTGTAACATTAGGGAACGAATCGATCTATACAATTGTGCACCGCGGTTGCACCGATTCTCGTTTTCAAGGCAGTGGTTTGGTTACCACGACACAACAAGTTCCGTAAGATTCTCTTATTCTCTTGTTCTACATTTAGCCTTGAAAACACTTAAAATACAACATTATGTATATCTAATATCCATGGCTAAAGTTTGTAATATCATGTACAAGAAATTCATTTACCTCATATGAAGCTTTGATGACCTATTAGATTTTTACTATAATTTGTATTGGACAGCTCGAGAACTGAGATATCAAATAAAATATAACAAAACACATCTTAAGTGCATTATTTTTAAAAGAATGGTGATATGAATACTCGACTCATCTGTTCAAGTGAAGATATGAAGATCCAAGCAACTTTTGGAGAATCTATTATCAAGGAGCTCCCTGTTACTACATTTGAGAAGCTTCCTAACAACATTGGATCAATTGCACTAGAACATCTCAAATAATGGATTCGGGTTAGGGGGAGGAATATGTGTTACACTCTTTTTCCCTTAACCATGATTTTATCCCATTGAGTTTTCCTGACAAAGTTTTTGATGAGGCAACATGTATTATACTCTTTTATTATAAATAAACTATAATGTAATTGAGTATTTAAAACCTTAATGAATAAAATCCAACTTAAAAGAAACCCTAGCTAGGTTATTCTCTCCTACAAATCCCGTATATGAAAATGCCACATTAATCATCAAGTTCCTGCAAATCTACTCATCATAAGATGAATAGAGCCAAGACAAAACAAAAATGAATACGGGTTAGCAAAAACGCTAAGTACGTATGTGTGCAAGATTTGTAAAAACATTTAATCATACTTGAACATACTTTCGAAATTCATTTATTTCATAAATTTTTTCCTTACATTAAAACATAGAAGATTAGTTTTCTAAAAGTATAAAATTTCCACAAATAGTAACTTGCCAAATATATAAAACATTTCCAAAAGTAGATATTTTCTAAACAAGGAAACTTTCCCAAAATAGGACCTTCCAAAATAAAGCTTTCCCAAAATAGAACTTTTCAAAAATAGGAATTACCAAAAATATTTCCAAAAATAAAGCTATCCACATATAAATTCCAATATAAATATGGAATCAAAAACCTCTTCTCACCCCCTTCCTTCCTAAATGTGCACACCCCCAAACTAGTACGTATATCATTTCACAAATCTATGCATTGAGGTACTAACCAAAATAAAAGTTAACAAGTGACCTCGACTTACATAGTAGTGCGTACGAACATAATTTCCACAGATCTAGAAAGATCCATTATACCAATAATAAGTCATGGAATACTTTGAAACTTTCGAAAATATAAATTTGCCATAAAAGACTTTCTATAAAATAAATACGCTATAGAAAGACTTTCCATAAAATAATTTTCCATCTCAACCATACTTGTCCACCAAGTATTTTAAAAACACTCATTTTGCTATTGAAACATATTTTTAAAGATCAAAAACCATTATTTGAATAAAAAGTTGTACATGCAAACCATTTCAATCACCAACAACATACATGAAAATCATCATCATCATATTTGAACATTATCAACAACATTATTCAAAAATCATAATTATCATAATTGAAAATGCCAATTAAGTCATAAATAGATTCCAATCATAATTAAAGATCTAGCCACATACACGTACCTTGATCAATCAACCACTTCTCACGAGATCAAATAGGCTTAGGAGATTCATTCATAAACTCCTAATCAAATAATTCACAAAAACCTAATTAATAACAACACTAATCATAACTTAATCAAATATGATTAAATCTAAAGATGATAAATTTAAATCATGATTCATATGATAAAAAAATTATTTTATAAACATGATTTTAAATTACAAAACATTTATTGTAAATAATTGAATTACTAACCAAAAAATAAGGGATTTAAATCAACGATTTGAACAACGACGAACAGAGAACGAAGATCGACGAAGCAACACCACGAGGTGGCATCAACCAAGGTGGACGGCTGGTGGTGGCTGCCTCCTTAGAGAGAGAGAGAGAGAGAGAGAGAGAGAGAGAGAGAGAGAGAGTTTAGGAGAGAGTGTGTTTAGGAGAATTATAGAATCTAGGATTTTTCAAGAAGCTCTAAAAGTTTTTGTGTGGAAAATAATAAAGATATGATGGGGTATGTATAGTTGAACTAGCTCTTGAACCAGTTCAAAGAACATGAAATTAGTGGTTACTTATTCGTCTTTTAAAGTTCTAATTTTTTATGAGGGTTTGTGATTTTAGTGGATATATATAATTTAAATAGAGATGAAATTTGAAGGTTGAAAGAATATTATAAATTAAATTAAATGGTGCATTAACATTGAGTGTTAAAGAGGGAGATGATGAAGGAAATAATGCCCTTGGTCCAAGTATGCATATAATATTAAGTCTAATAAATGCGGTTCAGTATTAATTAACAAGTTAATAATTCAGTGAGATCAAGTGAGCTGAATGCCTAGCTAGAGGCCGCTTCAGTTCAAGTGGAATTAATGATATTAATCCACAGCTTACTCTTGACTGAACCCGTAGGGTCACACAAAATAGTACGTAAACGGATCAAGTATTTAATGGCATTAAATACTCCATCTATGGATATTCGGAATCGACGGATCTTGGTTTCAGTGGGAGCTGAGATCGTCACAAGCAAGAAATGAATACTCCGGAAATGATGATATTGCCGGAAACGGAAATATGGATCGTATCGGAAATATAAATATTATCCAAGCCGTAGATGTTACCGGAAACGGAAACATGGTACGTATCGGAAAATATTATCGGAAATGGAAATATTGCCGAAATCGGAAATATTGCCGGAAACGGAAATATTGTCAGAATCGGAAATATTATCGGAATCGGAAAATAATTCCGGAAACGGAAATATTAAATATTTGTTCGAAACGGAAATTAATTCCGGAATCGGAAATATTAAATATTGTTCGTATCGGAAATAAATTCCGGAACCGGGAATTTAATCGGAAGCGCATCGTACGAATAAGCATCGGACGAGGCCTGCCGGACGAAGGCCCAGCACGAAGCCGGGCCATCGCCAAGCAAGCCAGCGCGCCACAAACACCCCCAGCCAAGGCAGCGCCCAGGCCCACCGCAAGGCAGGCCCAGTGCGCGCCAAGGCCACAGCAGCGTGTGGGCCTCGTGGCATGGGCTGCGAGCTCGCAGGCCGCGCGCGCATAGGCGCCCCTCGTGGGCTGCCGTGCGTGTGTGTGTTTGTGTTCATACACGAATCCTAAAACTATTAGGATTTGATATATGATTAAATTCCTAATCCTAAAAGGATAAATTAATTAATTAGAGTTCTAATAGGATTCTAGTTTAATTAATTCGTATCCTAGTAGGATTCCAGTTCCCTTTCCATACCTCTATAAATAAGTGCCTAGGGTCATTATTTAGAGATACAATTGAAGTATTCTAAAGGTAAGATTTTGAAGAAAAATCAGCCACACTCTTGCCCCTAACCAGCCGAAAATCTATACTACCTTAAGGGCGATTCTAGTTGGTCAACCTTAAGGCGGATTCGGACGTGCTGTGGACTATCTACGGAGGGACGACACTTGGAGTCCTAAAGACTTGTTCTTGTTTGGTTCGGGCGCAGCTAGGGAGGGCACGCAACAAAGTGTATGCATCTAAACTATGCTAAATGATTATGTGTAAATAATATGCTTTCCTGGCTTTATGGTTTTTCCGCATGATTTATGTTTTGTCATATGAATCATAACCTAACAGATGAAGTGGAAGAGGTTGAATGATTGTATGAATTAAATTGTGAATTATGTTGAATGAGAAAGATGAAGTGGAAGAGACGTTAGAGTTGTAAAATAAAGCAAACAACTGAAGGAACAATTGAAAAAAAAAATGGTGGATGAAAGGATGAGATGACACGTGTCATCTAATCGGCTATGGTTTTTCTTTTTAAACACTAGGTATATATGTGGTATGGGTTATGATAATTAGGCTTTAGAGAATTCAGGTAATAAAATATTCTAGAATATTCATTGGAGGATTTAAGGAATGACAGAATAATTGAATTATGGAAAATACCAAAACAATAAAATTTAGAATTATTTTCAAATCATTAGAATTCTAATTTTTTTTTTTTCTAAATATTTCGTCAAAAATTCTGAATTATTGTAGTTTCCAAATTTTCAAAATTGATTTTTAATTTTTAGGAAAATCCTTCAAAATTTTTGGATTTTAGAAATTGTTTTCGAAAATCTTTTCTTATTTTTTAAAATCTGATTTATTTTCGAAAATTCATATTTTTGGTATTTTTCTTAATTTAATTAAATAAATTCCTTTTGAAATAATTATTTAAAAATTACATAAATATCTTTAATGAATTTTAAAATAACACTTCCCTCCAAATTAATTGAAAAGGGTTTTTTTCCTCCAAAATCATTTGGAATATAATTACTTAATTAATCATAATTAAATTTTTAAAATGCATGAGCTAATTAAATTAATTTTACCAAAAGTACGGGGTATTTTCGGGCATCCATTGTTACTGGGAAGCCAATTAAGCACGAATTTATTGGTGGAAAAAAGAAACTCTTGTCCTATTATGTCTTTATTTTTATCATCCCCTCTCCCTCATCATCCAAAAGGATGAGTTAGGTATGCACTCTCAAAAGGGTTTACATGGTTTTTTTCCTCATCATAAACAAAAGAGAGAAAAGGAAAAATCAACGAGATATTTAGGAGGAGAGAGATGTGTGAAGGGGGAGGGGGAGAGATGGGAGGGTGGTTTTGGGTATTTGAGAGATGCATTTTTTATTAGTCATGAACTGAAAAATGACGAAGATATTTATACGCTCCCCAAAAAGAGTTTGAGTTATAATAAAAATCACAAAAGATAGTCACACACTTTAACACCCTAAATTCATAAAGTAAGAGGTATTTCAAATGAAGACCCATGATTCTATTATCAAAAACTAAATTAGGACCTATCAAACGCATATATGCTGCAAAATTCTTTTACTATTATTTCAACTATAATTATATTTATAAAAATAATAATATTTTTCTAATGTAAGATATTTTAATACATAAAAATGTAAGATTGAAAAACATGAAAATTAGTATAAAATCCAAATTTCTTAAATAAAATTTGACAATTTTTTGTTAATTGAAACAACCACGAAATAGAAGCATAGTAACCATCTCTAGAATTCCAAAGCTTCTCTTACCAAAAGTGATCAGTTTCCACTTACGGTTTACTGTTCCTACTGCAGATTTCAAGAACACACCGCTCACCGCCAAGATCACCAATCAACGATCATTCCTTGGATCCTCACTGGGAAATTAGGGGCTGGCGGCAACGAATTAGGCAACACATGTGGTTTCCATTCGAGAAATTTGGGACAGTAAGCAATTTCCACCCAATAAATCTCTACTTCAATTCCTTAGAATAGAAGGATATACTCTATTTAATTTGCATTTACTCTGTTCTCCTCTTTTTTTCTTCAAATCATCCAACTACCTCTCGTGCAGTTCAATAATAATAATAATCAACATAAAGGATGACGCGACTATAGGATGGGGGTTCTTGTGGATCCACCACCAACTTATCGACTTGGACCAACTATTAATTGGAATGCATATGTAATTTGTCTTTTTGCAGGGCCTTATCTGCCATCGCTATAAGTAGTACATAACCTAGTTGATACTCGCTGGATCAAAAGGGGCTCAATTTGTGTAAGAAAAATTGGCTTTTACTATGCTTTCATTTGTTCTAATTTTGGAGATGTTAATGCAATAGTACAACAACATACTGCTATAATGTATGGTCGTATCATAACTTTCTGGCGGGGTAGTCTGGACTTAGTGCTGGATAATCTTAATTTTGATATGGCAAAGCTATGGGTTAGGGTTTTTGGGTTACCACTCATCCACCTTGACCCAGAATGGGGAGTGCAAGCTCTTCGACATGTGGGATGCATAGGGTGTCTGGATAATGCTCATGAGGAGGAGGCACTGGAACCTGATATTCGTGTTCAGATGATGATATACTTGTCAAGACCTCTAATCCATGGTTGTTTCTTACCCACATCAAATGGGGAAGCTGTTTGGGTTTACTTTTGATACGAGGGGGTCTTCAAATTCTGTAAGAAGTGTGGATGTACAGCCACTATACATATAATTGCCCACTTTCTGACTATGATGCTAGCAGGAAAGTTGGACTTGGAACCGAACGATGTTAGGAAAACGGGCTTCGGGTGCTGTATGGGCCAACGAATCTCCCTTAATACTCTAATGTGATTGAAAGATTACCTAATCGCTTTTGTTTCAGAAATATAAGGGTCAATTTGCCTGATTTCTTGGTAATGTTGGGCAACAGGGAACTGATGATGATGACAACGACGATGGGGATAATCAAGGAGATGATGATGGGGATCATGGTGGAAGAGGAGGGGGGAATGATGAAAATGATGAGAATAACAACAATAATGGCTCTGATGGAGATGATGGATCATATGAGTACCATCTTGCATCCGACTTTCTTGATGAAGTTGAGGATAAAAATATGGATGATACCCACAATCATAGCTCAACATAACATCGAACTGACTCTAATGATTCCACAGTTCGAGAGAATGGGTTTTATTCATCGACACAAGAGCTGAGGCTGACTCCACAGCGCCAGGCGACGACAACTTTAGCACCGGAAACAAGATGCATTGGGTTTAACTTGTTAGCCAGTGCATCTCAATAGTTTCATATAAGATGCTCATTAATGGTTAAACGTCGGAACAATTCCCGCCAAGATGCAGCATACGGCAAGGGGTCCCCCTTTCCCCTTAGGTCTTTCTTTTTCGTATGAATGTTTTATCAAGAATGTTTCAGTTAAGCTCTGACGTTGGGATAATTTCAGGGAATACATCTTACAAGAGGAAGGCCGACAATCTTATATCTTTTTATTTGCAGATGATGCAGTTATATTCTTTAAAGCTACTTCAACAAGATGCCAAAATATTACCAATGTTATAGCCCGGTTTTGTGGCATCTCGGGACAACAATTAAAAATCTTGGAAAATCGTATTTCAAGGTAAGCCCCAACACCACCAATGCAGACTAAGTTTTATTCAAAGACATATTGCGTATGCCGCAAGTTCCTTCCTTAGGCTCCCAACTTAGGGCCTCTATTGATGTAGGGAAAAAAAAAGCATACTTCCAGTTCATGGTTGATAAGATTTCGAAGGAGATTAATACATGGAACTCCATACTTTTATTGCAACCACAATGGTTAATTCTTATTAACTCAGTGCTAGTTGCTACGGCTTCTCATGTAAGGAGCTGTATGGAGATCCCACTCTCGATCACGTCAAAGACTGACGCACTCTTGACTCGTTTCTTCTAGGCTAACAAACAACGGAGAGGTGTTCATTGGTCTTCTAGGGAGATCATTCAGCTTCCGAGAGGGTTAGGTGGACTCAGAATCAGGGCTATAGCTAAGTTGAATAAGGCTCTCTTAATAAAAAATGTTTGGCGAATGGTTAATAACCCACAATCAATGTTGGCTCAAATTTGTAAAAAAAAAAACAGCTTCATATAGCTTTACACACGGGAGCTGAAACCATAATTAATAGAAGGAATCTCTCGTGGGGAATGCGCAGTTTGGCTAGGGCTCTGAAACTTTTCGGATGTAACTGGAGGGTAGGTGATGTGCTCGTAATTAACACATCTTTAGGGGGAATTTAAGTTCTATTTTGGGCACATATTATCTTAAATTAGTTTCTTATAGGTGCATTTAGAGAAATTCCCACTCTATCGCCTTTGTTTGCTTGTTTTCTACGGAGAGCTCCTCTCCCTAATTTTCAGGCCAAGCCAAAGCGACGTACGAAGTATGGATGTCCCTCTATCCAAAAAGGAGATTGACCACACCAATGGGGCACGATAGTAAGATTCACAACACCCTTGTCATACCATCTCAACACTATCATTAAAGGCTCATACGAAGAGAAGGAGAAGTATGGGTGGAAAGCTTTGAAGGAAATAATGCCCTTGGTCCAAGTTTGCATTTAATGCATTTAATGCTAAGTCTAATAAATGTGGTTCACTATTAATTAAGAAAGTTAATTATTCAGTGAGATCAAGTGATCTGAATGCCTAGCTAGAGACCGCTTCAGTTCAAATGAAATTAATATAATTAATGCCACAACTTACTCTTGACTGAACCTGTAGGGTCACACAAATAGTACGTGAACGGATCAAGTATTTGGTTGAATATTATATTCAATGAATACTCTATTAATGTATATTCGGAAATGACGGATGTTGTTTTCAGTGGGAGCTAAACAAACCGTCAAAAGGCAAAGAAAGAATATTTGCCGGAAATGAAGATATTGCCGGAAACGGAAATATGGTTCATAACATAAATATAAATATTATTAAAGTTGAAGATATTGTCGGAAATGGAAATATGGTTCGTATTGGAAATATTATAAGAAATAGAAATATTGTCGGAATCAGAAATATTACAGGAATCGGAAATATTATCGGAATCGGAAATATTGTTGAAATCGGAAATATTATCGGAAACGTAAATATTGTTCGAGTCACAAATAAAATCCGAAATCGAAAAAACAAATCGGAAGCACGAAACGAGCGACAGACCATTGCAGAAGCAACAACCCATCACTCATGGGCCAAGGCACTCGCGCGCGGCAAGCCACAAGAGCCAGCGTTGCTGGCCAGTGCACATGGGCCAGCGCAGCTGTGCCTTACACACGGGCCAGCGCTGCTGTGCCTGTTGCTTGGCCAGCGTGCATGGGCTTCGTGCAAAGCAAGAATGGCTGGTCGGCTTGCTTTCTATGCAAGCAAAGAAGCCAGCCAACCCTAGGGGTTTTAGAGGTTTTGGTTTTTGGTATAATCCTAAAACTTTCCTAAAACGTTCTAGGGTTTGGCTCCTAGGGTTTTTCCTATTTCCTATAAATACATAGCCTATGGTCATGAATAAACACATCAATTAAATCACAATTCAATAAACTTTGCCTATCACCTAAAAGTGAGATCCCGAAATCATAAACCTTATATTATATCCTAGTTGGTATGATTTAAGGCGGATCCGAATGTACCGTGGACTTTCTACGGAGGGACGACGTTTGGCGTTCTAACTTGTTCTTGTTCGGTTCGGGAGCAGCTAGGGAAGGCACACATCACAAAGTGTGTTCACTAAATTATACTAAATGATTATGTGCATTTAATTTGGATTCTGGCATTTATGGTTTTTCCGCATGACATTGGATTGTTCATAACCTAACAGTGGTATCACGAGCCTTTAATTAATTGCATAATCATTTAAATTAATATGGATTAATCTTATAAATTTGCAAAGAATTAAAGGGGTGAATTAATTTGGTATAATTAATTGCAAATTCATGCGATTATTAATTAATATGTGTGCAGGATTTTCGACAGTTTTGTCAATAATGATCAGAATCTTATGATTTGGTCAGAATCTTATGATTTTATAGTGAATTCCGCATGTGAACGGCGTTTTAAAATTTAGACAATTTTTTTTCCCGGCCAAACCCAGAATTCTCAAATTCGAAGCCTAACTATGACTTTTCGGACGTTTTAATCAACAATCCAAAATGGGAAGTCCGTATATCCCACATCTATCGTGAAGGCAACCGTGCCGCCGAGTGGCTCGCCAACCATGGAGTGGCTCAACCTCACAGGATCACGATCTTGAAGGATATTCCCTTAGCTCTAAATCGTATCTTAGATGAGGATGTTCGAGGTGTGGCATTGCTACGCTTCGTTCCCCCTAGTTTTCTTTTGCTTGTTGCTGTAACTTAGTTTAGTTTTTGTTATTTTCCTTTGTTTTTGGGCCTTCCCATTCCTACGGATAAAAAAAAAGAAAACTTTTCGGACGTTTTAGTTTTTCGAATGCATAATTATAATTTTATTGATATTAAAAATTAATGTTTGCGAATCTTGTTTAATAATCTTGAGTTAATAAAAGACCTACTGCATAAGATTAACAATTTTAAGTTTTAAATTGGTTAATTATTCTACCTAATTTGTAATTATAATTAATTTGTTAATAATTCAGAATTTGTTTTGATTTTCATAATTAATTAGTAATTTAATTGGGATCTTATGTTTAAAATACCACCTAAAGTTTGTATCTTTAAAATTTTATGAACCTTGTTTTAATCCCTAAAGTTTTTGTAATCGAAAAATTGTTTTAATTAATAAATTTTCGATTAATCGCCTAAATATTTATGAAACTAATATGATTTATTAATTTGTCACAAAATTTTGAAAAAGTTATAAAATTATTGATTTTATAAATTCGTTCACAAAACTTGCACACACGAAGCAATGGAAGCCTAGTGTTACCCTTAAGGGGTGTTGCAATGATGCGGGCATGCGACGCCGAGCAAGAGAGCTCGTCGCCCATGCGGTACCATAACAATGAGCAAGGCACAAGCACACACATGGGCTACGACCTATGCGTGTGTGTTGTGTGCGAGTGATCGAGAGAGGGCGAGAGACGGAGGCATGGAAGGCATCGGTGGGCGGCACACTCGTGTGCGCTTTGCCTTGCGTGCATCTGCCCAGCGCGCGAGCAAGCGAGCAAGCAAGCACTGCTTCGCTGCTGCTTGTTTCGTGGCTGTGTGCAATGAATGCAACGTGGCCGTGTGGTTTCCGATTAGACTTGGAAAGACATTTTTATGTTTAAAATAAGTAAAGCAAATAATTCTTGGTTTGAGTGGGAGCTTTTATTCATGAATGGTTAAACTCTTGATTAGGTCCTTGTTACCTTAGGATTAATAAACTCGATTACAACTAATAAGGTCAAATAATTGGTAGATTCTTGAGCCTTAATTAGTTTTTGCAATTATTATGTGATGCATTTTTCTACTAACTTGCTAAGTGGATCATGCATTGATAAATGAATGGGTGAATGGTATATTGTAAATATATTGTTTTGCAGGTTGCGGAAAGTGACTAGTATGGCTCAAATAGGATAGAAAATATGGTTTGTGTACCATTAAATTTAAATGTAAAATATGGTCAAAAGTACCATAATTTTTATTTAAATATGGTCTGCGTACCATCAATTTGTTGTAATTATTTTAATTATTGCAAATCCTATTTGGTAAAAATGGCGCCTCCTATGGTGAAATTCAAGAACGGAGTTTCCAATCCATTTTCAAGACGGAGTTTGAAGATTGAAGCTTCAAGATGAAGTCGGGCCATACTAGATCACAAACTTTATCTTATGCATGTTTTAAGATATTTATTGTTTTAAATATGTCTTGATATTATATATGCATGAGATTATGGCTTGATTATGTTGCATGATTAAGGATTTTAGTTCACTTAAAATCAAACCAACATAGTAAAAGCCTTAAGTTCCAAAGTTTAAAATTGAGTTAAAAGGTGTCATTCCAAAATAACACTTACTTTCTTACCTTTATGTCAAGTTAGTGATAGTTTTCCGCCAAAGAGAGGCGTCACTTCTTGATTTTATTGGGGTAAGGTACACATTAGTTATGAGTACAAGTTGATTTTGGTTGAACTCAACGATATATGTAAGGAGTCCTTTATGTCGTGGCAAATGGGATATGTTTTCCTAATAAGAACTTAGACGTACCTATCAACCAAGAGTAGTTTCTAGACTATTAGCAACAGATTTTCATACCTTAAATGTTTTAGAATTAAGACAAGCCAAAGCATGATTAGTTATTTAATGGTTTTGAGGATCTTGGATTCATTTTATTCACACCTAATGGAACACATAAACTCGAATAAAATGGTTAATAACTTTGAATTATGCATGATTGCTTGAATTTAATTTTATTAAGAGCATGTATGAATGGCTATTTACTTGTTTATTCTTTTCAATTGTAGTTTTTTTACTATGGCAAACAATCAAAACATCATCATCGGTTCAGAACTTATGATCAAGTTGAACCTCACAAATTTTCTTGAATGGAAAGGGAGGCTAGTTAAAGTGCTAAAACTCAATGGCATTGAGTATGCACTATTCTATCCCATGCCAAGCTATTATGCAAGAGACATGACTCCTGAAAGACATGCCGCCTGGGAAGCGAATCTCAAAAAGGTCATGAGTTTCATGTTGAGCAATATCCCTGACGATTGGCATAGAAGGTTTGTGGCTTATGAACCATATATGCTTCTCGGGCATCTAAGGGATATCTGTCGTGGAAGCACGGAAGAAAGAGACCTAAATGTCCATGAATTGATTCAATCAATGAAAGGGGTAAATATTTGATCTTCATAACGAATGTTCCAGGAAAAAAGTCCAAGAAACACATGCTCAAGTTCTTCGCTCAAAACAAAGAGTTGGTAAACCACTTAGGGATCATGTGAACTACATGTTGTCATTATTTGATCACTTGAGTCTGCTAGGTTCACCAATAAGTGAAAGGATGACAGTCTCACTCAACTCACTTCATGATGGATTTAGGCGCTTCAAGAAATTCTATATGAGTGAACCAAGAGAATAAATAATCCGTTAGTTTATTCGGCTAGTCAAGAATGCCGAAATAGTACTCGACTATGAAGCCAAAGATTTACTCAAAGCTAAAGAGAGACCATTCAAGAAAGGTGGAAAGTCCAAGGGCAATGCTAAGTCAGTTCCCAAAAGGAAGACAACGCAGAACAAGTCCACATCAAAATGTCTCTCTTGTGATGGAATTGGCCATTAAAAAAGGGATTGCCTCAGACTAAAGGAAGATCAGAAGAATGGAACAGTCGTTCCACCTTCAAGTACTTTCGTTATAGACTGTAACCTTGCTAATTCAACTTCTTGGGTATTAGATACAGGTTGTGGCTCACACTTACGTTCTAATCCACAAGAACTAAAAAGAAATAGAAGGCTTAGCAAGGGAGAAGTCGACCTACGAGTGGGAAATGGAGCAAGGATTGCTACATTAGCTGTAGGCACTTATCATTTGTCATTTCCCTCTGGGCTAGTCTTGGAACTGGAAGAGTGTTTCCATGTTCCACATATTACTAAAAACATTATTTATGTTTCTTGCTTAGATGCTAAGGGCTTTAATTTTGAAATAAAATACAATAGTTGCTCGTTTTATTTTAAAGAAATGTTTTATGGATCTACAAAGTTAGTGAATGGACTTTATGTGCTAGATCACGACAAAGAAGTTTATAACATAAATACTAAAAAGGCCAAAACAAATGATTCAGATCTCACCTATATGTGGCATTGTCGATTAGGCCATATTAACATGAAACGCATGGAAAAGCTTCAGAAAGAAGGAATTCTAGAACCATTTAACTTAGAGGATTATGGTGAATGCGAGTCATGCTTAATTACTTGGCAAAATGACAAAGCAACCTTTCTCTAAAGTTGGAGAAAGAGAAAGTGAACTATTGGGGTTAATCCATACAGATGTATGTGGACCAATGAGTTCAAATGCTAGAGGTGGTTTCAGCTACTTTATCACTTTTACTGACGACTTTTGTAGATATGGCTATATCTACCTAATGAAGCACAAGTCTGAATCCTTTTTCAAATTCAAGGAATTTCAGAGTGAAGTAGAGAATCAACTAGGAATGAAGATTAAAGCACTGCGGTCTGACAGAGACGGTGAATATCTGAGCTACGAATTTGATGACCATCTGAAAGATTGTGGAATCTTGTCAAAATTGACTCCTCCTGGAACACCTCAATGGAATAGTGTATCGGAACGGAGGAATAAGACCTTGCTAAACATGGTTCGTTCAATGATGGGTCAAGCCAAACTTCCAATTATTTTTGGGGACATGCAATAAATACAGCTACACTCACACTAAATAGTGCTACATCAAAAGCTGTCGAAAAGACTCCACATGAACTATGGACGGGAAAGCCTCCAAAAGTATCTTTTCTTAACATTTGGGGTTGTGAAGCATAAGTTTAACGTTAATTTCAGATAAACTACAACCAAAATCTGACAAATGTATCCTTGTGGGCTATCCAAAGGAAACAAAGGGGTATTACTTCTACAATACATCTGAGAACAAGGTGTTTGTTGCTCGAGATGGTATCTTTTGAAATCACATTTCCAAAATGACAAGTTGGAGAAAAGTAGACCTCGAAGAACTTCAAGTCGAACAACAAACTCTAGAGAATAATCAAGATGATATTCAGGTTGAAACTCGCTCGGAGAACTTTAGAAGTATCGCGTGAGGTTCAAGAACCAACTGGTTTTGTTGCCCCGCGTAGATCGCAAAGGTATAGGTCTCATCCAGAATGATACGTAGGTATCTTAACGTCTGAGAGCCATGAAATTCTATTGCTTGAAAGCGATGAATCTACGACCTACAAATTAACAAGCTATGACGAGCCCTAGCTCCAAGCAATGGCAAGAAGCCATGCAATCTGAATTAGACTCCATGTCTGAAAACCAAGTTTGGGATTTGGTCGATTTTCCAGATGGCTACCAAGCCATAGGAAGCAAATGGGTTTTTAAGTTGAAAAAGGACAAGGACGGGAAACTAGAAGTTTTCAAAGCTAGATTGGTTGCAAAACGATACAGGCAAGTCCACGGTGTGGATTGAAATGAAACCTTTTCACCAGTTGCAATGCTAAAGTCTATTCGGTTAATGTTAGCAATCGATGCATATTATGATTATGAAATATGGCAGATGGATGTCAACACCACTTTCTTAAACGACGTTTTAACAGAAAATGTGTTTATGACACAGCCTTAGGGTTTTGAGGATCCAAAGAATGCTAAAAAGGTATGAAAGCTTAAGAAATCCATTTATGGATTAAAGCAAGCATCAAGGAGCTGGAATATACGTTTTGATGAAGCAGTCAGTGACTTTGGCTTCATCAAGAACACAGACGAATCTTGTGTATACAAGAAGGTTAATGGGAGAAAGATTGCTTTCCTAGTATTATATGTCGATGACATATTACTTATCGGAAATAACATTCCTATGTTGAACTCTGTAAATACTTAGCTTGGGAATTTTTTTTCGATGACGGATCTAGGAGAAGGACAGTACATACTGGACATCAAGATCTATAAAGATAGATCCAAGGCGATGATTGGACTAAGTCGAAGTACTTATATCAATAACGTACTTGATAGGTTCAATATGGCTGACTCCTAAAGAGGCTACCTACCCATGTCTCATGGAATGACTCTAAGCAAGACTCAGTGTCCAAAAACACCATATGAGCGAAGACGAATGAGTGAGATACCATATGCATCATTGATTGGTTCAATAATGTATGCTATGATATGTACACGTCCAGATGTGTCGAACGCACTCAGTGCTATGAGCAGATACCAGTCAAACTCAGGAGAGGCACATTGGACTGCTGCCAAGAACATTCTAAAATACCTAAAAAGGCACAAAGATGATTTCCTTGTCTATGGTGGAGATGTGAATGGATTGTTAAAGGCTCTACGGACGCAAGCTTCCAAATCGACAAAGATGATTTCAGATCACAGTCTGGGTTTGTCTTCTGCCTCAACGGAGGAGTAGTAAGCTGGAAAAGTGCCAAGAAAAGCACTATTGCGGATTCTACAACTGAAGCGGAGTACATTGTTGCACATGAAGCAGCCAAGATAGCAATTTGTCTAAGGAAGTTCATTGGTGAGCTTGGTGTAGTCCCCTCCATTAAAGGACCAGTAGCTCTATATTGTGACAATAATTGAGCTATTGCACAGGCAAAGGAGCCTAGACACCACCAAAGAGTCAAACATGTACTTCGTAGATTTCACCTTCTACGAGAGTTCGTTGAAAGAAAAGAAGTCAAGATAATCAAGATTGAGACTGATGGAAACATCTGAGATCCATTGACAAAACCTCTGCCACAAGCGAAACACAGCTCGTACAAAGTAGCTATGGGAATCAAGCATATTGGAGAATGGCTTTGATGTCCTTTTAATGTTTTAAAGTTTTAAGTTTTGAAATACTTTGTAAAATATTATGGTTAACCATTTATGGAAATGAATTAATCTTCATTCTTCCATTTAATTTTTATGGTTTTATTAAATGATGAGTCCTTTCAATTTGACAAAAAATCAAGATAGACTGTCAGGACCAGTCTTGTGACTAAGAAATGTCTATCAAGTGAACTTGAAAGTCAAAAGTTTAAACTGGTCCTTGGTCGGATGTTTTCTATAAAGGTGGACGCATAGAAAACGTTAGACGACTAGAATGCAAGATGACTAGTAGTTCTGTTTCTTGAACTATGTGGACATGGCAATGTCATAATCATTTTCATAGATACTTACTTGACAAGACTAGTATCGGACAAGACCTATGAAACTTTACTGTAAGAGATGAAAATTTATCATAAGTAAATTTCATTATCTTATTAGACACTAATCCTCCGAGGGATTTGAGCTTACTTGTTTCAGAACTGGTTGCTTTGACGTTGTCAACCGTCGCACCGTAAAAGGAGACCATAACGACAACGCTCAGGTAATCACCTATCAAACGAAGTCTAAACTTAAGATCACAAGATTGGGATTGTCCTCCCATAAATCGGGAAGAGATTCCAAAATTTGTATAAGGCCACTCAGAGAGCTAGAAACTGTAAAATGCATGGCCCTGCTCAGATGAATCATAGGCTATGATTATCTGTTTATTTGACCAGTTGAACTCTGACATCGAGGGATACCTCTGAACGTAATAAGGATGACCAGTCTTACCTTATGTTCATGAGCATGCATCGAGTGACAAAGGAATTAGGAAATGCACATTGTTCCCTAAGGACAAGTGGGAGACTGAAAGAAATAATGCCCTTAGTCCAAGTTTGCATTTAATGCATTTAATGCTAAGTCCAATAAATGCGGTTCAGTATTAATTAAGCAAGTTAATTATTCAGTGAGATCAAATGATCTGAATGCCTAGCTAGAGGCCGCTTCAGTTCAAGTGGAATTAATATAATTAATGCCACAACTTACTCTTGACTGAACCTGTAGGATCACAAATAGTACGTGAACGGATCAAGTATTTGGTTGAATATTATATTCGATGAATACTCTAATTATGGATATTCGGAAATGACGGATGTTGGTTTCAGTGGGAGCTAAACAAACCGTCAAAAGGCAAAGAAAAAATATTTCCCGGAAATGAAGATATTACGAAAATGGAAATATGGTTCATAACGGAAATATAAATATTATCGAAGTCGAAGATATTGTCGGAAACGGAAATATGGTTCGTATCGAAAATATTATCGAAAATAGAAATATTGTCGTAATCGGAGATATTACCGGAAATCGAAATATTGTCGGAATCAGAAATATTGTCGGAATCGGAGATATTATCGGAAACGTAAATATTGTTTGAGTCGGAAATAAATTCCGGAATCGGAAAAACAAATCGGAAGCACAAAACAAGTGACAGACCGTGGCACGAAGCAACGACCCATCGCTCATGGGCCAAGGCACTCGCGCGCGGCAAGCCACAAGGGCCAGTGCTGCTGGCCAGTGCACATGGGCCAGCGCTGCTGTTCCTGTTTCTTGGCCAGCGCTCATGGGCTTCGTGCAAAGCAAGCATGGTTGGTCGGCTTGCTTGCTATGCAATCAAAGCAGCCGGCCAGCCTTAGGGGTTTTAGGGGTTTTGGTTTTTGGTTTTTGGTATATATATTCCTAAAACGTTCTAGGGTTTTGGCTCCTAGGGATTTTCCTATTTCCTATAAATACATGGCCTATGGTGATGAATAAACACATCAATTGAATCACAATTCAATACACTTTGCCTATCACCTAAAAGTGAGATCCCGAAATCATAAACCTTATATTATATCCTAGTTGGTACGATCTAAGGCGGATCCGAACGTACTGTGGACTTTCTACGGAGGGACGACGTTTGGCGTTCTAACTTGTTCTTGTTTGGTTCGGAGCAGCTAGGGAAGGCACGCATCACAATGTGTGTTCACTAAATTATGCTAAATGATTATGTGCATTTGATTTGGATTCATGCATTTATGGTTTTACCACATGACATTGGATTGTTCATAACCTAACAAGCTTCCACCAAGTCGAGCCCTATGCACTTGAAATAGCACGATGTTTATGCAACGAGAAAACTTGAAGAGAAGAAGGGATGCTTGAGCCAACTATAAGGACTCCAAGAAAAGCAAGTGCCCATAAAAAAGCATTCACTCACATACCTTGGCATCATCCACACATAGGTGATGTATCCCTCATATTGTATCAGGAAGGAATGAACGACATGGGAAGCAACCAAGTACAAGTCATGCATGAGTCGGCTAAGGTTGTGCATATCCTGGTGCACGGCCCTGGCATAGGCTGTTCACAACCCGCACGGGTCGTGCTGACATTGACTCCCACCACAGATCTTGCTTGTGCAGAGCTGAAGAGCCCCGTGAATCAGATGACGGCAACCCTACCTTTTGGGCATATGTTATCTTTAGTATAAATAGAAGGCTACCCCTCAAGTGTAAGGTGTGGAGTGTGCTTTAGGTTTATTTTTAGTAGTTTAGTTCTCTCTATTAGTCGCACACTCTTACCAACCTCTATTGCTTTGTAGTTTAGATTTACATGCTTTCTTGTCTTTAATTTCTGAATTCTTGGAGTAAGATCTCCATTTTTGTTCCTAGTAATTGTTTTAACTTTCATTCTTGTTTTCTTTACAGCTTTTATTACCTTGGGTTGCTTTTAATTTCTGAATTTTTAGTTCATGATTGTTGGTTGGAGTTCTTTACCCAAAGTGGTATATTCTTGGTGTTCATCCCCAATTTCATATTCTAGGTTGAAGTTCTTTACCCAAAATAGTAAAATCATGTTTTCATGTGTAGTTTACTTAAATCTACTTGGTTTAAGTGTAGCTATGAGTGAGTAGTTAGCTTGGGCCTAGGGGTTTGGTGACTCCTGGTAGAATTATGGCATGAATGGTGTTTCTCTGCACTTGTGTGTGTTAGTTTGGTGTTAAGTTTGGCTTTGCTAATTGTTGTGGTATTATATATGTCCTTGCTTGAGATGTGTGTGTGAGCATGTTAGGTGCCTTAGGTGAATTCTTGCTTGCTAGATACCTTAGAATGATCGTAGCTTGCATTGTAGATGGCCTAGGATTATGTCTTGCTTGTTTTTTGCCTTGTTCCAAACCCAAGGAATAGTTAGATTCATGTGCTATAGCTCTTCTCCTAGATAGGCATTGAGTGCGGAGCCGTTGACACTGGAAACGCTCCCTATTGACACGGGAAAGTGTCCGCTCTTCGTGTTGACCCTAGGAGCGTGGTTATAGTGTGTGTTGAGACTCTTTTATTTATATCTAGATGTCACCATGACCCCAGGACCTAGGTAGGAAATCGGAAACACAACACTAGATTCTTGAACCAATCACAGTGACAATCGGGTGGGAATGGATTATAGTAGTGTACAATGCTCCCTAGACGTACTTGTAATCCGCTAAATGACTATGCTTGAGTAGAGTAGAGAGACCTTGAATTGCCATAGATATACTAGGAAAAATCCCTCTTCCCTAGTCATATCCCTTTATATTAATTACACCCCTGGTTTGTACGATTAGTGACAAGTTGTGCAAACAACTCAACATTGATTGTTGTGAACAAGTAAAGTCTCTAGTGAATGCATGTCCCTTGCTAGTGTAGAAAACTCTTGATCCCCGAGAGTTCGACCCCTTACTTACCCTCGTAGTACTATACTTAGTGTAGTGCCATAAGATTGAGTCTAGTGGAGAAAAATATTATCACTCTGGTGATCTCCCATGATTAACGACTAGCGGGAGCGCATCAAGTTTTTGCGTCGTTGCCGGGGATCAACGGATTTTTGAATTAGCTTACGTCAATTAATTAGTTGTAGATTTACTTTAGTAGCTTTTTGTAGTTGTGTGCCTTACTAATCTTACCTTAATCTCCTTGTTGTGTGTGAACTAGTGTGAGGGGGTCGGAAAAAGACGGGTTTAGGGCGTCTTTCATTCTCTCCCCTCGCGGATGTGTGGAAAGCAATATTAAGTAAAACGAGACTATCTGTGGGAGTTAGCCTATTTTTACTATTCTTAGGAGTCTCCATTCAGTTTTCAACGACAATCAGGAAAACTGACAAAACCCAGTTATTGTGATACAAAAGTAAAAGCTTGAGGTCACAGGCTCACGTATTTGACCACAACGGCCATAGGTTCCCTTGTGATACCTGGTGTGGAGATCGCTCAACATACATCCAACGGAGTAGAGATTGAGAGTTCGGGGGACATTTACTAATACAGGGAGTGCCCATTTGAAGCGGTCCTTACTAGTTCAATGTACGAAGACGGGACATGCGTTATACTACATTACTAATCTGAATTGATTTTAATGCATACATATTAACTAACAATCGTCAAGTGGATGATTTAAATTGATTTAAGGTACATAACAATAATCCTGGTTGTCCAAGGAATATGTCATTATGAGTTATAAATAATCAGATTATGTTTGACAGATTTATAATTGTGATTAAAGCTATAAAACAGATTATAATCCTTTACAATATAGTTTTTGTTATATTGCGGTTCTAAGAAAACTAACCACTTAACTTTACTCGCTTTCCTTTTATGCAACGTACTTTCCTCGACTTGGATAGACGTACTCTTGGGCAGGATCCAAGCTTAGTTTTAATGGTTTATACGGGCAGAGTTTCGCTTAACAAGAGTTAATACGGCGGAACTATGAAATATACGGAGTGTACGAGACGGTAAGAAGAACGTATAGTGAACTTAGGCTTAGGCTTAATTTGTGGATAGTATGAGATTATAATTTGGTGCCCTTTATTCGGATGATTAAGGCCTTATTTATAGTAAATACTTGTCGTGAAAGATAGGAATGTTCAGCGTTTGATAACAATTTAAAAGCTCATGTGCGCAACAAAATTCTTGCGCATAGCATGGTTCCGCGAATCATTTCTCGCGCACTGTTTCATGCGCTAGACGTGTTTCAGAGTTTGTTTTTGAGTTGGATTGTAGCAAGTACGTGAGATAATATTTGCACCTGGATGTTGGTGTGAGTGATTAGCTGCGGTGGGCCCCGTGCGCAAGAATTTTCTCGCGCACAATTTATTTCCACGTGTTTTTACCTGACTTAATCTAGTTTAATTAATCCGGTTTTCATCCGGATTAGAAATATTTTACGCCTTTAATCCTTATTTCAAGATATTTCCAACTAAAACACTTCATTCCTTTATTTGTCTTTTTTAGGATTTTATGAATTTAATTGGAATGCAACTAAAATTCCTTTAAGCTTTTCAATCTGTTTTAGGGATTTCATCGGAGCGCAACTAAAATTCCCTGATATAAATCTATCTTGGACGGTTGGATGCTCCATATGAATGGGAAGATAAGGAAGCTTATGTTAGACTAAGCGTTGAAGAGTGGTGGACAGGTGGTTGTACGGTTAGGCGAGAAGTGGAAGGGGGTTGGAAATTGCTTAAGAAATTTAAGGAAGAAAGGGGGAAGTTCTGGACTTTTGGTTTTTGGTTTGTAGAATAAGGGAGGAAAATTTAGGGAGTAATTATGTGAGAGTGGTTTTTGGCGATTGGCGTTCTAACTTGTTCTTGTTTGGTTCGGAGCAGCTAGGGAAGGCACGCATCACAATGTGTGTTCACTAAATTATGCTAAATGATTATGTGCATTTGATTTGGATTCATGCATTTATGCTTTTTCCGCATGACATTGGATTGTTCAGAACCTAACAAGCTTCCACCAAGTCGAGCCCTATGCACTTGAAATAGCACGATGTTTATGCAACGAGAAAACTTGAAGAGAAGAAGGGATGCTTGAGCCAACTATAAGGACTCCAAGAAAAGCAAGTGCCCATAAAAAAGCATTCACTCACATACCTTGGCATCATCCACACATAGGTGATGTATCCCTCATATTGTATCAGGAAGGAAAGAACGACATGGGAAGAAACCAAGTACAAGTCATGCATGAGTCGGCTAAGGTTGTGCATATCCTGGTACACGGCCCTGGCATAGGCCGTTCACAACCCGCACGGGTCGTGCAGACATTGACTCCCACCACAGATCTTGCTTGTGCAGAGCTGAAGAGCCCCGTGAATCAGATGACGGCAACCCTACCTTTTGGGCATATGTTATCTTTAGTATAAATAGAAGGCTACCCCTCAAGTGTAAGGTGTGGAGTGTGCTTTAGGTTTATTTTTAGTAGTTTAGTTCTCTCTATTAGTCGCACACTCTTACCAACCTCTATTGCTTTGTAGTTTAGATTTACATGCTTTCTTGTCTTTAATTTCTGAATTCTTGGAGTAAGATCTCCATTTTTGTTCCTAGTAATTGTTTTACCTTTCATTCTTGTTTTCTTTACAGCTTTTATTACCTTGGGTTGCTTTTAATTTCTGAATTTTTAGTTCATGATTGTTGGTTGGAGTTCTTTACCCAAAGTGGTATATTCTTGGTGTTCATCCCCAATTTCATATTCTAGGTTGAAGTTCTTTACCCAAAATAGTAAAATCATGTTTTCATGTGTAGTTTACTTAAATCTACTTGGTTTAAGTGTAGCTATGAGTGAGTAGTTAGCTTGGGCCTAGGGGTTTGGTGACTCCTGGTAGAATTATGGCATGAATGGTGTTTCTCTGCACTTGTGTGTGTTAGTTTGGTGTTAAGTTTGGCTTTGCTAATTGTTGTGGTATTATATATGTCCTTGCTTGAGATGTGTGTGTGAGCATGTTAGGTGCCTTAGGTGAATTCTTGCTTGCTAGATACCTTAGAATGATCGTAGCTTGCATTGTAGATGGCCTAGGATTATGTCTTGCTTGTTTTTTGCCTTGTTCCAAACCCAAGGAATAGTTAGATTCATGTACTATAGCTCTTCTCCTAGATAGGCATTGAGTGCGGAGCCGTTGACACTGGAAACGCTCCCTATTGACACGGGAAAGTGTCCGCTCTTCGTGTTGACCCTAGTGTTAGGTTATGATATATATGACAATTCATAAATCATGCGGAAAAACCATAAAGCCAGGAAAGCATATTATTTACACATAATCATTTAGCATAGTTTAGATGCATACACTTTGTTGCGTGCCTTCCCTAGCTGCGCCCGAACCGAACAAGAACAAGTCTTTAGGACTCCAAGTGTCGTCCCTCCGTAGATAGTCCACAGCACGTCCGGATCCGCCTTAAGCTTGACCAACTAGGATCGCCCTTAAGGTACTTAGAATTTTCGGCTAGTATAGGCAATTGTATGACTGAATTTTTGCTCTCAAAAATCACTTTGAATACTTGAATACTCTATACAAAATAATGACCCTAGGCCTTTATTTATAGAGGTATAGAAAGGGAATCGTTATCCTATTAGGATACAAATTAATTAAACTAGAATCCTAATAGAATTCTTTATTTAATTAATTCATCCTTTTAGGTTTAGGAATTTAATCATATGTCGAAACCTGATAGCTTTAGGATTCGTATAGCACACAAACACACACACGCACGCACAGCAGCTCACGAGGGGCGCCATGCGCGCGCGCGCAGCCCGCGAGCTCGCAGCCCATTGCCACGAGGCCCACACGCTGCCGCAGCGTTGGAGCGCGCTGGGCCTGCCTTGCGGTGGGCCTGGCGCAGCCTTGGCTGGTGCGTTGTGGCGCGCTGGCTTGCTGGGCGATGGCCCGGCTTCGTGCTGGGCCTTCGTCTGGCAGGCCTCGTCCGATGCTAATTCGTACGATACGCTTCCGATTAATTTCCCGATTCCGGAATTCATTTCCGATACGAACAATATTTAATATTTCCGATTCCGGAATTAATTTCCGTTTCGAACAAATATTTAATATTTCCGTTTCCGGAATTATTTTCCGATTCCGATAATATTTCCGATTCTGACAATACTTCCGTTTCCGGCAATATTTCCGATTCCGGCAATATTTCCATTTCCGGTAATATTTTCCGATACGTACCATGTTTCCGTTTCCGGCAACATCTACGACTTGGATAATATTTATATTTCCGATACGATCCATATTTCCGTTTCCGGCAATATCATCGTTTCCGGAGCATTCATTTCTTGCCTGTGACGATCTCAGCTCCCACTGAAACCAAGATCCGTCGATTCCGAATATCCATAGATGGAGTATTTAATGCTATTAAATACTTGATCCGTTTACGTACTATTTGTGTGACCCTACGGGTTCAGTCAAGAGTAAGCTGTGGATTAATATCATTAATTCCACTTGAACTGAAGCGGCCTCTAGCTAGGCATTCAGCTCACTTGATCTCACTGAATTATTAACTTGTTAATTAATACTGAACCGCACTTATTAGACTTAACATAGAATGCATACTTGGACCAAGGGCATTATTTCCTTCAGTCTCCCACTTGTCCTTAGGGACAAGTGTGCATTTCCTAATTCCTTTGTCGCTCGATGCTTGCTCTTGAACATAAGGTAAGAGTTGTCATCCTTATTATGTCCAGAGGTGTTCCTCAGTTTCAGAGTTCAACTGATCAAATAAACAGATAATCATAGCCTATGATTCATCCGAGCACGGCCATGCATTTCACAGTTTCTAGCTCTCCGAGTGGCCTTGTACAACTTTTAAGCATCTCATCCCGATTTATGGCAGGACAATCCCAATCTTGCGATCTTGAGATTAGACTTCGTTTGATAGGTGATTACCTGAGCGTTGCCTTTATAGCCTCCTTTTACGGTGCGACGGTTGGTCAACGTCAAAGCAACCAGTTCTCAAACAAGTAATCTCAAATCACTCAGGTATTGAGGATTTAGTGTCTAATAATTTTAATGAAATTTACTTATGACAGATTTTCATCTCTTACAGTAAAGTTTCATAGGTCTTGTCCGATACTAGTCTTCCCAAAGTAAGTATCTATGCAAATGATTATGACATTGCCATGTCCACATAATTCAAGAAACAGAACTACTAGTCATCTTGCATTCTAATCGTCTAACGTTTTCTATGCGTCCAATTTTATAGAAAACTCCGACTAGGGACCATTTTCAACCTTTGACATTCAAGTTCACTTGATAGACATTTCTTAGTCACAGGACTGGTCCTGACAGTCTATCTTGAATATATCGTCAAATTGAAGGGACTCATCATTTAATAAACCACAAATTAAATGGAAAAATGAATTCTTTTCATTTGTTGTGAATGATTAACCAATAACGTTTTACAAAGATTTAAACTCTAAAACTTTAAAACATTAAATAAGGACATGAAAGCCATTCTCCAATATGCTTGATTCCCATAGCTGTAGTGTGCGAATTGTGCTTCGCCTGCGGCAGAGGTTTAGTCAATGGATCTGATATGTTGTCATCAGTTCCAATCTTGCTTATCTCGACTTATTTTCTTTCAACGAACTCTCGTAGAAGGTGAAATCTACGAAGTACATGCTTGACTCTTTGGTGGTGTCTAGGCTCCTTTGCCTGTGCAATAGCTCCTTTATTATCACAATACAGGGCTATTGGTCCTTTAATGGAGGGGACTACACCAAGTTCACCTATGAACTTCCTTAGCCATATAGCTTCCTTTGTTGCTTCATGTGCAGCAATGTACTCCGCTTCAGTTGTAGAATCCGCAATGGTGCTTTGCTTAGCACTTTTCCAGCTTACTGCACCTCCGTTGAGGCAGAAGACAAACCCAGACTGTGATATGAAATTATCTTTGTCGGTTTGGAAACTTGCGTCCGTATAGCCTTTAACAATTAATTCATCATCTCCACCATAGACTAGGAAGTCATCTTTGTGCCTTTTCAGGTACTTCAGAATATTCTTGGCAGCAGTCCAATGTGCCTCTCCTGGGTCTGACTGGTATCTGCTCGTAGCACTGAGTGCGTACGCAACATCCGGGCGTGTACATATCATAGCATACATTATTGAACCAATCAATGATGCATACGGAATCCCATTCATTCGTCCATGCTCATCAAGTGTTTTTGGGCACTGAGTCTTGCTTAGAGTTATTCCATGAGACATGGGTAGGTAGCCTCGCTTGGAGTCTGCCATCTTGAACCTATCAAGCACCTTATTGATATAAGTGCTTTGACTAAGTCCAATCATCTTTTTAGATCTATCTCTGTGAATCTTGATGCCCAATATGTACTGTGCTTCTCCTAGATCCTTCATCGAAAAACATTTCTCAAGCCAAATCTTGACAGAGTTCAACATAGGAATGTCATTTCCGATAAGTAATATGTCATCGACATATAATACTAGGAAAGCAATTTTGCTCCCACTGACCTTCTTGTATACACAAGATTCGTCTGCGTTCTTGATGAAACCAAAGTCACTGACTGCTTCATCAAAACGTATATTCCAGCTCCTGGATGCCTGCTTCAATCCGTAGATTGATTTCTTTAGCTTGCATACCTTTTTAGCATTCTTTGGATCCTCAAAACCTTCAGGCTGTGTCATAAACACAGTTTTCGTTAAAACGCCGTTTAAGAAAGCGGTTTTGACATCCATCTGCCATATTTCGTAATCGTAATATGCAGCGATTGCTAACATTATCCGAATAGACTTTAGCATTGCAACTGGTGAAAAGGTTTCATTGTAATCCACACCGTGGACTTGCCTGTAACCTTTTGCAACCAATCTAGCTTTGAAAACTTCAAGTTTCCCATCCTTGTCCTTTTTCAGTTTGAAAACCCATTTGCTTCCAATGGCTTGGTAGCCATCTGGCAAATCGACCAAATCCCATACTTGGTTTTCTGACATGGAGTCTAATTCAGATTGCATGGCTTCTTGCCATTACTTGGAGCTAGGGCTCGTCATAGCTTGTTTGTAAGTCGCAGGTTCATCACTTTCAAGTAATAGAACATCATAGCTCTCGTTCGTCAAAATACCTAAGTACCTTTCCGGTTGAGATCTATATCTCTGCGATCTACGCGGGGTTACATCTCTAGATTGACCATGATCCTCACCAGATTCTTCTAAAGATCTCTGAGTTTCATCTTGAATGTCATCTTGAGCATTCTCTAGAGTTTGTTGTTCGACTCGAATTTCTTCGAGGTCTACTTTTCTCCCACTTGTCATTTTGGAAATGTGATCCCTCTCCAAAAAGACACCATCTCGAGCAACAAACACCTTGTTCTCAGATGTATTGTAGAAGTAATACCCCTTTGTTTCCTTTGGATAGCCCATAAGGATACATTTGTCAGATTTTGGATGAAGTTTGTCTGAAATTAATCGTTTGACGTATACTTCACATCCCCAAATCTTAAGAAAAGACACTTTTGGAGGCTTTCCAAACCATAACTCATATGGAGTCTTTTCGACAGCTTTAGACGGAGCTCTATTTATAGTGAGTGCAGCTGTATTTAGTGCATGTCCCCAAAATTCTATTGGAAGTTCGGCCTGACCCATCATTGACCTAACCATGTCTAGCAAGGTTCTGTTCCTCCGTTCCGACACACCGTTCCATTGTGGTGTTCCAGGAGGGGTCAATTCTGATAGAATTCCACATTCTTTCAGATGGTCATCAAATTCATAGCTCAGATATTCACCGCCTCTATCAGACCGATGTGCCTTAATCTTCTTGCCTAATTGATTCTCTACTTCACTCTGAAATTCCTTGAATTTATCAAAGGATTCAGACTTATGCTTCATTAGGTAGACATAACCATATCTATTGAAGTCATCAGTGAAAGTGATAAAGTAGCTGAAACCACCTCTAGCATTTGTACTCATTGGTCCACATACATCTGTATGGATTAAACCCAATAGTTCAGTTGCTCTTTCTCCAACTTTAGAGAAAGGTTGCTTTGTCATTTTGCCAAGTAAACATGATTCGCACTTACCATAATCCTCTAAGTCAAATGGTTCTAGAATTCCTTCCTTTTGAAGTCTTTCCATGCGTTTCAAGTTAATATGGCCTAATCGACAATGCCACAGATAGGTGAGATCTGAATCATCCTTTTTGGCCTTTTGGTATTTATGTTATATACTTGTTTGTCGTGATCTAATAAATAAAGTCCATTGACTAATCTAGCAGAACCATAAAACATCTCTTTAAAATAAAACGAACAACTATTGTCTTTTATTAAAAAGGAAAATCCCTTAGCATCTAAGCAAGAAACTGAAATGATGTTTTTAGTAAGACTTGGAACATGGAAACACTCTTCCAGTTCCAAAACTAGCCCAGAGGGCAACGACAAATAATAAGTTCCTACAGCTAATGCAGCAATCCGTGCTCCATTTCCCACTTGTAGGTCGACTTCACCCTTGCTTAACTTTCTACTTCTTCTTAGTCCCTATGGATTGGAACATAAGTGTGAGCCACAACCTGTATCTAATACCCAAGAAGTTGAATTAGCAAGTATACAGTCTATAACGAAAATACCTGAAGATGGAACGACTGTTCCGTTCTTCTGATCTTCCTTTAGCTTTGGACATTCTCTTTTGTAATGGCCTATTCCATCACAATAAAGACAGCTTGATGTGGACTTGTCCTACTTTGATTTAGCATCGCCCTTGGACTTTCCACTTTTCTTGAACGGTCTCCTTCTAGCCTTGAGTAAATCTTTGGCTTCACAGTCCAATATTATTTCAGCCTTTCTGACAAGGTGAACAAATTCTGCAACTGTTTCTTCTCTTGGTTCACTTGGGTATAGTTGCTTGAAGCGACCAAACCCACTGTGTAGTGAATTGAGCAAGATAGAGACTGCCATCCTTTCGCTTATTGGTGTTCCTAGTAGACTTAGGCGATCAAAGTATGAACGCATAAGATCCACATGGAACCTCAGTGGGACGCCTACCCTCTGTTTAGTGCGAAGGAGCTGAACATGTGTTTCTTGGACTTCCATCCTATAACACCTGTTGGGAGAACTAACCTTTAGACCAGACATTGATTCAATCAACTCATGGACGTTCAGGTCCCTGTCCTCCGTGCTTCCACGACAGATATCCCTCAGATTCTTGATGAGCGTAAAAGGTTCATAGGCTACAAACCTTCTAGCCCAATCATCAGGGATATTGTTCAGCATGAGACTCATAACCTTTTTGAGATCCGCATCCCAGACGTAAAATCTCTCAGGGGTCATGTCTCTGGCATAGTAGCTTGGCATGGGATGTGACAGTACATACTCAAGTCCATTGAGTCTGACTATTTCAACTAGCTTAGCTTCCCATTCAAGAAAATTTGTTAGGTTCAGCTTGACCATAAGCTCAGAACCCATGATGATGTTTTGATTGTTGTTTGCCATAGTTAAAACTACAATTGAAAAGAATAAACAAATAAATAGCCATTCACAGTTTCTCTTAATAAACTTAAATTCTAGCATACATGCATAATTCAATGTTCATTAAGCATTTTATTCAAGTTATGTGTTCCGGCAGGTGTGAATAAAATGATTCCAAGATCCTAAAATCCATTGAAGAATTAAGCACATTATGTATTTAGACTTAATTCTAAAATATTTTAGGTAAGCAAAAGCCTTTTGCTAATAGTCTAGAAACTATTCTTGGTTGATAGGCACGTCTAAGAACTTATTAAGTAAACCTGTCGATTTTGCCACGACATAAAAGGACTCCTTACTTATATCGTTGAGTTTCACCAAAACTAACATGTACTCACAATTATTTGTGTACCTTACCCCTTTAGTATCGATAAGTAACACCTCGCTATGGCAGAAAACTATTACTAAGATCGATGAAGAAAGGATATCCAAGTAAGTGTTATTTTGGCATGGCACCTTTTAACTCAATTTTTAAGTTTGGAACTTAAAGCTCTTACTATGTTGGTTAGATTTTAAGTGAACTAAAATCCTTAATCATGCAACATAATCAAGCTTTGATCTCATGCATATTTAAGACATATTTAAAAGCAATAAATAACTTAAAACATGCATAAGATAAATGTGATCTAGTATGGCCCGACTTCATCTTGAAGCTTCAACTTCAAAGTCCGTCTTGAAAATCTCCGTGGGAGGCGCCATTTTCTTCAAATAGGATAAGCTATAATTAAACTAATTACAACTATTTGATGGTACGCAGACCATATTTGAATTGAAAAACAATTTTGGTACTTTAGACCAATTACATTCAAATTAATGGTACGCAAACCATATTTTCTATCCTATTTGGGCCATACTAGTCACTTCATAACCTGCAAAACAGTACATATACAATATATACCATTCACCCATTCATTATCATGAATGGCCCACATAGCTGGTTAGTAAAACACGTTATGCATCACATAAATATTTGGAGCAATTAATCAGGGCACCAATAATCTACCAATTATTCAGTCCTTATTAATTCTAATCAAGTTGTTTAACCTTAAGGGATTTGTAGACCTAATCAAGAGTTTATGACTAAAAATGCTCCCACTTAAACCAATAAATTCATATGCTTTACTAATTTTAAACATAAAAATGTATTTCTAGTCTAACCGGAAACATACAAATTTAATTAAAATTTAAAGCTCATATAAATTTATAATCGAATCCATTAATTTAATTTATTTCAGTTGAATTAAACGAATTTAAATTAATTCAAGATTTAACTTTAGTAAAATAATTAGTATAAATAAAATTTATAATAATTATAATATTCAAAATTAAATCCAAGAAAACAATTTAAATTTCGAATTTTAAAATTAATTAAAATCGTTTCCGAACTGAAAATTAAAATTAAAATCAAAACGTACCAATCGTCGCAAGACGAGGCACTTTGGGCTTGCGCCCAAGCCCCATCAAGCTACGAGGCAGCGCGCCCCGCTCGATTGATCGTAGCACAAAGCATACACAACCACACGCCACAGCTGGCCACGCTGAGCGCAGCCTTGTGCTGTGTCGCGTGTTGCTGCGCAGGCCAGCGCGCGCCGAGCGAGGGATCGCTCCCTGCTCGCGCGTTCTGCTTGCTGGCTGGGCGAGCCAGGCGCGCTGTGGCGCGGCAGCATCGCTGCCCACACGCGTCTTGCTCGTCGCTCGTGCCTTGCATCGTCGCCCTCGCCCATCGTATAGCACATACAGCACACACGCACAGGCTCCCTTGCCTCGTGCGCGCGCCATGCGCTATGTTGCTCGCTGCATTCGTACCGCACGGGCGACGAGCTCCCTTGCTCGTCGTCGCGTGCCCGCACTATACAACACCCCTTAAGGGTAACACGTAGCTTCCATTGCTTTGTGCGTGCAACATTAATGAGCGTTTTCATAAAAATTTAAATTTTTTAATTCAAAATTAATGACAAATTAATAAAACATATTAATTTCATAATTTTAGGGCGAAAAATCGAAAATTTATTAATCAATTAATTTCCGATTAACATGGATTCAAATCTAGGTCATAAAAATTAAAAATTTAACATAAATTAACAATTTTTATGGTGGATTTTAATCATAGATACCTAATTAAACTATTAATTAATTATGAAAATCAAATTAATTCTAAATTATTCGAATTTTAACAAATTAATCATAATTACAAATTAGGTTGTATAATTTAAAAGGCTAGGCATTCAAACTTGTTAAACATATATTGTAGGTCAATCAAAAATTCAAGATTTATCAACAAGAATCGCAAATACTTAATTTAACATCTTAAATTTACAAACTTTTGCGTTCGAAAAACTAAATCCTCCGAAAAGTCATAGTTAGGCTTCGAATTTGGGAATTCTGGGTTCGGCCGAAAATTATTATTTTTGTCAAAAATTTAGAATGCCTTTTACATGCGGAATTGACACAAAAATCACTCGATTTGGATGAGTAACGAAGAAACTGCCGAAAAACTGCGTACATATAATTAAATAAACGCAATTTGCAATTAATTAACAATTATGAAAATTAATCACCCCTTTTGTGAAATTTGTGAAATTTAACCATGTTTATGCAATTTAGATTATGAAAATAATAAGAGGCTCGTGATACCACTTTTAGGTTATGATTCATATGACAAAACATAAATCATGCGGAAAAACCATAAAGCCAGGAAAGCATATTATTTACACATAATCATTTAGCATAGTTTAGATGCATACACTTTGTTGCGTGCCCTCCCTAGTTGCGCCCGAACCGAACAAGAACAAGTCTTTAGGACTCCAAGTGTCGTCCCTCCGTAGATAGTCCACAGTACGTCCGGATCCGCCTCAAGATTGACCAACTAGAATCGCCCTTAAGGTACTAGGATTTTCGGCTAGGTTAGTGCAAGTGTATGGCTGAATTTTTCTTTCAAAAACTTACCTTTTGAATACTTCAATTCTCGCTCTAAATAATGACCCTAGGCACTTATTTATAGAGGTATGGAAAGGGAACCGGAATCCTACTAGGATACGAATTAATTAAACTAGAATCCTATTAGAACTCTAATTAATTAATTTATCCTTTTAGGTTTAGGAATTTAATCATATATCAAATCCTAATAGTTTTAGGAATCGTGTATGAACACAAACACACACACGCACGGCAGCCCACGAGGGGCGCCTATGCGCGCGCGGCCTGTGAGCTCGCAGCCCGCGCCACGAGGCCCACACGCTGTCGTGGCCTTGGCGCGTGCTGGGCCTGCCTTGCGGTGGGCTTGTGCGCTGCCTTGGCTTGGGGTGTTTGTGGCGCGCTGGCTTGCTGGGCGATGGCCCGGCTTCGTGCTGGGCCTTCGTCCGGCAGGCCTCGTCCGATGCTTATTCGTACGATGCGCTTCCGATTAAATTCCCGGTTCCGGAATTCATTTCCGATACGAACAATATTTAATATTTCCGATTCCGGAATTAATTTCCGTTTCGAACAAATATTTAATATTTCCGTTTCCGGAATTATTTTCCGACTCCGATAATATTTCCGATTCTGACAATATTTCCGTTTCCGGCAATATTTCCGATTCCGGCAATATTTTCATTTCCATTAATATTTTCCGATATGTCCCATGTTTCCGTTTCCGGCAACATCTACGACTTGGATAATATTTATATTTCCGATACGATCCATATTTCCGTTTCCGGCAATATCTTCGTTTCCGGAGTATTCATTTCTTGCTTGTGACGATTTCAGCTCCCACTGAAACCAAGATCCGTCGATTCCGAATATCCATAGATTGAGTATTTAATGCCATTAAATACTTGATCCGTTTACGTACTATTTGTGTGACCCTACGGGTTCAGTCAAGAGTAAGCTGTGGATTAATATCATTAATTCCACTTGAACTGAAGCGGCCTCTAGCTAGGCATTCAGCTCACTTGATCTCACTGAATTATTAACTTGTTAATTAATACTGAACCGCATTTATTAGACTTAACATTGAATGCATACTTGGACCAAGGGAACTATTTCCTTCAAATGAGAGATGATTAATGAAACCGAAAAGGAGCCCTTAATATTTATAGAAAAACATGGGAACTAGGTCAAAAGTGGTTCTACCATCACAAAGTTGCGCTCCACACAAGGAGCTGGCGCAAAACGACAACTATTTGTGAAAAGCGGTTGATTGATTATGTCATAAATTATTCACTCAGACTCCTTTTTGGGTCTATGATGATAGCTTGTTGAAAGTTTACTGATTTTTTCTTTCCATTTAGAATACCTAGATTTTCTTTTGGAAAACTGCAGATATGTCCCAGGTGGTGAAGGGTGTCTGAGTTTAGAAAAATATATGCATAACTCTTTCGTTACAAATCGTAATTGGGCTTATGATATATTGATGGAAATCTTCTTGAAAGACTATCCAACCAAGAACGATTCATGGGCTAATTAAGAGTTTTATGCATGGATTAAATGAAGTCAATTTTGGTTATGCCATGGTTATGTGATCAACCTTTAAATGGATCATCATTTAAATGTCATGAAGATGTTGGATGAGTATTGTTCATCAAGAGATTCCATGTTCACATGCTTCGGATCTGAACCAATTAACAAACAGCTAAAGTTCAATAATTGGACTTTGGTTGGGAGTGCACTTTTTAGGTGTCTACAATGTCACCCCTCAATGCGCCGCAATGACTTTGTTGATGTAAACTTTTAACCATCGCTCAAATGATAAAATTTATGACTCCAAAACAACTAAAAATGAAAAAAAAAATCCATTCTTATGAATGTATAAAACTTTAACACTCATTTTATTTTACTATAAAAAAGACTTCAATACTCAAACTTATAAGAATAACAATTTTATGGTAACAAATTTGGCTTAATCTTTCTTTATTTACTAGTACTAACCAATTAATACACTTCACGGTTTTTTTTTTTTTTTGAGACTTACTCATATCATACATAAAACCATAAATAATCCGTAAATAACAAAGAAGAACAAGAAAAGAAAATGTTACACTTTCTTTTAGCTAATCAAATGTATATTTTACCTCTAAAATGTATACCGAGCTTGTAATTCTATGTACAAATTTTAAGTATAGAAATTTCTTATAAGCACAAAAAATAAAAATTTGTATGACTCAAGTAAACTACTCAAAAATCTATAAATTTATACTAATGCTCTGTTTGGTTTGGTAGAATCGGTGAAAAATGATTTTCCATGCAAAATACTCTCCAACGAAAAAAATTCCATGGAAAAACATAATTCAAGATTAGTCTTCATTTGTTTGGTTCCTTACAAGAAAATTCATAGAGAAAAGAAAAATGAGAGCAGATGGGCGAGTATTGATGGCAAAAGAGAAGAGGGAGGTAAGAAGAAAAAATGGAAAGGAGTTTCTCTTCCTTTCAAATGAAATTTTTTTTCCACCTTTCAGAGAGTTATTGGAAAAAAATTCACCCCTTGCCATACCAAACAAGGTAAAATGGTTGAAATGGGAAAAATCGATTTTCGTTTTTTTATAAACTATTTAACTGATTTATTTCCCCCTTAAAGCTAATGCATATTTAATAAATTTTACACCTAATATGCAACTTTTGTGCTCTTGCATATTACATACTCGATTAGGCCCCTTGCATGCACGAATATTCTAAAAAAATTGACTAATTTTTAGTAATATATTTGACTGACAATAAATAATTAGTAAATCTTCAACGTACTCATTTAATAATCTAATACGGAGTATGAAATTTCTATCCTACTCCATATTACATATTTTAGATGCTTGATACACTAATTATCCCAAAAATATTAGATATACTAATATGACCATTTGACCAAAATACTGAGTAAAAAATTTCCATTCTTAATATGACAATTTGATTAAAATGTCACTAAAAATCATTTTTAGAAAAGTATTATGTAGCATATATTATTACCATAGTCTATTAACACATATATTTTTTTCATACATAAACAACTAATAAAAAATTTCGGAGAATATTTATTTAGCGGGAAAATTTTGCACCATGAAGTGACAGATGTCATTCCTGGTGTCTGTTTTAGTATAAATTTAATTGATTTTATATGCTTAATATTCTAATTTCACCAAATTTTTTGATACGCTTAATATGGTAATTTCATCAATATATATAATAAATATATTTTCCATTATTGATATACCGATTTGACAAACATATTACTTAAATTACTTTTAGCAAATTATTATTATGTGGTATCTATTGTTGTCATATTTTAAATCCAATATTTTTTCTATACATAATAGTTTTAAAAGAAAGATAAAGAATAAGGTTCTTTTAAATAAAGTAGATTTACGTATCGGGAAAAGCTTTTTGGCGGGATAATTTGCATCAAGAAGTGACATGTATCATTTCTGGTATTTGTTTTAAAGAGTGTTATTATGATATAAAAATTAGGGTTTTTTTTATTCCAGGCCTAAATAAGCTCAATTATGTTGTTTTTATAGCTTAATCAAGTGTAATTGAGCCGCGAATCAACTTTATATTTTCTCCTTTTACATTTAACTTAACCAAGGTTATGAAAAAATCGAGATAACATCATTTCTAGTCTTGTATTTCCAAAATGGATGCGGTTGTCAATTAACAAATAAATATATTTGAAAGGCTACATTTTGCAATTTTATTTTTAAAATGATGCAATTTGCAAAGTGAGTAATTTGGCAAAATTTGCCAAAAACAATCTTTTATAACCCGTTTTTTGTGAGAAACAACCTTTTGTATACACCTACTTTTGTCCCCATTCCCGAAAGGGAAGGTTCGATGATGAAAGCATAAATCTCCACTTGACAACGCATCTCCTATAAAATAAACGAATCTCAACTCCCCTTTTCATTTCACCCGAAACTGCTATTTATGGAAACCTGCTAAAAATAGTAACTGGCGTAAAAGGTAGCTTCTAAAAGTGGCAAGTCATAAAAGATAGAAACCTGTCAGAATTAGGTGTTGCACTCCAACATAAATCCTAAATGAGATAGAAAACTGCGAGAATCCTATTCCTAATATGATTCGGAAATAAGAGTTACGTATTAATTAAAATCCTAACGAGCCTAGAGTTCGTAACGGGCCCAGACGCATTCCGTCATGAAATTGATACGCACTAAAAGACTCGATTAAGTCTCAAACACTACGGATTTCAGGAATCCGTATCTGACTAAGAAAACAGCCCAGACCCTATTTTCAACGCCTGGCTCTGGGCGCCGAAATCTTCGGCGCCCAGGCCTGGGCGCTGAAAATACCTGGGTACGTGTTTTTTCCTAATTCTTTGTGGATTAGAACTCTGGAATTCTATCTTTCCACGAACTCTTCCCTATAAATACAGCCCCAAATTCGACGTGAAAAGAACACACAACACACAATTATATTCTGAGTATTGACTCCAACCCTTAGCCTAAGCCTCACGCTGCGAAACTGTTCACGCGTTCTGTCGCAATCGATCCATAAATCGAATAGAACGTATCCTGTCCCATAATTGAGATTCGTTAAATAAAAAGGAGAAATAGCAAAGTCAAAGTGGTTAGTTTTCTGAGAACCGTGACGCACCTCTCAAGGGTGCGTCGTAATGTGTCCCTTTTCGATGATTTAACTGCTTTCCTCGCCCTTTTTATGAACTGTTAAACTAACTAAATCTGATTGTTCTATCACGCCTTAATAAATATAATATTTTTGGGAAATTGGATTATCATGCTAGGTCCCTTAATGCAATCTAAATCAGATAATCGCGATCGATCTAGTATTATATGTTGCATATTGCTAAAATCAACTCAGATTAGTTTAATAGTCAACGCATGTCCCTTCAATTATTTATGTTGAGCTAGTAAGGATATCCTGCCTCTGGAGTTATCGACGAGCGTAGTACTCCTCTCGGTAGTTACAGTCCCCCGAACCCTCAATCTCTACCTTGCGGGTGTATGTTGAGAGATCCCCACACCAGGGATCACAAGGGAACCTACGGCCGTCGTGGTCAAACATAATTGCACTCCCTTTATGTCACGATAACCGGGTTTTGTCAGTTTTTCTCATTGTCGTTAAAAACTGAATGGCGACTCCTATATTACTAGTCAATTGGGTGTAAACTCACAGGAAATCCAATTACACTTGATTGAATAAAAAGAATCGTCACAACCACGAGGGACAAGGTCACGCATTAGCCTCGTGCTTTTTCGACCCCCTCACAGTGGCGACTCCACTGGGGATAGTGAAGGAAATACTCGTGCTTGTAGGTAATCAAAATAGCCGAAGGGTGAAACGATCCTACCCCGCGTTTATTTCCCCATCAAGTTGGGACGACCTGAAAATCAGCATATTAATGTGAACGGGCAGAACCGCATAACGAATCTCGTCTCCCTCGGGAGTTGGGACTAAGGATACCTTTTTCCGCCAATAGGGGGGTGCATACGCCGCGCATGTTGCCCACTCGGTACTTGTGCAGGTAGTACACCTATCCCGAACCCAATCGCTCGCTCATTAGGTCCCTCTCGCCTGCATGCCCCCTTGGCTTGCACTTGCGGGTTGGCCTCTTGGGCGAAATTCGTCTGTTGAAGACACTACCTCGACCGGGGCATGTGTTGGATCTACAATAGAAGCGGTACCAAGCCAGGCGCAAATAAACTACCCATAGAAGCCTATCATAAACTACGTGGCATATTTAATTTTCAAATCCATGTTTGTAATGTAGTTATGTGTAGCGAAATATGTGATTGTGTGTGACAAACTATCCTAGAAAACCAACGACCTTAAAAATTGCCCAAACATTCATAGACTAATTTGCCAAAGAGTTATACCGAAACACGTGTTCCGCAAACCCGAATGATCGCCACAAAAATAAGCGACGCTCGAGATGGCCTGTAACGAATCCCACAAACGCTGCTACGCGTAAAGGACGTTATTAGGCAAGCACGCAGATCGAAGTCGCATAAACAGAAGACATAAAACGAGAACCAGCTAGGGACGTATTTTCAACGCCCCTGGTTGGGCGCCAGAATTTCTCATGCCCCTCGCTGGGCGCTGAAGTTGCTGCTTGGCCTTCTGGTCAGGCGCAGCAGCCTCGGTGCCCGCGCGAAAGGAAAATACGTAGCGCAAAAAAAATGTTCATAAAAAGAATTGCTACGAGGGCGTAAGAAAAGCACTCGATTTCAAAAGCGACTCGTGAAAAAATTAATAACTCTTTGTATCGTTGTTAGGACTCCTACGACGACAATGCCCGGCACCAAAACCGAACATGCTAATAACTATGAATGTCACACGGGCAAGTGTTTCGAAAATCCAAAGAATGACCAAAAGAAAAAAAAACCAAAAGTGTACCAACAAATGAAAAGAGTGAAAAACCAATAGAGAGAGTCGAAGTCTAGACTAAGTAATGCTTGAAACTTTGGGAACCTAAACTTTAGCTTATCTTATGCCTAGGACTGGTCCTGCCACTTGGTGCCGATCAGGGAATCAATGGTTAGTGCATCTCGAAGATACATCACCAACATCAGGTTTAGTGACTCCAAGCTCCGTCCGTCGTCCCTCATTTCAAGGATCTCCGCTTCCCCAACCTCGATTCGCATCTTCAAACATGTCCATCGAAGATTTGCGAGACCAGATGGTCCAAATGACCCAACTTATGGGCCAACTGAAAATGGAAAATGAAGCTTTAGCGGCTGCGCAAGCCAAAAATGACCTCGATAAAGAGAAGAGGATTGAAAAAATGGTCCTACAGCAAACCATGGGGAGCAAATACTTCTCCCTCGATCCTGAACCTTTTCCTGGCAAACTACCAGAAAAGTCCAGTTCATCTGACTTACCAAAGTTCTAGGCCACGGACAACCCCCGTGATCATCTACTGAGCTTTGTGAATGCCATGAACTTGAAAGGCGTGGACAAGTCCATGTATTTACCTGCCTTTCCTTTGTCCTTGGAACCTGTGCCGCTCAAATGGTACTATCACCAGGACCCTAAGCTCTTCCCCACTTGGGAAGACTTTGTCAATATATGTCTTCATCAAGCAATACTCGTCGAACATGGATTTCCAAGTCACCATGCGCGAGCTGGAAGTTCTCTTCCAAAAGAAAAATGAGGGTTTCACGACCTACTTTGCTAGATGGAGGGACCAGGCGGCCCAGCTAATCAATAGGCCTCCCGAAACTAAATTGGTCCAAAAATTCATTGACAACCTGGACCCGGCTTACAGACAACACCTTAGGTACCTAGGACTTGACACTTTCAAAAGAGTTTATGATGTGGGAATAAAGATCGAGGATGACCTCGCCAAAACCATACAAAGCAAACCCACATATAAGAACAACACCTATAATCGGGGTAACACATCCCAAGCCCAAGAAGTCCATGCTGTAGAAGAGACTCCCGCCCGAAGAAGCTCTGGAAGATGGGTCCGAGACCGAAAGTTTGCCCCACTCGGGTCGACTTTGGTACAAGCCTTTGAAAGACTAACCAATCAAGGAAAGTTGAGACCTATAGGCCCCACCCGTGACCCTCCTGTCAAAAGCAAATATTGGGTCGAAGGTACTTGCAAATTCCATCAAGGAAATGGGCATGACACTGAAAACTGCTGGAATCTAAAACATACGATCCAGGACATGATAGAGGATGAAGTGATACCTCTCCCTAACGTTGGCAAACCCAACAACAACAAGAGCCCACTCGGCTCTTGTCACATCTCTCTCGACCAACCAGAGAATTTCGACCCCACGGTGTATATTACACCTCAAGGTGCACCACTCGATGTGGTCCCTATGGATCAAATCGAGAGAGAAGTGTGCGGTGTGTGGAATGATGATGCTGAAGATATTTACCTATCTCAAGTGTCGGGCCAGGACCTCTTCACTGAAACTTGGCCCGGGTATGCTCTCATTGACACCACCCCTGAGGAGCCCGAGGTCGACAACCTCACCCGATCCGGAAGAATATACCAACCGGATATTCACCCACCTCCTATGGACGACATCCCGGTTAGGCAAACTCCTGAGAATGGACGGCACGCCACCGTCGCAGAAGTCATTGAAAATCCTCTCCTGAAACAACTAAAAAGAACCAAGGCCGAGACTACCATCTGGGATCTCACGTGTACCTCAAAGGAACATCGCGAAAAGCTTATTCGCTCACTTGACCTCATCTCAGTACCTACAGATATCACACCCGACTCATTGGTTATCCATGTCACGAGAGATGCCGGAGAAAAAGCCATAGTTTTCACTGACAAAGACTTGCCCAAAGAGGGGGGTGCTCACAATAAAGCCCTTTACCTAGTGGTTGGATGCAAAGGACAAAACATCCCCCTAGCGCTCGTAGATAATGGTTCGGCGGTTAATGTCTGCCCATTGCGAACCGCCCATTGCTTGGGGCTAGGAAACGATGACTTCCAAACCTCCACGCAAGGGGTACGAGCTTATGATAACTCCCGAAGGCCTGTATTGGGAAAAATCAACCTTACCATACAAACCGGGCCTGTGGCACGCACCACGGAGTTTCAAATAATCGACATCAAGCCCACTTTCAACCTCCTCTTGGGGCGACCTTGGCTCCATGACTTAGGAGGTGTGGCTTCTACCTTGCACCAAATGGTTAAACTTAACCATAACGGGGTAATACTAGAAATTCGCGCCCCTCCTCTCGACGTCAGTTGCACTATGGTAGGAACGGCCGAAACTGCAGACGACCTTTACGGGTTTCAAATGGAAGAAACAATTCAGTTCATCGAAGATTATGATCCAGCATTCCTAGACCCGCATGCATCCCGAGTCATCAATAGAATGCTGTTAGCTCAAGGTTATTTCCCAGGAACCCCATTGGGCATAAGGAAGAAGGAATACACATTCCATCCTTTTCCCAACAAATCTACTCCCTTTGGCTTAGGCTATGAACCAACGGAGGAAGATATTGCTGACCGCCTGTCTAGGCTACGCCTTAACAAAGCCAAACAAACCACCCTCCTTCCCCCGTATCAAAGGACCCTTAACGGGATGTTCGTTCGGGAAGGAGAAAAACACCCATGCTGTGATTTCCCTGAACCCTTCGTTCAGGATGGCTTGCTAAAACCCGGATTTGAAATTTTCCATGACTGCCACACCTTGGATGAGGCACCCCACCTCACCAAGACTAAAACAGCTGAAATATTGGACAACCAGGCTCTATGGACATTGTTTAACGAATCGAGGCCTATGGAGAACGAGACTGTGATGACTACCCTAGCTTTACAAGATGAAGGTTTCGATCCAACTCGGTTAATCTCTCCTGCATCAACACTAGAAGAGGTCGAGAACGGATGGGTGAAGACATATCAGTGGGTCAATGCAAAAGGAATGGAATTCAAGATGAGTACCGGTGAAGGACCGAAGTTTTATGAGACTAAACCCCAGGCTTGAGCCATATAGAGCACCATTAGCAAAAAGCGCCTAGTAGTTCTTTAGATTGATAGAAAAAAATAATAGAGACTTTAGATGGTCCTAAGACCCCTTAGAATATAGGTTAATTTTATTTCAGTGTGTTTTCCTTACTTTCCGAATTAATAAAGGCGTAATATTCCTCCTAAAAACTTTATTTCTAACACTAAAAAAAAAGCACCAAACGTACTTGCAAAGAGGCGGCCCGCTCTAGGCCTAATAAACAAGGCCCACTCGGTCTTGAATCGTGACATCGAAATTCATCAAACCCCAAAAGAACCACATTATCATATTGCCACAACATGAGGGTCTAACCCATGCAACCCAAAGAAATCAAAAGGAAGTCAAAATTCAAACAATACAAATATTGCTCGAAAAAAAAAACTCATAAAAATAAACGCCGCCCCGGCATCAACACGCACCTCAGCCCACTCAAAAGCCTACACAAAGATCTTCATATCTTCCACACACTAACCCAATTCCCAAAATCGTTTCGAGTCACGAATAGAAAAAATTAATCCGGACAAAAATGCGTCTCACGTTAACAGTCAAAAAGCCTCCGAAATAGCCTCAAAATTGGCTTTAAATACGAACAAAATAATCAAGGCACAAAAAAAAAAGAGAGAAATAAATGCAAGAACATGTGAAGCAATGCGTCAAAAATTGACTGCCCAAGTCATTTTCAGCACCCAGGGCTGGGCGCCGAAATTTCTGACGCCCTAGCCTGGGCGTTGAAACTCTCTGCCTGCCCAAAACTTTCTTTTCGAAAGTGCTCGTCATTTTATCCGCACACAACGGAAAAATAACGAACACTTGGGGGGTACAGTACGTATCCAAATAGGTTTACCAAGAATATAGCTATACAAATTAGTCGAATTTTACGCGACCTATGGCTAAAAAAAAAAGACGGCAGACGAAAATAATGATAATACTTCACTCATTTGACCGGTTAAGTAATATGCTACCACCGCAGGGCATATCTATTAAAATCTGGCATCCTAGAACTTATTCAAAAGCTAGAACTACGCGCGACCTGATTCTGACAAGATACGTAGGCAATCCTTACCAAGGATTCGGTCCAATAAAAAAAACAAATATTCTTTGTGCAAAAAGTGTTAGACATATAAAATACATAAAAAAGAGGAGAAACAAAAATAAATGAAAATGAAAAATAAAAATACGCCTTTATTGAGAAATAATAAGAAGGAAAACAAAGTGCTAGGAATAAAAACAAACACAACTGAAATAAATAGAGGGCACCTACACCCTAGCAAGAACTACACTACTCTAGTTCTTCCGGATCATCAAATAAAGTCTTGTAGAGGGCAATGTTCGCAGGATCCACCCCCACAGTCTTCTGCGCTGCCCCAATGTCAATCTCCATAAGAACCGGCTCCTGGACACTAACTTCCAAAGATGCCAACGCTTCAGAAACATTCTCAGTTATAGCCCGCTCAGCCTCAAGGGCACAGACAATGGTGGGAGAAGGATTATTATCATCAACTAGACTAACCACTGTTCCTACAGGCGGCTGAGCCTTCCTAACCCATACATTGTTCCGGCGACGATCTCCGCGAGAGCTTGCATTTCTTTTAACAACAGCAGGCCCCTTCATGTTAGGCATCTTTTTAGGCCTGAAACTAGAACGGGGAGGAACTTCCTTTCGCTTTCGATCAGGACGAGCTTTCACAGTCTTAATACTATAGGTACGAGGTCTGGCAGAATCAGGACCCTCATACTTAACGCGAATACGAGGTATCAAAAGCTCAGCCGGCTCCCCATTACGAGCCTCGACCCTCACATCTTTATCATCGGAGCTCATCCACAACTTGTAGTTTTCAGAAAGACCCACAAAGCCATTTGTAGCTACGGCCCAACGCGGGAGACCATCATAATACTTAGCCCACGCTAGGACCCGTGTTTGTGAAAAGGCCGCTACCTTAGGTGGTACTGTATCAGAAAAGGGGATAGTCTGCCTTAAACCATATTGACGCATGACTCGGTAAGGGAAAATATAAATGGGACGAGACAGCCCCAACAAAGAAACATAAACCGATACATCAGAACCCCCTGTCATAGTAATCAAACCCCACCATGGTACCACCCACTTGATAGAACAAATGCCATAAGTAAAAAAGGAGGTCCATTCGGCCTCGTCCTGGCCTTGGTGCAAGTATTTTCGGTTATCCAAGGCTATAGGGCGATAATGTTTAGGATCGGCAGGAGCTTCCAAAAGTCTAAACCGTTCCACAAGCCAAATCTGCGAAAACAGGTACAATCGAATCAAAAGAATGAAAAAAAACGGTCCCTGGGGCGCAGTTTCAACGCCCAGGACCAGGCGCCGAAAACTCCAGCGCCCAGCCCTGGGCGCTGAAACTCAGCCCCAGGCAAAAGAAATATATGCAAAAGTGGCGTATGCGTGTGCAAAGAAGAAAATTGATTACCTGCAGTAATAGGGGGCTTCCCTTAAAATGTTCAGATTTGGCATCCTTCTTCAGCTCATCCTCACTCAGCAAAGTCTCGGCAACAACCAACGGCATGATAGAATAGCAACTTTCCATCTGGCTAATCAAGGGGATCAACCTTATGTCACCGAACTCACCATTGTTATTCGATAGCAAATAGTGATTCAACAAGCAAAATACAAGGGCTCGAATATTCAATTTCTGTTCGGTCATATTCTTACTAGGCCTAAAGTGATGTTTCACAAGTTTTGCCAAGTTAACCTTATCATCTACAACAATTTCAACAAACATGTTATCATCTAGTCCTAGGAAAGCCCTTATGGTTGTTTTACCCTCTTCAATAGTGCCAGGGGTAACAGGAGTAGCATTAGTAGGATAACCAAGGATCGCAGCAAATTCATCGGGCAAAGGACATATTTCGTTGCCCCGAAAGGCAAAAACATGATGATCGGAGTCCCAAAAGCTTAGGGCAGCATGCAGAAAGTCATAATCAATATTAATTTGTTGTAAGCGTAAAAGTGCCTTTAAGTGGTATTCTTTTAACAAAGTTTTTTCTGTAGGAGTAAGGGCCCGTAGCCAACGCCTAACAGTCCGTTGGAGTGAAAAAGTAGGGATCGACATGGCAAAAGCAATGAGAAATTAAAGCACAGCAAAAAGGAGAGAAAGAATTTGAGAGTGGTGGAAAATAGGGACGTATCTAGCCCCTATATATAGCTGGACGCACCCAGTGACATCCTGATCCCATTCGGAAACGTGTTAGGAAATCCGAAAGTCAAATATCACCAGGAAAAGACTTTCAGCGCCCACGGCTGGGCGCCGAAATGTTTAACGCCTGGCCTTGGGCGCTGAAAATGCAGCCCAAGGCCCGAATTTCACAAAACGCGGAACAGGAAAGGACTTAAGACCGTGTTGCTAAACACGAGGCCCTATTGCAAGTAGGATCAAGCCCAAAGCACCTTTAGCTCCCAAATAAGCAAAAAAAATAAACATTGAAAACTTGGTCGAAACTTAGACTCGTCTCAGAAAATGCTTATGTACACTTTTCAAAAAAAACAAATTAAATATCATGGTCATTCTTCGAAACACCAAAAATCTGTATCGTTAAGTCGTTGGTTTTCCAAATAAAAAATGTTTGTCAGTCAAAGGATTAATCCGGGCCAAGCTAAAACCGGATGTCGCCTGAAAACTAAAGTCGCACTCCACGGCTTCGCTAAAGTAGCACACTACTATAAAAGGTCGCTCGCACATACGAGCATGACCCCAAACATGATTACAAGATGCAAAAAACGACCGACGAGCCCCAGTGCTTGGGGGCTCGCGAAAAAATATACTCCAACAAGGAGCGCACGATCAAAATCACATTCCCGGACTGCGCCATACACCATATCATGTTTGGATATCTCAAAAAAAAAAAACAGGTCCGACCTCATCGAAAGGTCGTCATTGACACTTGTGCACGGTCCTCTGATTGAAGACCAAGTCGAGCCGTAAAGACTAGCTCAAAATCACGAAAGCAGACGGTCACAAGACAAAGGTCCGTCTGAACACGTTGTCAGCCCACATTCAGGTTACAACTAAATTCGAGCATCCCTCAAAAAAATTCGCTCTTGCAAGAATGAGTAAAAAGAAATTCTCAAAAGAAATCACAAAGAACCAAAGCAATAGGAACTTGCCCATCTTCAGTCGGCAAGATCGCGTCACAAACCGCGCGAGTTCCCAAATCGAAAAAACGAATTCAGGGACGTCCACCCTTAGCGGACAAGGCTCGCCCACCTTCAGCGGGCGGGGTCTGCGTCACTAGCCGCGCAGGTCCTCAGTTTTCGAAAAAAGAATCTTCCATAAACAAAATGAAATAGGCTCGCCATCTTCAGCCGGCGGGGTCTACGGCGCAAACCACGTAGGTCCTTATTTTCAAAAAAAGCAAACAAATTTCAAAACAGACTCGTCCACTTCTATCGGACGGGGCGTCCACCCTTAGCGGACAGGTTCGCCATCTTCAGCCGGCGGGGTCTACGTCACAAACCGCGTAGGTCCTTATTTTCAAAATTCAAAAACAGATTCGTCCACTTCTATCGGACGGGGTGTCCACCTTTAGCGGACAGGCTCGCCATCTTTAGCCGGCGGGGTCTGCGTCACTAACCGCGCAGGTCCTTAGTCGCTGCAGCGATAACTTTTTCTGGTTTTCCCTTTTCCAAAAATTAAAAGGATTGGTTTTCCGTTTTTTCCAAAAAAAGAGCGATGTGCTGGATTTTCCTTCGTTTTACGTCCCATAAAAACAAGGGGGTTTTCTCGTTTAGCTAGCCCTGAAAATGAGAATCTTTAAAAACATTTTTACCTCGTGGTTGGGCTTGGCCAGGCCCAATTACACTTTATAGCTTTGATTTCGAAAACATCTGTAGCTACTCCCAATTACAAAGTGAGGGAGTTTCTACGCACCTTTAGATCATTCCAATGACAAAGTGAGGAAGTTTCTATACTATCAGTTGACAAATCCCAATGACACGTGAGGGATGTGTCGACACTTCAAGTGATGACCCTTAAGTCAAATGTTATCACTCGGGGGCTCGTGAGACCCTCGCAAAACAGGTCACATACACCATGGCTTGTGTGACGCACTCCGTCTAATACTTTGACCATCGTCTTATTCCAAGACTCAGTCAAAGTGGGGGCTAACTGTAGACACCTACTTTTGTCCCCATTCCCGAAAGGGAAGGTTCGATGATGAAAGCATAAATCTCCACTTGACAACGCATCTCCTATAAAATAAACGAATCTCAACTCCCCTTTTCATTTCACCCGAAACTGCTATTTATGGAAACCTGCTAAAAATAGTAACTGGCGTAAAAGGTAGCTTCTAAAAGTGGCAAGTCATAAAAGATAGAAACCTGTCAGAATTAGGTGTTGCACTCCAACATAAATCCTAAATGAGATAGAAAACTGCGAGAATCCTATTCCTAATATGATTCGGAAATAAGAGTTACGTATTAATTAAAATCCTAACGAGCCTAGAGTTCGTAACGGGCCCAGACGCATTCCGTCATGAAATTGATACGCACTAAAAGACTCGATTAATTCTCAAACACTACAGATTTCAGGAATCCGAATCTGACTAAGAAAACAGCCCAGACCCTATTTTCAACGCCTGGCTCTGGGCGCCGAAATCTTCGGCGCCCAGGCCTGGGCGCTGAAAATACCTGGGTACGTGTTTTTTCCTAATTCTTTGTGGATTAGAACTCTGCAATTCTATCTTTCCACAAACTCTTCCCTATAAATACAGCCCCAAATTCGACGTGAAAAGAACACACAACACACAATTATATTCTGAGTATTGACTCCAACCCTTAGCCTAAGCCTCACGCTGCGAAACTGTTCACGCGTTCTGTCGCAATCGATCCATAAATCGAACAAAACGTATCCTGTCCCATAATTGAGATTCGTTAAATAAAAAGGAGAAATAGCAAAGTCAAAGTAGTTAGTTTTCTGAGAACCGTGACGCACCTCTCAAGGGTGCGTCGTAATGTGTCCCTTTTCGATGATTTAACTGCTTTCCTCGCCCTTTTTATGAACTGTTAAACTAACTAAATCTGATTGTTCTATCACGCCTAATAAATATAATATTTTTGGGAAATTGGATTATCATGCTAGGTCCCTTAATGCAATCTAAATCAGATAATCGCGATCGATCTAGTATTATATGTTGCATATTGCTAAAATCAACTCAGATTAGTTTAATAGTCAACGCATGTCCCTTCAATTATTTATGCTGAGCTAGTAAGGATATCCTGCCTCTGGAGTTATCGACGAGCGAAGTACTCCTCTCGGTAGTTACAGTCCCCCGAACCCTCAATCTCTACCTTGCGGGTGTATGTTGAGAGATCCCCACACCAGGGATCACAAGGGAACCTACGGCCATCGTGGTCAAACATAATTGCACTCCCTTTATGTCACGATAACCGGGTTTTGTCAGTTTTTCTCATTGTCGTTAAAAACTGAATGGCGACTCCTATATTACTAGTCAATTGGGTGTAAACTCACAGGAAATCCAATTACACTTGATTGAATAAAAAGAATCGTCACACCCACGAGGGACGAGGTCACGCATTAGCCTCGTGCTTTTTCGACCCCCTCACACCTTTCAATTTCTTTTGCGAAAAAATACCTTAAAATAAAAAAAAATGCAAGAGACAACCATTTCCTCTTTTCTGGCATTGACTCCAATTATCCGGCCTTTGACTCGCAGATTTTGCTTACTTCACCTCTGTTCCTCCAATTTTCCCCCTTAAAACCCAAAACTAGCAAAAAAGACCCAAAAAAAATAAAAAAAAAATCTCAAACATCCTCTCCTTCATCTCATCCCACAACCTTTCCAATTCACCCCACTTTTGCGCTATTCCTAGAATCCTAAGCATGATATTATAATGAATCACATTCAACTCATAACAACCCTTCTTCTTAAACCACTCAAAAATCTCCATAGCTCTCTCCCAACTCGACTGCTCTTTTAAGATAATACTCCTCTCCTTGTTGCTAAGCCTCTCTTCCCCAGGCTTAAACGCCTCGTCTAAGTCGATAATGCTGTACAATGCCAACATTATGGATGGAATACACCTTCAATACGAGGCCCATTTCGTCGAACACCTGGTGTGCACCTTCTTTTCAGGAAAATTTCCATGCCCACCTTCAGATTCAACTTCACCATTTTAACTTTTTTTGTTGATTCCAACTGTTCCCAGATTGTAATCTAACCAATTCATCAACAGACCCATGTGGGTTTTTACTCAAACTATTATGTTTATCAATTACACCACTTGGGTTTGTTTTCTGCTTCTCAAATCGTCGGAATTTCTGGTACCATTTATTGGGTATTTCAAGAACATTTGATTCTCTAGCTGTTTTGGAAGAATCTCAAACTTCATTCCAAAAATAGAGAGAGATAGAAGTTTGAGATTTTTTTTAAGGTTTTTTTGTGCTAGTTTTTGGTTTTAAGGGGAAAAATTGGAGGGAAAAGGGTGAAGTAAGCAAAACCGGCGAGTCAAAGCCGGATAATTGGAGTCAGTGTCAGAAAAGAGGAAATGGTTGTCTCTCGCAATTTTTTTTACTTTAAAGTATTTTTCCGCAATTTTTTTAAAAGGTTATTTCTCGCAAAAAACGGGTTATAAAAATGTTATTTTTGACAAATTTGCCTCCTTTAAATGACTTTATTAGGCCAAATTTTCGTGAATTAGAGAAGAAAAATACAAAAATCAAACTACATCATATTACGATTCGGACATCACCTGAGCCAATAACTAGCTTCTATAAAGTAACAAAAACTTAACCTATATCGACGTGGCAACATCTTAGAGGTCAAACTTCCTCATGTAACCAAAAATACAACAAGATCTACATAACAATCCACATGGCAATCAGCGACAGGCTCAAATAACGTGGACTGCCCAATCAGCAATTCCTTTCCCTCCCCCGTCTTTCCTTTACCTTCCTTCCCTTTCCTGAAAAAACCAAAATTTCCAAGAAATCTCAAAATCAAACTCTGCAAAAACAGAAACGTAAATCCTGAAAACAAAATCAAATTTGCTAACAAAATCACTGCAATTTTTTTGATACATTTTGATATTTTCAAATGATCAATCTACACCATATTTTCCCTTTTTCAATCGATATGATTGCTTGTAGAGGATTCATCTTCACCATTTTTATCCTCAACTTTGTTCTTGCTTGTCATCTTATTCTCCTTCAACCTCTCGTTTCTGCTTCAGGTAATTTTTCTGGATTTCTTTTTATTTTATTTTTCATGGAGTTAATTGAATTGAATTGTATTCTTTAGTTGATGGAGTGTTGTAGTGCTACTTGATTTATAGGGTTCATTAAATTATTCAACATTTTTTAAATTTTTATGTACAATTTTTTGTAATGTGCTAATTTTATATGTTAGATTTCACGGAAGATTGAACTATACGGATTTTATTTATTTTGAAATGCTTGATTGGTTAGGTTAAGAGTTTGGGCGCATTGCGGTAGATTTTAATCGACTTTTTGTGGGTTTGATTGATTGTTGATTGCTGATTGCGGTTAGGTTTTCTCGGGTTATCGGGCATGGAGAAAGAATTTTGCTTTGATTTATAGTGCTGCCTTGGTTATGGATCATACATTGTTAGTGTTTTGTTTTTGATGTATTGCCATGTACTAGAACTCTTGCCATTGATTGTTGATGATTGCAAATAATTGAGGTACTTTAAATGTACATTGTGTACTGAGTATCTTCGATAATTGCAAAGAATTGGGGTACTTTAAATGCACATTGTGTACGTGAATGTCTTCGATAATTGCAAAGAGTTGGGGTACTTTAAATGCACATTGTGTATGTGTTTCGTGATGAATGTTATATAAATGAAGGGTAACTTTTACATATTTACAAGGAAGCTTTTGATTGCTATTAGGGTGAGTTCTGATAGTAGACGCGAAGATCTTTTCTTTGCTCATGTTAGGTGACTTTCACATAACCAGGGGTAACTTTTAGTTAGGATGACTTTCACTCACTTGTGACTTTCTTTGCTCATGTTAGGATGACTTTCACTTGTGTTGTCGTCGGAAATTTGTGAACATTGTAAAGAGATCCTATTTTGATAAACGTGCACACACACGCTATAAATATACATACACACATGCATAATATATGTGTAATGTGTACCTATTTACACACAGAAATACACATTATGTCTAAGCCTGCTAGGTTTTTCAAGCAATGGGAAATGGCAAATTCTTTGCCACAATTTCATTGCTTACCTTTTCCAATATTACTCACAATTACAAGACCAACTCCATCAAAATATTGTAGCTGTTCTATGGCGAATTCCTATGCATGCAAATGTTCCCAACACATACACCGAGCTTAATAGAGCGTATTACACCTGCAACAAATTAATTTTTCTGTTGCTACATGTTACTAGGATATTTTCAATTTTAAGGATATCGTCATATCGGGAAAACCTTCGAGGTGGAAAACGATTTATCTAATTGTGAAGTGTTTTATTTGTAAGATTGTTGTAGAAAATTTTATAAAATTTGCCCAAAAAACCTTTTATAACCCGTTTTTTGCGAGAAACAACATTTTAAATTTTTTTGCGAAGAAAGACCTTCAAGTAAAAATAAATTGCGAGAGATAACCATTTCCTCTTTTATGGTGTTGACTCCAATTATCCGGCGTTTGACTCGCCGGTTTTGCTTAATTCACCCATTTTCTCTCCAACTTTTCCCCTTAAAACCATACTAGCAAAAAAACCAAAAAAATAAATAAAAAATTCTCAAACTTCCTCCTCTTCATCTCATCCCACGAACTTTCCAATTCACCCCACTTTCACGCTTTTCCTAGAATCCTGAGCATGATATTATAATGAATCACATTCAACTCATAACAACCCTTCTTCTTAAACCACTCAAAAATCTCCATAGCCCTCTCCCAAGTCGACTGCTTTGTCAAGATAATACTCCTCTCCTTGTTGCTAAGCCTCTCTTCCCAAGGCCTAAACGCCTTGTCTAAATCGCTAATACTGTCCAATGCCAGCAATATGGATGGAATACACCCTCCATAAGAGGCCCATTTCGTCGAACACCCGGTGTGTACCTTCTTTTCAGGAAAATTTCCACGCCCACCTTCAAATTCAACTTCACCATTAATCTTTTTTTGTTGATTCCGACTGTTCCCAGATTGTAATCTACCCAATTCATCAACAGACCCATGTGGGTTTTTACTCAAACTATTATGTTTATCAATTACACCACTTGCCACTTGGGTTTGTTTTTTGCTTCTCAAATCGTCGGAATTTATGGTACCCTTTTTTGGCTATTTCAAGAACATTTGAATCTCTAGGTGTTTTGGAAGAATGTCAAACTTCCTTCCAAAACAGAGAGAAATGGAAGTTTGAGATTTTATTTTTGGGTTTTTTTTTGCTAGTTTTTGGTTTTAAGGGGAAAAATTGGAGGGAAAAGGGTGAAGTAAGCAAAACCGGTGAGTCAAAGGTCTGATAATGGGAGTCAACGGCAGAAAAGAGGAAATGGTTGTCTCTCGCAATTTTTTTAACTTTAAGGTCTTTCTTGGCAATTTTTGTTTAAAAGGTTGTTTCTCGCAAAAAACGGGTTATAAAAGGTTGTTTTTGGCAAATTTGCCTAAAATTTGAGGCGTATTTGAACAACAATAAAACACTGATGGCAAGCACGTCTCTTGGGGTGTGATGCCAAATCTTTCAGAGTTTCAGGGGTAGTTTCCACTTCTTAGAGAATTTATTTCAGCAAAAAGGGTTGTCCGGCAACTACCATATCAAGGTATAAAATATTAATATACACTTCTCAGCAGGTTCCCTTACGGGGTGAGGAACAAAAGCAGCTATTCCCTCGATTTTGACTAACACAAAAACTCCACATTCTGAAGCTTTTGATTCATGAAGCATCTAATAAAAATCACATATTATATTCTCCTAATAAGGCTAGGTACATCAGTAACACAGTTCTGAAATTTTCTAGAGTTCCTCTCCTTCCAAATATGATAAGTCGCAACAGTGAAGGCCATTGTGTATAACTGAGGAGTAGCAATTTGCACCTCTTGAGACCAACCATGGCAGCATCTGTGATGGTTCTTCCATTTCAACATACCCTGCCAGACCTCAGCCGAAAAAGGACAAGAAAAGATTAAGTGATCTATGGTCTCGTTTTCCCGTTTACACAAGATACACAAGGGATCATGATGGATTCCAAACTTTGCTAGCCTATCACAGGTAGCAAGTCTACCTTGAATAGCTAACCAACCAACAAAGACAGAGTTAGGGGGAGAAGGGTTATTACAAATAAGTTTCTTCCAAGACACACTCACCTGCTTCCCTCTTAAAGCTTTGTAGACAACACGTATAAAAAAAGAGCAACTGCTAAGAAGCTGACTCCCTCGAGGCACATTCTGTAAGTTTCTGTGAGCACCTAAAATCTTCCTAATCATCCAAGAAGCTTGATTAGGAACTTGAAACTGCATCACATCCCTACCTTTGACATAATACGTGTGAATCCATCGAATCCACAATTTGTCCTTCTTCTGCATCACATTCCACAAAAGTTATAAATGGCAGCATAGTTCCAAGTAATCATACATGTTATGTTTCAACCTCCAGCGGCCTTTGGTAAAGTATGTTTCTCCCATGCTACAAGAGCTCTCCTTGAGCTACCGGAAGCACCAGTCCACAAGAAATTTCTACAAGCAGCTTGAATGAACTTAAGAACCTTCTTGGGGAGGATAAACACCTGACACCAGTAGGTTTGAAGACTGCATAAGACTGACTTGATAAGCTGAATTCTTCCCACATAAGATAGCAATTTGGCAGGAAGAGATCCGCCCAAGGATTTTCTGAATAAGAGGTAAAGAGTTTCTTTGAGGACAAAGGAACTCCTAAGTACTTAAAAGGAAAAGACCCTTTCGAGAACTGAAACTCATCCAGTATAGCATTGTTAAGCCCTCCAAAATAGATAGAACTCTTGCTAATATTTTCTTTCAAACCAGAAACAGAAGAAAATTGATTGAAGACTGGATACATCTCCCTGACTAAATTAACATTTCCTCTAGTAAAGAGAAGAAGATGAACGGCGAAGCAAGCATGAGTAAGGTTTAATTTTTTGCACCTGCGATGGAAACTGAATCTGGAGTTATCCTTTAGTTGATTAAGGCACCTACTGATATTCCATAAACAACACAAAAAGATACGGAGATAAAGGGTTGCCTTGGCGAAGACCTTTCTTTCCCTTAAACGGTTTAGTCAACTCACCGTTAACATTAAACGTGTAAGAAACAGTGCTCAAACATTCCATAATCCAAATGACAAATCTCATAGGAAAACCCAAATAGATCAGTAAGAATTTTACAAAAGACCATTCCACAGAATCATAAGCCTTTTGCAAATCTATCTTCAACATACATCGGGGAGAAATATTCTTCCTATTATAACCCTTAACTAGTTCATGACTCAGGATGATGTTGTCAAAGATGACTCTTTCCTTTACAAATGCTGATTGACTATCACTTATCAAAGAAGGTAAGATACTCTGCATTCTGTTGGTGATGACCTTTGAGATGATTGTGTAAAGAACAGTACAACAGGCTATCGGTCTGAATTCTTCAACAGTTGAAGCATGGGCCACTTTTGGGATTAGAGAAACATAAGTGCAGTTTACCTGAGTTGGAAGCTGACTATGGATGAAAAAATCTTTCACTGCAGATTTCACACTAGCCCCAATGATAGGCCAGGCGGTTCGAAAGAATAGGACATTGTAGCCATCAACTCCTGGTGCCTTACCCTTGTCCATACTAAAGATGGCATCTTCAATTTCCCGATCAGGACATGAGCACAAAGTTGAGTTTGATCTTCTGCGCTCAAAACATGACCAGAAGTAAGGATATCCCTATTCACCATAGGAATATACTCTGTAGCCGACCCCATAAGAGAACTATAAAAATTAATAGCTTCTGCTTTGATCATAGCCTGGTTTGTAGCCCTAGTACCATCTTGTCTGATCAAAAACCTAATTGCATTCTGGTTCAGTCGTTCCTTTGTATAGGAGTGAAAAAATTTGGTATTAGAGCCACCCAGCTGGATCCATGTAGCCCTCGATTTTTGTTGCCAAATCTTTTCCTCTATTTTACTCCATTTTTTCTAAGTTTCGAAGTAAGGACTTTTCTTTATCAACCATTTGAACATTTGCCAAATGCTGAGGAAATTAACTTTATATCTCATGTAGTTCAGACCTGATATTCTCAATTCTGTCAGCACAACCAAAGAAATGTTGGGAGTTTAAATCCTTGAGAGGAATTTTAGGTGTTTCAGTTTCAACTAACAAGCAGAGGAATATGGTGCATCTTGTATTTCCAACACTCCTTAACAATCCTGCCAAAGTGGTCATGTTCAGCAAGAACATTAAGAAAACGAAAAGGCTTGCTTTTCTTAACATTCGAGGTATCAAAATTTAACAAAATAGGATTATGATCAGAGACATTTCTCTCCAATATTTCGGCAGTGAGCATAGGAAACTGATTCACCCAGGAAAGATTAGCAAAGCACCAATCTATTCTAGAGGAAACAGGAACTTCTTGATTATTGCTCCATGTATAATATGAGCCAGTAGTTTTCACTTGAATTAAATCCTTGTCAGCAACACATTTCTCAAAATCTCGGATATCAGACATGGTAATCGTGGGCCCATTCAATCTGTCTGCCATCATTAAAACAGAGTTGAAATCACCACAAATCAGCAGAGGTTCAGCATAAGAAGCACATATATGAGAAATAAATCCCAGAGGCCCGCTCTACCTTCCTGTGAGTTCAGACCATACACAACAATCAACAAACTGGATGTACCTAAGTGAAATATCTGTGATTCTGTTACACTTACACATGCTCAAAATTGCAACATCAACACTACATGGATTGTGAGCAAACCATATTCTACCATTTTGAGCAAACCGATATCTTTTCTTTGGCCATGCCCCTTTTTAATTATTATTATTATTATTATTTTTATTTTTTTATCTGACAGTATTTGTTTTCATAAAAAACTCCTTTTTACTTCATCATTATTGGAGATGTCGATGTCCATTTCCGATGTAGCCAAACATTCATTTGTTCTTTTGGCTGTGGGATGTAATGGACTAAATCAAAATGGCTCTTAATACCTCTTCGCTTCCTTTCCATGAAGTAGAAGGTGGTCCTCCCGTTGTCGTCCTGTTATCGCTTTTGGGTCAATTGGAAACGTCCTCTCTGCAATTGTAGGGGTAAGGTTGCGTACGTCCGACTTCCCATTACCCCACTTCTTGCGGGAGCCTCTTTGAGGCAATGGGAAGGGATACTGATAATGATGATTATTATTGGAGATGTCAATTTCTCATTAAATTCTGAAGCGCCTCATGTGCTTAAGGTATTCACATCCTCCTTTATGCCTTTTAATTTTTTAAGCTAGGCATTGAGACAAAATGATATAAAATTGGTAGAACATGAAAAATTTAGTTGTTGTTATAGACATGAAGGTTCTTTTTTTTTTTAATCTTTTTTTTTCTGTAGTAGTAAGAAATAAGAGCAAAGCTCGTTAAGTTTACCACAGTCAATGAAAATAGCAAATGTAAGTAAAGTTTGCAAAGCCTAGCAAAGAGATTAAATCATTTGTTTTGCTTCAAGGAAACATCAGCTTGCCATAGAGCCTTTTGAAATATCAGCTTTTAATCTTGAAACTCACTGCCGGCCAGACTTTCTAAGGTAGTGGCCTTGTGCCATAATATTTGGGATTTGGGTTAATAGCTATGTATTCTTAAGTCATGTTCATGTTTTGATTGAGAACTAGTGTGTGGCTTGGGCAATGCCCGATTTGTGACTTCTGATACCATATTATAGTGCTTTACACGTGTTGGCGAAATGGCGAGACAAGTTCACCGCTTTGTATTTTTCATAGTATCATATTGGAATGTACATGCGTTGATGAGAAGAAATTAGTACTAATAATTAATAGCTATAAAAAGTAATAACTCTAATCATACTCTAGTTGGTCAGGATCATTATAGTTATTACTTATAGTAATAATTCTTCTGAAAAGATCAGGACATTCAATGAAATTGATGGATGAAATGTGTTATGAAGCAAACTGTCTTGGGTCCAGGATTAGTGAGTCATCTTCCACTTACGTAATATAATTTTTGAGAGGTATTCAAATATTTGGGATCCAATGCCAAATCACGCTCATTATATAATGTGGTGCCATGTTGCCAAGTGGTGGAGATTGGTGAAAGTAAACTCCTTTTAATAAAGTAGTATAAGTTCTCCCTGGCAACCAAGAATTTTCATGCCATGCTGAACTTCTGCTTCTGTGAGAAAAGTCATTTGAACATGTTTTATTTTGAAATGTTAGGGGAAGCGTTCATCATTAACTGGGGCCTGTATCTAGTCTGATTTGACTGCTGGCATTTTGTCGCGGTTGTTTTGCACCTAATGCACATATTCCTGCTATGCAGATGGAATTCCTATGAAAGCAGATGATTTATTGGAAAAGGCTACACAAAGTATAAAAGTAAAACGTTACAGTGAGGCACTTGAGGATCTTAATGCTGCTATTGAGGCAGATTCAACACTTTCGGAGGCATATTCACATCGGGCAAATATTCTCCGTCGGCTGTGCAGGTTAAATATTAATTTTTTGGATATTTCAAATAACTTCAGTGCTTATTGTTCTATTGGAATATCAATTGGTCTTGTTGTTGACCCTTGTGGTTTGCACGTCTCAGTTGAGGAATGGCATCTAAAATCTTACCTAGATGTATTAATTGTCTTTTACCATGGATAAGCATATAGTTGAAGTTTAAGTTGAAGTTGAATTTGTCTATATGTGAGGAAATGGAAGAATGGCACTTGAATTTTGTTTTACATTGTCAATTAAAAAAAACCAAACTTGATTCCAGTTAGCTGGGCTTTCAATATAATGGGGGTTTTGGTTAGGAGAGGTTTGAGAGAAAAAGAGCTTTTTGGAGTGAATTAGAGGTCTGACCTTTAGAAAAAGCTAATTGGTAGTGTTTGGTTAAGAGAGTAAAAAACTAATTATGAAAAAGCTGAATGTAGAAACTTTTTGCAATTAGAGGTTTGAGAAGTTGAATGAAAATGACTATTTTGTCCTACTATTGTCTATAATTACAACCGTTACCAATCTTGGTACTCTACGTTATTTTTCTCTTAAAAACATTACTCACACGTTCTTCTTCATTTCACCCTATTTACTAGACTCGTTTTTTGTTGTAATAAATTTTATATTAGTACTTTGAAGCAATTGAAAGTTATTTCAACCATGCTTGTAATATCATTACTAATATTTCTATATTTGCAAATAATAAATTATTAAAAAAATTAAATTAAGAATAATTTTTTTGTTTTATTTATTTAATGTTTATTCAAAAAATAAGATAAAATAATAAACACAATAAATTTTGTCTAATATTAATAAGAAACAAAGTATGTGAATGTCCTTAATGGTTATTTTACATATTAAACAACTAATAGCTACCAAACACTTTTACACAAGCAGCTAATTCAACCTGCTAGTCAAACCAGCTAATACAACCAGCTGACCGCTAATAGCTAGTAAAACCAACTAACAGCTAATCTCTAACCGCTCCTAACCAAACAGGGCCAATATCTACCGTTGTTCGTGACTACTCCGTACTTAAGAAAATTTATGTCATTAGCTATACTACAGCTTGAGGAACCTCCTTGAACTGCTTGAACAAATGACCGTAGTAAATCATATTCCTATTTTCAAGATTCAAGAATCTCCTCAAGATAAGTTTAATAATTCATGAGAAGAGACAAATCATAGACCTTGAAACTTCTATGTTTTTTTTGTGTATGATTATTCTGCCTCAAAGTTAACTAGTTAACTTTCTCTGTCGTCATGTATTCTTTTGAGGACGTATAGATAATTCTGGAACATTGGCTTTTACAGCCAAGTGCATGAATTAGAACATTGTGATCCTTCACCTCAAAAAAAAAAAAGAACATTGTGATCCTGATATGCATTAGAGTAGTGCCAGTAGTCAAATGGACCAACCTACGACTGGGTTCATTTTACTGAACAGAACTAATCAGGAGGTTGTTAGCTGAGAATCAAACAGGCCAACTGAATACTTCTGATCACATGGGTAAAAACAGCCACTACACTTGAAGTAACTAAGCTTTAATCAATTCAGGTTACAAACAAATTGTAAAGTAAACTTAAACAATATCATAAATTACACGTGTTTAATAATACCCACAAAGAGTTAGCTGCATATTCTGACACATGTCAAATGCAACTTGAAAAAGAACTAGATGAACAATAGAATTCAGGAATAATCTTAATACTGTTCTGCACAAAAATCCTTCCCCTAGGAGAATAGGTTAAACCCTGCGGTAATCCTAAAAAGCAAGTATGGAGTGAAAGATACGCATGTGTTGCCTTCCTCCCCAAGACCTGTTTCTCATGTTCCTTGCATGCACCTAGTCTGTGACATAGTCAATAGTACTTTGTTATGCTTTTGTTCACGTTCATGTCCTATGCCAGAGCGTTGTGTTGCCATTGGCCCATCACTACATCCAAGTAAAAATATAAAACATGAAATTTTCTAGCTAGATGCTTCCATCCAACCACCCTCACATGCAAATAAACATAATGGAATAAAAATATACAATTAAACAAGAGTCACAAAACAAGTCCAAATAATTTTCATCAGCCATAACTAATTAACGGAATAGCAGACATGGACAATTTAAGAAATTGTTTCTCGAAACACCATTGGTCCATTACTACTTCCAACTTCCTAGTAAAAGTGTAAAACATGAAACAACTATCTAGATGCTTCCACCCAACGACCCTTACATCCAAATAAGGCATAATGCCAGGAAAATACACAATTAAACAAGAGTTTAAAAAATAAGTCTTCTAATAGCAAGCATGGCTAGTCTAAGGAATGGTGTCACAAGAACCATAATGGAAATTGTCAAAACTCTCTAAAGTGAACGATGCATCGCCTAGATATACACGAGAACTGCTTATTGATTGGCAGCATTATTTTTCCAAATGAACATCACTAATGCTGAACTCACTAAGAAGATAAATAACACATCTAACCAATGTTGTACGTCCTAACTCTAAATAGCCTTATGAAGCATCCAGTGGTCAACCGGCTGGAGTTTGGAGTTGTTTGAACTTAATTATTTTGCATGGGCCATGATGCTAGTTGATTCCAGTGCAACCAGTTGAGAAGCAATAGAATACAGGGAACCATGAAAAGCATTAGATCCACCACAAGTCTTCAGAGTTTCAAAAAAAAAAAGAAAAACAACAACCACAAGTCTTCAAGATCACCCTAAACTGCCCTCAATTTGGTTACCTGCCATGGCATCATCTTTATGTTGATGACACCTTTTACATATCAGCAGTGGAGGAAATGAATCATTTTTGAAGCATAAGTTTGTACTATTCTAGACACGTTTAATTGGGGAGTTTTCATTCGTGATATGTGCTGATGTGTGGAATGGCGACGCTTAAATGTAAGAGAAGCTTAGAGAATAAAAATATTGAGTTTCAACTTCAGAAAAGTAGACATCTGCTCTTTTGCAGTCATTTAAAATTTTAGAACTAAAACAAAGTATGAATCAATAATTTTGAAGGTTTATTAAGCTTGAGGGTTTACTTTTCATTCTTGTTCTGATTATCATGTTATTTCTCGTCGGTAGACATTCAGAATCTCCCCCCCCCCCCCCCCCCCCTACGTTACGTAAGATGTATTTACTTTGTTGAGTAATATTCTTAATGTGCAATGTTTAAGGGAATACCATGATTAAATAATTGTGAGGTGGTAGACCGGTTACTGCCGATCTGTCGTTGGTCAAATTTGCTACTTCTTTTCCATGGAAAACTGGAAATGTGTAATATTTAAGAACTTCCAGTTATTAAGTTTTGAGTTGGTTTAACAACAACCTTCATACTTGTTCTCATTAGCGTGTTTAGTAATGTTGATAAATGTGTTGTTTCTTAAATGTAGGTACAAAGAGTCAGAGATAAATTATAAAAAGTATCTGGAACACAAACCTGGAAATTCAGCTGCTGAAAAAGAGCTATCTCAGTTGCATCAAGCTAGAAGTGCTCTGGAAACTGCTTCAAGTCTCCATGATTCTGGAGATCTTAAGAGAGCATTGGAGTATGTTGACAAAGTTGTGCTTGTTTTCTCTCCTGCATGCTCAAAGGTGTCTATTTCTCGCGTATTATTTACCAGGCCTGTTAAGATTTTCATATGTTTAGCTAACTTGTTTAACAAAACTACCTTGTTAACGTGGCAGGCCAAACTTTTGAAGGTGAAATTGTTGTTAGCATCAAAAGATTATTCAGGTGCCATTGCTGAGACTGGTTATATCCTCAAAGAAGATGAGAATGACCTTGATGCTTTGCTAATTAGAGGCCGTGCCTATTACTATTTAGCAGATCATGATGTGGCCATGAGGTTTGATCAAGGACTTGTGATTACATAAGTTAATTCTAAATTTCAAATAGTGAGTTTAGGTATCACAATAGACACTTATTTTTTTTGTTAACTCAGGCATTATCAAAAAGGACTTCGTCTAGATCCAGAGCACAGTGAACTGAAGAAAGCTTATTTTGGATTGAAAAATTTGCAAAAGAAGACAAAAAGTGTAAGTGGTTGAAACAATTGCTGAATGTTAGATATTTTTTTGGAGTGGGAGTCGGAGAAGTATTGTGTCATTTGACACTTGTGTTATTTTTACTTCTACAGGCAGAAACAAACGTCGATAAAGGTAAATTCCGCCTTGCAGTGGAGGACTATAAAGCAGCTCTTGCTCTAGACCCTGCTCATGTAGCGTACAATGTGCATCTTCATCTCGGATTGTGCAAGGTGTTGGTGAGATTGGGTAGAGGGAAGGATGCTTTGAGTAGTTGCACGGAAGCCTTAAACATCGACGAAGAACTTCTTGAAGCTTTGGTACAGGTTGGTATTCACTTGCAAAATTACTGTATGTTGATTTGTTGTAAGCTTGAAAAAACTGATGATGCGGCAAATGCACCTACCAGATTGATTAGGTGAAATCCATGAGATTGTCTGATCAATGAGTTTTCATGTTTAATTTCTCTAACAAGATTCATGTCACTTATGCAGAGGGGTGAAGCAAAACTTTTGACAGAAGATTGGGAGGGGGCAGTGGAAGATCTGAAAACTGCAGCTCAAAAGTCACCCCAGGTTGGTTGCCTTGGATAAATTGATAGGTTTCCGGTGTCCATATTAGCTTCTAGTACATTTCTTTGGGATAATTGTTTTGGCAATAGAATCGGCGGATCTTTGATCCTTAGTGATCTATTATACTTGCATATTGCTGACATGGTTTGTGCTACATCTGGTTCTTTGATTTTCTATTTCATTTCCTTTTTCTTTTCCACGTCTCTCCACTTGTCTTGCACCCAGTCTCTATGAGTCTAAATGCATAGCGGGTGTTGGGTCTGGATTTCAGACCCTGTATTTTCTTTTTATTTGGAATGTTGTTTTAGATTGTTTGTCTACATGATTTTAAAATCAGGAATTTTAGCAGTTAAAAAGATCTGGAGCACACACCGAGCTTAGTGCATCAGTATATCCAGTTATGATTCAACTGTTTGGAGTCTTTAGTTGCTGTGTTACAGGACTGTGAGCGAGTACAGTCTGGATTGATAATTATGTGACGTGGCACGGTGGCAGGAGAATTGGTATCCATGATCTGTATGAACTCATTATCTGTTCTGTATGCAAAATGTTCTAAATACCTTCTTGTGCGGCATGGCTTGGAATAAATGGAAATATGATAACTTGCCTGATTCTTATATCCTATTCAACCGCTTTATGTCTCTGTAGATTCAAATACTTTTTGCCCATGTACAGGATACGAGCATCAGAGAAGCACTAATGAGAGCCGAGAAAGCCTTAAAGTTGAGCAAGCGCAAAGACTGGTACAAAATTCTCAGTGTCTCTAAGAGTGCATCTGCTGCAGAGATAAAACGTGCCTATAAGAAGCTTGCTTTGCAGTGGCACCCAGACAAGAATGCTGAGAATAGAGAAGCAGCTGAAGAAAAATTTCGCGAAATAGCGGCTGCATACGAGGTTAGAACTTCACACTTTAAAAATGTTATTTATCCTGCCTTCTCTGCCTTTACTTTTTTTTAAGCTCTTAGTAAGCACCATAAGTTTTTCCATTGATATCAGTCATTTGCTCCTCAATGTGTTAGCTTTGCCTATGGCTCAATATAGGGTTAATGTATTAGTACTATATAACATATATACTAGTATTAGATTTTAAGTAATCTTATTTCAATATGGTTCTTTAGTGGCTAAGCAAGCATGCAATGTTACTGGCCTGCTGCTGCTAGCTTGATGGATAATTAGCAAATGATTTTCAGTAGCTAACTAGCTATTGTCGTTAGTTCTGTTGGCAGTTTTCCACCATCTTCTACTCTGCTGTTGGAGGTGAAGGGGAGTTTGCGAACATGTCAAAAGGAGGGCGTAAAACTTAATATTCTGGATTTTTGTGTGTGTGTGTGTGTGTTGGGGGGGGGGGGGATTTTTTTTTTATTCCTAGTGTATAACATTCTGATTCGTATTTCCTGAGCAGCAAAGTTATACAAGAGGGGTGGGGGGAGTATTTTTCCTGATTTGTTATATTCATCAAACATGTGTATAATAGATTAAGATAGGGTACCATGTCATTAGAAAGTGGCAGAAAGGAAGAAAGCTATCTAAAACTTTAACCAATTGTTGTTTCCTTTATTCCTTATTCATTATACTCCGTCGGTTTTTTTTTTATGTATCCACTTTCTAAAAAGAGGTGTTTTTTTTACGTATCCACTTCTACTTTATTCTATTTTTGGCAATCATTTTTTATCTCCCCCTTTTCCCCATACTAATTACACATTTTTGTCATCTCTCTCCTACTTTACCACTATTACCCATTAATTTATTACATCTCTCTTACTTTTTCAACTTCTTTCTTACACCACTCATCGAAACAAGAGTTTACCGTGAATGAGAACATAAAAAACCCCGGAGGGAGTACCATTATTCCATTTAAGTGATTAGTTTATTTCAAGTTATTGAACATTTCTAATCGCTCTCCCTAAAGTGGAAAGAAGGGTTGGAAACTATTTCAAGATACATGAGAGGAGTCGTACAAAAGCCTTGAAAGTGATCAAGAACTATTTGTCAGTCTCTTAGTTTCATGAATTTTTTGAAAATCAAGTATTGGATTCTCCAATCCGTTACTCACGTTTGGCAGACTTACATCTGTGAAGAGTCTAGTCTATTAGCTGTATTCTAATTTTCTTTAAGATATGCTAATTTCTTTGATAACTTTTTTTGCTGTATTTGAATTTCTAAAGAAATGCTAATATTCATAATCCTGTAACTCCATTATGTATCGAACTCTGCGAGGGGGGCCTTGAGAATTGATGGAGGTGAGCTTTAGTGTACAAATTTGTAAAGGAGTAAGATAGTGTGCAACTAATAGTGGCATGCCCACTTTAAGATTACTCATATGGGCTGACTGTGGCACTAAAGTATCTTTCTTATACTTCAAATCTTTCATCTTCAGTAGACCTGTTTAGCGACTAGTATGCATTAAGGCTATGCCACATTGTGAAACCTGCAATGTTCAATTTGTGAAGTTAATGACTGATTTATAGAGGAATTGGCATATTTTCTTTATGTTTATCTTAATTTTCTGTTTAAGCAGACCGCTTTATGGGTTGAGCCTGTTTTACAAGGTTTTTAGTAGGACTAGGTGAGGAGGGGGTTATGTTGGGTTTCTTGGCCTCACACTCCAGTAGAAACTGAACCTGGGTGGCCTTAGGAAATCCCACAGGCTCTCAAAGACTGATCTCATGTATTTGTTTGCTGATTTGCTTTCTTTTTTTCTTCAGCAAAAAATATTTGCCATATGCTAGGGTTTTGACCCTGTTAATTAAGCTGTTTTGTAGATACATAACTTATCTGCGTGAACTCAATTTTTGCATTTGCATTTGCAGGTTCTAGGGGACGAAGAAAAACGTGTAAGATATGACAGAGGAGAGGATGAAGAAGGCATGGGGATGGGTGGCGGTGGTGGTGGTGGTGGTGGTTATGGATTTGGTGGATTTGATCCTTTTGGTGGTGGGGGACAGCAGTATACATTTCATTTTGAAGGAGGCTTCCCTGGTGGTGATTTTGGCGGATTTCATTATTAAGGTTTTCTGATGTGAGTCCTTTCTCCGCTGAAGTCAGAATATAGCTCAATTGTGCAACATGATTAGGAAGATTTTTTCTATTCTTCTTTTTCACTAACAACTGAATGGGTATCTTCCAAATTCTCAGCCTTTTGTAAAGTCTGCTAAATCAATGGCTGAGAAAAAAGCTTCATCCAAAACTTGATTTAGCCATTTTCCCCCAGTAACATAGACTGAGACAGCATAGACCCTGTTTCTTACTGCGGTTGAAGTGTAATCTATTTGTAGTCAATAATTTTTGGATCAACATAGTTAGTGTCGAGGAAAATAAACTGGGGAGAAACAGGCGCTTTAGTCTTTAGAGAAGGTTTTGAGGATAACGGATTTTGGTGACACGATGAAGTTGATCACCGGCTCTATACTTGTATTGTTATTATGTGACATATGAAATGAAATCAAAATTTTGTTTTTGCGTCATTCTTTGCAGTTCTGCTCTAACATTTGCAGTCCTGATCTGTCTGCTCAGTCAGCGTCTTTGTCGAACTTCCGGACTAAACATTATATCTTTATTTTCTGAAAGTAAATGCTCCTCCAGAAATGCATTACTTTATGTAATCTGTAATTGTTTGATAATCCCAAATTAGTTTATAACCTCTGTTTAGTTTTGTGTTTTATGGATTTGCTTACTTTGCATCTCGAATACATGTATGGTCTTATATATTAGTGGAAAATCATGTTCTTTGAGAACCTTCACCCTGTTCCCGTGTACATCTAAAGTTAGGCGTACCTAAGAGTGTAATATATCTCATGTAAAAATTTCAAAAGGAGCAGAATTTATAAAATAAACAGAAATATACTCTTGGATACACCCATAAGGGATTAGGATAGACTTTGCAACGTTCAACACAATTTTGCTAGTTTTATGACTTCTCTAAGCACATTATTTGATCCATGAAAATATTGAAAACGGCAGCATAACAAATGATAGCAATTTTATGCTCAAATGTACTTTTCTATTACGCAATACGCATTAGAGAAAAGTTTTGCCTTGCAAGTTATCGACTTGGAGTAAGTATAAAACAGAATCATAAATACTTATACTACTCTCTTTTTTTCAATATTAAATAATTGTATATGAGAAATTTTATACCGAATCCAAATGTACCCAGGTCAATCCGGTGAAACTAACAACCTATTAACCTAAGCTCCTAGTGAGTAGGAAAACAAATATTACCAGACTAGATCAAATACATCGAATTCAGAGTGCTCCGGCGGGTATAAACCTTTACTACTACGCCAAATATTACTCGATAACTCATTGTTTTCTCAACATGTAAACCTGAAATTTGCTTTTCTGGGATCAAAATACGGTTTATCATAATAAGATTACTCTCATAAAACCCCACCAGCAATTGAGGAACCAGACCCACAAGTAGGCCAAGTGAAACCAAAATGAATACTTTAACTTACAATTCAGCTGTCAAAATAGGTAACAGATTCACAAATCTCAACTAATTTGGTCTATGGAAGATGATGGCATATAAACCTTGAAACCAAAGCTTGTACTTTCCAAGCTGTCCTCAACAAGAAGCAATCAAAAGATTGCCCCTGCAAAAAAACAAACAAAACTTTCCTGCATTTCTAAGCAAAAACTTTTTCACTATTTCAACAACATTATTTGCCAATTCAACTAAATTTTGAGGTTCTCAACTCAACTTAAAATTGTTTATTTTAACCTTACACCTAACTGTAAGTTCACTTTAGTATATAACATAACTTCTGAAGCCACTGGCTATCACAACTTGAACAAAACCAAAAAAAAGAAAAAGTTAAGGGGAGTGACTTAGTACAAAAATGAAGATCCTTTTTGTAGCATTGTTTCTCGAGGGTGTAGTCTTCGCAATGGCTCAAGCACAGGCACCAGCTCCAGGACCTGCAGGACCTACAAATATAACAGCGATTCTTACGAAAGCTGGTCAGTTCACCATGTTTATGAGGCTACTAGAGAGTACTCAAGAAGCTGACCAAATCAACAACCAACTCAACAACTCAAAGTCTGGCCTCACAGTTTTCGCCCCACCTGATAACTCCTTTTCCAACCTTAAATCAGGGCTGCTGAACTCTCTGTCAGACCAACAGAAGGTGCAGTTAGTGCAGTTCCATGTACTCCCTAACTTCATTTCTCAATCTGAGTTTCAGACAGCCAGCAACCCTTTGAGGACACAGGCTGGGAATAGCAATGATGGGGAGTATCCACTAAATGTTACCACTTCAGGAAACCAAGTGAATATAACTACTGGGGTAGTCAATACAACAGTGTCGAATTCCATTTATAGTGATGGGCAGTTGGCTGTTTACCAGGTGGATCAAGTCCTTCTTCCTTTGGCTTTCTTCAAATCACCAGCACCCGCACCAGCTCCAGTGGCAGGTAAGCCCAAAAAGGATGCAAAGGCGGGTGATACTGCAGATGACAACACAGAAGACACTACTAATTCTTCTGGTGCCACTCAATTGGTCAAGTCTGGGTTGAATGTGGTGGTCTTTTCCATCTTCTTTGTTGCTGCTTCAATCTATATGGTTTTATGATTTTCTTAACTTGTTTTCTACAATTCCTTGGTTATTTTTTTTTGGAGATTTCTGTATCGAGTTAAAGTTTTGGTTGATGATGCTGATATTATCTGTACTGCTGTCTCAGTGGCTTAATTTTTGAATTCAATGAAACAATTTCATTATTCTTCCTAACCTCCCACTTGTAAAGCTCTTTCTTTAAGTAACACAAACACATAATCTTTAGACTGCTGGAGATATGTGAGGGTATGGAATCTAAAACACAGTTGTTTCTGTAACGGATATAAACTTGTCTTTACGAGTGTTCTGAAGTTAAGTAAAAGATTTCACCAACAAAAAAAAAGGTTAAGCTAAAACACTGTGTTCTGGTATTGAATAGGAATGGTTGGAGAGGTCTGCCGCTTGCCTTATGTCTGGTCTGCTAATCGGATTCTACACAGATAGGAACGCGCCACTACAAGAAAAACGCTATATTGCGACCGCCAAATATCAGTCGCAAAATAGGGAAAATCAGTCGAAACTATATTATGCAACTATTTGCGACCAATTTGAGGTAGTCCAACACACCCCGTCACAGATTCATTTTTGCGACTAATATTCTGGTAGTCGTAGAAACTGCGACTACTTTGCTACTCCGGTGAGACTGCCAATTATGCGACAACCTTGACTTTTTTGCGACTATTTCATATGTAGTGATGAATCGTATTTGTATAGGGTATTTTAGACGCATTTAGGTTGCATTATTAGGCAATTATATCATTTTAGTTGCAGGCCGCATTTGCATAAGTTATGGTACTATTGTGCTCTATTACACTCCGTTTGTGTTTTTCTTGATATTCTAGATGATTCCATAATCATTATGATGCTTTCGGAGTGCTTGAAGTTGATCTAAATGATAATCGGAAGATTTAAGTCGAAGACGAAGAGTTCGATCGGAGAAGTTAATAATTTGCATTGATTCATATCGCCTATATCACATTACCCATCGGCAAGAGCACCTTGGGAATCTCATGATCGATGCTAGCATTACTCAGAGTTTTAGCCGAAGTCAAATCTCAAGGACCTAGCGTCGTAAGCATCGTAGCAATGAAAATCAAGCGGGCAGGCAGCGCCCCCGCTTGATTCCGCGCCCAAGCATCAACGTCTTAGCAAGGGAGATCCAGCGGGCAGCCAGCGCCCCTGCTGGCTTTTGCGCCCAAGCTTCACGCATCAAGGCAATACCCAATCTTCGTCACAGGCATGAAAGCCAACGCCCTCCCAGCGGGCCCGCTGGATTCCGCTTGCATACTCGTCGACGACGCCTTTTGTTTAGTGATCGTCTATCGTCCTTTTAAATCGTAACTTATGTCATTATTATTTTCTATTTATCTTTTCCTATTAATTTATTTCCCTTATGCTTTATTTCCTAGAACCCTCTCTCACGTTCTTTTTGGTTTTTCTCTCTTCATATTATTGAGCCCTAATACGTTTTCATTCATAAATCTAGAGGTAATTTTATAATTCTCTTGCTTTAATTCTTTGTTATTATTTTTGTTCCATAGATTAATTTCTATTTAATTATGAAATTAATATTTATTATTTCTTTCATGCTTGTTAATTCAGTTATGAGTGACTAATCGTTTACTAGGGCTAAGTAAGGGAAGTCATGTTAATACAATGCCTGTTATGCATTAAAGTTTGTTAATTTATAGATTATGTTTGAGTAATCCCAATTTATTTGTTCTTAATTGTTGATTCATGTAATTGGCCAATACCATGGATTGATTATCTAGCTAATAAGAATTAGAATCGAAATATCATATTCTTAGAGGCTTGATACAATTTGCAATTATGATTATGTTAGCGACCATAATGCATATGTTTGATTGAAAGTGTAAAGACCCGACCATAGGATAAACATATACTTTAATTACTCAGCCTATTTTATTCATTATTGGATTGATTTTCATTCTTGTATTGGTATAAGCATGGTGGACCGAACATACACCCGTCTTTTAATTCATTGATAAATCCTACATTTATATTATTGGTTTAGTTTCATTAGTTATAAACCAAAGATTACCTTTTGTTTATTGAAATAGTTTATATAGTTGGGCAAAATTTAATAGAACTTCTCTCCTTGTGGGATCGACCCGTGTTTTCTAAGTATCTGCTAACAACAGACAACATGCACTTGCGGTATCTTTTTCATTCACTAAGTTTTTAAACGGCTAGATTATGTCAGTTTTAGTTTGATTATTTTAATTGTTTCCATTGTCTCATTGGAACTTTAAATTCCAATTGAGGCAAATCTCACTACGTCTTCTTCGTTTATTGTTTATGCCCAAGTCTTTTAGAATGGGTACCTAGCTTGGTTCCTCGTGATCCCGATCTTGGTAAGACTCTTCGACAACTCAAAAAGCAACAACAGAAGAAGAAGCATCAGGGTCTCAAGACTCACGGACTCCACCGAGTCACGCGATGTATAAATCCCTGAAACCATATGGGGTGCCTTCCTCGAGCAGTGTTCCGACTAGACTCACAATGCCTATTATCAAGGCAATCAATTTTGAGATCAAGCCAGCTTTAATCTCCATGGTATCACAAAATCAATATGGTTGTCATAAATGTGAGGAACCTACCAACCATCTGCAAAGGTTCAACCAACTGTGTGGTACTATCAAGCATCAAGGGGTCACTCAAGACCAATTGAAAGTTATGTTGTTTGGTTTTAGTCTTCGTGATAAGGCTCAAACATGGTTGAACGATGGTAACGAGACATAGTGGAGTGCTATTTCACAAGTCTTTCTTGAAGAATTATTTCCCCCCCACCAAGACTGCTGAAATAAGACACAAGCTGACTCCCTTCACACAAGAATATGGAGAATCACTTAGAGAATCTTGGGATAGATTTAAGGCATTGCAGCGGTCTTGTCCGCATCACAACATTGAAAAACGGTTCCTGGTTCAGATTTTCTACCATGGTTTGCAAGATGATACGGAGAACATCGTTGATTCTGCTGCTGGGGGTGTTTTTCTTGATATAGAAATGGATGCAGGTTATGACTTCCTTGCAAATCACTATAACACCACAAGAACCACATCTAAGAAGGGAAAGATGATGGACGTTGACGCTTATTCTCTATTGTCCTGGCAAATGGTCGCTTTGAACCTAAAAATTAATTCTTTGAAGGCTCCTCAGTGTGGTACTCCCCCAATGAGTATCAATGCTATACATGTCTAGTGTAGCTCCAGTGAAAACTTTTCACTGTGAAGTATGTGGCATCCAAAGTCACTTTGGTCATGATTGATCTTATAGTTCGTAGAATACCACGCAAATGGAGAAAAATATCCCTATTCCAACTCATATAATTCGGGTTAGAGGAATCATCTCAATTTCTCATAGCGGAGCAACAATGTTCAGAATCCTCGACCCAACAACAATGGTCACAACTACAGTTCCATCCACCTGAGTCACATGTTGTTAGGCCTCCATTTCTACAAGGAGCCTCACATAATGCTCCCCCCGAGGTTTAATAGGCCCCCACACTAAGGATATCAGTAACAACCTCCTCAGAGCAATGCTAATCCAGAGCCTGACATGTGTGATATGCATGTATAAGCTCATTGCAAATATGCAGAAGACCGCAGTGATGGCTCAAACGAACCATGATGAGAGCATCAAAGAGTTGAAGAATCAGAATAGAATAGAATGTCAGAGAATCAAGTTGCTTAACTTGTTGACACTCTATCTTAGAGGCAATCAGGTACACTTCCAGGGCAACCCACTCCGCCCCAAGCTTAGAATATAGAAAATGCAAATGCTATCACTCTTAAAATTGGCACTAAATATGATGCTCCCTCGATGTCCACTGATGATGCAACTCTTTCTAAGGAGAACATAGATGGACCAGAGAAGACAACCTGTGCAGAGCTTCAAATCCCGGAGGTTGATAGTGCTGATAAGGTTGGCGCAAATAAGGGGAATGAGAAGATTTCTGATTCTCTCACTATAGTGCCTAAGTTGCCACTAACTCACCGGATGCAGAAAACTAACGTCGACCAACAACTTGGTAAGTTCTTGGCAATGATCAAGAATCTTGAGGTAACGGTCCATTTTACTGATTTAATATCTCAAGTTCTTGTTTATGCTAAATTTTTAAAACAGATTATCACAAAGAAAAGGGATTATGGTGGTGTGAAGAGAGTCTCTCTAACTGAAGAGTGTAGTATTATATTGCAAAACAAGTCCCCACCTACACTCAAGGATCCTGGTAGTTTTTCCACCCCCTATCATGTAGGTGCATTGTTAATTAATAAAGCATTTTGTGATTTAGGTGAAAGTGTATCTGCCATTGTAGACACCTACTTTTGTCCCCATTCCCGAAAGGGAAGGTTTGATGATGAGAACATAAATCTCCACTTGGCAACGCATCTCCTATAAAATAACGGATCTCAATCACCCTTTCATTTCAGCCAAAGCTACTATTTATAGAAACCTGCTAAGAATAGTAACTGCCGTAAAAGGTAGTTGTTAAAAGTGGCAAAGTCATAAAAGATAGAAACCTGTCAAAATTAGGTGTTGCACTCCAACATAAATCCTAAAAGAGATAGAATTTGCATTCTTGGTATAATTCGAAAATAAGAGTTACGTATTAATTAAATTCCTAACGAACCTAGAGTTCGTAATGGGTCCAGACGCATTCCGTCATAAGTTAATACGCACTAAAAGACTCGGATAAATCTCAAAAGCTCCGTGTTCTAAGAGTCTAAATCTGACATAGAACTCGGCCCAGATCCCATTTTCAACGCCTGGATCTGGGCACCGAAATCTTCGGCGCCCAGCCCTGGGCGCTGAAAGTGCCTATCTTTTTGGATTCGTATCTTAAAATCTATCTTTACACACACTCTTTTCCTATAAATACAGCCTAAAATCGACGTGAAAAGAACAGACAATTCCATAATCTGAGCATTGACTCTAGCCTTAAGCCTAAGCCTCACGCTGCGAAATTGATCCAGCGTTCTGTCGCAATCGACCCAAAAGTCGAATAGAACGCATCCTGCCCCTTGTAGCTTGATGAATTAAGCCTAAATACTGGAACATTGCTTGGAAACCTGAGATTCGTTAAATAAAAGGAGAAATAGCAAAGCCAAGTGGTTAGTTTTCTGAGAACCACAATGCACCTCTCAAGGGTGCGTTGTAATGTGTCCCTCATATGATTTAATCGCTTTCATCACCCTTTTATAAAATTGTCAAACTATTAATTTGATTGATCTATCACGCCTAATAAGATAATATCTTGGACAATTGAATTATCATGCTAGGTACCTTAAATCCATCTAAATAAGATAATCACGACCGATTTAGTATTATGTGTTGCATATTGCTAAAATCAATTCAGAATAGTTTAATAGTTTAACGCATGTCCCTTGAATTATTTATGTTGAGCTAGTAAGGATAACCTGCCTCTGGAGTATTATCGATGAGCACTCCTCTCGGTAGTCACAGTCCCCCGAACTCTCAATCTCTGCCCTGCGGGTGTACGTTGAGCGATCCCCACACCAGGGATCACAAGGGAACCTATGGCCGTCATGGTCGAACATAATTGCACTCCCTTTATGTCACGATAACCGGGTTTTGTCTGTTTTTCTCATTGTCGTTAAAAACTGAATGGCGACTCCTATATTACTAGTCGATTGGGTGTAAACTCACAGGAAATCCAATTACACTTGATCCGACAACGTCACTGTTAGGTTATGATACATATGACAAAACGTAAATCATGCGGAAAACCTTAATGCCAGGAAACATATTATTTACACATAATCATTTAGCATAATTTAGGAGCATACACTTTGTAGCGTGCCCTCCCTAGCTGCGCCCGAACCGAACAAGAACAAGTCTTTAGGACTCCAAATGTCGTCCCTCCGTAGATAGTCCACAGTACGTCCGGATCCGCCTCAAGTTAGACCAACTAGAATCGCCCTTAAGGTTACTAGGAATTTCGGCTATTGTGTTTGCAAGTGTATGGCTGATTTTTCTTTCAAAAACTTACCTTTGAATACTTCAATTGTATCTATAAATTATGACCCTAGGCACTTATTTATAGAGGTATGGAAAAGGAATTATAATCCTATTAGGATATTAATTAGTTTAATTAGAATCCTGCTAGGACTCTATTAAATAATCATTATCTAATAGTTTTAGGATTTAATCATATTTCGAATCCCGATTGCTTTAGGATTCCCGCACGAGCATTGCACGAGCACCGTACACCCGCGCAAGCCTTGCGGCCCACGCTAGGCGCACAGCGCTCGGCCCACTGCTGTTGTGCTCTCGCGCGCGCGCCCCAGGCCTTGGCTGGGCCTGGCCTTGCACTGGGCCTGGTCGAGGCTTGGCGTGCGATGGTGCGTGTGGCTCGCTGGACGATGGCCTGGCTTCGTGCTGGGCCTTCGTCTAGCGGGCCTCGTCCGATGCTAATTCGTACGATACGCTTCCGATTAAATTCCCGATTCCGGAATTCATTTCCGATACGAACAATATTTAATATTTCCGATTCCGGAATTAATTTCCGTTTCGAACAAATATTTAATATTTCCGTTTCCGGAATTATTTTCCGATTCCGATAATATTTCCGATTCTGACAATATTTCCGTTTCCGGCAATATTTCCGATTCCGGCAATATTTCCATTTCCGATAATATTTTCCGATACGTACCATGTTTCCGTTTCCGGCAACATCTACGACTTGGATAATATTTATATTTCCGATACGATCCATATTTCCGTTTCCGGCAATATCATCGTTTCCGGAGTATTCACTTGCTTGTGACGATCTCAGCTCCCACTGAAACCAAGATCCGTCGATTCCGAATATCCATATATAGAGTATTTAATGCTATTAAATACTTGATCCGTTTACGTACTATTTGTGTGACCCTACGGGTTCAGTCAAGAGTAAGCTGTGGATTAATATCATTAATTCCACTTGAACTGAAGCGGCCTCTAGCTAGGCATTCAGCTCACTTGATCTCACTGAATTATTAATATGTTAATTAATACTGAACCGCATTTATTAGACTTAACATTGAATGCATACTTGGACCAAGGGCATTATTTCCTTCAGTCTCCCACTTGTCCTTAGGGACAAGTGTGCATTTCCTAATTCCTTTGTCGCTCGATGTTTGCTCTTGAACATAAGGTAAGAGTTGTCATCCTTATTATGTCCAGAGGTGTTTCTCGGTTTCAGAGTTCAACTGATCAAATAAACAGATAATCATAGCCTATGATTCATCTGAGCACGGCCATGCATTTCACAGTTTCTAGCTCTCCGAGTGGCCTTGTACAACTTTTAAGCATCTCATCCCGATTTATGGGAGGACAATCCCAATCTTGCGATCTTGAGATTAGACTTCGTTTGATAGGTGATTACCTAAGCGTTGCCTTTATAGCCTCCTTTTACGGTGCGACGGTTGGTCAACGTCAAAGCAACCAGTTCTCAAACAAGTAATCTCAAATCACTCAGGTATTGAGGATTTAGTGTCTAATAATTTTAATGAAATTTACTTATGACAGATTTTCATCTCTTACAGTAAAGTTTCATAGGTCTGTCCGATACTAGTCTTCCCAAAGTAAGTATCTATGCAAATGATTATGACATTGTCATGTCCACATAGTTCAAGAAACAGAACTACTAGTCATCTTGCATTCTAGTCGTCTAACGTTTTCTATGCGTCCATTTTTATAGAAAACTCCGACCAAGGACCATTTTCAACTTTTGACATTCAAGTTCACTTGATAGACATTTCTTAGTCACAGGACTGGTCCTGACAGTCTATCTTGAATATATCATCAAATTGAAGGGACTCATCATTTAATAAACCACAAATTAAATGGAAAAATGAATTCGATTCATTTATTGTGAATGATTAACCAATAATTTTTTACAAAGATTTAAACTCTAAAACTTTAAAACATTAAATAAGGACATCAAAGCCATTCTCCAATGTGCTTGATTCCCATGGCTGCAGTGTGCGAGTTGTGCTTCGCCTGCGGCAGAGGTTTAGTCAATGGATCTGATATGTTGTCATCAGTTCCAATCTTGCTTATGTCGAATTCTTTTCTTTCAACGAACTCTCGTAGAAGGTGAAATCTACGAAGTACATGCTTGACCCTTTGGTGGTGTCTAGGCTCCTTTGCCTGTGCAATAGCTCCGTTATTATCACAATACAGGGCTATTGGTCCTTTAATGGAGGGGACTACACTTAGTTCACCTATGAACTTCCTTAGCCATATAGCTTCCTTTGCTGCTTCATGTGCAGCAATGTACTCCGCTTCAGTTGTAGAATCCGCAATGGTGCTTTGCTTAGCACTTTTCCAGCTTACTGCACCTCCGTTGAGGCAGAAGACAAACCCAGACTGTGATCTGAAATCATTTTTGTCGGTTTGGAAACTTGCGTCCGTATAGCCTTTAACAGTTAATTCATCATCTCCACCATAGACCAGGAAGTCATCTTTGTGCCTTTTCAGGTACTTCAGAATATTCTTGGCAGCAGTCCAATGTGCCTCTCCTGGGTCTGACTGGTATCTGATCGTAGCACTGAGTGCGTACGCAACATCCGGGCGTGTACATATCATAGCATACATTATTGAACCAATCAATGATACATATGGAATCCCATTCATTCGTCTACGCTCATCAAGTGTTTTTGGGCACTGAGTCTTGCTTAGAGTCATTCCATGAGACATGGGTAGGTAGCCTCGCTTGGAGTCTGCCATCTTGAACCTATCAAGCACCTTATTGATATAAGTGCTTTGACTAAGTCCAATCATCTTTTTAGATCTATCTCTGTAAATCTTGATGCCCAATATGTATTGTGCTTCTCCTAGATCCTTCATCGAAAAACATTTCCCAAGCCAAATCTTGACAGAGTTCAACATAGGAATGTCATTTCCGATAAGTAATATGTCGTCGACATATAATACTAGAAAAGCAATTTTGCTCCCACTGACCTTCTTGTATACACAAGATTCGTCTGCGTTCTTGATGAAACCAAAGTCACTGACTGCTTCATCAAAACGTATATTCCAGCTCCTTGATGCCTGCTTCAATCCGTAGATTGATTTCTTTAGCTTGCATACCTTTTTAGCATTCTTTGGATCCTCAAAACTTTCAGGCTGTGTCATGAACACAGTTTCTGTTAAAACGCCGTTTAAGAAAGCGGTTTTGACATCCATCTGCCATATTTCGTAATCGTAATATGCAGCGATTGCTAACATTATCCGAATAGACTTTAGCATTGCAACTGGTGAAAAGGTTTCATCGTAATCCACACCGTGGACTTGCCTGTAACCTTTTACAACCAATCTAGCTTTGAAAACTTCAAGTTTCCCATCCTTGTCCTTTTTCAGTTTGAAAACCCATTTGCTTCCAATGGCTTGGTAGCCATCTGGAAAATCGACCAAATCCCATACTTGGTTTTCAGACATGGAGTCTAATTCAGATTGCATGGCTTCTTGCCATTGCTTGGAGCTAGGGCTCGTCATAGCTTGTTTGTAAGTCGCAGGTTCATCACTTTCAAGTAATAGAACGTCATAGCTCTCGTTCGTCAAAATACCTAAGTACCTTTCCGGTTGAGATCTATATCTTTGCGATCTACGCGGGGTAACATTTCTAGATTGACCATGATTCTCACCAGATTCTTCTAAAGATCTCTGAGTTTCATCCTGAATGTCATCTTGAGCATTCTCTAGAGTTTGTTGTTCGACTCGAATTTCTTCGAGGTCTACTTTTCTCCCACTTGTCATTTTGGAAATGTGATCTTTCTCCAAAAAGACACCATCTCGAGCAACAAACACCTTGTTCTCAGATGTATTGTAGAAGTAATACCCCTTTGTTTCCTTTGGATAGCCCACAAGGATACATTTGTCAGATTTCGGATGAAGTTTGTTTGAAATTAATCGTTTGACGTATACTTCACATCCCCAAATCTTAAGAAAAGACACATTTGGAGGCTTTCCAAACCATAACTCATATGGACTCTTTTCGACAGCTTTAGACGGAGCTCTATTTATAGTGAGTGCAGCTGTATTTAGTGCATGTCCCCAAAATTCTATTGGAAGTTCGGCCTGACCCATCATTGACCTGACCATGTCTAGCAAGGTTCTGTTCCTCCGTTCCGACACACCATTCCATTGTGGTGTTCCAGGAGGAGTCAATTCTGACAGAATTCCACATTCTTTCAGATGGTCATCAAATTCATAGCTCAGATATTCACCGCCTCTATCAGACCGCAGTGCCTTAATCTTCTTGCCTAATTGATTCTCTACTTCACTCTGAAATTCCTTGAATTTGTCAAAGGATTCAGACTTATGCTTCATTAGGTAGACATAACCATATCTACTGAAGTCATCAGTGAAAGTGATAAAGTAGCTGAACCACCTCTAGCATTTGTACTCATTGGTCCACATACATCTGTATGGATTAAACCCAATAGTTCAGTTGCTCTTTCTCCAACTTTATAGAAAGGTTGCTTTGTCATTTTGCCAAGTAAACATGATTCGCATTTACCATAATCCTCTAAGTCAAATGGTTCTTGAATTCCTTCCTTTTGAAGTCTTTCTAAGCGTTTCAAGTTAATATGGCCTAATCGACAATGCCACAGATAGGTGAGATCTGAATCATCCTTTTTGGCCTTTTTGGTATTTATGTTATAAACTTGTTTGTCGTGATCTAATAAATAAAGTCCATTGACTAATCTAGCAGATCCATAAAACATCTCTTTAAAATAAAACGAACAACTATTGTCTTTTATTAAAAAGGAAAATCCCTTAGCATCTAAGCAAGAAACAGAAATGATGTTTTTAGTAAGACTTGGAACATGGAAACACTCTTCCAGTTCCAAAACTAGCCCAGAGGGCAACGACAAATAATAAGTTCCTACAGCTAATGCAGCAATCCGTGCTCCATTTCCCACTCGTAGGTCGACTTCACCCTTTCTTAACTTTCTACTTCTTCTTAGTCCCTGTGGATTGGAACATAAGTGTGAGCCACAACCTGTATCTAATACCCAAGAAGTTGAATTAGCAAGTATACAGTCTATAACGAAAATACCTGAAGATGGAACGACTGTTCCGTTCTTCTGATCTTCCTTTAGCTTCAAGCAATCTCTCTTCCAATGCCCCTTCTTCTTGCAGTAGAAGCATTCGGATTCAGAAGTGGGTTGACTGACCTTCCTCTTTTCAGATTTGGCGCCAGCTGGTTGCTTAGTCTGGCTGGCCTTGTTGCCACCTTTCTTAGCATTCCTCTTCTTTCCAGATTTCTTGAACTTGCCCCCATGCACCATAAGCACATCTTGCTTATCACTTTTGAGCGTCTTTTCAGCGGTCTTCAGCATACCGTGAAGCTCAGTGAGCGTTTTGTCCAGACTATTCATATTGTAGTTCAGTTTGAACTGATCATACCCGCTATGAAGAGAATGGAGGATGGTGTCTATAGCCATTTCCTGAGAGAATTGCTGATCCAGCCGACTCATATTCTCAATGAGTCCAATCATTTTGAGAACATGTGGACTTACAGGCTCGCCTTTCTTAAGCTTGGTCTCAAGAATTTGCCTATGAGTCTCGAATCTTTCGACTCGAGCCAGATCTTGGAACATGTTCTTTAACTCACTGATGATCGTGAAAGCATCTGAGTTGATGAACGTTTTCTGCAGATCTTCACTCATGGTGGCGAGCATTAGACATTTCACATCCTTGTTGGCATCAATCCAACGATTGAGGGCTGCCTGAATGACCCCGTCGCCTGCGGCTTCGGGCATCGCCTCTTCCAGGACATACTCCTTTTCTTCCTGCATAAGAACTATTTACAAGTTCCTTTGCCAGTCAAGGAAGTTTTTCCCGCTCAACTTCTCCTTTTCGAGAATTGATCGAATGTTGAATGAATTGTTGTTTGCCATAATTAAAACTACAATTGAAAAGAATAAACAAATAAATAACCATTCACAGTTTCTCTTAATAAACTTAAATTCTAGAATACATGCATAATTCAATGTTCATTAAGATTTTATTCAAGTTATGTGTTCCGGCAGGTGTGAATAAAATGATTCCAAGATCCTAAAATCCATTGAAGAATTAAGCACAGTTTGTCGACTCAATCCTAAAACATCTTAGGTAAGCAAAAACCTTTTGCTAATAGTCTAGAAACTATTCTTGGTTGATAGGCACGTCTAAGAACTTATTAGGTAAACCTATCGATTTTGCCACGACATAAAAGGACTCCTTACTTATATCGTTGAGTTTCACCAAAACTAACATGTACTCACAATTATTTGTGTACCTTGCCCCTTTAGGACCAATAAGTAACACCTCGCTGAGCGAAAACTATTACTAGATTGATGTAAAGGATATCCAAGCAAGTGTATATTTTGGCATGGCACCTTTTAACTCAATTTTTTAAGTTTGGAACTTAAGGCTCTTACTATGTTGGTTAAATTTTAAGTGACATAAAATCCTTAATCATGCAACATAATCAAGCCACAATCTCATGCATATTTAAGACATATTTAAAGCAATAAATAACTTAAAGCATGCATAAGATAAATGTGATCTAGTATGGCCCGACTTTATCTTGAAGCTTCAACTTTAAAGTCCGTCTCGAAAATCTCCGTGGGAGGCACCATTTTCTTCAAATAGGATAAGCTATAATTAAACTAATTACAACTATTTGATGGTACACAGACCATATTTGAATTGAAAAATAATTTTGGTACTTTAGACCAATTACATTCAAATTAATGGTACGCAGACCATATTTTCTATCCTATTTGGGCCATACTAGTCACTTCATAACCTGCAAAACAGTACATATACAATATATACCATTCACCCATTCATTATCATGAATGGCCCACGTAGCTGGTTAGTAAAACACGTTATGCATCACATAAATATTTGCAGCAATTAATGAAGGGCACCAATAATCTACAAATTATTTAGTCCTTATTAATTCTAATCAAGTTGTTTTAACCTTAAGGATTTGTAGACCTAATCAAGAGTTTATGACTAAAAGGGCTCCCACTTAAACCAATAAATTCATATGCTTTACTAATTTTAAACATAAAAATGTATTTCTAGTCTAACCAGAAACATACAAATTTAATTAAAATTTAAAGCTCATATAAATTTATAATTGAATCCACATATTTAATTTATTTTCAGTCGTATTTAAATTAATTCATGATTTTAATTTTAGTAAAATAATTAGAATAAATGAAATTTATTACAATTATAATATTCAAAATTAAAATCCAAGAAAATAATTTAAATTATTAATTTTAAAATTAATTAAAATTACATAAACTGAAAATTTCAAATTAAAATTTTAAAACGATCTAATCGTAACACAAGGTACGCAACATCACCATGCAACGCACAGCCATAGGCCACACGCACGCAGCCATCGCTAGCCATGTGCGCGCAGCCTATGTGCTGCGTCGCATCTGCTGCCGCTCACCATCGCAAGGCATCATCGAAGCACGCTCGCTGCTCACTATCGCTGGGCGCGCGCCAGCGCTCGTCGCACGCGAGCCAGCGCTCGCTGCGCGCGAGGCTTCGATGCAGTCGTAGCGCTCGTCGCACGCGAGCCAGCGCTCGCTGCGCACGAGGCTTCGATCGCTGCGCGAGGCAGTGCGCGTTGCACGCGACTGCTCGCTGCCTTACTCTCGCCCTTGCCCACTCGCCCATCGCACACAGCACACGACACAAGGCAGGGCTGCTGCCTTGTGCTCGTGCACCATAGCCTTGCTCATTGCATTCGTACCGCATGGGCGACGAGCTCCCTTGCTCGTCGTCGCCTGCCCGCACTATACAACACCCCTTAAGGGTAACACGTAGCGTCCATTGCTTTGTGCGTGCAAGTTATATGAGCGAATCGCATAAAAATTAAAAATTTTATTTTCAAAATTAATGACAAATTAATAAATCATATTAATTTCATAATTTTAGGGCGAAAAATCGACAATTTATTAATTAATTGATTTCCGATTAACATGGATTCAAGTCTAGGTCATAAAAATTTAAAATTTAACACAAATTTACAATTTTTATGGTGGTTTTTAATCATTGGTATCTAATTAAATTATTAACTAATTATGAAAATCAAATTAATTCTAAATTATTCCAATTTTCAACAAATTAATCATAATTACAAATTAGATTGCATAATTAACAAGGCTAGGCATTCAAACTTGTTAAACATATACAGTAGGTCAATCAAAAATTCAAGATTTAACAACAAGAATCGCAAATATTTAATTTAACATCTTAAATTTACAAAATTTTGCGTTCGAAAAAGTAAAACCTCCGAAAAGTCATAGTTAGGCTTCGAATTTGAGAATTCTGGATTTGGCCAAAAAATACTAATTTTGTCAAAATTTTAGAATGCCTTTTACATGCGGAATTGACACAAAAATCACTCGATTTGGATGAGTAACGAAGAAACTGCCGAAAAACTCCGTACATATAATTAAATAAACGCAATTTGCAATTAATTAACAATTACGAAAATTAATCACCCCTTTTAATTCCTTGCAAATTTGTAATATTTAACCATGTTTATGCAATTTAGATTATGAAAATAATAAGAGGCTCGTGATACCACTGTTAGATTATGATACATATGACAAAACATAAATCATGCGGAAAACCTTAATGCCAGGAAACATATTATTTACACATAATCATTTAGCATAATTTAGGAGCATACACTTTGTAGCGTGCCCTCCCTAGCTGCGCCCGAACCGAACAAGAACAAGTCTTTAGGACTCCAAATGTCGTCCGTCCGTAGATAGTCCACAGTACGTCCGCATCCGCCTCAAGTTAGACCAACTAGAATCGCCCTTAAGGTTACTAGGAATTTCGGCTATTGTGTTTGCAAGTGTATGGCTGATTTTTCTTTCAAAAACTTACCCTTTGAATACATCAATTGTATCTATAAATTATGACCCTAGGCACTTATTTATAGAGGTATTGAAAAGGAATTATAATCCTATTAGGATATTAATTAGTTTAATTAGAATCCTGCTAGGACTCTATTAAATAATCATTATCTAATAGTTTTAGGATTTAATCATATTTCGAATCCCGATTGCTTTAGGATTCCCGCACGAGCATTGCACGAGCACCGTACACCCGCGCAAGCCTTGCGGCCCACACTAGGCGCACAGCGCTCGGCCCACTGCTGCTGTGCTCTGCGCGCGCGCCCCAGGCCTTGGTTGGGCCTGGCCTTGCGCTGGGCCTGGTCGAGGCTTGGCGTGCGATGGTGCGTGTGGCTCGCTGGACGATGGCCTGGCTTCGTGCTGGGCCTTCGTCTAGCGGGCCTCGTCCGATGCTAATTCGTACGATACGCTTCCGATTAAATTCCAGATTCCAGAATTCATTTCCGATACGAACAATATTTAATATTTCCGATTCCGGAATTAATTTCCGTTTTGAACAAATATTTAATATTTCCGTTTCCGGAATTATTTTCCGATTCCGATAATATTTCCGATTCTGACAATAATTCCGTTTCCGGCAATATTTCCGATTCCGGCAATATTTCCATTTCCGATAATATTTTCCGATACGTACCATGTTTCCGTTTCCGGCAACATCTACGACTTGGATAATATTTATATTTCCGATACGATCCATATTTCCGTTTCCGGCAATATCATCGTTTCCGGAGTATTCATTTCTTGCCTGTGACGATCTCAGCTCCCACTGAAACCAAGATCCGTCGATTCCGAATATCCATAGATGGAGTATTTAATGCCATTAAATACTTGATCCGTTTACGTACTATTTGTGTGACCCTACGGGTTCAGTCAAGAGTAAGTTGTGGATTAATATCATTAATTCCACTTGAACTGAAGCGGCCTCTAGCTAGGCATTCAGCTCACTTGATCTCACTGAATTATTAACTTGTTAATTAATACTGAACCGCATTTATTAGACTTAACATTGAATGCATACTTGGACCAAGGGCATTATTTCCTTCAGTCACGCCCACGAGGGACGAGGTCACGCATTAGCCTCGTGCTTTTTCGACCCCCTCACAGCCATGCCCCTTTCTGTCGTAATAGGTTGAATATGGGAAAATTAAAATGTACACAAATCACTTTGCAAATGACAGATCGTTCTATAAGTTACCCTTTGGGTATTTTGGAGAATGTTCCTATCAGGGTGGGGATATTTTTTATTCTTGTTGATATTGTGGTGCTAGATATGGAGGAGGATAGTCGAATCCCATAATTTTGGGTAGACCATTTTTATGTATTGCAGGTGTTGTTATTGATGTCAATTCTGGATCTCTTACTTTGAGTGTTGCTGATGATACTGTTACTTTTAACCTAACCAATGTTATGAAGTCTCCGATGCTTGAAATACTTGTTGCAGGATCGATGTTGTAGAAGAGGTTTCTCTAGACAACATTCCTACAATGATGTATTATGATCCATTGTTGGAGGTCCTTACCTTGGAAGCCCAAAATGAGAAGGAGATAGTGAGATTGATTCCTTGATCTCGGATTTAGATGGAATTGAAGCTGAGAAGGTCGATGGTTTTGAGGTATTGGAAACTGTTTACTCTACTTCCGAGCCATACGTAACGATGGTATAACTAAAACCATTACCATCCCACCTTAAATTTGCATTTTGTGATGATAATGAAGAATTTCCTGTGATTGTTAATGCTGCACTCGATGACAGCCATCTTTCTAAGCTTTTGACCGTGCTTCGTATGCACAAAGAGGCAATCAGGTATAACATTGATGGTCTCAAGGGAATTAGTCCCAACTTTTGTATGCATCGTATTAATTTGGAATCAAATCACCGTCCTCACATCCAGCCACGTCGTGGTTTGAATCTTTATATGCAAGATGTGGTGAGAAAAGAGGTAGTGAAACTACTTTATGCGGGCATCATCTATGCTATCTCAGATTCTAAGTGGGTGAGCCCGGTGCAAGTTATTCCCAAGAAGGGGGGATACAATAGTTGTTAAGAATGATAAGGATGAGCTTATCCCCACTCGTGTTGTTACAGGTTGGTGTATGTGTATAAATTATCGCATGTTGAATACGACCACCTTGAAGGATCACTTTCCCCTCCCCTTTATGGATTAAATGCTAGAACGATTAACAAAACACAACGTTTTCTATTATTTGGATGGATATTCAGATTTCTTTCAGATTCCCATTCACCTAGAAGACCAGGAGAAAACGACGTTCACATGTCCTTATGGAACTTTTGCATACCGCAGAATGTTGTTCGGTTTGTGCAACGCCCCTGCTAAATTTCAAAGATTTTTGACGACCATTTTCTCTGACTTCATGGAGGATACCATAGAGGTATTTATGGATGATTTTAGCATATATGGTTCTGACTTTGATGTATGTTTGCATAATCTTTCTAAGTGCTTAAATGTTGTTCTGAAGTGAATTTGTTATTGAACTGGGAAAAGTTCCACTTCATGGTCAATGAAGGAGTGGTACTTGGTCATCTTATTTTTGAGCGTGGCATCCAGGTTATAAGGGAAAAAAATTGAGACGATTGAGAAAATTTCCCCTCCCTTGAATGTCAAGGAAGTTAGGAGTTTTCTCGGACATGTGGGTTTCTATCGCCGTTTCATAAAATATTTTTCTAAAATTGCAAAACCTCTCACTTAATTATTGCTCAAGGATGCCACATTTGAGTTCACTGATGCTTGTTTGGAGTCTTTTTGACAAGATTAAGAAAGCATTGATAACTGCTCCAATCATTCATCCTCCGGATAGGGATTTACCATTCAAAATTATGTGTGATGCTAGTGATTATGCTGTTGGAGCAGTGCTTGGCCAGAGAAAGAACAAGGTGTGCATGCCATCTACTATGAAATCAAAACCTTGATGGAGCGCAGATGAAAGATTCCACTACTGAGAAGGTGCTCCTTGCGGTTGTTTATGCTCTTGACAAATATTGGACCTATCTTGTTGGTTCGAAAGTCATTTTCCACACTGGTCATGCCGCCCACAAGTATTTGTTGGCCAAGAAAGAGGCCAAACTGAGACTTATTCGATGGATTATTCTTCTCCAAGAGTTTGATTTGGAGATTAGGGATAAGAAGGGTGTTGAGATGTTGTTGTAGATCACCTATCTTTGTTGAAGTTTCAATCTAGCACAGACAGGCCTTTCAATGATTCATTCCTGGGGATCATCTATTCTCTGTGTCTACTCAATCCCCATAGGTTGCAGACGTTGCAAATTATTGTGTTGGTGGCTCTCATCCTCCTGAATTCACTTATCAACAACGTAAGAAGTTCTACCATGATGACAAGCGGTACTTTTGGGATGATCCACATTTGTATCGGAAGTGTGTCGACTCTATGTTTCGTAGGCGTGTGGCATACTGGGACACCCACGGTGTTCTTAAACATTGCCACAGTTTACTTTCTAGTGCTCATCTTGGTGCTAATCCGACTACCCATTGAGTTGTCGTTGCCTTGCTAGATCGCCACGCCCAGCGCGCGATGGCACGCCCAACTCGCTCGTTGGGGCCTCGCATCGCTGCTCAGTGCACCGACCCAACTGATGCTAGTCTGGGCGTGTGGCGTACCGCGAGATCGCCCGAGGGATTCGCCCAGCTCTGCCACAGCCACACCCTTCTCGCACCAAGTATGTAACAGCCCGCTCTTTCGAGCTGTTAATAAACAACACTTAACCCTTAATGATCACAATTAACCTTTAACACGCAGTGGAATAATTAACCTTAAATCTTAAACTCGATCCTGGACCTGTGGGTTATGGGCCCACAAAACAACCTTAAATAACTCAAATGAATAATCCTTGAATAAATAATAAACCTTTCACCTCACAATTAAACTTACAACAATTCATATACTAAATGAATACAACCTTAATATATAACACATAATTTAAATCCATTGAGTACAATCAAGCTCCATTTGAATTCAGCTTAAGCCTCCACAAACCTGTTTAACAAAAGAAGAATGCAAACAAACAAAAATTCCAAAATGAGTGGAAAACTCGTAAACTTTACTTCAGCCCGTCAAAACGTTTTTATTACAAACCATTTGATCAAAGAGTTTTCAAAACATAACTTAATTGTTCGGAAATAGACTTTGGTAACTTTAAAAATGTATAGCTGGCATTGATCATTCCCTTCACAAATCAGTGGCAGGGACAGACTTTGGATGCAGAGTAGCTTAATTATCACAGAACAAACTTATACGTATATTCGACCATTCCGGTCTTGCTTTAATTTCAAACACAACACATTACTTATATTCGACCATTCCGATCTTAGCTTAATTTTTTTTTAGGATCTTTCCTCCGCCTGTACCTTGACCACTTTTCCATATCCGTTCATAATCCAATGCCAGCAAAACAAATACGAATCACATTTTTAATTACAATATCATTTCGAAATCTATTTCAATAGACAAATTATTTCCGAACAATACCATAAACAATTCACAATATCAATCAAATTTATTAACAATCCAATATAAATGCAGTTCATGATATTCATGGCCATGGATATATGATCATATAAAATAAAGAATAAATTCAAACACACACGGGCACAAATATATTTTGCTGAACATAAAAGTTACCTCAAATAATGCTTATCATTTCCTTAATGAATTCAAGAACAAAAACATACAACCTCCAAGATAGAATCATAGACTTGATCACCATCTTAACTTGAATTAATCTCCTCAATTACTCTTCATATACCACCTCACAAAAAAATAACAAGTAATTGATCATCCACCAATACTAATTCGAATAACAAATCTAAACCAAACTTTATTCTAGTCTTACTTAGCCAAACAATAGCTCTACTACAATACTAATTGAAATCCCATTTATAATCGACCATTCTCCAAAATAGAATCACCTCCAATAATAATGATAGGAATTAATAAATCTTTATCGCAAAATCAAACAAGAAAAACCTTGGAAATATTAATTGGTTTCTGATTTCAATTAATCAATCAAGCAAATTTGAATATATTTTTCCAACTAACCAAGAACTTTTGGCCTTAATAATCGACACAAATGAGAAAGAAGAGATGATTAGGCTATTTATACCTTTGAAATAAGAGGACATAAGGTTTGGTTTGAGAAGCACAACGCAATAAAACGGAATATCAACATCAGCAACAATTCGATTTCAGAAGACCATATCTCCTAGCCCAGGGTTTCGAATCGAGTAATTCGTGAGTCTAAATTGGTTAACTTTTCAAGAGCTACAATTCTCATGAAGGAACTCATGTCTAAAAACAACCGAATAATGGAGATATTTTAGCAAACAAAAGCGAGAAGTAATAGAGGGATATAACATGAGTGGCAAGGGTATTTGTCAAAATGTGTTTGTGGTGGTTTCTAGCGGCAGAAATACCGGCGGATGGTGGTGGTTCTTGCAGTAACCAAAGCTAATTAGGATTGATAAAAGAAATATGTAAAACTAGATTACAAAGATCAAGAGCTCATTTGGAATATGGAAAGTATCAATGGGTTAGGTGTAATTGATTACCTATTGACAACAATGCAAATGGTGGCACTTCCTCCACTAGCCACGCATCAAGAATAGAAAAGGGAATGAGGAGATGACTTCCTCATTTTTAGAGTGATTAGGGTCATTTACTAACTTAAGCTTAAAAAAATAATAATCAGATAGTTTTGGGTATTAAAAGAAAAATATTTTGGAAAATATTAACTCATTTAATAACTATCATATACGAAGTAGTATATAAGTCATTTAAAAAGAAAGCCACAATTTGCAGTTAACATTAAAATCATTTTTTTAATACTTAAATTTAGCTAATAAAATAGAATTAACATTTATTTAAAAACTGCTTAAAAATCGGGCTATTACATACTACCACCCTTAAAATAAATTTCGTCCTCGAAATTTGAAACAAAAACTTTTAAATCGTTTAAAAACAAAGAATCACATAAAGAAAACAAAGCTAGCTAAACAAAACTCATACTAACTCAACCATTAACTAACTCCCAGATCGGCAAAATCCTTCACTTGTATAACTTTATTAGTTCCATCAAATCATTACCCCATTTCAAATCTCAACTCTCCCTTAACAACTCATACTCACATATTTCAATCCTCAAACTCTCATATCTAAATCCTTAATCAATAATCCCATGAATCTTTTCCCCTGCTATGTAGCTAAGTCATCTAATAACTCGGCATACGGTCGCAAGTCCGCTCTGATACCATGTGTAACAGCCCGCTCTTACGAGCTGTTAATAAACAACACTTAACCCTTAATGATCACAATTAACCTTTAACACGCAGTGGAATAATTAACCTTAAATCTTAAACTCGATCCTGGACCTGTGGGTTATGGGCCCACAAAACAACCTTAAATAACTCAAATGAATAATCCTTAAATAAATAATAAACCTTTCACCTCACAATTAAACTTACAACAATTCATATACTAAATGAATACAACCTTAATATATAACACATAATTTAAATCCATTGAGTACAATCAAGCTCCATTTGAATTCAGCTTAAGCCTCCACAAACCTGTTTAACAAAAGAAGAATGCAAACAAACAAAAATTCCAAAATGAGTGGAAAACTCGTAACCTTTACTTCAGCCCGTCAAAACGTTTTTATTTCAAACCATTTGATCAAAGAGTTTTCAAAACATAACTTAATTGTTCGGAAATAGACTTTGGTAACTTTAAAAACGTATAGCTGGCATTGATCATTCCCTTCACAAATCAGTGGCAAGGACAGACTTTGGATGCAGAGTAGCTTAATTATCACAGAACAAACTTATACGTATATTCGACCATTCCGGTCTTGCTTTAATTTCAAACATAACACATTACTTATATTCGACCATTCCGATTTTAGTTTAATTTTTTTTTAGGATCTTTCCTCCGCCTGTACCTTGACCACTTTTCCATATCCGTTCATAATCCAATGCCAGCAAAACAAATACGAATCACATTTTTAATTATAATATCATTTCGAAATCTATTTCAATAGAAAAATTATTTCCGAACAATACCATAAACAATTCACAATATCAATCAAATTTATTAACAATCCAATATAAATGCAGTTCATGATATTCATGGCCATGGATATATGATCATATAAAATAAAGAATAAATTCAAACACACACGGGCACAAATATATTTTGCTGAACATAAAAGTTACCTCAAATAATGCTGATCATTTCCTTAATGAATTCAAGAACAAAAACATACAACCTCCAAGATAGAATCATAGACTTGATCACCATCTTAACTTGAATTAATCTCCTCAATTACTCTTCATATACCACCTCACAAAAAAATACAAGTAATTGATCATCCACCAATACTAGTTCGAATAACAAATCTAAACCAAACTTTATTCTAGTCTTACTTAGCCAAACAATAGCTCTACTACAATACTAATTGAAATCCCATTTAATTTATAATCGACCATTCTCCAAATTAGAATCACCTTCAATAACAATGATAGGAATTAGTAAATCTTTATCGCAAAATCAAACAAGAAAAACCTTGGAAATATTAATTGGTTTCTGATTTCAATTAATCAATCAAGCAAATTTGAATATATTTTTCCAACTAACCAAGAACTTTTGGCCTTAATAATCGACAAAAATGAGAAAGAAGAGATGATTAGGCTATTTATACCTTTGAAATAAGAGGACATAAGGTTTGGTTTGAGAAGCACAACGCAATAAAACGGAATATCAACATCAGCAACAATTCGATTTCAGAAGACCATATCTCCTAGCTCAGGGTTCCGAATCGAGTAATTCGTGAGTCTAAATTGGTTAACTTTTCAAGAGCTACGGTTCTCATGAAGGAACTGATGTCTAAAAACAACCAAATACTGGAGATATTTTAGCAAACAAAAGCGAGCAGTAATAGAGGGATATAACATGAGTGGCAAGGGTATTTGTCAAAATGTGTTTGTGGTGGTTTCTAGCGGCAGAAATACCGGCGGATGGTGGTGGTTCTTGCAGTAACCAAAGCTAATTAGGATTGATAAAAGAAATATGTAAAACTAGATTACAAAGATCAAGAGCTCATTTGGAATATGGAAAGTATGAATGGGTTAGGTGTAATTGATTACCTATTGACAACAATGCAAATGGTGGCACTTCCTCCACTAGCCACGCATCAAGAATAGAAAAGGGAATGAGGAGATGACTTCCTCATTTATAGAGTGATTAGGGTCATTTACTAACTTAAGCTTAAAAAATAATAATCAGATAGTTTTGGGTATTAAAAGAAAAATGATTTTGGAAAATATTAACTCATTTAATAACTATCATATACGAAGTAGTATATAAGTCATTTAAAAAGAAAGCCACAATTTGCAGTTAACATTAAAATCGTTTTTTTAATACTTAAATTTAGCTAATAAAATAGAATTAACATTTATTTAAAAACTGCTTAAAAATCGGGCTATTACAAAGTAGGCACCTCACGCAAGGCCAGCACCCTTGGCTTGCCTTTGTGTGCGTGCCTTGCGTGTTGTATGCTACGAGCTCGACCCTAGGCTTCGCCCAGCCCCTTGCACACTTCCACACACGGCAGGCAGCAAGCCAAGCCACATGCACGTGCCAGCGCTGGCTTGTTGCCCTGCCCTTGTCTCGTTGCCTTGTGTGTGCTCAAAGCGAGGCACGAAGCCAAGCCACACGCACACACCGCACATGGACAACATCCATCGAGTGGCTCGCTCGTCCAATGAACATCAAAATCCAATTGATAATTTCAACAATTATCAATTGGGCGATTTATGTAATTTTCATAATTTCAGTCGTTTTAGATTACGAAAAATAATTTAAATGGGCGATTTATGTAATTTTGCACGATTAAATTTTCATAATTTCAACAATTCCAATCGTTTTAGATTACGAAAAATAATTTAAATGGGCGATTTATGTAATTTCAAACAATCCAATTAATGAAATATAATAAATTTAGGCTAACAAATATTCAAACTTAACGAACGATGAACATCAAAAAAAAATTGAATAACTTTGATAATCCAATCCAAACATTTAAATTGTTCTAAACATTTAAATTTCAGATTTTTTTAACAAATTTGGTTTAGGTGAACGATTAAAATTAACGAATCCAATCAAAATTTTAATCCATGAATTTTTAAATCTGCCATTTAAACATGAAATCATATTCCCCTTCTCACCTCAATAAATTTTCAGATCTAACCAATTAATAAAATTAATTTTCGATCAAAAATTCATTAAATTAGGTAAAAATAAAATTATGGTTCATACTTAATATTCATGGACGAAAAAATTACCATAAGTCCATAATATATCCTAGAACAGTAGGGAAAATTTTCAATTTATCTAAAGTTCATTAGGTCGAGCAATTAATTGATAAAGTTTCCAAATTTAACGATTTAATTCATTAATTAACAAAAATGCCCAATAACTCAAACTCCGGGGACTGTTTTTGAGATTATGTTCACATGAGTTGATCTTAAAACTCCGTTTTCAATTATATTACAGTTAGAAAAATTGAATTTCCGACATTTTACGAATTCAGAATATTTTCTACGACTTATCCAATAATCCAGAAATAATTCGAAAATTCACGAAAAAATTCAGAAAAAATCCGACAATAATCACAAACATATAAAACATGCGAATAAGTACTTTGAATACATGTTGTTCATGGTACCACTGTTAGGGTTTACAGTTAAATACATAACATGATAATGGAATAACCCCAAAGTCAGGAAGCATGTATAAAGTATAGATCAAGCAATACTTATGTTTGTAGCGTGTTTTCCCTAATTCAATGAATCACAAACATGAACAAGAACAAGAACTTCAGATGTCGTTTCTCTACTTGGTTCACCAACACGTTCAGATCCGTCTTCAGATCAATGGCTTAGAAGTCACTCAAGATATTTTACCTTTTGGGTAGAACACACTCATCGAGGCAAAGAGAGAATTAGGGTATCTCTTTTCTCCTAGGGTTGTGTGTACGATCTGAATGTGTGTTTGAAAACATGTACATAGGTTATTAAAATAACGTAGTAGTAATAATAAGCAAGCCAACCAACTTGGTGGGCAAGCCAACCAAGTTGGCCGGCCAAGCCCACACGTGAAGCAAGCAGCAGGCGCACACAGCTGGGTTGTGGGTCGCGTGCCGCTGCCTTCTCCTTTGATCGGGGCTCGCCACACAACCAAGTCCTTTGGGCCAGCGATGGACTGTCATGCGCGTTGCGCCCATGGGCCTTGCGCTTGTGCGCTCCGGCTCGTGGGTTGCTTTCGTGTTGCGATTAAATTATCCTTCGACAATTTATTTATCGTTTCGTACTTGATGATCCAATGTTGTACGATACAATTATTCGTCTCGCCTAGCTTACGAATATACGCAATACGATATACAATTTCACGATTCAATGTTAAATTGTATAATTATGTTTTCCGAACTAATTTTCCGAAAAGTTATTAAATGAATTTCCTATTCATTTAATCCGATGATCTGTTACATGCCAATGGTGTGACCTTATAGGTTCAGTCAAGAGTAAGTTGTGAGTCTAATTAGGATTAGTACTCACTGATCGGAAGCATTGCTCCAGCCAGCTGTTCCGATCACTTGATCTCACTGAATTAATTGTTCATAATTAATCTGAACCTTGGTATTGGACCAATGCACCTTGGGTGAAGGACATATTTCCTTCAAGAAGGAGTAGCTTTAAGATAGACAATATGATCTAGATGAGTGTAAGAAGCGTAGAGGGGAAATCCTCTAATGTACCTTGCCAGAAATATGAGTTGCTGGAAGATATTTGTTATAGAGTACATAGTCTGAAGTCAAGTGGATCTCTAAGAAGGGGGTGGGAACTTTGGGGTTGTGGTAAGTGTAGGGGAATACAGTTAAATACATATAACATGTGCGGAACAATCCCCAAAGCCAGGAAACATGTATAAAGCACAAATTAAACAAACTTACATTCGAAGCGTGTTTTCCCTAGTTTATGATTCACGAACACGAACAAAGAACTCCAATTGTCGTTCCTCTATTTGGTTCACCGACACGTTCAGATCCGTCTTGAGATTCGTAGCTTAGACGTCACTCAAGAGTTTGTGCTTTTGGGAAGAACACTTCCATGGAGGCTAAGAGAGAATTAGGGTTTCTCTATCCTCCTTAGGGTTTGATGTGTGTAACTGATTTTTGCATTAGAATAAGGAAAACACAATAGACTAGGTTATATTAATAACCTATTAATTAAGTGAGCCAAGCCAACCGGCCAAGCATAGAGCCCGACCGGCCAGCAAGGCACACGGCCGAAGCCTTGCACAAGCGCGCAGCACACAGCACGCAGTGGGCTGGGCCTCGCTGCTGATGTTGTTGTTGCTTCTCCGTGCGTGCACAGCCAAGGCAGCAAGGCCATGGGCCTTTGCTCCTTGCGCTTTGCTGGTGGGCTTGCTTTCGTGTTTGCTTTATTTAATTATCATTCGATAATTCATTTATCGTTTTGTACTTGACGACCCATTGTCGCACGATACGATTACTCGTTTCGCCTAGCTTACGAATATATGCAATCACGATGTACGATTTCACGATCTAATGTTAAATCGTATAATTATGTTTTCCGAACTAATTTCCCGAAAAGCTATTAAATGAATATCAGATTCATTTAATCCTATGATCTGTTACATGCCAATGGTGTGACCTTATAGGTTCAGTCAAGAGTAAGCTGTGAGCCTAATATAGATTAGAACTCACTGATCGAAAGCATTGCTCCAGCTAGCTGTTCCGATCACTTGATCTCACTGAATTAATTGTTCGTAATTAATCTGAACCTTGGTATTAGATTAATGCACCTTGGGTGAAGGACACATTTCCTTCAGTAAGATGTGTGATCGTGAGACAATTGCGAAAAAAAGAGCAGGAATGCATGGTGAAAAAATCCTGGTGGACCTTGGTATCTCTATCACTCTTTCTATCACTTACAATTATACTCCCTCCGTCCCAGCTTAGTTGTTACACTTTCCTTTTTCGTCCGTCCCAGATTAGTTAAAATTAGGAATGACCCCACAATTTTTATATTGTCTCACTCTTCCCACTAACTTTTTTTTGTCCCCTCACCCTCTCTCATTCAATTAAAAAATACTCCACTAACTCCTATCACATCTACTTTTTCAATAAAATAACAATTGATAACCAAACAACCACTTATCATCTAAAACTTTGTGCAAAGGTAAGTGTAACAACTAGTTTGGGACGGAGGGAGTAATAATTTGGATTGTTGGATCAATGGAACGATTCTTAGGCCAAGAGGAGTATCACATTGTACAAGAATAAATAAAAGTATATTACATAAGTTGTAATATCTAGAAAACCTAAATCTGGGTTGTCAAGTACTCAAGTCACTTGAGTGTTTTAATTATAAGAGAATAACCTAATTAGGTTTATCTTACAAACTAAGAGAATAAAAATAGGAAGACAAAGTAAAGACAGAACAGCAAGTAAAAGATTCCTAACAATAAGCTACTTAACATAAACTAAATACGAGGAGGAAATATCTAAAAAATAAGCATAAGCTTTGACTTGTTATACTTGGTTATTTCTATCATTAATTTGTGAGTTCAGGTGGCTAAGGAAGGTAATAGTTGCCACTTATGTTTGCAACATATATCAGGTTTAGCGAATAAAGTTGGAGGGAATGACTCTAGTGAAGTTTCGTCCAGTTTACTTCCCGGGATCTATCCTAAAAGTGTCTTTTCCTTCAAGAAGAGTTTAGACTTTTGGAGAAGTGAGGCAAAAATGCTAAAATTTGTTCAACCCTATGATTTGTTCTATCAAGACCCCGTATTTCTGGCACAATTCTTTTTGGTAAGTTAGCCTAATAATTTATGTTGGCTTTTATATGTTCCAAAGTGTATGATATGGTCACAAGATACAATAAATTTTTAAGATATATTTGAATCTTGACCTACCAAGCTTGCATATTAGTTGGTTTTTCGTTGAGGATTCATTGTGTGTGTGTCTTCTCATTCGTGCAGGTGTTGTTGCAACAGTATTGGTTTGGGATAACTCGCTGAGATAACCGTTAGATGATCAACCAAATGATTATAAGAGCTTTGATGTTTATGCATCTGGAGAGAAATTAGCATGCTCTGCAAACGTATTTGCATCTTTGTCATTCTCAGCCCAGTATGGAAACTTCCAAAAGTGGGTTTCTGACATCATGCGGATTCATGGCCAGTTAAATGTTCCTTCAGGTTCCAAGTTCTTTTCAGCTGCCACGTGTTTGGCCCAAAACCTTTTGAAGTCTGAACGGCCATCCCTTGAAGCAGTTCAGGCGATTTGTCCCAGTGCCACATTTTCTTTCAGCAACAGGTGTGCAAATGTTTTAGAGATGTTTTGTGCTAATTCCTCTTACAATACTATCTTGGTCATAGACCTCATGGTTTATTTTGCAGATTAACATCAGTTACTCATTCAATTCCTGAATTTTGTTCACACTTCTTTTGCAAATAAACATTTTCGCCACTTTTACATTGATTTTAGAAGAAATTTTTTAGCACTCTATAATACATTTTACTTTTTTCTCCCCATACCATCATTCATTTTTATTTTCCCACCCCAACATCTTACCTTTTGTTTTTTCTATCTAATTTTACTGTTACTCAGTAATCTCCGTGCTAATCCCACATATGATGAAATTTTGAGGATGCAGAGAGTAATATGTTGTGAAAACAATATAGTATGTATCATGTAAATGATGTGTAAAGGTGAAATACTAAAATTTCATAAGCTAATGTATGTCATGGAATTCAAGCATAAAATAGTTGATCTCAAATTTATTTTCAATAGATATGCACTTTTTGATCATCAACTCTATTGTCCTTGATACAATGACTTTGTTAGAGGGAAACGGTGTAAGAAGGATACAATCATTTTTATTTGCTACTATCAATGTTTATCGTTTACCACTATGGCAGAAGGGGAGGGCAGAGAGGATAAATGGAATACTTTAGGTTTGACACTTCTTAGGTCATGTTATTTTTCAAATTGAGTTTACATAAATCTCAAGGCATAATTTAAATATCTTACCTTTGGCTGATTAGCAACAGACACTATGAAAAAGTTGGGTGGATTTAGCTATCATGATAGAAAATACCACAAGTAAAATAGATTGGTTCTTTGTGTTGCATTGTTCGGTGCAATGGGCTATGAATCAGCTAGCAAGAAGTTTTCATTTCCGATATCATCATTGTGAACCGTGTAAAATGTCAAACTTAATCCTTCTTTCATGTGCAATATATGAAGTCTTGAACAATATTTATTATGTTTAGTGAATCAGAAATCAATTGTCTTTTTCCTTTCCAGGGAACATAAGATAATCTGAGGATTCAAATTTCTGAGGGCATTGTAAGTGTTAAGGTGAGAAAGAACAATTTGATCCTCAAGAATTAATTATCCGTTATCTGTTGTACTTGCTTCTGTAGTTCTGCATCTGTTTTGAGTTTATCCCACTACAAATAATCATTATTTTCGCATATAAAATTTTACCAATTTACTATTCTTTCGTTAATTCAAATAAAAAAGAAAAATTATTTACTATATATGCACTTCAAGCTATCTTCATTTAGTTCATTGCTGCACTCACTTACATGACTGATCATTTCAAAATTCAAACAAATATATTCTTGTGTTCTGTCCTGCTAGATTTTATGTTGTCAACTTGTTCGCATGATATTGCTTAAAAGGTTTTCCCTAATTTTTCATTAAGATGATTGTGCCAATATATTGATAGTTATAATGAATATTATGTTTGTTTCTTGTTCTAAGCCTGGTTCTCGAGCACAAAAGAAAAATAAAAGGGGGAACTTTTAATTCTAACGATCATGCTATTGGTTATGATCTTTTGTAGCTTATGACGCAGGCAACAATTCAAGCAACTGGAGTGGCGCCAAGTCTGCTGGAATCTATACAAGAAGTCGGGTTCAAGTTGCAGACAATGAATTTGAGTTTCGAAGATGAAGAGTTGCTGTATGGGGTGTAAGAATTTGTATATTATACGTAGTAGTACAAAAGATTCTCAAATGTTTGATCTCCTTGTTATTTTTGGGCTCTAGAATTTGTTGTATGCTCAGATATTGTGGTTTAATGTTATAATCATTGTTTTAAGATGAGCATAATTGACCTTACTTAAAGTATATTCTAAGGATACGACATGGTTTCTCTTGATTGAATTGGCTTATTAACCGGTCTCTATATCAATCTCTTTGAAACTAAGGGATAAATATTTTATGCCTACTACGTATTTAATTTGGTTGTTATAAATACAATCCACTAAAAGGACACATTGCATATGAATCTCTAAAGAATCTCACCAATGTGGTAGGACTCCTACCGTAGGATAGAGAAAAAAACTAAGAAAATATGAGTAGATGGAGTGTTTAGTGTTATTAAATTAAAAAATAAAGGGACCACTTGCATATTTATTGGGGACAAAAAGGGAATTACAATTGTAATATAAGGGTAAAAGGAGAATAATAGTTGAACAAATAAGGAAATATTCTAAAACATCCCACTACGAAAAAGGGGACTAATAAACAAGAGGAGGGAGTAACTATCCGACTCATAAATTTAACAAAAGGTCTTGTATGTACAAGGTGTACAATAAATTATTGTGCACCAATATAACTTTTTCCCATTTTTCTCTAACTTTTACTCAGTTTTTTCTAACTTTTATATTATTAAAAATAAGTTAATAGATAAACATTTTAAAGTCTTAAATGATTAATTTTATACATTATTAGTGATTTGAAGAAATATTTTTTATTAAAATAATTTTTTTTATTATTAAAAGGTAGATAACTTTTACATAAATAAGGTTAACTTTTAAGCATTTTACGTCATCTTTAATTTCAGTGTACAATATTTATTGTACACCCCATGTAAATAAGAATTTGTGTAAATTTAACTATTTATCTTTATACCTTAACTATTTTGGTATGATTTAATTAATTTTAGTTATAACTAGTTTAGTTAGTAACAAAAAAAATTGATTTTTTTTATTTTTACACAAAAAAGATGACGTCAGCAAACGCGCCACAAAACTAATATCAAAATGGTCTTTTTATAAGGCGATTTTAAACAAAAAGTCACGAAAATCGTTTGTGTTTAGAAACTTTTCATTGGTCATCGTCTCAATTGATGTATGACATGGATTAGTTCCACTTCAAAAAGACACTTTAAGAATTCAGATAATATAGAAACTCAACTCGTCAACTTTTAAACGAGTTTCCCGAGTCCATCAAACTCAACTCACTCAACGCCGCAGTTGTTCATCTTCTTCTCTTCTGCACTTTTCCCTGGACAACAATCTTCCCAAAATCGACGCCAGAAAATAGCGACACAAATATTCAAGATAATCACAAACGATTCGATTCTCAAATATCTGAGATTCCTATTTGTTTGGTACACGAAAATTTCTATCCAGATAAAGCAAATAAAAAAAATTTGAAGAAAAATTCGATCAAAAATTCGTCAATTTCAAAACCCTAAAATAAATTTTCCTAAATGCGATGAACACGTTTTTGTCGATAATCATAAAAGATGATGAACACTAGCAACGGAATGATGTCGCCTTCGTCGTCATCAACAACCACAATAACTTCTGGAGCAGCAAATAATGCGCAATCTGCTACTTCATTGAAGACTTATTTTAAAACTCCTGAAGGTCGTTATAAGCTTCAGTATGAGAAGTCTCATCCTTCTGGTCTTCTTCATTATTCTCATGGAAAGACCGTTTCTCAGGTTGATTTTTTGATGCTTTAATTTATTCATTCATCGTTTTTCTAAGTCAATTTTACAATTTTGATATTTTGTTAATTGATAATTTGTTGTTGAGTTTGGTTGATTTTGCATCTATTTTCTAATTGACCGTTTTTAAAGTTTATTCAGGTTAGCAATTTAAGTTTTTTTATAGTTTGATGAATTATTTATGGTCGGAAATTGGCAAATTTGGATGTGCTGTTATAGTAGAATTAAAACGAGCAGGGAGTTGCAGCATTATGTAGTGTTTGTTGTCCTTTCTGAAATGAATTCAACTTTTTAAACTTATTTGTAATTGTTTTTGTTGTGAATTGTGATGCGGGGAGAATTTTACTCGTATTTGAAAGGGTAGCCTTATTGTTTTGTGATGGACGGCAATATTGTTTCTTCTTTAACTCAGAGGCATTGAGTTGTTCATTTTCAGGTAACCGTTGCTCACTTGAAAGACAAGCCAACTCAAAGTATACAAGCATCGACTTCTGGTGTAGGTGTTGCAAGTGGAGTGAGATCAGCAGCAGCCAGAATTTTGGGTGCTGGTAATGGTAGGGCGCTTAGTTTTGTTGGAGGAAATGGAGGGAGTAAATATGCTAGTGCTACAAGTAGAAATGGATCAATGGGTGCTTCTACCTTGATTAATTCCAACAATAACCCGAATTTCGATGGAAAGGGGACGTACTTAATTTTTAATGTTGGAGATACCATCTTCATCAGTGATTTAAATTCGCAGGATAAGGTAAGTTTTGTTTGGCATATAGTGCTTATGGATATCAGTTATCACCATTCCTAAGTTTTGTAGTTTTGTTTATTCATCCACTTCTGAATGCAGGATCCAATTAAATCAATACATTTTAGTAACTCGAACCCTCTTTGCCATGCATTTGATCCAGATGCCAAGGATGGCCATGATTTGCTTATTGGGCTGAATTCAGGGGATGGTAAGTACATTCTTTGATCGTAGTTTCTTTTTTAAACTTTCAAGGTTTAAGTATGGAAATAATTTATGTTGTGGCATTTGTTTGATAGTCTATTCAGTATCTCTAAGGCAGCAATTACAAGATACGGGGAAAAAGCTTGTTGGTGCACATCACTATAATAAAGATGGTATTGTGAACAACAGGTACTGGTTCTATAGTTGTAGCTACACTGTTTGAAACATATCACTTGCAATATTTCTTTTATACCAGAATTAAAGAGAGACGAGCTTCCACTCAGTTTTTAAATCAAATTCTCTTCATTGCTTAGTTATAAACAATTTACTTACAGTGTGTTGGCGACCTTAGTAAATATATGTATATTTTTTTCATTTTTTGGTGGTTGTCTTTTAGATTTCATTATTTTTACAGATGTTTCCTTGGTTTTGGAAGGAGACCATGTAAAATTAATTGGACCGACACGGAAATTAAGGGAGATGAATTGATTTTCTCCTTGTAGAGAATTGGTAAGCTTGAGTATTTCATTAATCGTAATTGCCTTTATATAGGCTTGAGACAAGCGGCTAGGTTAACATGAGAATCGTAGTATAAACTAAACCTAAGAGATAAGTATTGACTAAGTCATTAACAAACTATTAACAATAAGATAAATATTTTAGCTAAAGATAAATACAAATATTCATAAGATGATATATTGTGATTGACTTCGTCAATCTCTATCATGCCCCCGCAAGATGGACGGCCGAAGGGAAAGACCAATCTTGAACAATAGAGCGCGTAATCAACGTCAAGGTAACATGGAGTTGAGTAATGCCAGTGATGTACAGTAGCAGTTGACCAGCAGTGAGGGTGACCCGTACCATGACCATGTAGGGAGGAGCAGTGTTGAGAAAAGCATAACCTTATAACCTTAGGGGCAGAGGGGGGTTTCCTAAGGATAACACATGTTTCAACACCAAAAAAAAAATAAGGGGATTTTTTTTTAAAATGAAAAGGAATAAAAATAACATTTTTGTAATAGTGAGGAGTTACGAAATATTGGGGTTTAGCATTTGGGTGAGTAGCCACCATGCATGCACGTGTTTAAATATTAGAGAGAGAAGAGTAAATGGTTTCATTTCCTCTGTCGTGTGGAAGAGATTAGAGATAGATGGGACTATGGGAGACATTGAAAGAGGATGTGATAGAATGTGTTTTATATTGGGTAGGAAAGAAAGAAGTACTTTGCGTAGAGGCACGAGGGAAAGAAGAAACTTTCGGAGGAGGTATTCCATTTTTGATAGAAAAATGGAGGAGGGAATGAGGCATTTTGACGGCACACTTGGTTGGACCATTAAACAATGAAAATGCATGGCATCAATTAGTCGACGACTATGATGCTCGGACTCGCTCCACCACCCCGTCGTACCGGTGTCGACACGACACGACGCGGGTGCGGACACGGAATCCGGACTGGACTCGCCTTGGGGGAAATGGACTCGTCTTTTAGGGTTTTGAAAACCAGATCTGAAATAGAGGCCTCAAATCACGGATATGGAGGCCGAGAACTTGGGGCTTCTGGTCGCCTGAGAAATGCGAGTCACTGGGAATGTTTTCCGGCTGGTTTGATGCTCTTGCATGTTGCTGAATGCAGACGACCTCCATGGAAGACGACCTCCATGAAAGTCGATGCTCTCTTTTTTTTTTCTTTTTTTTAAGTACGTAGGTGTGGGAAAGGTGGGGAGGGTGGGGGACAACTGTCAAACTGAAAATGAATTAAATAACGTGGGGATAACTAGGTAAGCAAATATTAAACTGAAAATGAATTAAAATATTGGGGATAACTAGGTAAGCAAGTGGGACAACCTTTCAGTATTTTTATTTATTTACTTTTATTTTAATTAGCTTTTGATATTCTTTTGACTCACTTTCTTATCTTGGGAAAATATATCACGTGATTTTTAGTTTATAGTTTCAAGTTTTCAACTTTCAAAGCATTTACTTTTTATGGAGTAAATTAAAAAAAAAAACTTCATCTATTAATATTTATACTGTCATTATAAATATTTAAATAAATAAAATTAATATTTTTTAATGGTTGCCATGTCCCCGATTCCGTATCTGAATTTTGGACACTTCTAAAACGTGTCCCCGAGTCCTTGATTTTAAAAAAGTTCGAGTCCGACCCTTGGACCCGTACTCGAGTCGGACACCCGTACCCGAGTCTGAGCATCCTAGGTCGACGGTAGTAGTGGCCGGCCAAAATTAGTTGAGAAAGGTTTTGTAGGTTCTCCGTTAGGGTTTGGAGAAAGGAGATGAATTGTTAGGCAACACATGGTAGGCGAACTACAGGGTGCCATAAGAGTTGAGAGGAAGCTAGAGTTGGTTTGAAGCTTTCCCGGTTGAAGAGGAGAAGAGAGGTTGAGCATAGAGAGTTTCCATTGTTACCATTTAAGGAGATCGGGGAAGAAGAAACATATGAAGAATAAGAGACTTAATATGGTCACCATCATTTATCGGTGTCGGCAAAGGGTTGGAAGAGAGATAGGAGATGGGATAGCAGAAGCAAAAAGAAAGATCTATAGCTCATGATACCACGTAGAGAATCGGAAAGCTTGAGTATTTCATTAATAGTAATTGCCTTTATATAGGCTTCATACAAGCGGCTAGGTTAACATGAGGAATCCTAGTATAAACTAAACCTAAGAGATAAGTATTGACTAAGTCATTAACAAACTATTAACAAAAAGATAAATATTCTAGCTAAAGATAAATACAAATATTCATAAGATGATATATTGTGATTGACTTCGTCAATCTCTATCACTTCTAATATTGAGGTAGTGGACAATAAAGAAATATAATAAAAGAAAGTTGGGTTAATAATTTAATCAAAGAAAAGGAAAGTAAACGTGTGTACAATTGCTTCCTGCCATATGGCACGTTCTTCTTATCAATTGTTTACGGATGTACGGATGTTCGAAGTTATTTTAAACGTTTTTTTTTTGCTTATCAAGTGAATATAACTTTTTCCCCTTTTGCAGTTGTGAATAATCATATACTGCCAATGTTTTTGTTTAAATATTTAAAGTCATATAATCGGTCCCAACTTGTTGAATCTTAGTGACATCTTTTGTCGTTATGGACATTCTTTCTTTGTTAATCGAAGGATTAATCAGCGATTTGCATTTTAAATTTGGTTCTTTAGGCCTTAAGATGAGGAGCATTTTAGTTACTTTGCGAGGCATATTGGTGTACGGGTATTAGGTAGGTCAATTATAGAGTACTCTTTATCACGTCCTGAGTGTTTGACCTATTCCCTTTGGCTAGTCACATCGTGTGCCACTTTCCAATTCATGCTTAGACGAGTCTGGCTTTCCCCAACGATGACACAACTCCATGTGCCTTAGTTTACCTCGTAACACGACTTCTTGAGTGTCTAGCTATAAAGTCAGGACCACTCCTTGGTCGTAGAACAATTCGTACACTGGTCCCCAACTCGTATGCCTGTTCACACACTTAACACTCTAAGTGCCTTGGGAATGTTGTTGCTTTGCTTGTATTGAAAACTCTATGAGTATGAATAAATGCTGTGGTCCCTATTTATAAGCCACCTTCACCTATCTCTAGATATTTTATACAATTCTTTACAAGAAATGCCTATTACATTCTAGGTTGTTCCCACCTCTTTAGGAACTCCTAGATACATGGAGGCTTTTAGAATCTAGATACATCATTCAGATATATCCAAGAGTGTTCTAGACTTATCCTATCCAGAACCTTCAAGAGAAACCAATGCTAAAATGCTCAAGACATCACCATAGCATCGGGCTGCCTATTGCAAAACGGGCCTGATCCGGGAAATCTGCTCCAACCATCATCTTCATTCGGCCAAAATAGGGTGGACTTCCAAGTCTCTTTCCCCAACGGACTTCATCTAGTCCACCAAGTAGTCCATTATTATGTTGTCATGCGGGATTCAAAATAAAACTCTGTATGGGGTGGGTTGCTCCATGCTGCTGCTAGCCAGACACGCCTCTATGGCCCATGATGCTGCCTCGGTGCCCATGCACTCCGATGCCTCAACGACCCACACGACCCTTTATCCGATGGTGTGCCATGTTGCCCGGTGGTGCTCAACGCCCTTGCTGGCTTGCTGCACCGCGTTGCCTTGCAATGAACTTCCCTAACAACTTGAAGGAGCCATGATGAGAAACGAATACTCCGTCTCCAACATTTCGAGAAATTATCAATAACTCATAAAATAACATATGTGAAGTGTTCCCAGAACATGATGCTAAGATCAAATGATTATAGAACATCAACGACTCTCTAATTTTCATCTAGAGGAAAAGTTCTTACGGTTTTTTATATTATGGTTTTATATTTATCTTAATTCAATCTAGCAGTTTTTTGTTCTCAGGAAGCACTTGATCTTTAGCTTCTGACTTTGAGCTCATAAGTTGTTAATTCTGGATACATATTTTTGAACACCACCGTTGAAAAGGACTTGTATCCCCTCTAAGAAAGTTGGATGTGATTGTGTATGGATTGCAAATTAGCTGATTTACTAGCTAGGTCTTTGGTACACGATAATCTGTCAGTTCATTTGTTCTCCTATTGTATTCTTATTCCAGCAAATGAGGGACAGAAAGCAGAAATAATAAATGCAATACGTGTTATGAGGTGTTCAACCTTTGCTGACATAGTTGTTGAATTCTCCCTCCGTCACATTTGATTAAAGGTCATTTGATTCATGTAGTGTTTGTATCTTTACCATGCCACAACACAGACTTTTCTTAAGGTCATCTTAAGAGAATTATGGACAGGATGTAAGTTTTCCAAACTAAATTTAGAAAGTGGACTATTATTTTGGGGGACAATCCAAATTAGAATTGTGGCCTACTACTTGAGATGGAGGGAGTATAATTTTAGGAAAAAGTTATAAGCTGATAGAGCTTTCTGTTGAAATTTATGAATGGATTGGCTATGTTTCACTTTATACATCTATTCAGGTCATAAAATATCCAAATTGAATTTCGAATACATAACATTTCTTTTGAAGATGCAAGTGGGTGGCCACTTGCTTCTTGGCTTTAAATGCCTTGTAAGTGTTAAGATTCACGCTTGTTGCTCTAGTTGCTCTTTTAGCTATTAAGGAAAAGTGTTGATACTTGATAGAAGCCAGCCAACTCAAATGTATGTTTGTTGCATATATTATTAAGCATCCCGTATTATCGACAAGGCTTTGTCTTTTGGATTATGGAGTGTAAAGATTGCATGATGTAGTATTAGACACTATTAGGCATGTGATTATGCTGCATATACTCTATAAGCTAACTTTCCTAAGCTAGACACCATAGTGGCGTACGTGGTTGTATTCCATATCTGGCAGGTCCATGTTTAAAAACCCCAGACATAATGGGGTGGATGGGCTGGGGTTGGAGACTTTGGGGGTCTTGAGGGTGCAGTTTTGGGGTGGGTGGTGAGTGATGACCTATTTTATAAGCATTCTACCAATCAAATCTGTAAATAGATGTGGTGTATCATATATAACTAGTGAAGTACCTTATGTATGTCGGAATATGGCTACTAATGAATATGTACATCAATCCATAAAAAATTGCATGTGCCATATTTTGCACCGGCGGCATGAGGGTTTTGAGTCCATAGTTTTACCAGCTAGGCTATCCTAACAATTAATTCACTCTTCCGGTGTATCATGTTCTCATTTGATTTTACTCTATTATTTGCATTTATGTCAATTAAACGGACGAAAAGTATTATGAAGTCTTACATGTGTACTGGAATCCCTTTGGTCACCCAACTCTGTCTGTATTATGCCACATTTCCGAAATCTGCCACTATATTTTCTTTAATGTTTCAAACTATGCTGTCTGAAAACCATCTCAATTATCATTCTCATTGTCGTTCATCTTTGCATTTGGTCCAATCAATTAAAAAGTTGGTAATCATGTTTCCTAAGAACCTTGGTAATTTTTTGATTGTTTTTGGATGTGTCTTAATCATAAAAAAAGCTGAACCTCTTAGTGCTGAGTTGAAAAGGTGCTTTAAAATGATTTATGCAAGGTTTTGCGATTTGGCTCTTAGTTTGTAAAGTAGTCTCTATTGTCAGCACAAAAAGCTTGCCCGTGATTTGAAACTACATATGAGGTACAAAAGTTGTTGGCAATGGTGGACTGGTGGTGGCTAGTTGGCTACTGAAATTTCTAAATACAGAGCTGGCAAGGGTTTTTATTTTATTGACAAAGATGACAGTTTTCCTCTAGTTTTGGTTCTCATATTTCACTATAAGTTTCCTCAGAACCTGTTTTATAGGCTAGAAATGTGCGTGGTATCTGATGAGCTCCATGCTACCAGAACACCCGAACATTTTGCTTTTAATTTACCTAAAGGGTAAAACTATATTTTAAGTAATATTGAAAATCATGTAATATTGAAAATCATATAATTGAGAGTCATATATTACAATTAGGAAATGGGATCTTTCCAATTTGTATTGTTGTGAAGGCAGTGGTAAAATGTCGCTTACACTGCTCCATCACCTTTGTTGTGATCTCTGTTGTAAATTGTGGTTTTTATGGAGTTTTTAATGGTATTTTCAACCTTAAATGCTATTTCCAGAGCTAGTTATTGCTCAGCAAATTTTGTTTTCTTTTTTAATTTTAGTTCTAGAAGCTTCTTAACGAGGACTTAACAAACTTCCTGAAGTTATACCATATACTTTCTGGATAACTTTTCTAATTTGAAAGTAAACCTTTATTCTTTATTTGATAATATTTTGGATTCGGACTAGGTTATGTGCTCTATAATTGTTATAAAAATGTCAACATGATGTTTTTTTTTTTCATCCTGCAGTCGTTGTGCTAGTATGGCCTGGGTATCCAAGGGTGATGGCACCTTTGTTGTTGCTCATTCAGATGGTAATATGTATGTGTATGAGAAGGTATGAATAGTGTATTGCTAAAACTCTTGCGTTCTTCTAGTCACTATCTTGCATTTTGAATTGTTTGTTGAATTACTCATGTCTCATATTGGTTTTGTAGAGCAAAGATGGTGCTGGTGATTCTTCATTTCCTGCCACCAAGGATCAGACCCAATTTTTTGTAGCCCATGCACGGACGAGTAAGGTACTCTCTCTGTTCCGGCAAAGTATTTTCTAAAGCATAAAGCATCTAATATACTCGTGACAATATCTTATATGTTCAGTTGAATTGTTGAAGATTTTGTTATGTAATGTCTTGCCTTGTTGCATTTAATGTTCGGTGCTGGCATTTTGCTCCATTGGGACATTGGATCGAGCAAACCTTTCATGATCAATTTCTCTATTCCAGAACCATTTCTAAACCACCAGAAGCATTTCTTGCACATATTTGCGTGACTAAATCAAAATGAAACTCAATAAATTTCTCTTAAAGATGTGTTTGGTTCAAAAGAAATTTTTTGGAACAAAATTTGGTTTGCTAAAAATATTAGGTTGCAAACTTCGAATTTGGTTCCATGCTAGAAAAGGAAAGAGGGGGGAAAATTGGAAATGTAGGAGATGGAATGAAGGGGAGGAGCGAAAGAGAAAGGTGGGGGATATGAAGGAAAGCATGGCACCTTTTTCGTTAAGAAATGATTTTTTTCCAAGTTTTTGCCCTCGGGAATACAAATTTCATTCTCGAAAAATGTTATTTTTATCTACAAGCCAAATGGTGGATAATAGGAAAACTGTTTCTAAATGATGTTTTTTCCTAGTGAAACATAAACTAAATGTTTCTGACCATTTGTTTGTTTGGTTATCTGGGATTTACATTTGATGATGGGAAATCGATGCATTAGAAGATTAATTGATCAGAATTTCTGAAACATTAGGGGCCGTTTGGTTCGATTGAGGTAAAGTGAATGGAATCAACAGGGGGGGGGGGGGGGAGAGGGAGAAAGGAAACCCCTTTGATAAAATGTGTTGTTTGGGTGACATTAGATTTTCCGCCTCTCTTTTTCCTTTCTCCTATGCTACACCACAAACGTCGTCTCTCCCACCCATTTTCCGTTGCCACGGCCGCCACTTCAGTGCCGCTCCCTATCCGATTCTGCCGCCTCCCGGCTCCCACTCTCCAATTTCTCCACCGTTGTTCCCTTTTCTCTCTTCTTCTCTATGTCTCACCATCACCATTAAATTCAAGTTTGAGGTTTTACGGGTCAAATTCAACCATGATGTCTGAATTTGACTATCTAAATTCATTATTAATGATAAGAGAGGTACTTCCGTTCTTTCTCTTTAATTTTTTTTATTTTTATTTTGTGGTTTTGGAATTTTCTGTATATAAAGGTGCATATAAAGGTGGTGTTGTTTTCTAGTATAAAGGTGTGTTTTCAAGGCTGTGAGGTTTTTTCCGGTGGGTGGGAGTAGTTTCCGGCGATGGAGGAGTGGTTCTGGGCGTACGGGGTGGTTTTGGGCTGCTCGAAAATGGTTCCGGATGGATGGAGGGTTGTTTTGGTGGAGAGGTGGTTTTCGGTTGTTGGGAGGGGTGGTTTCGTGGTGGTTGATTTAATATGCAGTGGGGGTAGGGCGGAGATGGTGGTAATGAGGAGGATAAAGGGAATGACTAAAATGGTAAAACAAACGACAACAAAAGGGATAAACCCTGCTCATTCCCTTTCCCTTTCCTGGACATCCCGTACCAAACGCCCCCTAAGTGCTTTTGTTTGTTGAATGGAATAGATACTTCCTTTTTTTAGCACTTACCATGTCTCTTTGGCTATTTTATTAAGGAAAGCTGTGAAATGACAAACCCATCGATGTGATTAACCAAAAAATAGGAGAGATACAATAGCTTACTTTTAAGTGACAGACCTATATGAAGTTAGGGAGAGGAGGAAGATGAGCAACATGGCCAGCCTTCTGAAAAGAAAGTGGGAGTATAGTTTCAGGTTTCTTAGGGTTTAACTTGGTGTTTACCATTTGTTGTAGGGTTTTGACTTGTTTGTTTACCGTTTGTTGTAGGGTTTAACTTGTTTGTTTACCATTCATCAGAGACCAGAGGGTACCGAAGTTAGGATCTTCGAGGTTATGTTTCTTTGAGTTAGGTTAGCGCTTCCATGTGGTTGTCATACACCAAGAAACATTTGTCATTCTAGTCCGAGCTCAATAATTGTGATAATTTTGTAGAATGAATGATTATCCTGAATATGAGTGTTTCCTTGTGTAAACTGCAAATTAGTTTGCCGACAAAAGATCAAATATAAGCTCAAATAACCATAGAATGTGACTATAGATGTCTGTTTATATGGGCCAGACTCCAGAGAGTGTATACAATTCTATTATGTGACATCTTGCCCCCACACCCCCACACCCCCACATAACACATTGTAATTTATTGTTTTGTTTGTTACTCCAGCTTGAGGAATGTTTTCAGTATATTTATGTTTTTAATAACAATAATGAAATTATGTACTTACTCCGTTCTTTAATATTCTACACACTTACCATTTTGGGGTGTTTCATACTATTCTACTAATTTCTACTTATTTCTACTTTGGCCAACAATTTTTACTATCTTATCCTCCTCACCCCCACAGTATTCACACCTGCTTTATCCACCTTTGTCTTGCACCCACTCACTTTTTACTTCATCTCTCTTTTCTTATCCACATATTTCGTACACTCACCTTTTCGAACTTGTTTAGAAACAAGAATCTACTAAACTGAGTAGAATGTTGAGGAACAGAGATAATGTTTTTTTTTCCGTTTCTTTTGCCCTGTGGCTTATGCAAAATGATAAATGAATGATGCTACATTAGCATAAAGAGCTTCGACGTCTTAAATTTCGGGGCAGAGGCAAGTATGACGCACATGTACATACCCATACCTGTATATGTTTTCTGAGTTTATGCAACATAGATGATTATTTTAGCTATTTGGCAGCAGAGTTTGCAATAGTTTTTATATTACTCCTCCATCCCTAAAAGACTGCCCCAAACCACATTTTTCACTTTAGTAAGATAGAAGGCAAAAGAAAAGCAAGTGGTTACCAGTCTTGTCTTTTTACTAAATTAAATAATATTGTATGAGAGGAGATATGTGAGGACCACGTACTATAAATGGTATGAGGCAAACTCAAAGGGACGAACCGAAAAGGAATTTGGGGCAATCTTTTAGGAATGGAGGGAATAACAATTGGAAAACAATTTCATGTGTGCAGTAATGATGTATTTGTAATTCTTTTTAAACCATATTTTGAAACTTGATTAATATCTGTGCAGACTAAGACAGCATACTACTTTTTTGAATATGTGACTAATGATTTAAATCATAAACTGAGTTGTTATTTGTTAACCTAAAATATCTTGGGAAAAAAGTCAAACTTCTGACACTTGTTATTTATGCATCTGATGCGCAGAGTAACCCAACTGCTAGATGGCATATATGTCAAGGATCAATTAATAGCATTGCATTTTCAAACGATGGCGTATACATGGCTACTGTTGGCAGAGATGGTATCTCTTTGAATATGTTCTCTATTTATTTCTTTTTATTGTTGTGTGCAACTTCTTTGTTTAATATTGATGTTATGGCTGGAAGCTTAGTCAACCCGAATTGATGTTTAATGCAGGATATCTACGCATATTTGATTACTTGAAAGAACAACTTATATGTGGTGGAAAAAGTTATTATGGAGCTCTTCTTTGTTGTGCTTGGAGGTACTGTGTGTTTTCATTCTCTAAATATTATTCTGGAGCTAGTGTTTACTCTCTCTATTTTTTTTAAATGCATCACTTGGATCGGCACACTTGCTAATGCATAATTTGACCATTACTTATCTTTAGATTTCTATTTGTAAATTTATAAAAAGTTATTATGAAAATTTTGCATTGTCACTAATTCAACGACATTTTTATAACATTTAATTGTTAAATATTAGTAAAAAAAATTCAAGCCAAAGTTGAAGTGAAACGGAGGAAGTCTTTTTTTTTGTTCTCAACTTCATGAATGCCTATTTATTCATTTGCCAGTTAGTAGCTTTACATCATTACACATATCTACCTGTATCGATATGATCCATCATGAATCCCGGCAATACGGGCCAGATATGGGAATCAGATACGTCTAGATCTAGGGTTTACGGATGAAACATTAGACATGTTAATTAGATGTTTAATTTTCGAAATTTATTATTGAAAGGTGGGCTTATGTTAGGGAGGTTGTTTCGTGGGCTGTGGTGTTTACTTCCAATAATGTGGTTGCCAGCTACACCTCCCGACGATGGTAGAGGAGAGAAGAAGTTCGGGGGAAACTGATAAGTCTGTGTATCTGCCTTTTCCTCTTCTTTTCCCTTCTATAAAAAATGGGTTGCGATTAAAGAGGTATTAACCCCACGTGGGATACAGTAAGTAGGTTACAACTACAACTTCATTTTCCTTTTTCTAACTCTCAATTGCTTTTTTTTTTTTTTGTGATCTCAAATCACATGGGTGAGTTCTAATTTAAAATGTTTTGACTCTTCAACTCTCATTTTGTTTAAATCTTTACAAAGTAAAAAATAAATGTTAAGTCAGAGAGCGAGAAGTATCCCATACGATATTTAGTTCTCTCTAAAAAATATATCTACTAAAGAAGTTACTGTTGACCGAAATTTGAATTGAAACTATATGATTTTGTTTTACATTATTTTATAAATACCGTACCCGTTTCTAAAATTTCGACTGTGTCCTGGTATCCTAAATTCTCAGACTTACCGATTTGGATAATTAGATCCGTGCCCGTATCCAATACCTGTGACCAACAGTATCTTGGCTGAAGTGAATTGGGTACTGGACTTTTTTTCAGCCATTAGGACATGCTGGAAGGGCTTCTGTCCAACCACCTTGGTTTTTTCTTAAAAATGGTTTTTTTTCCTTTTTTTTTTGTGTGGGGTGGGGTAGGGGGGAGACTTTCCTTCTTCTCAACCAAGATAAAAGCAAAGCAAAGTTAATACGTGCATTGGTCTTTAGAAATATTGTTGTAGTACACTAGCTGACAATGTTATGATGAATGACTATGGAGTTATCTTGCCCTTCTATCCACTTCAACATTATCAATGTCATCCTGGTAGTTAGATGTTTACAAATACAATGTGGTTGACTACTATCTTTGATTGACATGACAGTGGAGATGCAAAGTTTATCTTGACTGGAGGTGAAGATGACCTGGTTCAAGTGTGGAGTATGGAAGACCGGAAAGTTGTAGCATGGGGAGAGGGTCATAATTCTTGGGTAAGTTTATCTTTGTTAGTAAGACACCTCTTTTGTGCTTGAAATTGCACACTCTTATCTTATATCACTACCATCTTCTTATTATCATTTAATATTCCATTGTTTGTTTCTTATACTTAGGGTGCGTGCTTTTTTTCTTCTTATTTTGCTACCATCTACTTACTATCGTTTAAAGGTGTATTGGATTTAAAAGTAGTTTATTCCGCATTAATGGCAGGTTAGTGGAGTAGCATTTGACCCTTATTGGTCACCACCAAATTCTGATGACACGGGAGAAAATACTGTGTACCGTTTTGGCTCTGTTGGTCAGGTAAAGTGGGTTTGTTTATTGTGGTCCTTTCTTTAAAAATATAAAGTCAAAGTATCAGCAGCTCTGTGATTTTATCTCACCGGTGGATATATTTACAGTGCCATGTTGATCATCTATGTCCTGTAGTTTGTTGAGAGTTCGATTTAATTTTCTCTTCACCTTACTTTTTAAGAGCTAGGTATTTGAGTTGCTTCCTGTCCTTTCTGGTTCTATATGAAACAGTAGAGACTTCTAAAATGACATATTTGACTTTACTTGAGACTCAACCTCAGGTATATGTTTTCTTAAAAAATGAACCTATTGCCAGAATGGTGGAAAGAGTCAAATACTCAAATTGGGCATTCACAATATTATCGACTACTTTTGTGTAAGATTGCCTTACCGAAAAGACCACTTTAATGGCTTAACTAATTGGTTCTATTGCATAACTAATTAGTTTCATTGCATAACTAATTGGTTTCATTGCATAACTAGTTAGTTTCAGTGCTTAACTAATTAGATTCAATGTTTAACTAATTGATTTCATTGCCTAACTTATATGACACCAAGGTGGTCTTTTGGGTAAGACCGCCTTATATAAAAGTTTGTACAATACTATAGCTGACGTGAGGGTATCAGAGCTGATGTGAAGGCATATATAGAGGCTTCTGATCTCATATTCTCATCGCTCGATGATTCAATGAATAAGGAAGTCCACATTTTCCAAATTTTGGTCATAGAGTGTGTGTTGCCCACTCTTTTGGGTTGAAGTGGGCCATTAATTAGTTATGGATAGTATCTGAACCCCTTGACTCTGATTCTATTACTGAATTGGAAAAGTGGGGAGGAAAAAGGGGCAAAGAAAAGAGAATTTGAGCTTGGACTATATACTTGAAGAATGCTGTCTCCCCTTTTATTTTGTCATGCCTTTGCAAAAGAGTGGAATTTTCAAGTTAGGCAGGCCACGTAGAAAGTTAATGCTATAGAGCACCTGGGGTTTTGAGCGTTCAGAATAGTTGACTTTTGGAAATTTTGGTCTGAGCGGTTTGTCATATCAAATGCCATAGTGCACCTGCAAAGGGGCTTCTTTATGTCATTGTAACAAAGCTGAAGCTGGGAAAGCTGAAGCTGGGAAGATGAAGATAGTTGAATTGGAATCAAGTCCGATGACTTCAATGTCTTGCTTCTGTTAATGTATCTCTCCACCACAATGGCTCCATCACCAAATGCAGATAGATAAAAAAAAATGCTTGAACTTGATTGAGCCTTATCCTTGTTCGTACTAACAATGTGATTGGTGGAGTCCATAGATATAATACCCCTCCCATGAATTGGTAATGTAGTCTTTTACACTTATGAAGTTCTGAAAAGAAAATTTTGTCAGTTTTTTTGTTTGGTTGGTATTTAATTCTAATGATTACATGTAATCCTTTGGAAGGGGCTGCCTGGACAGGAGTTATAGTTACTTTTGTTGTTTTCAGATTATGTGTTTAGCATTGTTCCAAATCTGAACTTACTGTTATCCTCAACCGATATGTATATACTTCGTATATCCATTCCTTTCTCTTTTTTGATTGTCTCATATATGCTCTTGTCTCTTCTGTTGCATGTGGTAGAAACCTATACAGATAACCACTCTTCTCGAGGTTATAGTAGTACGGAATGGGATGTTTTGTGGGTTTATTTTACATTATGCAATGTGATTGTGTTTGGAATGTCAATTTACATTATGCAATGTGATTGTGTTTGGAATGTCAATTTACATGTCTTCTATGAAGTGACTGAGTGCATGGACTAAAAGCAACTCCTTAGTGCTACAATTTGACATAGAGTAGGTCCATTTGTTTACGGAAGAGCTTGATTGCTTGAAAGTTCATTATGAGATTACATTTGCACGCTGTGTTGAATTAGGTCTTTTGCAGGACACACAACTTCTACTCTGGGACTTGGAAATGAATGAGATTGTAGTGCCACTTCGACGAGCGCCTGGTGGGTCCCCTCGCATCGGATCTCCAACTTATAGCACTGCAAGCCAGTCTCCTCACTGGGACAGTGCCTGCGCTGCGGGTACACTACAGCCCTCACCCAGCATGCGAGATGTACCAAAGCTTTCTCCTGCGGTTGCTCACCGTGCTCACACTGAACCTCTCTCAGGTGTGTTATTTACTCAAGACTCTGTTCTTACTGCTTGTCGAGAAGGACACATAAAAGTCTGGATGAGACCTGGGTGTGTCGATTCCCAATCTGGAAATTCAGAAACAATATTGAATGCCGGATTGAGAGAGAAGCAAGTGACGATGGCAAAAAATGGTATATCTGGTTATAAGCAATAAAAAAGCTGCTTAGTATTGTTTGATGCAAACAGAACCAAGTTAAACAGGTTTCTGCAAAAGCTATAATAGGGATAGAGTATCAGAAAGCTTTGTTTCCTATGCTTTGGTTGAATCCCAGTTTGAACAGTTCTCTGCGCCCACGTTTTTGAAAGGAGAATTGGATATATGAAGCTGAAAGTATGATAATTCTAGCCTGTTTTGTAACTATTTATCGAGTAATAAGTGGGTCGGGTATATAATGTGATTGATGGTAGGGGAGACATTTGTTTAACTACAAGCAATAGGGTTGAGTTTCAAACAATTCATTCGCCCATTACTTGGGTTGGGTATATATGGATATTGTTGATTATAGAGCACCATTTCCCTTTTATTTGCTGCTTCTTAACAATTCCCGACATTGAGTAACAGTTCAGTGTTATTTCTGTTTTTTTCCCTAGCAAAAGTACAGTTCTATCTCGAGCAAATACTTCTGACAGTCCTTAAACTTTTGGAAAAAGTTCAGTTTGGTCCCGGAACTTTGAAAAGTGTCGGTTTAGTCCTTGTGTTTGGATGAAAACCGCTGTTTTTTGGCTTTTATTACTAATGTCTGTTTAAATGCATTAAAATTAAAGGCAAATTAATATAAAAAGGCAGAAAACGACAAAAAACAATCACTTTTACTTGTAAACATTTACTAATAAAAGTTAGCTTTTTACTTAAAAATAGTCGTTGGAGCTCTCGGAGAATTTAACAGTCCATTTACACAGGAGTACACATAAATAATTCAACATTTAAAAAAAATAAAATAAAAAAGAACCTTCTTCCCCATCATCATCTCTATGTTTCTTCTCGATTGCTTCATCATAGCTGACCCCTCTCCAAGAAAAAAGTAATTTTCTGGCATTTTTTAAAATCAATTTAAGTTAGCTTATTTTAAAAAATACTTAAACATACTTAGGGTTAACTAACTAAAATAGTAATTGATTTGCAGTATGATGAACAAGGCTATGTTTTTGTTCACTAGTGGTGAAAATACTCACCTAAAGAGGTGCAACTGTGGATTGACAATGTCTATCCAAAGGGCATGGACAAAAGATAATCTTGGAAGGAGGTTTGTTGATTGTCCAGATTATGATGTTGAAATGAACAGAAGGGGTTTCATTTTTTTACATGGATCGATGAACAAGAACCCACATCTTGATAACAAAGGTCATATTAGGGTTAATGCAAGATAAACAAATTAAAGTCTTGCTGCTGAAGTTGATAGCTTTAGGATAAACTTAGGCAAGCTAATTGCTATGCAAGGAAGAGGGAGTCAGATTATGTGATGAGCAAGATGAAAAGACATGCTAGCGTGAAATGTGAAGTATGGGTTGTTATCCGAGTGGTTCTGTTTATTTTTATTTGGTTTATTTTAAGTTAAATAGATAGGTAAGTAATGTAATGATTTGCAATAATGTAATGAAGACTTTAATTAATTTCAATAATATAATATCTCATGGTCTCTTTTCCACTGTTCTAGCCATTGCAAGATCCTGCAATGCTTGGCTTGATTATTGTATGTTGTCAGTGACAATGGAAAATCTTGTGGAGAGATGGAGTAGATGGTTTGATCACCCCCATGACCAGAATAGAAAGCTACAGCTCTTTGTCTCTTTGGTTTGGGAAATGTTGGGTTATAGGTTGCATATGAAACAAATTAGGAACAAGTTAACTTACAGTGCATGTAAAACAACAAATCAGAAAGATGTTTAGTGAATTAAATTACTTACAGTTGCTATTCTTTGAAACCCATTAGGGTAGGTATAAATACCTACACCCCTATTGTGCATTGGGATAGCAGAATTGGTTGTTGAGTGTTGTTTTGTTGTTGTGGTTTGTTCTGCATTGGAAGAGTTAGCATGAGTGTTGTTGTGTCGCGGTTTCTTAAGGCCATTCTTGCAGCCCCTTATGTTGTGGTCTGGCACACCACGTAAGCTTCTTTTCATGACATAACCACGTGAGCTTCTTGTCATGACATAACGTCATATCTCCTCTTTGTTTTAGGTATGCCACAAACCATTTCACATTAGGAGCCACAACAATGCTATCAAAAGTAGGCCACTCTCGAGGACCATTTAAAGGCTCCAACAAAAAGTCACATGCCTTCATGTATGTATGTTTGGTGAAATAACCATTCACATACTGCTCTGGGTGGTCTACTTTATTCCATATAGCAACAATTACATGTTTGCATGAAATTCCACTCACCCGCCATGCATTGCAACTGCAAGTATATCGATTCAGATTCACTACATACTTAACATGTGTTGCACTTTCCCTACTCCATATCAAAACCCCCATCCTAGTATGCATTCCAACCCCTTGCCCATATCTTGTGTTTCTCTAACTGATTTTGTATCCTAGGACACAACATTATATCCTTTTTTCCAATGAAATCTCTTTTCAAATGCAGCCTTTCCATCAAACTCTCTCTGTTATCTTCCAACATGGTAATAATAGGCTTGTGCCTTGCACTCAAGATATATGTATTTTACACCTCACTCATGTTGTTTTCTACACTGTCACTGCAAGATAGTGGAGTGTAGAATGCCCTACACCATTTCTTGTAGTTCATTTTCATTAGATCTTCGACAGCTTCATTAGAAATACCCCTCTTTACTTCAATGTTTTCCTTGAAGTGATGGATTGTTATGCTTTTTGCAATAATCCAGAACTGTTTTCTGTACTCTAAACCACCACCAAGAACTCCCCTAAAGTTACAATACACATACCTTGCACACACACCCTAGTTTCAGCTTGTGGAAACATATTTGCAAATAACCCCTTTTGTTGGCCAGACATGAATGTGTACCAGCTCATTCACTAGTGCCTAAATCAGTGGCTAAAAGTTCGAAGAACCAACTCCATGTGTCAGTCAACCTCACGAACTTCCCAAGATACAAGGAACATTTGATTATTACCATCCCTCCCAACTGTTACTAACAATTGACCCCCAAATGGTCCCTTTAAGAAATAGCCATCCAGTGAAATGAAAGGTATGCATCCAACGAAAAACCCGTTCCTAAGTGCCTCAAAACACAAACACAGTCTCTCATGGTGTGGTGGTGCAATTAGATAACCAACAAAATCCTCATCCTATGATTCACTAGAGCTGTCTGGGACGTTGTATCCTTCAAAGTCATCCCCTAAATTCAGACCACCTTCACCCTTAATGTCTGCTAGTATTTTCAGCATTACCAACTCCTCAGCATAAGCTACTTCCCTTGTCTAATCATCAGATATCACCACCAGCTGACCCGTAGGCACACTCTTCCGCAACGCCGCACGACGACTAGGAGGAACACCCATAGGGCGCAATATGCTAGTCGGGGGCGGCTGAGGCACCCGCACAAGGCCCGTCGTTTGTCAGAGCACTCGTTCCCCAAGGAACTAGGCCGGACCTTTTGGACCCTGATATAGGATCCGACATCGAGACTAGCATCGAGCCTCCGCCAACTCCTTTGTGTCACCTAGCTTTTCCCAACGGGACCAACGTACCCACCTGTTAGCAAGAGTTAATAAACACAAACAGCTCAGGAAACGTACTCGCATGAAACGAGTCCGTATAAAAGGAAATCAGCCACACTTACCAAATCAGGATGTGCGGTCGTAATTATATCTCTGAACCTCGACATGTTAAGCCTCTTCTTCAGCTTCCCGGCAGCACCCCAACAGTTGGCTACATGGTAACCTCTATCCTGCCTGCCTAGCCGAGGAGCGGAAAAGGGCAAACGCTCGAAGGCCAATAGTTGCAAAAGGAAAAAAGTGATAGTAAGAAAAGGCCGGAATAGAACCGTCCATCTATTTAGCATCCCTAAAAGAATAAATGAGGCACGTACCTCAATAAGTTACGGAAGACCGCATAGAGAGATAGAAGTCATCCTCCTATCAGGAATGTTAAGAACTCACACAACTACACTCATGTGGTTGATCAAGTTCGCATAAGTTGGCTCGCCCCATTAAAACGAACCCATCTCAGAAAGATTTCGCACTAACGGAATCAGTCAGGGGTTGACCCTCTCAGAACGATTCGACAAAATCGTCTCAAGAACAACAGATAGAATATACGGGCATATAACTCCGAAGAAGCACCAGAGGGGCGACCCTCTAACAATATTGTCACCAACAAGGAGTAAGGAATCCCCTTTCCTCCGTACTTCTTCACCTCAACGGCCAGCTCTGCACCAATACACTCAGTGATGACGCTCTCCGAAGCCAACTCACTGTCCCTAGGGAGGAAGATCGAAGTGCCTATAAAGGACAGGCCAGTGAGAGAAGTGTAATCCTCAGGGATAATAGTCATCTCACCCCAAGGAAAGTGTCTTTTATCTTTTGATTTAAAAAATAAAATAAATTATGTACTATTCTGGGAATGAGTAAACTACAACAACATTAATAATTAAGCATGTTATTTTCTAATCATAGTTATTTAACCAACCCATTAAAGATTCATTTTATCTCTTCCTCTTTCAAAACCCTAATTTTGTAGGGGCTATCACCAACCATTAGGTTTTTCTTGTTTTTTTCATAGATTTTGATTTCATGTTCGGAATAAAAACTCCATTCTCTCACTATTGGAGAGCTTTTTTACCCATTTATTGGGTTATCTGTACCCATTTATTGGGTTTTATCTCTCTCCTTATGAGACTTTGGGGCCATGTTTTTAATTTCACAGGAAAAGTTGATTTATTGATGAAGATTTGTGCGGGATTACAACGGAGGTCATTCTTACGTCTACAATCAATTGAATCGGATTTAATTCAATACCAAAGCTACAACAGATCGAAAGACCCCCTCGTTGAAGGTTGTATCAAACAACGATGTGAAAGAGGGTATTCATCATTGTCAGATCTCATCTACAACGATCGTGGTTTTGCCGGATTAGAATTTTGTTTGATCCAAATTGTTTTGTATTTGTTAGTTTTGATTTCTATTTTAGATGTCGTATGACTATTTTATCAATGAACTACTCCCTCTGTTCCTTAATACTTGCACCGTTTTGACTTTTTGCACTATTCACATAATTCGCTTTGACCTTATTTTATTTATAGTATATGAAAACAAATGTTAGCATATAATATATTATTGGCTTCATCTCGATATATATTTTCAAAATATTAATATTTTATAAGTTTTTATAATATGTATTTAAAGATATTGGTGGTCAAAGTTGTATATTGGCAAGCGTGTCCAGTCAAAACGGTGCGAGTATTAAGGGATGGAGGGATTAACTTTTTAACTTAAAAAAAAAAAAAAAAAATTATTTTCTAAATTCTTTAATTCCATAACCGACACCATATATGGGATGGAGGGAGTAAGAAGGAAGCCTTCTCCGTGCTTTCAGTTGGACTGAATTTAGTCAAACGTTTACTATCATTGGTTTTATTTCGCTCATTACTAAAAACGTTGTGCCCCCCAAAAAAAACCTCCACTAAACCCCCCCCCCCCTTCCTTCCATCCTCTCTCTCGTTGTCATCTCCCTTGTTTAACAAGAAATAAGAGGGGGCTTTTCCTGTTTTTCCTTTCCTCTTTTCATACATACTTCGTAATTTTTATTTAATCCCATTATTTTCATTTATTTTGATCTGCGAGAAGAAGCTCCAATTGATTAAACATGGAGACTGAAAAAGACCCAGCTCGCAAACAAAATGATAATCAACAGGTATTATTTATTTATTTATTTTTGTTTTCTTTTCTGGGTTTAGCTTAATTTTATTTTAGTTTACTGCAAAAACCCCAAAAAAAAACAATTATTATAAATGTTTCCAATAATTTGGGAATTTTTTTTGAAATTTAATTGGGAAATTCACTTGGGAAATTTAATTCTGAAATTATATGATTGTTATGATTGAATATTGAGTCTGGTTAGCTGGAAGACCACATGATGCGAGCAGGTTAGTTGAACTGTAATATTCGTTTTATTCTCTGTTGTCTACTGTCTGATATCATTTTCCTGATTTCTGTACTATTTCCATGTTTAGTTATGTGTCATATTTCTGGGGAATTTGGAATTTCTGCTATTACTATATTCTAAATTCTCATTTTGCAAATGCTAAATCACCTAATTGATTTGAATACTTAGAACTAAGAAGTGATTAAAGAAGAATGCTTTTTTATGATTTGCAATCACTGTTACTTTGCTCACCCACCATAAAGCAAGGTGTGCGACACAAGTCGGATTAGTTGGAGCAGGTGAACCAGGTGTGCTATGACGCGTCGATAGTGTTTTTACCAATGTTTAATATTTCGACTTTTAGTTTAGGAAAATTTGGTAATATTAATCCAACATTTGGCCGATTTTCTATTAAGCCCACCTACGACATAATGTTTAATAATCATACATTTACTACCCAACGACCTTTATTGAGCCCAACAGGTCATAAATATGTTGTAGGCGGTAATATGTCCCTATTTGTCAGTACTCTCTCTCTTCTCCCTCAATATATTCAGTCGTCATCATCAATTTATCACCATCTCGTTAACTTTTTTACTGGTTACCCGTCACATAAGTGATAAGACCAATAAAGTCGGTGGGTAGTAAATGTGGGATTATTAAAAAAAAATATGTCGTAAGTGGGATTAATAAAAGAAAATAGGCCAAATATTGGATTAATATTACCAAATTTTTGCACTAAACACTTAGTGACGCGTATATCATTTTCCTATCTTTTAAGATTTGGATATTGATTTCACATAACATTACCAACTACCAAGGTTTAACTTGAAGGAGATGCAGCATTTAATATCTTATCCTTTAATTAATTTCAATTGTATTTGACTTTTGGGTTTTAGTGGGCATCTGATTCATCATGGCTATAGTAAAAAAAATTAAAAAAATGGATATTGGATATGTTCTAAATCTTTATGATTAAGAAATTCTTTTATCCAGTGAAGAAGGCAAGGCCTTTTAGTGGATGTCCTTAATTCTAGATTTGACCCCTTTACTTTTCTTTTGTATGGCTTTTGACACACTGGCCGCCAATGTAGAAAATTGAGTACTCCGTATTGAAAAGGGGCATGAAACTGGGACTTATTGTAGTACCAGTTTCATGTATGGAACTTTTGGATTATCTTCAGTTATATGAATATGCTTCATGTTAATCACATGACTTTTTAATCACTTATGTCACATCTGATAATTAGGAAGGCATTTCTCCTCTCGAAAATATATTTTATCATTCTGTGTATATTTAAAATACTAAGCGTATTGCATACGATGTTCTGCCATTCTAGTTTTTAATTCTTGGATAGGTAAATATAATGAGACATCTGAGTTGAGAATGTATGATTATTCTGCCATTCTAGTTTTTAATTCTTGGACAGATAAATATAATGAGACATCTGAGTTGAGAATGTATTATTATACTGCCATTCTAGTTTTTAATTCTTGGATAGATAAATATAATGAGACATCGGAGTTCAGAATGTATGATTATACGGGTATGTACGAGTACATTTTGTGTAAGCCTACAGCAGGATATTCGGTATACGGAATAATTTGGCATTGAAATTATTGGATGACACTTTTTTTCGAATAGTAGAAGAATATTAAACAAATACTAAGTAATTGTTTGCGTTTCTTCAATATGTTTGCTGGCTGGAACTCTCAACTATTATTCTAGCACCAATAAAACCATAAAATTGAAGGCAATTTCTTATTTCTTTCCCTTATCAGTTATGTTTTTCTTTATACTTGCATGTGATGTATTTTGTTTTATATTCAGTTCGATAATTTAATGAGCATCATTATTCTTCTTTCCTCATGCATTATGCACAAGTAACAATACATCGGTTGTGCAAACCTTAATCATCACTCCTTTGTGGGTTCTGATTATTCAGCTCTCCACAGTGATTACAGATTATTTCGATCGAAGTTTCCCTGTCTTCTTCCTGTGACTTACTGACTCTGATGCTTAGCTCAAATTGTTTTTTAAAATTTAATTAGCAACATCATTTTTTCTTATGAGAATCAGTGTTTCAAAGCTAGGGTGGAGAGTGTGAGATGAGCCTAAAAAGTTATCTTCAATGTAGGAAGCAGAGGGTATCTTTTGTCTAGCAGAGGAACTAAGAGAAACTAAGTTTCTTCTCCTGTTGAGGAAATTGTTTCCTGCTTAAGTTAGTGTACGATCTACCTACTGATTCATATAACAAAGTAAGATGAGGATATAAAAGAATTTCTTGAGTTCAAGTGAGATTCAGTACTGTATTATTTTCATGATTGAGTTGGATCAGTGAAGTTTCACCTATGAAAGATTGACCTATATTTACTTGCTTTGAGATGAACTCCACTGCATAAAACTTTTGATCAAATTGATAATCTCTCTTTTGTTGATCTGTGATAGTTTATGTATGTCTCTATATTTGGTTCTTTTTTGTTGATTATTCTTTCGTTTCATCTGCCTTTTTCTTTTTCTTGGAAATTTTGTCATTTGGGGGGTTTTAATTGGATAGTGTAGTTCAGTTTATTAGGTAAAACTTTGAGTGGTAATGTCATATGTAGAACATTTTTCTGAGCACAAACAAATACTATATGATGCTCTTTGAACATGTAATAAAGTCCAAAATCAGCAGTCTATAAATTTCTTTTAAAATATGTATGCTTTTCTCGTCCTGTATATTTATCAAGCATTTTTTCTCTTGTAGATGGGAGAATCGACTGAAATAACTGAAGAAAATCCAACACGCCAGCGCAGTAGGCCACTCCCACAACATCTTGTCCTAGATATACCATCAGAAAGTGTTCAATTTTCCCCAGAGGATTCTGTGAGAATAAGCATTCTTCCAACACCCAAAAAAGTAAATTTTTCACCAATGCACAGCCCTGCCGTTGCTGGATTAAATAGGTCTTCAAGCTCCACCATGCGTAGGGACAAATCATCATTTAAAAGCCTCCTCCCAAGACTTAGTTTCAAGTTCAAGAATTCTTCTTCAGAGATTGAGAATGCCGCCATTCTTTCCCTCGGTTCTCCATCTTCGGTGGGAGGAGGGAGAAAACCAATGATGCGGACATTTTCTCTTTCAAAGCTTTTTACACCAAAAGGAAATAAAGCATATTCATTACCCGTTACTCCCATTTCATGCTCTAATCCAGGGTCCACGCATGGAAGCAATGTGAGTGAATACTTAGAAGACTTTACCCTTTACATGGTTTCATGGTAGTTTTCTTTTTGACAATTGTCAGTTGGTAGCTTAGCAGTTGCTTTGTATACAATTTTCAAGTTCTGGTTCCGCATTACTGCTTTGTTTGCTAATTACTTGTGATCTTTATATTTATTTGGTTTTTGATTTTAGGTTATTATATCACTGTATTTTACCTCATCTTGGCCAGTCATAGTTGTGTTACATCCTGACCCTGAGCTTCATAAATAAGTGATTGGCCTTTGTTTAATCTAAGTAGATTGAAAAGTTGACACAATTGGAAGTTCTTTCATGCATATCAGGTCTTGTTGCAGCAATTCTACCAGAAGAGATATGTCCTGCAAATGCTAGTTCTCGGTTTCTGAAAGGATTACCATGCATGAATTTTACAGTGCATCTATACCTAGTTTCATTTTCCCATGTCTTATGTCCTATTACTCTTAAGCATGTTTACTGTGAATAACAATGCTTGCATGATCATACTATGGATAGCACTTATAATTAGATGCTGCCCCGTGCCCCCTCCCCTGTTTTATCTTCTGCTTTCTTTATCTTTGGGATGGGGGGAGAGGTTGTTTATGAAATTGTAGAGGCTACCTCCCACAGAATTTTCATCCACCTCTATATTTGATTCTTAACAGATTTCCTCCCTTTACAGAAAGGACTGCTCCAATTACCTATTCACCGTTCACGTTCTGTTCCAGTTCTTATCAAAGATGGTAGTGTAAGGCAGGTGGATTCTTTTGGAGGGATATTTCGTGTAATACCAACAACTCCACGTGTTAAAGATGGACCCTTGATAGAGTCAGGTGCAAGTGCAACTGATGCTGAGGGTATACTTGTTTGACTTTTATGCTTGATTTTTTCTTGAACGAAACGCCTGAAGTGGTGTTGTTAAATGAGAGAATGACATGATTTGAAATCTCATGGTTCAGAAGTTGATGATAACGGTGAAGACATTCCTGAAGAAGAAGCTGTTTGCAGAATTTGCTTTGTGGAGCTGGGGGAAGGCTCAGAGACGCTCAAGTTGGAATGTAGCTGCAAAGGTGAACTTGCTTTGGCTCACCAAGAATGTGCTGTTAAATGGTTTAGCATCAAAGGAAACAAGATATGTGATGTATGCCAGCAAGAGGTTAAAAACCTACCTGTTACACTTTTGCGAATTCAGAATGCTCAGGCTCAACAAGGAAGTGATGGACAGCAGGCTGACTTGGCTGGTTTCAGGCAAGTTAAAGATCTCTAGTTTCTGCAATGCCTATATTCTTTCCAAACAAGATTTTTTTTTTATTATTTTTTTTCTGATGATCAAAGAAGTATTGTTTTTATTGCATTTCAGGGTTTGGCAAGATGTCCCTGTACTTGTTATTGTAAGCATGCTTGCTTACTTTTGTTTCCTTGAACAGCTTTTGGTAAGTTCAACGAAACAAGGATCACATAATTTGTATCAATTTCTTTTCGAAGCCCATCTAATTGTGATATTGTATCTGTGAACAGGTTAAGAAAATGGGTTCGGGTGCAATTGCCATTTCGCTTCCATTTTCATGCATTTTGGGTCTGCTTGCATCAATGACGTCGACAACTATGGGTATGGTGGTGGTTCATTTCTGGCATTTTTAAATCTCTAGATTTCTCTTGTGGACATCATGCCAATCAAATGCTACCTTTACCTTGTGTGCAGTTGGAAGAAAATTTCTTTGGGTATATGCAGCTGCGCAATTTGTTATGGTGGTTTCCTTTGCACATATTTTGTATGCTCTGGTACGCTATTCCTTTTGTAGTCTATAAACTTTTAAGGCTCCGTTTGGTTTGGTGTAGAACGTTTTCATGAAAAACGATTTTCCCCTTTCAATCATTTTACATTATTTGGTTTGGCAAGGAGTGGAAACCACCTTTCCGCTTTTCTTCCTTACCTCCCTCTTCCTTCTTCCCATCAATTTTCTTCCTATCCCATTTCCATTTCCTTTTTCTATTAATTTCCTTTAAGGAACCAAACAAAGGAAAATTAGTTTGGAATTGTGTTTTTCCCTCACCAAACTAAGTCTGTATGACTAATATTAATTTGATACATAGGGAACACTAATTAAAAATGTATATGTTATGTACAGCTAAACTTGCAAGCTGTGGTATCAGTTATAATTGCTACTTTTGTTGGTTTCGGAGTGGCTATGTGTGGATGCTCCATTATCTATGAGGTTTCGAGATGGAGGAGTATATGGCAAACTCGCTCAAATTTTCAACCTAGTTCTGTGGACGAAGTGTCTACACCAGCATCTGATACAGAGAGCTTAACACAAGTAACTCCTAATCAACCTGAAATTATGGCCAACAGTAGTAACTCTCATCATATTCATGGAGGTTAATTGCTTATACAATGTAAATATCAAGCTCTTGTACAGCAAATATTTCCTCAGACAGAGGCGTTTGCGTAGATCACTTGATTCTGCCCCGTATGTACAGTCATACAGGTGGTAGGTTTTTCTTTTCTTTTTTGAATACAGTTTCATGGTTTGTTTGATAGGAAGTAAGAAGTGTTGCATTTGTAAATCGATTGATGTAGGAAGCGTATTGGATTTCCTTAAAATTCAGGACTTGTGGTGAGTTTCACCTTTGAGTTCAACAGAATTTTTTTTGGGTGTTAGCACATGGTTCACCCTTAGGGCTAATCCGGATTCGGGGCGAGTTCTGGGTGGA